>NC_141151.1:122941165-123661440 GCF_053477565.2 Lygodium microphyllum | reverse complement strand
CGCGGCATGGTTGTGTGCCTACGTTGATAGCGTCCAAATTGCCTCTTAGGCCGTGATGATTGATTGTTTTAGCATTTAGAAGCACATTTGGGTGGTCTACCCGGAGGTGGTCTTTGCCGCTTTGGCACCCATATAAGCTTAGAATCCTTGGCCTTATGAGCACACTTTGTGGCTTTGGGTCTAGGGTCTAGAGCTTGGTGTGAGACCTTAGTGTCCTTCTGTGTAGACTTGAGCATAAGTGCGGTCGTAGTGATTTCTACCACTGGCTTCACAATGTTGAAAGGGTCAGAACAGCCCTTGCTGAAAGTCGTCACTATGTGCACATTGGCTATAGCAAGATGGATGCGATCTAGATTATAATCCACCTTACAATTCTTCTACTTCTTAAAAGTACGACCTAATAATGACATATTACCGGCCCCTTTTGTGTTAGGCAACACGTGAAAGAAAGCTAGTATACGGTCAGACTCGATAGAAATGACCACTTTGCACTTCCCTAAGACCGTGTAAGCATTGCCCCCAAATGGGGTGAGTTTGGCATTGGTGGGCTGCAGTTTAGGTTGACCAATGCATGTCCAATGGTCATGCGTCAAGATATTATAATCGGCACTTTCGTCAATCAAAGCATCAAAAGAATAGGTCTTTTCCGCAGTGACGGTGATTCGTAAGTAGGCGGGTGCCACTGCTTCTTCATCTTGATCTGTTATTTCCGTAATAGTAGCCATGCAGACATTGACAGGGGCTTCCAACATAGGTGGCTCATGCAACGGGTGGGAACAAGGATAGTATTTTTTATGCGGCTGCCATTGAAAAAGCCGATTCCTTCACCTTCGAGTGTCTCTAATTCAAGTTGCCCATTCGACTAATTGCACGTACTCGAAAAGGTCCCAATCCCATAGAATTTCATTTTCTGTTTGTGACCCTTCACAGAGTATAGCAGAACGAGATCCCCCTTATCAAAGTCGCGTTGTTTGACATGCTTGTCAAACCACATTTTCCTTCGTGCTTTCTCACAAATCAGCGCATGGGTGGCCAAGAGCCGAGTTTCCGTGAGACATTCTAGCTCTACAAAGCAATTTGTCCAAGCGTCTCTTCCCTCCCAATGCTCCTGCATTGCTATCCTTAAGCTAGGGACAAAAAACTCTAAGGGCAGAATGGCCTCCGTTCAATAAGTCAGCCTAAAGGGCGTCTGGCCTATAGCTGTTTTAATAGCCGTACGATAGGCCCACAAGGCCGCCATTAACTTGTTGTCCCAGTCACTCCGAGATTGTGGGAACTCTCGCTCAACCGCCAAGAGCCACGGTCCGCTTATTGTTTCAAGCGTTCCAAGCCGAGCACTAATGGCTACCTCTCACATCACCGATGCATCATCCATATCTACGGGTGTAGTGAGCTTACCTCCGTGCCGTTCGAGTTACCTCCTCTCCCGCGCACTCCGGTAGCTCCATGATCCAAGTGCAAGCTTCAAGCAACCTCCATCCTCAAGCTCCAAGCTCCAAGCTCCATTGCCGCGAGCAAGACAAGAGAAGAGAAGAGAAGAGAAGAAGAGAGGAGAAGATGGAGAGCTTCTCCTCCTCGGTCCCTCACCCTCACACACTCACTCCCTCACACTCTCACACTCCCTCTCTCAAGCACAAGCTCAAGCAAGCAAGAACAAGAAGAAAAAGAAGAAGAGGAGAGGTACTTTTAGCCACACACAAGAATGAGCTTCTCATTCACTTTTCAAATTTATATACAAAACCCTAAATCCCTTTTGGGCGGTCATCCCCTTTTCCCCTTTTTACATGGCCGGCCGTAGCCTACGCCCTTTTTCCCATTGTCCTTCTATCTTCCTAGCTTCCTTTCCACCGTCCATCTACATTTACAAATTGCACGGGTGAGAGCCCGGCGCTCCTTGAATTAAACCATGATGCACTTGCGCTCTGTTACAAAAGTTTTGACTTGCGCTTTTCCTTGTGCGCCTTTCTCCCTTATTTAGGACTCTTCTCCTTGTGCGTCTTTGTCTTCCATTTTTCTTTGCCTTGGCCTCTGTCTTTGTCTTCTTATTTAGCTTTTCCGGATTTTCCACCTTCATTTGTTTGAGGGTTAACATTACCCCCCTCCTAGATGAGTGCCAGTCCCATGGCACTCACCGTCATAGGTAGAAGGCTGTAGCATGCACCAAAGACGTGGGTGACAAGGACGCCGGTGGTTTCTATGGAGGAGTGTTGGTGGTTGTGTGGTAGAAGGCCCTGGGGGCCTGTTGGTGGCCAAGGTGGCTGGTGGAAGGTTGTTGGAGTTGGCTGTAGGGCTATTTTGTGTTGGGGATTGCATTGATGGCTAGCACAAGTGGTAGTTTGTTGGGGATTCTACACATGACAATTCTTTACGGCCTTTGTTGAATGGTAAGGGATAAGTAGTCAGAGTTTGATGAAGAGCGAACAACACCTTATACCTGCAATTGGAAAACCTCGCATGTGGTCTCTCCTTAAGGGGTAGTGCTAGTCTTCTTATCGTGCACAAGACATATTTTGATTAGTTTGGGAGACAAGTCAAACTCTAAGCAAGCCTGGAGTATTGTCCTGTACTTGAGGACCCAAACCGTGTATAGGTTATAGTCTGAATATTAAGTGTGTACACATGCATATTTAGGTATTACTTAGTTAGAAGACTATCGGCCTAGTTCCTTGTATAACAATCGGTGAAGCAAGGGGCTAAGTTCATGGAAAAATTTGTTGATGAAGATGGGGAGTACACTTGAAGATTGCTTGAGACATCATTATGGTCTTTTCAAGGCCATGTAGCATAAGTGAGCTCCTTGATGTCTAGCGCTTGGTAGCTAGTGACTACCTATAGTGCGTGAAAGGTATGGTGTACTTTTCCATTGTCTTTCATGCCTTGCTTACCATTGTGGATTGTAATGCCATTGAGATTAGTGCAAAAGAATTGTGCAAGTGGTTCAGGGTGACAGGTCTAACCATAGGCGAGGCCAGCTCCCTAGGTATGTCCTACCCTTAATGTGCCCTGAATAATTGTGGGGGATGTACAAAGGGCTAGGGGATTAGGGACGGAGCCAGCCAACCAAGGTCACTAGACGTACCTAATTTAAGGACCCCTAGGTGCAGTGCCGTGATCGTGTGTGCTCTTTTTTTCTTTTTCTTTTTTCTCCCCCTTTTTTTCTTCTTTTTTTTTTGGTGGGAAAAATGAATACAATCAATGTCATACATTGAGGCTGTTAGCCTTTCATTTGGATTGAGAAATGTTGGGATCCAAAGGCTATGAAGGATGGATATTACAGAGATGATTGTGTCACCAGCCTTGATGCTAGAGGAATTGTTGTTGAGATGAAGAGATACACTTGAGATTTTGCAAACCTCCTTGCGACACACTCGATGTTGGTACAAGTGAGGTAACGACTGTCATGAGCCAACTATAGAGTTTTACCCAGAAAGAGAGCGTGTCCCATGAATGTGCTTTGGACCATGCGATGGGGGCGGTTGGCAAGGGTGCTTTCGGCAGCGTGGCTTTGCCGCGGATCATTGTGGGGTTGTTAGTGTTGTGGTGATTGGGCATTGAACATTTTCGCACAAGAACCTGTATTATCCTACATCCACTTGTCGCTTCATAAGAGTACATGCATTGTATATGCCGCAACTATAATAAACCAGTGCAATGCAAGGAGACATCACTTATCGGAATTCTATGGTGTTGACTTAGATATTTATCACCTGCGCTTGATTAACTTTTTCTTTTGCTAAAGACGTGAAATATATTAAACATAGATATGAAAAGTTCGTACAATTCTATGAATTCATGTCACTTCACGAGGATAAGAACCAAGTGTAGAACTCGGGGTTGTACCGGAGCGTGGCACACGCATCTAGTATTCATGGCAGCTTACTTAATACTGATAGATATTTTGCCACGTCGAGTAGCATGGAACCTTGACTGAGTCTACTGACAATATGTAACTCCTTAGTGAGAGCCTTATCATTTAAAGGGCCCTGTAGCTTATTTCCAACTAAGTCCTTACCCCGAATGTCAGTCAGCACTCGAAGGGAAGTCGGTGCCACATAGGTTGGGTCTCTTTGAGACCGCCATTTGGCCAATCGCTCTTCTGAGACCGTCATGATCTGAGCCCCTATTTTGGCCATTACAACGCGGCTTTTGCATCAACGCTGCTCAAATTGACTCTGGCCTGCTGATAGTCACTTTAGTAACTCTATGTCTACGAGATTCGGTTGGCAGAGCACTTCATTGAACGTGACGGTTAAGCGTAGTTCGTCGGCCTCCTCGTTAGGGAAGAGTTGCATGTGTTCATGCAGGAGCCTGTCGTAGTGCCCGTTAAGATGTTCTTGTTCTTCCCATGATAGAGGAAAGGTCAAGTAATCTCCAAGCTGCTCCTTGGGGATTGTGCCCATGTCCGCAAGGACGTAGACATGCGCGACCACTTTGAGCTTAGCCTCCAATTTAGTTAAGCATTCTACGACACTTCTATGTTTAATGAGGGCTTTCTCGGTTGCTATCTCATGCAAAGTTCTAAGAGTTTCCTTAGGCTTTATCATGGCTGGGGGCTCAGGCCTAGATGAGCAAGATTGGTCAACACTAGGATTTCTTATGCTCTTGGGGTTCTCACGTTTCTCCTGAGGTTTTGCTACTATTTTGTCATGGTTCTTCTCGGATGTAACTGGTATAGATCTGTCACCCTGTTGTGACAGCGTTGTATCCACTCTTGATTGATCAATGTGAGTTCTATTGTCAGTGGATAGAGTGTTGCAAGCAACTATTGATGGCAACTATTGCTTTGGTTTGTCAGAGCACACAGATGTGTTTGAGGTTTCACCGCTATTAGGAGAGGCATCAGTGGGTTCATTGGTGGATGGACTCGATGCTTTATTCATCAGCTCTCCAGCGCCCTTCGTCTCAATGTTCTTGGGGTCCACAACCCCCTGCAACTGTTGTTGTTTTCTCTACTTTCTCCTCTTTTTCTTGGTCAATGAAGGTGCCTCTCTCAATGACTCAGGACCGTGGATTAGGTCAACCGTTGAAGTGCTTGGTTGGGCCTCAGCATTCTCTCTCTCTAGTGTGTCCTTATGGGACATAGTCGTGGCCTACTGAATAGCCTTGCCAGGTTGAGTGGTTCGATGCGTGACCTCCCTGACCACAGCTTTGAGAGGTTTCTCCTCAAGCCTAGGCTTTAGGTACTTTGAAAGTGCTGGAGTTGTCGAGGGATTTGGTTACGACACCTTCTCCACAAGTAAACTACTAAGGACATGTTCCACAAGGGGCATTGTCACAGCCAAGGGCTGTGACTGCTGTGGTCCCTGATTGGAAGTAGTAGCAGCTAGTTTAGTGGGCTGGCTACCCTTGGTGGATTGCGGTGTCAAGTCCCTAGGGCGATCAGAAGTGGTTGTGTCTTTGGTTGGCCTTTGAGCACTCATCTATGTAGATCGAGCATGAGTTGATTTAGTCACATTAGGTTGCTCATGCATATCCTTGGGTCGAGAGCTAGAGATGGTGTCATGTCCCACCTCTTGGACATTTGGAAACTTAGATGGAGATAGAGATTGGAATTGAGCAGTTTCCCTTGACAACCGTTGTTGTGCTTCCTGTGTCCGTTTGGAAAAAGAGGATGTAGGAGATCTAGGACTCTTATGTGGACTTGGCACTGAATGAATGATTTGCTCAAGGCTATTAGATGATTGTGCCATTTTCTTTGTTGAGTGATCAGCCTTGCCTTGAGCAATGTTGTGCCTATGATGCTTGTTCTCCCCTTGGGAAAGCAAAGGCTTTTTGGGCACTAATGATTTTTGTGCATGCTCAATGGCTACATATGACATCTGTCTATTTAGCATGCTAGGCTGAGGCTCTTTCTTTCGAACAATAATGTCTCGTTTGTTGCCTCGAGACCTAAAGTTTCTCTTAGATTTCCTCCTGTGCTTCACTGCTTTTGATGCACTCTGGCCTTCAGCTGATGGAGGCAGTTTAGCAGGGGATTTTGGTACCCAAATCCATTGGTTACCTGCGTAGTACCCTTGACCACGTAGCAACGCTTTGGATATCCATCACGGCGTTCTGCTGACCCTCCATCGATGCCTGCATCTATAAGGCTTGAGCTTCTTTTGGGGTCTTCTATGATATTTGTAAGTCCAAAGCCCATCCTTGGCATTATCTCTTGACCTTCTTGTTTTGGGCATGGCCTCACTCCTCACTGGTTCTCGTTGTTCGACCTGTGCTTGTATTAACTCTTCCAACAAGTCCTTCCTCTCGTCAGCAGGCTTGGCTGTTATGTCAACACCTTCCTTGCCTTTCCCTCGAAGTTCGATGAGGTCACCTTTGCTAAAGGTTGTGACTATCCTCACACCCGGTAGTGTCAGATGTATCCTCTGTGCTACATAGTCAGCCTCACATTTGGTCGCCCTTTTGAAGGGTCTTCCCAGGAGGGTTTCTTTCCTACAGCTAGCACTTTTTGAAGGAACATGAAATAGGATAGGCAAGCTTTCCGTTTCAATTGTCGCAAGGATTTTGCACTTCCCTATGAGTGCTTGTGGATGTCCCCCATAAGGGCTAAGAGTTGCACTAGTCGGTGTGAGCTCTGGTTGGCCTAGTAGGGTCCATGATTCATAGGTCAAGATGTTAAAATCTGCTCCTTGATCAATCAAAGCATCGATAGTATGCTCTCTTTTCGCGGTGAGTTTAACCCTAAGATAAGCAGGTGGTACTATGTCTTCATCTTCCGGGTCTTGGCTTGTAAATTTAAGCCTCCTGAGAGATTCCCTTGAGTCCCCACTTGCATAACCAGACGTGGATTCTCCACCAATGTATTGGGTTGTCTGTGTAGTGTTGCTCAAGGTACATCTCTCGTCAAGAGTGTCATGTCTAGTTGAGAGCGGAATTTAGGAGACGGAAAGTGCTTAAAAATAGCTAAAAATTATGAATATCAAGGGAAAAATATTCACTGTCAAAGGCGGCGGCTCGATCTAGGACGATTTTAAGCGCCAAAGTGCTTTAAAGGCGCCCGAGCGACACTTGTTGATTTTTCATAATTTTTCAGACAGTTGTGCGGGTTGACACAAGCTACTGGCCAATGCGGGATGCTAAGCCGGACGCCCAGGATTTTTCAGAGCTCAATTCGGAGTCCGGACAGGAAAATGGCCAAGGAAACGGTCAAGATATGAAAAGGTGGACACTTGGGAGGCCAAATTTGAGCATGCCTTTTGAGTTTGGACCCCCCCCAAAAAATTTATGCACCTTATGAAGCAAAAAACGTGGAGAGAGAATGAAGAGGCATGAAAAAACGTGGAAGAAGATGGCGCCCGAAAAATGCGCCATGAATGGATGAGAGGCATCATGGCTGCTGCAAACAACCCCCCCAATGGATTATGGGGCTTCATTCCCCTCTGTCTCTGGACTCTATCGCCGCCCTTCGCCCGTGGAATGATGGCCTGGTTTGAAATTTCTGATTCTAGTCTTTCTCTCTCCTCCCTCTCTCTCTTCTAAGAGGCAGTTCATGTGTGGGAAGGAGCAATGAAGAAAGAATGATGGAGACTTGTCCGGCATGGATCGGATTGCTACACGGGCTGAGAATGGTGATTTGTGATGTTGCTGGACATGAAGTGTTGCTGTTTTCCAAATCTACAGCCATGGACACAAAACACGAAACACGCGTTTAAGCGGTAAACTAAAAAATTACAAAGAAAATTTAGTATTTTATGCTTTTGATTGATGGAATGCCGTTCATATGGACTAAGATTTGATTATGTTGCTGATTCTTCTGAGTTCTTACTGTTTATAACTAGAAATTATGAAAAACATGCATTTCATGGCCCGAAATAATGTCAAGAAACCCGAAAATGCATGAAAAATGGGGAAAAACAAGGGTTTTGGGCATATAAATGGGGAAAACCGTCGATACACATCAACTAATCTTTCAATTTTGTTGCAAATGAACTAAGGGCCACAGCCCACAAACTGGTTTTCATTTTCAGTAATTTAAAAAATACAAGAAAATGAAGAAAATGGGGAAAAATGATAAAAAAACACCATGAAAAATAGGGGAAAAATACATTTGGGGCTACGAAAAATATAGAAAAATAGGATTTATGTTTGTTGATGTATAGCAAGGCTGGGGCATGAAGTTATGCTTCAGTTCAGCCTTGTTTATATGTTGTAGTGTGTGTTTCCTTCCTTTCTCCACATAAAAATGGCAAGGAAACCCTGAAAGAAATGAATGCAATGATGCACTATCAACGGGGAAGGGTAGAGTTGTGGAAAAATGGTTAAATGCTGTTGAGCATGAGGAATAATTTGCTGATTTTATATGCATTGCAACTAGGACGGAATAATAATGATAAAAATTAAAACCTAGTAGCACGAAGATCACTTCGGTGCTAGGTGTTGCAGCGAAGCACAAAGCGGTTAGAAAGAAAAGCATGAAAGAGATGTTTTGCACTTGCACGCTGGTGGTTTTTAAAATGTTTGAGCACTAGGCATCCACCTCTTTGCATGATCATTTAGAGGAAATTAAAAGTATCAGAGTTAGCTCCTGGATACGCATAGCAATTGTTTTCAGTAGGCCTGTGACCCACCGTTGAGAGTGTGAGGTTCCTATGCTGTAGGCTAGTCGTGGGATCCTAAAGGGGAAATTAAGTAAGGACAATGGTACATTCCTGGATACGTTTATTTGGTACCTTGAGTGACGTTTGTGCGAAATGTCTAAATGTTGAGCGGCGCATCGAGGGGCCAATCCCCAAGGTGTAGGAGAGTCGCAGAGGGTTGACGGCATTCAGCCGTAGGAGGAACCCCATGTGTATGTGATTCGAGCCTTTTGGCTATGTGAAAGGGACTCCCTCTGAGGAGCAATATTGGGTTAGGATCAGTTGGACTACAACGTATTACAAACGCAATGTTTAGGAAGGCAGAGATTTTGATAGACGCTCCTGGCCGCGAGGCCGAGGGGGTTGTCTTGCGCATAGTGACGAGGTCCGGCTAGTGCATGAGCCAGTGCCGGCCCGTTTTTTGGTCCATCAGTGGTGCGTCTGCCGGGAGCTGCTTAAAAGTGGCGGTTCTCGAATCCTGGTTGTTTAAGGACCAACTAGTAGTTTATGCCAGAGGATACTGAGCTTGATCCGTTATTTAGTGATAAGCATCGTCTAGCAGAAATCCAAAAGCAAGAAAGAGACGAAAGAGCTAGGCGACGTGCTGAAATTTTTAGGAGATATTCCCCTAAGCGTAGCGGTGCTGAACCCTTACGAGGGAGTGGATCTAGTGGTCTTAGGACCACAAGCAGTAAGTTAGGAGAAGGTGGAAGCTCTAGTGCTCCCCTTCCTTCCATAAGCCAGTCCACGTCAATTGCGGGAGGTGTAACCCCACCGGTCCCTATTCCTAGTGCAAATCCAATCCTCGTCATGGCACAGCCTATTGCAATTCCAGCAGGAACGACGGATTTGCCGGCTCTAGGTTACCCGCTACCCATTTTTAATGGGCTAGTTGAGGAAGATGCGGAACTCCACATTAGGGAGTTTCAAAAGCTGATGTTTAACTGTCGCATTCAAGAAGAAGGACATTTAATGATGTTCTTCAATATGACTCTCAAAGGAAGGGCCGCTATATGGTATCATGGTTTAGAAGCCGGAACCATATTGAACATTGATGCATTTTATGGAGCTTTTCGAAGGGAGTTTGCCCCTGAAAGGGGTGGGCAATATTGGTTGCGTGTACTCAACGTGACCCGCCAAGATCCACACGAGGATATTCGTGCTTATGCGAAGAAGATAAAAGAGGTCTTCCGTAAGTTGGACACCTCTATTCCTATCCCCGCAGCTGCCCAATTGCAATATTTCCTACATGGTTTGGACTTTAACATCCAATTGCAGTTGAGTAGTGTCCCCTTGGGGGATATAGATACTGCCATTACACGAGCACAAGAGGTGGAATCCCGACTACAAGCAGCCTATGCTTCTAGAGGTAATTCGAATATGAGTTTAGTATTGGGAAACAATATGGCAATAGCCAATGGCAGTAGTGGCCAAGGGATAGCGATGGCTAACCCTAATGGGAGAGGGAACATGATACAGAATGTGCCTTTATTACCGGCTCCCCCTAGCATGTCGATGCCTACGGGCAGTCAAATGGCTCCAAATGGTGGAGGCCAGGCGGTCAATTCTAACACCATGCCTGCAGCTCAACAGCCTGTGCCTAATCGAATTGTTAGGCCGATTGAACGACATAGTAATGACCAAGGCTATGAGTCGAGTTCTTCCAATGTTCTTGGCGAGGTTAAGGACATGATGAAGCATTATACCGACATGATTACGGAGCAGTATCGACAAATAGCTGTTGATGTCAACTTCCTTAAAAAACAACAAAATTTGATAGGAAGTAGATACCCAGAGGAGGGTGCACCGTCGAGGTTTAGTTGCAAATGGTGTGGCGGGCAGCACTATCCAAGAAATTGCCCAAATGTTAAGTGCGACATTTGCGGAAAATCTGGCCATTTAGCAGCTACTTGCTGGAGTAAGATCAGTTCCCTCCAGCGAGGAAGTCGGCAACCAGGGCCTGTCAATCATCGTGGCCAAGGAAATGACTCCCAGCCAGAAAATGGGCCTAAACAAATACTTCAACGACCAAAGACTACCGTGGAGGAGCTACCAAGTGGTAGTGGGGTTAGTTTGATTGAGGCTGTACGCGTTAATGATGTTGAAACCTCTAATCTACGAGCTGTCCTTACAAGAGGTAAAAAGGGTAGAGAAGCCGACATGGATAAGCCTGTCGACGGAAACCCTAAACAAGGCGACAAAGGAACGCAAGTTTTGGATCCTGCCCTAGAAGGGGGACCTTTGAAGCCCGTAGAGAGTAAAGCCGATAAGGAAGCACCAAAGAAGAAGGTGAAAGTTAAGAAAGAGGCAATAAAGCCAGCTCAGCGACCTAAAGAGCGGATGATTTGGCGTGAAAAGCGAGCTCTTTCGAACTATCATGAATTCGATTTGGCGGGCTCTCTTTGCGAAGTCAAGCCGGATGTGAACCTTTTGCAGCTTATTAAGCTTTCCCCAGGAGTACGTAAGGAATTTAGAAAGATCCTACGTACCGGGTATATCGTAGAACCTTTGGGTATTGCGCGAGTTGGTGATGACTGGTTTGAGCATGCTGAGAAGCATTGCCCAAGGGTTGCAGCCTATGTCGATGGGATATTAGTAGATTATGCCATTGTCGACACGGGATCATCTGTTAACATTATGAGTTCTGAACTGATGGAAAGGTTGGGTCTTGCGATTCAGAAAGATACTTCCACAATTCTCAGAATGGCAGATGACAGTTTGAGACAGCCGGAAGGCTGCATTACTAAGGTCCATGTCACTGTTGCAAATGTAGAATGCATGTTGGACTTTAGGGTGATTCGTTTTGCAGGGCGGCCAAGTTACCAAGTATTACTTGGACGACCTTGGATCTTGCAAGCGGATTGCCAAGTGGATATACCTGCCGGTCGATTAATATTCGGCAGAGGTGCCCAGCGTGTGGTGGTTGATGCTTATCCTGAGTCCCCGCAGAGTGAGAGGGCTCCTCTATCTTCTACAGAATTGGAGACATTAGAAGATTCATCTGTTAGTGAGGCATCATCGAGTGATGAGTCCAAAGAGGGATCCACCACGGAGGACATCTATCAGATCACTTTGAATGAGCCGATAGAGGCCCAAGATCGTATAAGAGATGCAGATGTTATCGAGCTAGACCTTGGTACGCTTGATGATTCGCGGCCAATCAAATTAGGGTCCATGCTCAGCACAGCAAAAAGGGAGGACTATGTGGCCTTGATCCAGGAATTCCGTGATATTTTTGCCTGGAGTTATGATGAGTTGAGAGGCATCCCTCCCAGTCTTGCTGTTCATACAATTCCGTTGAAAGAGGGCAGTCGTCCTGTACGGCAGAAAGTAAGGCGTATGCCTTTCGAATTGAGGGACGGGCTGTTTGAGGAGTTACAGAAGCTTCGAAAAGCGGGTTTGATTTTTCCTGTGCAACACACGGAATGGTGTTCGCCAGTTGTGATTAGAAAGAAGAAGAATAATCAGATCCGTTTATGTGTAGACTTTAGGGAGCTGAATAAGCAGACAGTTAAGGACTACTACCCATTACCATTTATTGACCAGATTTTGGATCAATTAGCGGGTAGGGAGATATATTCGTTTATGGATTGCTTTGCAGGATACAACCAAATGGCAATTGCAGAAGAGGACAAGTTGAAAACAACTTTTATCACTGTATTTGGCAC
The DNA here is from genome assembly GCF_053477565.2 of Lygodium microphyllum. Lineage (NCBI taxonomy): Eukaryota > Viridiplantae > Streptophyta > Polypodiopsida > Schizaeales > Lygodiaceae > Lygodium > Lygodium microphyllum. The sequence goes on along the minus strand of NC_141151.1, from coordinate 123,649,196 downwards.
TTTTGCTTACCACGTGATGGCCTTTGGTTTATGCAATGCGCCTGGTTCGTGGCAACGAACAGCCGATAAGACATTCGGTGACATATCCCCTGACGAGTTGAGGGTGTTTATTGATGACTTAGGGGCCGCCACCGTGAGAGAAAGGCAGTTGATCATTCTGAGAAAATGCTTTGAGCGCTGTAGACAATTTTGCATCGCCCTAAACCCACGGAAGTGTGCTTTTGGAGTACCTTATGGGCTGTTGCTGGGTCATGTGGTTAGTTCGGTAGGAATTGCGACAGACCCCGAAAAGGTCAAAGTTATAATTGCCATGGGTCCACCACGCACTCCGAAAGAAGTTCATAGCTTTCTGTCTTCGGTTGGTTACTACCGTAGATTCATTAACGCCTTAGCAGAAAGAACGTTGCCACTTACAAATTTATTGTCCTTTAGCTGTTCGTTTGTATGGGGTGACCCTTGTAAGGTAGCATTCGAGGATGTGAAACAAGAGCTAGCAAGAGCGCCCGTTTTAAAAGCACCTAAAAGAGGTGAGGTGTTCTATATATTCTCAGCAGCCACCATGTATAGTATCAGCTGCTGTTTAGCCCAAATTTGGGAAGAGAAGTGGTACCACCCGATTGCTTTTGCTAGTCGGAAGCTGGAGGTATCTGAAATCAATTACACCTACATGGAGAAGCTGTGTCTAGCGATGGTCTTTGGGACCAAGAAATTCAGGCATTACATTCTCTATGAAAAAGTCGTGCTTTATACGAAGGCGGAGGGACTTCGACTATTGATGAATAAGTTACAGCCGCCTGATCGTTTAGCGAAGTGGTTGATCACTTTGCAGGAATTTGATTATGAAATCAAGAGTAAGCCACCAAGGTTGCAAGGCATCGTGGAATGTCTAGTGGACTTTGGGGAGCCGAAAGAATCTGTGGCTGAAGGTAGTGACATGGAGATGATATTTAAAATAGATACGGCATCTATTCCCTCCTGGTATGCTGCAATAACACATTATTTATCAACGGGAGAGGCGGGATCCGAGTTATCTAAGGCTGAGAAAAGGAAAATTAAGCAGCAAGCGTTAAAGTTTGCCTTGATCGCAGGTACATTATATCGGCAAGGGGTTGATGACATCTATCGCCGATGTGTGACGCCTGACGAGGTGCCATTCATTTTGGAAGAGTGCCATGATTCTGCTTGCGATGGCCATTTTGCTGGACGGCTTACAGCACAAAAGGCTTTAAGAGCAGGTTATTGGTGGCCTGCCATCTTCCAGGATGCGTTTGCGTATGTTAAGCGATGCGATATTTGCCAACGACATGATAGTCGAGAGAATAGGAAACGACCACTCACCCCTATTATGGCGATACTTCCATTTGAGAAGTGGGGAATAGACTTTGTGGGTCCTATTACTCCGTCATCGACTACGCAAAAGAGGTACATCATTGTCGCAACTGACTACTTCACAAAGTGGTCAAAAGCACGTGCAACAAGGAAAGATGATGCTAAAGAAACTGCTAGTTTCCTTTTAGAGCAGCTAATATGCCGGTTTGGTCCGCCGAAAGAATTAGTGTCGGACCGCGGAACCCATTTCCTGAATAAGGTGATCAAAGGTTTGACAGAGTTGTGGAACATCAAGCATAACAAGACAACCCCATATAATCCGCAAGCCAATGGGCAAGTTGAGAGCACCAACAAGCAGCTTGTGGGCATCCTGTCCAAAATTGTGTCGGAAAAGAAACGGGATTGGGATAAAAAGTTATATGTGGCAGTGTGGGCTTATAATACGACTTTCAAACGAGCCACTGGCCATACCCCGTTCAAGTTAGTATATGGGGAGGAGTGTGTCTTGCCTCTAGAAATTGAGCTGCCAACTATTCGGTTTGCCATCAATCATTCTTTGAGCGATGAAGACGCTCTTTTTGAGCGCTTGACGACACTGGCACATTTAGATGAGCTTAAGCTGCAGAGCTTATTGCACCAAGAAGTGGCGAAGCGCCGAATGAAGAAGCTACACGACCTCAAAGCCAAGAAATACACCTTCAAGAAAGGACAGCTTGTTCTGTATTATGACGCACGACGTGAATTATTCCCAGGCAAGCTAGAACCCAAATGGGATGGGCCCTATAAGATCGTTAGAATAGGAAAGAATAAATCCACAGTTTTGTTAGCTGACCTTGAGGGGATAGAATTTAAAAATAAGGTTAATCTTAATAAGATTAAACCTTATTACTTCTGATTGTACTGATGCTATAACTGCCTTGCAGGTCTAGGCAAGATTGATCAAACATCTGCAAGGAAATCGTGATAGAGGTTGATGGGTCATCTGATCCCTTATTTAGAACACCCATATTTGGAACAGAGGTATCATCAGGGAAAGCTCATTTGGTGGAGCAAAGGATACAAGGTGATTGAGCAAGAAGGCGGGACATTTATTTGGGAAATCAAGGTCTTCTGCCATCATTGCCTACAACTTTTGATGAGCATCCCTGTTGAATTCAATGATGATGGAGGGATGGAGCCTACAGTCCACCCGTTGAATATGCTGAATTTCGATTACCATAATTACGAGTAGAGTTCAGGATGGCAGGATATGTAAACCCTTTATGGACGTACACCTTGTACTTTGATGGGGCGTCCAGGGGTGCATGCAAAAAAGGAAGTGTAGGAGTTGTCATCCGAGACCCCCGACGACGCATTGTCATGAAGTTAGCTGCTTATCTTGGGGTGAATTTTACCAATAATATGGCAGAATACAAAGCCCTGATTATGGGTTTGAATATTGCAAAGAAGGGTGGTATCTGCCAGTTGTTGGTGAAAGGGGACTCTCAGTTGGTTTTAAATCAACTCAATGGGACGTACATGGTGCGGAACCCGATCCTTTGTATGTACCATCATACTGCCATAGCCCTGCTAGACGAATTCGATAGAGTGTCTTTTCAGCTGATTCCACGGAATTGGAATCAGTTTGCCGATTCATTGGCTAATCTTGCGTATGAAGAGGACCTCTTCTTTAATTGTGGCCCTTGTCCCGATATATCTATTGATGGTGAGACAGGACCTGGTCGTTTGTGGGGTATGCTTTCTGAACATGCCCTCTTTGGCAGACGATGGTTGATTTGGGTGATGCAGAGGGTAAGCGAGACTCATCTACCTTTATTATCTCAGACCCACAGACTGATTCGACGACATGTGATGCGCACACCTCTTGCGATGTACGCAGGAGGGATAGGTCATAATTTAATGCACCTAGTTTAGGGCTACGAGCCTCTGTTCCCCTGGGAATAGTATGCTTTGATGTCTATCATGGTTGTTTCCAGGTGGATGTTCTGCATAGTATTGTTTGATTTCATTAGGCCAAGAGGGCCGATTCAGTTTTGTGGCAAAGTCATGTCTGATTTCATTAGGCCAAGAGGGCCATTTCCCTGTCTAGTGCGGGTGCGTTTAATTGGGTTTTTGTTTAGTGTTGTGCTGGACAGGTTTCGTGGTGCGTGGAATTTGGTGGAGCCTGGAGGAGCCTTTGCTGCGATGGAAGCTTCTTGTGGCCACTCCAGGTGATATTTCTCCTTTACGAGTACCTTTCTTTCCTGTTATATGTGTATTTGTACTTGTTGAGGGGATACTTTTTGTTGGGGACCGGCGACCAAGGCATGAAGTCCCAGGTTTAGGCTACGTATGTTTGAGGGAGGTCGGAGTAGTCATTGCCTCCTATAAAGACATTGTTAGACATTGAAAGATCTGTTTTAGAAGGAAGTCCTAGTGGCTCTGTTCTGCTAACCTGCTAGGCAGCCGTTCTAGGAGTTCTTGTTAGTAGTGAGGCAGTTAGAGAAGCCTGCTAGAAGATAATAATAATGATGCCAAGAAATCCTGAATATCCTAAAAGATGAATATAAATACGAAGGTGTGTAAAAAGGGGTTCTAACCCCTATCAATGAAAAGAAAAGAAATGAAAATATATAAGCAGTTGATCATCGCCTTGCGAAGGCCTGGTAGGTTCCTGGGGACGAGTCAGGCCCGGGGCCGATACCTTGTCTTCCTAGGGGTGGCTTCTTGCTGGAAATAATGACAAAACAAGGAAGGTTGGAGCGAAAATAAAAGTGAGCGTTAGAAAAGGATTAAGTGTCGCCTTGCGAGGGCTTGGTAGGTTCTTGGGTGCCGAGACAGGTCCTGAGACCGATGCCCTGTTCTCCTTGGGTCACTACGCTCAGCTCCCTCCTTTTTACATGCCCAAGTATGTTCATCCAATAAAACTCCCAAAAGAAGAAATGTACTGAAAGAGAATATTCTTTGATCAGGCTATAGGAGTCCTCGCCTTGTAGGAGCTCCTAGTTGCGTTGTCTTTAGTTGGTCAGTAGTTCAGACTACCACTTAGGGCAACCTCTTTGGCAGTTCTTTTTAGTTTGGCTGTGTTGGAGCAGCTGGTTAGTGATTCACTTCGGATCTTCTATTAAATGATGCTAGGCCTCCTCCTTGTGGATGTTATGCCTTGGTTCTGTCAGGGGTAGGGGGAGCATTGTGCTGAGTTTTATAATGATAATTGTTTTGTATCAGTTTGATGCTTCTTTGGTTGTTTATGTGCAGATATGTTCGTGGATTCGACGGGCTGAGTCGCCCTATCCCGTGGTCGCCAATGAGAGCGGAATTTAGGAGACGGCAAGTGCTTAAAAATAGCTAAAAATTATGAATATCAAGGGAAAAATATTCACTGTCAAAGGCGGCGGCTCGATCTAGGACGATTTTAAGCGCCAAAGTGCTTTAAAGGCGCCCGAGCGACACTTGTTGATTTTTCATAATTTTTCAGACAGTTGTGCGGGTTGACACAAGCTACTGGCCAATGCGGGATGCTAAGCCGGACGCCCAGGATTTTTCAGAGCTCAATTCGGAGTCCGGACAGGAAAATGGCCAAGGAAACGGTCAAGATATGAAAAGGTGGACACTTGGGAGGCCAAATTTGAGCATGCCTTTTGAGTTTGGACCCCCCCCAAAAAATTTATGCACCTTATGAAGCAAAAAACGTGGAGAGAGAATGAAGAGGCATGAAAAAACGTGGAAGAAGATGGCGCCCGAAAAATGCGCCATGAATGGATGAGAGGCATCATGGCTGCTGCAAACAACCCCCCCAATGGATTATGGAGCTTCATTCCCCTCTGTCTCTGGACTCTATCGCCGCCCTTCGCCCGTGGAATGATGGCCTGGTTTGAAATTTCTGATTCTAGTCTTTCTCTCTCCTCCCTCTCTCTCTTCTAAGAGGCAGTTCATGTGTGGGAAGGAGCAATGAAGAAAGAATGATGGAGACTTGTCCGGCATGGATCGGATTGCTACACGGGCTGAGAATGGTGATTTGTGATGTTGCTGGACATGAAGTGTTGCTGTTTTCCAAATCTACAGCCATGGACACAAAACCCGAAACACGCGTTTAAGCGGTAAACTAAAAAATTACAAAGAAAATTTAGTGTTTTATGCTTTTGATTGATGGAATGCCGTTCATATGGACTAAGATTTGATTATGTTGCTGATTCTTCTGAGTTCTTACTGTTTATAACTAGAAATTATGAAAAACATGCATTTCATGGCCCGAAATAATGTCAAGAAACCCGAAAATGCATGAAAAATGGGGAAAAACAAGGGTTTTGGGCATATAAATGGGGAAAACCGTCGATACACATCAACTAATCTTTCAATTTTGTTGCAAATGAACTAAGGGCCACAGCCCACAAACTGGTTTTCATTTTCAGCAATTTAAAAAATACAAGAAAATGAAGAAAATGGGGAAAAATGATAAAAAAACACCATGAAAAATAGGGGAAAAATACATTTGGGGCTACGAAAAATATAGAAAAATAGGATTTATGTTTGTTGATGTATAGCAAGGCTGGGGCATGAAGTTATGCTTCAGTTCAGCCTTGTTTATATGTTGTAGTGTGTGTTTCCTTCCTTTCTCCACATAAAAATGGCAAGGAAACCCTGAAAGAAATGAATGCAATGATGCACTATCAACGGGGAAGGGTAGAGTTGTGGAAAAATGGTTAAATGCCGTTGAGCATGAGGAATAATTTGCTGATTTTATATGCATTGCAACTAGGACGGAATAATAATGATAAAAATTAAAACCTAGTAGCACGAAGATCACTTCGGTGCTAGGTGTTGCAGCGAAGCACAAAGCGGTTAGAAAGAAAAGCATGAAAGAGATGTTTTGCACTTGCACGCTGGTGGTTTTTAAAATGTTTGAGCACTAGGCATCCACCTCTTTGCATGATCATTTAGAGGAAATTAAAAGTATCAGAGTTAGCTCCTGGATACGCATAGCAATTGTTTTCAGTAGGCCTGTGACCCACCGTTGAGAGTGTGAGGTTCCTATGCTGTAGGCTAGTCGTGGGATCCTAAAGGGGAAATTAAGTAAGGACAATGGTACATTCCTGGATACGTTTATTTGGTACCTTGAGTGACGTTTGTGCGAAATGTCTAAATGTTGAGCGGTGCATCGAGGGGCCAATCCCCAAGGTGTAGGAGAGTCGCAGAGGGTTGACGGCATTCAGCCGTAGGAGGAACCCCATGTGTATGTGATTCGAGCCTTTTGGCTATGTGAAAGGGACTCCCTCTGAGGAGCAATATTGGGTTAGGATCAGTTGGACTACAACGTATTACAAACGCAATGTTTAGGAAGGCAGAGATTTTGATAGACGCTCCTGGCCGCGAGGCCAAGGGGGTTGTCTTGCGCATAGTGACGAGGTCCGGCTAGTGCATGAGCCAGTGCCGGCCCGTTTTTTGGTCCATCACTAGTCATCCTGGCAGTTGTAGCTTGCTGATGTTGCACTTCGCTCTGACTAGACATGATATGAACACAATGTCTTTGTGTTCTCATGGTGTGGCCTTTTTGCCCTTGTTGGCTAGATGGGCCCATTGAAGTTCTAGGGTCTTTGTTTGTCTCTATTCAGGTACGGGCTTTTGGTTGCTCTTTTGCAAGTGAGCATCCATGCTCATGTAGAGCCATTGCTACGCTAGGGTCTAATTTGGAGGACCTGTCACAGCGCATGTTTTCTCTCCAACCTACTTGGGGGAGGTGTGGAGGGGACAGAGCCCCCTCTGCGGGGGTCCGAGGGGGCAGTCCCCCCCGGCCCGCAGGGCCGTTACGGTAAAATCCATACACAATTTGGAGGACCGTTTATAGCCAAATTTTGAACTACGTGCTCTAAATTTTAGCCCAGTGATGGATCTGTGATGTGCCTTTAGCTCTACGTAGCCTTTGGGGTCAATCTCGGGGTTTAGAAGTGTCAAAATTTGTGTTCTAGATACCTGTCCGACTTTGACAATTTTTTGTCCGATTCTCAGATGTCCGATTTTGAGGAGTCCGATTACTAGAATCAGACGTCCAATTCTGGGTGGTCCAATCGGACAAGTGGTCTGATTTTGGTCACGTCCGATTCTGGGAGTCGGATCAAAAAAGTGGTCCGATTTTCAAAGTGGTCCAATTCTAGGAATCAGATTGGATAGGGTGGTCCGATTCTGGACTGGTCCGAGTGGTCCGATCGGACGGATTGGTCCGAGTGGTCCGAGTCCGATTGGTCCAATTGGACAGCGTCCGAGTTCGAGTGTCCGAGTCGGACGGGTTGGTCCGATTTTGAGTGGTCCGATTCTGGGAATCGTATCGGACAGGGTGGTCCGATTCTAGTAGTCGGATGGGTTGGTCCAATTGGAGGGTTGTCCAGGCGTCCGATTCTGGGAATCGGGTGTCCGAGTCCACCGGCCCGAATGCACTTTCGAGCACAAATTTGTCCAAAATCTTAAGGTATTGCTTATTGTAAGCTACCAGATTCCATAGGAATGATGCTAGAGTGATGGGGAAGAGGTCTATATACCTGGGATAGCCAATAAACTCCAAAATGAAAATCAACAACGAATCAAACCCTCATGCCCTGTTATGACAGCAGAAACCCTGATGCTTGTTTTTCTTCTTTTTCTTTGTTTTTTCCTACCCTAATGCACCCAATTCATAAAGTAAATACCTACACTACTTCATTCCACAACATAAATCTCAAGAAAACAACAAACCTACTTGCCAAGGAGATCGAATACCATCTTCAACCCCCTCGCTTCCTACCTATCTACCTCAAGCACCGGTTCAGGGGAAACCCCTTACTTTGATGCTCGATTCGAAGCGCGCAAGCGCTCAAGGCTTGAATCCGTTGGTCCCAGCAACGGAACCAAAATGTGGGAGCTCTCGCTCAACCGCCAAGACCCACGGACCGCTTATTGTTTCAAGCGTTCCAAGCCGAGCACTAATGGCTACCTCTCGCATAACCGACGCGCCATCCATATCTACGGCTGTAGTGAGCTTACCTCCGTGCCGTTTGAGTTACCTCCTCTCCCACGCACTCCGGTAGCTCCACGATCCAAGTGCAAGCTTCACATCCTCAAGCTCCAAGCTCCAAGCTCCATTGACACGAGCAAGACAAGAGAAGAGAAGAGAAGAGAAGAAGAGAGGAGAAGATGGAGAGCTTCTCCTCCTCGGTCCCTCACCCTCACACACTCACTCCCTCACACTCTCACACTCCCTCTCTCAAGCACAAGCTCAAGCAAGCAAGAACAAGAAGAATAAGAAGAAGAGGAGAGCTACTTTTGGCCACACACAAGAATGAGCTTCTCATTCACTTTTCAACTTTATATACAAAACCCTAAATCCCTTTTGGGCGGTCATCCCCTTTTCCCCTTTTTACATGGCCGGCCGTAGCCTACGCCCTTTTTCCCATTGTCCTTCTATCTTCCTAGCTTCCTTTCCACCGCCCATCTACATTTACAATTGCACGGGTGAGAGCCCAGCACCCCTTGAATTAAACCATGATGCGCTTGCGCTCTTTTACAAAAGTTTTGACTTGCGCTTTTCCTTGTGCGCCTTTCTCCCTTATTTAGGACTCTTCTCCTTGTGCGTCTTTGTCTTCCATTTCTCTTTGCCTTGGCCTCTGTCTTTGTCTTCTTATTTAGCTTTTCCGAATTTTCCACCTTCATTCGTTTGAGGGTTAACAGAGATGTAGATACCACTATTGTGAGTACATTGACTAGGATTTTATTGGTGGATTCTGCTTGTCCGTTAGCTTGAGGGTAACAGGGCGAGGATTTTCTATGAATGATTAGAAAAGTAGAGAGCAAATGTGATATCACCTCATTAATGAAGTGTGTGCCCTGATCACACTGACTAATTCTATTGGACGCCCAAACCGTGAAATGACCTGCTCCCACAAGAACTTGTGGTTCTAGCGTCATTCTTCCTTGTAGCTCTTGCCTTTGCCCACTTCGTTAGGTAATCAGTTGCCACTATGATGTAGTGAGCCTGAGAGTATTGTGCCATAGGACTAAAAGGTCGAATGAAGTTGATGCCCCATTTTTGAAAGGGTTGTCGGGCTATGACAGGGGTCAAATCCATTTTATCTTTGCGTACGGGCACCTTGGTTCTTTGGCATTCATCGCAGTGCTTCACAAATTTATGAGCATCACGGAATAGGGTGGGCCACCATAGTTGGGATTGCAACACCTTTCGGGCTGTTGTATCCCCACTAAAGTGTCCTCCAGCGATTCTGCCATGTGCTTCTTTCAATGCATCGTGCATCTTGTGCTCACACACGCATCTGCGCAACAAACCGTCTTGTCCTAACCTATAGAATTGGCCGACTATCAATTGGTATAGTTGGATTTTCAAAATACGTCTCCTCAGCTTGGCCATCTCAATTGGTCTCTCAGGTAATCTATTCTCCAGCACACCTGAACTACATCCTTGACCCAATATGGCATCAGATCAGCTTTAAATAATTCTCTCTCACTAGACAGGTTAAAGAGATGAGCATCCGGTAAATCGTCAGGTATGCCTTGTCCAGCGGCTTCTCCTGTGGGTATGCGGGACATATGGTCAGCCATGTAATGTTGCTTTGCTTTGCATACAACCATAGAGAAGTCAAATTCCAATAGGAGAAGTAACCATCTAACTATGCGTCCTGTAGCGCAAGGCTTGTTCACAAGATAGAGCAAGGCTTGATGGTCAACAAAGAAGACAAAGGGAGTGGCCAACAGATAATGTCTAAATTTCTTTACAGCAAATACCATGGCCAACCCGTCCCTTTCTATGGTGGAATAATTCATCTCGGTCTCTGTGAGCTGCTTGCTGGCAAAACTCACCGGATAGTCTAAGTTATGTTCACCAGGTTGGCATAACATGGCCCCAATAGCAAACTTAGAGGCATCTATGTGCACATGAAACATTATGTTCCAGTATGGGGCTCGTAAGATTGGTGCAGTGGTAAGAGCCTTCTTCAACTCTTCATATGCACACTGGCATTCCTCAGTCCACTCAAACACGATCAAAAACTTGTACAATGGTCTAGCAATTAGTGCATAATTTAGTACAAAGCGGCGATAGTATCCAGTATGTCCTAAGAAACACTAAACTCCCTTGTAGTTATTGGGTGGCGGAAGGTCGACAATGACTCTAACTTTTAAAAAGTCCGTGGTGATGCCGTTCTTTGACACCACGTGCCCTAGGATACATTCGTGTTTCACCCAGAACTGGCACTTCAAGGGGTTCAACGAGAGGATGTGTAACCCACACCATTCAAAGACAGCTCTCAATTTCTCTAAGTGTTCAGCCCAACTAGAGTGTACGCATAAGTCATCTACAAACACCTCTAGTTCGTGCCTAAGCATATCTTTGAAGATAGTGCGCATTAAGCGTTGGAAAGACAGGTGCATTCATCAGTCCAAAGGGCATGCCAATGTAGGCGAATACACCCCATTCCGTGGCAAAGGCAGTCTTGTGCCTGTCATCAGGGTGCACTTGCACTTGATTGTAGCTCGAGAAGCCATCCAGAAAACTGTAGGCCTCTTTACCTGCTACCCTCTCAAGCATGTACTCGGTGTATGGTAAAGGGTAGTTATCCCTCTTCGTAGCGGCATTAACTTTCTTGTAATTAACGCACACTCGGATTTTTTCGTTCTTCTTCATCACGATCACAATCGGTGATACCGAGTCTATGTGCTCAATCTCATATATGAATCTCGCCTTCATGAGCTTATCAATCTCCTCTTTTACTACATGGGCGTGTTTGGGATTCATGGGGTAAGGTCATTGCTTTCTTGGCACTACATCAGGAACCATTGGGATATTATGAGTCACAACCCTAGAGTCGACCCCTTTAAGTTCTTCCAATATCCAGGCAAATACATCAATATACTCTTGCAAGACTGCAACAAGTTTGGCCTCCTCATCCTCGGTCAAATCGTTTGCAATGAATACAGGTCTTGGCTTTTCACCCTCCCCAGCCAAATTGACTTCCTTGACTTTGGTGGGTCCTTCGATCGGTTCACTAGTTTGGCCCTGTCTCTTCGCACCTAGCAAAATCACTACTCTGTCACCCTTTTTAAATTTTGTAAACCATTTGGGTAGATCCTGTGGTTTCTTCTGCCTCTTTGCTTCTGAGTCCTTCGCTCGCGTCCTGGCCTCCTCCTTTAATCTCCTGCATCTTAGGTGGACTGGCAAGTCCCCTTTTGTACGTTTGACCTTAGAGGGTTGGGGTATCTTGGGATCACTCTCGGTGCTGACTTCTGACTCCGAGTTAAACTCGCATCTCTGGCTCGAGGAAGGAGTTTCCCCAGGGGGTCGTAGTTCAATAGGTGCATCCGTCTTGAGCACTGGGATCACCCATGGTCGTGCTACTCCAGCTTGCTCGTAATCCACGGCTCCTATGTATTCTAGCCAGGATCTATCGCACTCCATCCGCATGACTCCTTTTTCACTCCAATTCATATTTTCCTTCCTGGGTCTTCAGTCTGCCTTGATTTGTTCTATCGTTCTCCCTTCTGTGTCATACTCTATTGTATCTATCTCTTCCTCATTTTCATCTCCTGTAGAGCGGCAGTCCTCATATTCCTCGTCGTCAGAGTCTTGATCTTCAAACCGTTCATCATTGCCTAAGCTTTCCTCTTCAGTCTCCTTGTCGTCAGTAACTAAAGTCCAATTGTATAACAAACTCAGATCATGAACTTTGGTCCATTTCCATTCTGGCTTAGTCAACAGATCACGTAGAGGCTTTAGGTTGGCAACCAAGTTGCCCTTCAGTGTGTCTGTTAGATACTCTACGATTTCCTGAAGCTCTAGCTTATTGCTGGGGATATGGAATGAGACAGATTTCCTTGGGTTGAGTGAGCTTCTTGCCATCATGCAGAGTGGCACAGTTGGCTCCTCTATTGGCATGGTTCCGACTTTACCAGCCTGCCGATATAGTTCTTCCTCATTTGAGAATGGTAGGTCAATGGTTGCCAAGATGTGCATCCAATCCCGCTCATCCTCAGGGCAAGCAATATATTTAGTGAGGGAATATATTTAGTGAGTGATCCATAGGGTTTGGTCGTTTGAGTATCGCCTTTCAACATGGCTGAGATGGCATTTAGGTCAACGGGGTCATTTTCCAAGTGTCCATCTCTACCCTTACTACTTCAGTTCTGCTCCCTAGGAAGATCAAACCATTTTCCCAATCTTCAATGACTCGAGCGTTTCTCATGGCCTAGCAGTATGTCGTAGTCCACTCCCTTCATGACAATGAAGTTCACAAAAAACTACACACCTGCAATCTTTACTGGCCAGTTCTTTAAGACTCCGAATGGCCTTACCTTCATTCCATTTGCTAACGTGACATTGAACGTGGCAGTCTCTACAGGAGGGTTTCCCCATGCCTCTAAAACTGCATGGCTCAGTACGCTAACACCGACGCCTGTGTCTACAATTCCTTTCTGCGTCATATCTCCTAAGGCTAGAATAGGTAGGACTGCATGCATTTCAGTGCCTTCCCAGAAAGCATTGATGTGCAATGACTTAGGAGTTGAGTGTAGAGTTAGACTTGGGATTTGCGTAACTGCATCATGATCTTGCTGATCAACACTCGTAAGTCCTATGTGTCCCTCCACCAAATCTTTTAACTCCTACCATAAAGAAGGATTCTAGCAGGTCTTCTACGCTTAGAGTTACTAGGGTGGACAGCAAGATTGCAAGGAGAATGTTGGGCTCTTGTCTTCCCCTAAGGCTAGCACTCCTGGGCCATGCATTCTGTCTGCCGTGGTAAGTCCCCCTTTGGCCTTGCTGCTGAGTTACCCCCTGTGGCAAGGATACACTTTTAGTTTGTGGTTTTGTGGGTGAGACTGGTGTGCTCACGCTGGAAAAATCGTCCATTGGATCTTCTAGTATGGGTGCAGTATCCTTGAGGTGCTCCTCGGCATCCTTGACCCACTCCTTGACTTTGGCTATAGCTTCGAGTTGCCATTTGGGATGGGGATATTCCCCTACCTTGGCACTCCCTAGCTCAGCTGTCTCTGGGGCTAAGGTCTTTGCCTCTGCATCCGTGACTTTCTTTCCTATCACTAATGCCGTGGCTTCCTCGGTTTTAAGGGTTATCTTTGCGTCTGTTCTCTTTTTCCTTCTCCTTCCGCTTTTCTTTCCTATTGAGGCTGCGTCAAGGTTACTTGGTCCAGGCAAGGAGATACCTGCCTGCCTTGTTTGAGCTTGCATCATAACCTGTAGTGGGATAGGTGTGTCCTCACTATCAAAGGTTTCCACTCCAAACAGTCCTAGAGGTACTGACGGTATGTTGGCAGAACTAGCTGATGGTTTTCGCCTAGGACAATCAGGAAACAGGTGAGTGATCCCACATTCTGTGCATTGGAGATCCGCTTTGTCCTTGTTAGCATGTTCCTTCTCTAGGCAACATGATGAAATGTAGCCTGGATGGCCGCAGGTCCAGCATGTGATCAGATCTTGGCTTGGCCCTCCAAAGCCTCTGCCTCTTCCTCTACCTAATGCCATCACCGGCACCGGCCGATAGTCCATCAGGACTGGGTTGCCCTCCTCGTCATAGGATATGTACGGGTAAACATATGTCTCCTCTTCACTAGGCTCTTCCACATAGTGAATTGGAGCATCGCTCGGTGGGTGGGTTACAAAAGGCCCTGGTGGTCTTGGTATACCTGTTGGATTCATCTCCAGCCTAGGTACGGCACGTCTTGAGTCACTTGGTGCAGGGAGTGTCAATTGGGCTCCCCTCCCAAAGAAATTGGGTGGTCTATTACCTAAGTACAGAGGATTGTACTGTTGTGCGTATGGGAATCTCCTCGGCATCCTACAATGCAATGCATCATGCCCGAATCTACCACAATTTGAGCATGGCCTAGATCTAGGATCTTTACATTCAGCTGGGAGGTGACTGCCGCCACAATATATACACTGTACATGCGATCGCGTAGGCTTCCTTATCAGTTCCTACAGTTGTGCAATCTCCATTCTCATCTCTGCCATCTCCTGGCCTTGGTCCATACTCTTTCCCTTTTCCTGCACACTAGCGGTTGCTTTTTCTCCCGAAATAGTTGATCTCTTTGGATCCCTCTGATTTGCACTTTCTCGGCTGGTAGTCCTCATGCTTCATTCCCTAAGCTGATCATCTACACGTATTTCCTCTTCGAAAACTCTAGCTAGCACATCTCATTGCAAGGTAGAGTTACTGGCCAAAGCCTTGTAGAGCTCCTCACTCCGAATTCTGTTCATGAATACTGTAGACACTGCCCTTTCAGTAGGTAGTTCATTGGCAGGGATCCTTTTGAAGAGGCTACGTACATGAGTGACATAGTCCCTGACGTCTTCCTTCTCCCTTTGGCATCAACCGAACGATAAGGTTGTCAGAATACCCTCCCTCCGAGAATCTCTTGATGAAGAGGCCCTTAAGGTGAGCAAAGTTTGTACGTTCTCCGTCATCAAGGCTAGAATACTAGATTCTCCCCTTATCGCCTAAGCACAGGCCAAAAGCTTGAGAGCATTGCGCAAGGTCAGTAAGACCATTTGCTTCGCATACTTGCTCGAACTGCTCCATGAAGCTGTATGGGTCACTGCTAGGCTCATACTTCGCTAGCTATTTTGCTACGATAGGGATTCTAGCCTGCCCTTTAACCCCTTGCGTGACTCCCAATCTCAAGAGTAGTGTGGTGGCTAGGGCTGTAGCACTCTGCTCAACGGACATATTGTCCATGAGCCTCTTAGCTACAAGTTCGCTCAATGTCATATCAGCCTCTGCTGCCCATTCCCTCTCTTCATTTGGTCCAGATTTGGCTGCCCCAGCTAGGTCTAGCACCCTTCTAGCCTCGTACATATCTACATCTTGTTGTAGCTTTCTAGCCCTTTGCTCGTGGTTGTAGGCAATTATGCCTTCTAGCGCTCTCTTGATTGCTCTTCTCTCTTCTTCGAGGCTTGCTACCACTTCTTCTACAGGTCTGCCCTCGATCACGGTCCTACTAAGTAAATCATAGTCATGGACTAGTTCATGTACTGAGACTGGGAATTCTCCTATGTCTAACCGGTCCTCTCCTCGGTCGCCTCTTGATCCTGACATTGTTTTTGTCTCCAATTCCACAAGGCCGTCGATCAGTTTGAGTAGTTCTGGCAGCGCCCGATCCTCTATGTTGTCATCTTCTGGATCCTCGCATCCACTTAACATCCTCCTGGGTCCTAACCCTATTTGTCTGCTAAGTCTTGGGGCTCACTCCTATTGGTGGGTTCCTTGAATGATTATGTTTGAGTGTATTCCTTATTATTACAACCAATCCTCAAATTATGTACACTCAGTGTGGTATCTCTGCGTTCGGTGCAAAATCAGGCTTTCTGCTCTTTCAGTGCATAACCAATGTGGCCTACTATGTGTGTGGATTACGGCACTTAAGTGCAATTTCAATGCTACCTTTAGCTCTTGGCCATTGGGTATGAGGTCAACACACGGCTGCTTGGTTAAAATCTGGGTCTCTGCTGCGTCTCTCAGGTATATGGGGGTATGATGTCTAGTCTGCTGTTGCGACTAGGCTGCGACAATACACTTTGCTAGGTTTCTTAGCCACACGCCCAAGTTTTCTATGATTTTCTCACACCTACAGGGTCGCACTAGTGTCAGCAATGTGGGTCTGGGCTTAAATTATTAAAATAATGTCAAAAAATACATTCGGCCAAAATTGGCCTGAATGGCAGGGTTCCAATCCCAAAATCGACATCCAAACTGCCAAAGTCCGAATGTCTCGAAGGCCCCACGAGCCGAAGGCCGAATGGCTGAGTCCGAGGGCCGAAGGGAGAATGGCCGAGTCCAAGGGCCGAAGCCCGAATGGCCGAGTCCGAGGGCCGAACTCGAATTGGGCCAAATGGCCAGGTTCGAGTAGGCCGATTTGGCCGTCCAAACACCGAATGGCCGAATCCCAAATTTGGAGGGGTCGAATCGCTGAAGCCCGAATGGCTAGATGGCCCGAAGGCCAAACTCGGAAGCTCAAAGGCCTTTGTTCGGGCAACCAAAGCCCGAAGTTGGAACGGCACGTGGCCGAATGCCCGAATGATAAGGTCCGAATGGCTAGATGTCCCGAAGGCCGAACTCCGAAGCTCGAAGGCCTTCGTTCAGGCGGCCAAAGCCCGAAGCCCGAACGGCATGTGGCAGAATGCCCGAAGGTCGAATGCCAAACCCTAGGTTCGGGGCAGCCAACTGCCTGATTCTAGGGTTCGGACATCCGAACGCGTCGAGGTCAATGCACTTCTGACAATGAAAATGGTGACGAATCTAGTGTTATGTTGATGATTAGCTATTCTAGGCTGTTAAATACACACAAGAGGATGCCGGGGAAGTGATTTGTATACCTGTAACACCCCGGAAGTGTGATCGAAGGGCATCCGCTCCTACCCTGTGCATGTAGCTCTCTCACTCTCTCTTGCTCTCTCTCAACTAATTCAGAATGCAAATGAGCTCTTCTCCCCTTACCCCAGCCTTACATAGCATTGCCCAATCACTCTCTAACCATAGAGCCTTTCCCCGTTGCGATTTCCCCCTTAAAAAACATGATTTTTGCCTTCTTTTTCTTATTGCAACCAGATTTACAGCAGGAAAAACCCTACCATTTTAGTTTCGAATCTTAATCCTATCCTACCTAATGCTAACAAAAAATCGCAAAACCAAGCATGGGTTGTATTTACCTACTCAAGCACTCATCAAAAAACTCAAAATACTTACTTCTTCCAATGATTAAACCTCCTAAATCTCCTATCTATCTCAAGCACCGTTTCAGGCAAAGGCCCTACTCCTATGCTCGATTTGATGTGCATGGCGCTCAAGGCTTGCTTCTATCAGTCCCGACAACGGAACCAAAATCAAGTGTTTCAAGCCGAGCGGCCATGGCTATCTCTCACATAGCCCACGCGCCATGCCTACCTGACGAGTGTAGTGAGCTTACCTTAATGCTCGATCGAGTACCCTCCTCTCTCTTGCACACCGGTAGCTCCACGATCCTTGTGTAAAGCTCAAGCAACCTCAATCCCTCTCCCATGAGCTCCATCCTCCATAGCCACGCGCGAGACAAGGGAAGAGAAGAGAAGAGAAGAGGATGGAGAGCTTCTTCTCCACGATCCCTCACTCTCACACACTCACTCCCTCACTCTCTCACACTCCCTCACTCCCTTCCTCAAGCACAAGCAAGAAGGCAAGAAACAAGAGAAGAAGAAGAATAAGCTTTAGTCACACACAAGAATGAGCTTCTCATTCACTTTTGAACTTTATATACATGCCCTTCCTTCTTTGGGCGGTCATCCCCTTTTTTACATGTCCGGCCATTGGCCTAAGCCCATTTCTCATTTCCCACCATTCTAATTTATCATATTTCCAAGTAATGCATACAATTTTCACAGGTTCGAGCCTGGCACTCTTTTACAAGGATTCGGGAGCACTTCCACATTTAATGGTGCGCTTTTTACTCTTTTGCTTTCTCGGGGTGACACTGAGACTTTCTAGGGGTCATGCCCAAACATTTAAATTTTTCAGGGTCTGGTTACCGGTCAAGGTGCCTTTTCCTTCTTTTATCCTGCGCCTTTTTCGCTATTTTCTTTTTTTCATTTTTTCACTCCTCTGCTCCATTTTCCCGCTCCTCTGTGCTGCGGTAAACACAGTAAACAAAAGTATGCAGAATCTGCATAAGCAATGGATCAAAGGTATAAAAATTAAGTTCACCTGTGGCTCCTGTCGCCCTGACCATTCATTCTGGAGAAAAGATGATGATGATGCCCCTTGTTAACAAAAGCCAGAGCCATCAGAGCCACGGCTTATAGAAGGTCCATGCTATGTGACATTCCTAGATGCATCCTGAAGATGGATCCCTAAGTCCAGAAGAAATCACCACTCACACAGAAAAAAACAAAGCTCTAATACCCTTCCAGCAATCTCAATAGACAAATGAGTCATCTGTTCAGAAGGAGGACATTGGTTCTAGTAGAATATCAGACGATGACACTACTCCCTTGAAGGAGTTAGACCTCTGTCCATAAGCAATTCGTGGGACATTTATCTGCGAAGTGGAAGGTGAAAGGCAAGTGACATTCTTGGATATTGATGGTAGTGAATGTCACCTAAAAGTGAGTTGCAATCTTCCAGAATAAGAACTAGTGGTCCTGCGAGACTTACTAAAGGAGAACTTAGATGTGTTTGCTTGGTCATATAAAGATCTAAAGGGGATTGATCCCTTAGTATGCCAATATCACATTGACCTAGAGCCTGATGCCAAACCTATGAGGCAAAGACAAAGGCATATGAATCCTAATTATTATGCTTTGGTGAAGGCTGAATTATTGAAGCTCCTTGAAGCTGAGTTCATTTATCTCATGGCTAACAGTGAATGGATTTCACCCATTGTGGTTTTACCCAAGAAGAACGAGAAACTTCGAATATGTGTGGACTTTCGAAAGCTGAACTTCAAGACAAAGAAGGATCATTTCTCTATCCCTTTCACAAACCAAGTGTTGGACACAGTGGCACACCATGAGCTTTATTCCCTCTTGGATGGATTCAGTAGATATAGCCAAGTGATCCAAAGCGCAGAGGAGGACCAATCCAAAATAACCTTCACCACAAAATGGGGAACTTATGCTTACAAAGTGATGTCGTTTGGGCTTTGTAATGCTCTTGCCACCTTCCAACGAGTAATGATGGTTGCCTTCCAAAACCATCTGTATGATTTCATTGAGGTGTAGCTCGATGACTTCTGTGTCTATAGCCTAATTCATGAGCATTGGAGACACCTAGAGCAATGTTTTGACCGATACCGAGAGTATGGAATCTCTCTCAATCCCAAAAAATGTGTCTTTGGCATCTCATCAGGAGTTCTTATGGGCCATATTTCTTTGCACAAGGGATTGCAACAGACTTGACAAAGATTGAGAAGTTTGCCGCCTTCATAGCACCAACAAACCTTAAGCAATTGAGAGGATTTCTTCGCCATATGGGCTACTACAGAAGATTTATTGCACATTTTGCAACCAAGGCAACCCCTATGCATAAGCTCCTAAGGAAAGATGCGGATTTCCTTTAGACTGATGATTGCGAAGAATACCCTAAAACATTGCCTCATCCAAGCACCTATCTTGCAGCCTCTTGACTAGACGAAGGAGAATCATGTGCACACTAATGCATCAGTTGAAGAGCTAGGTAATGTCTTATGTCAAAAGGCCCCCTCTAAATTAGGTTAACCAATCTATTATGCAAGTCTAAACGGAACTACATAGTGACAGAGCTTGAGTGCTTAGCAATGGTGTTTGCATTGGAGAAGTCTCGACACTATCTACTGTCAACGCATCTCAAGTTCTATGTGGACTATGAAGCCCTGTTCTTCCTGATGAACAAAACAGATGTTAAAGGATGAATGATGAGATGGTTGCTCTTGTTCTAAGAGTTCAATTTTGAAGTGGTTACTAAGCCCAACCATTCCCATGTCCTAGCCTATCATCTGTAAGGGATCCCTCAAACTGCAAAAGAGGAACAGGATGATCTAGACCTTCTTGATGCTTCTTTGTTTCTAGTCAAAATAGTTACTCCATGGTACGCAGATATAGCCAAGCTGTTGGCAACTGAGTAGTATCCCCTTGGCATTTCGATCGGTGAGAAGAAGAAGCTTCTGTTGGAATCAGCCCCCTACACCTTGCTAGGCAGTGCATTGCACAAGAAAGGAAAAGATGAAGTGCTGCAAAGATGTGTTGCAGGAAACAAAATTGGCATAGTATTGAAAGCATGCCATGACAAACTATGTGGTGGACACTTTCCAGGAGAAGCATCAGCAAGAAAGGTTTTGATCGCAGGATATTGGTGACCAACCCTCTAAAAGGATGCCTATGATTATTGGAAGAGATTGGATGCTTGTCAAAGAATGGGGAAACCCACCAAAACAAGTGCCATGCCATTTCAACCTATCCTTCCCCTAAAGCCGTTCAAGAAGTGGGGGATTCATTTGGTGGGTCCCATTGATCCACCCACCAGACGGAAGCAAAATAGATACATCTTCATATGTACCGATTATGTCACAAAGTGGTGTGAAGCTAAATCTCTAAAGAAGGATGATGGTAATAGTGTAGCCCTGTTCATGTATGAGAATATTATCACCCATTTTGGCAGTCCCCTCGAGCTGGTCAGTAACAGAGGTACTCATTTTCTTAACAAGATCATGGAAGAGTTGACAGAGCTATATAAGATTCACCATCATAAGGCCACCCTCTATTACCCCATAACCAATGGCCAAGTTGAAGTCACCAATCGCATCCTCTGCTCGATCCTGACAAGGACCATTGCCACACATCGTCGTGATTGGGATGATCGACTTACAGAGGCCCTCTGGGCATTCAGAATCTCTTATAAGGTAACTATAGGACAAACTCCTTTTCAATTGGTGTATAGCACAGAAGCTATCTTCCCTGTTGAGCTGGAGTTTCCCTCTTTGCGAGTGGCAGTTAAAGAACACCTTAGAGATGATGAGTCCCTCTAGCACTACCTGCTGCATTTGGAATGTTTGGATGAGATTCGGCGGATGGGCCTACAATGCATGGAAACCACTCAAGCGTGATGCAAGGCCTATCATGACAGCTTCATCAAGCACAAGGAATTCAAAGAAGGTGATCTTGTCTTGTCCTATGATTCACGATTTGGAAAGTTTCCTGGCAAGCTTCAACAACGTTGGATGGGTCCCTGGAAGGTACTTGCTGTCAATCCTAATGGCTCCTATCCAAGTGCAAGCCGTTGATGCCTCTGATGATCCCTTTCTGATCAATGGCTATCGCTTGAAGAAGTACTACCCTCCCTGAGAATCCTAACAATCACAGTCGATGCACCCTTTCCCTTATGGGCGTCACACTGTCCTTCTCCTTGTGCTTCTAGTTTCCCTTATGATATTTCTCATGAGGCAGTCTCGTTTTGCTAGCCCCTCCTAGACATATCCCATCCTTACTATATTCTCCTCTCATCTGATCCATCAGTGGTAATGTGGATGGTCTTGCCACATGGTATTTCTACCATACTCTTTATTTTAAAAAAAATAAGAAAAAAATAGAAAAAAAACAAACTTTAATGGGAGAAAAGGAAGCAATTCCCTGTCATAGCAGGCCTCGTTCCAAGAAACAGTGGCAAACACCCTTAGGCAGGAAGGTGGCTTTGGAAAAGGTGGTAACACACAACAATCCAGAAAGTTGATTCATTAGTTGACATCTCCAAGGCCGAGTTTGGAAGCCGCCCCTCTTAGTACGCTGTGTCATGTGCCTCTATGTAGAATGTCTGATGGTCTTCTAGTAGATGACATATTCTATATCCGATACACAATTCTGATCTGTTGGCTATCTCCCTAGGTATGCCTCTTCATCAATAGACGAGGTGATCTTCATCGACAACCCCCTGAGTGATGTGAGTTTTCATCTTAACCGGATTGGGCAGTGAGTATGGTCTGCCCTTTGTATCTATCAGTGAGCGTGAGATAGAGGGTGGGGTGAGTGACTTGTCCTTTCCCTTCAATTCAATTGAGAGGTGTGATGTGGGAATGGAGTGTTGCATGCATGGGTTGGGCCTCTCAATGCACAAAGTATGATCTATTTCTGTGCATTGCACTATAAGGCTCCTTGGCCTTCCTTCTCGCACCGTATGCCGGCATAGGGTGGGATGCACAATTGCACCATCAAATGCACACAAGGCAAACAACAATTCTACGCAAGTGAGTGTGAGGATTACATCAATGGGTGTAAGGAATGGGTTGCCCTCTGTATCTTTCAACAGAGTGTGAGACAGAGGGTGGGCTAAGTGTGACTGGTTTTCTCCTCAATCAATTCCGAGAGGTGAGATTGAGGGACGCTACCACAATTGGAGTCAGGTATATTTCTGTTTCCCTCTATACACATGGGATGGGTCTTTGCCACCATGAGAAGCCATGCCACCCTATTCTGTACACAGCATGATAAGGCTCCCTAGCCCTCTTACTTGCACCTATGCCAGATGGGTGGAACACACGAATGCACCATCAATTGTGCACACTTTCATACTCCCTCCAAATCACTTTCCCCTTGTTTAGTTCTACATCGACTGTAAGTTATGGGATTTCATGCTTATTCATTGAACGATGTGCGTCATGGGGGGAGTGGCTATTCTATCATCCTCTTGAGTGCACGTGAGCTGAGAGTTTTATTCTTCATCATCGATACTTGAATCGATGGACTTTATCAACAAAGCTACCTCCTTAGGTGTTGTTGCATGGTCCCTGCCATGTTGAACATGTTTTGTGGTGTGCCCTAGTCCCTCTTGCCGCGCGGCAATGGCTTTAATCCTTCTGCATCAATAACGATCGTTCCCTTCAACCATATACGAAATGGGCCAAGTGTTCCTAACCCTACCTCTTTGTTTGCAAGTGCACGTTATGTCTTAAGTGTGGGGACACCAACATCCAGTTGGTTGACAAGTCTGCAGCCGTGTCGATCAATCTATCCTAACCAGTAAGATCTTAAGTGTGGAGACGCGTCCCTGCGCGTCTGCTGTGCAAACCCCTTGCATATTTCATTACCCAATCATGCTAGTTCTGTCCTGATGGGGTCCCTTTCTCACCCACCGACCCTCATACCCCCTGTCGTCAAGGCCGTTTCCCTTGTGGTTGCTTATATTGCACAATTTTTTCATTTTCTATGTGAACATATCTTGCATTCACCAACCTCCCAATACAACCTTATAGTAGTGTTCATTCCTTCAAATGACACACTTTTCCTTTTCACATCCCCCTATTTTGGCTTACCGTTTTTGCATTATTCATTTTTGAAGCTTTTTTCGTACAATTGGATATATTTCCATACGAACGTGCCCTTATCATTTTGAAACGATGTTTTGACATACCAACCCTCTCCTATGCCTTCCCTTGGATATTTTTCCTTTTACTCGCTTGTCGTTCTGACATACGATTTGCCCGTAATTAATTTTTGTGTAGTTTCATATCTTTTTCGTGCATGTTTTTGTCTTTTCTCCATGTGAACTTGCCCTATTCTCCTTAGAATTCAATTCTGGCTAGATAGCCTTGTCTGCACACCCTTCTTGCACAATTTTCATTTTTCGTTTGCCCCATTTGGCCCTCTAGATTTTTTGTTATTAATATTTATTAGCATTTTCATGCTCTATTTTTTGGTTTTTTCCATGTGAACACCTCCTAACCCCATCAAAACTGAGATTTGATATGACCAACCTGAAGATTATATATGTCTTGACATTCTTCCTTTTTACTGCCCTTCATTTCAGTGCATAGATCATTCGCTATTAATTTTCGAATTCCATTTCAGATACAATTTTTGGGTTTTTTCCATGCAAACGTGGGTTCTTTTGCTCGGCACTATGTTCTAGTTTGATAGGATTGTCAGGCCCAATTTTTTGCAAATTTTTCCTACTTTGCTCACTTCGTTCTGCCTAATGGATTTTTCAATATTAATTCTCATATGTGTTTTCGGGGTTGATTTTTTCCTTTTTCGCATGCGAACCCCTCCTTATTCCCTTGGATATGCATTTTATTATGCTCGCCATGTGAATCCCCTTCCCGTGGACATTTTTTCTTTTTACTACCCTTTGTTTTGGTGCCCATATCTTTTTATATTAATTTTTGCATCCCGTTTCGAGGGTCATTTTTTTATTTTTTCTAGGTGACTGGGTCTTATCTTCGTCGGAACGGTGTTTTGACACGATAGCCTGTCCGACATGCCTTTTCTCACAACTTTTCTTTTTCCCCTATTTCAATTCGACAAATGGATTTTGCAACAGTAATTGTAGTATGCATTTTCGGGCCTGATTTTTGCATTTTTCCCATGTGACCGCCTTGCTTTGATCCCAGACACGCCATTATATTTTTCCGCAGTCCCCTCCTCGCCTTCCGCCACAGTTTTCCTTTTTACCACATTGCATTTCGGCTCACGGTTTGCTGGTTATTATATTTTATTTGTTTTGTCGTGTCCTCGCGCGTCTTGCCTCGCGCATGAACGTGTGCGTTTTTGTTTTTACGCGCCTCACGATGCCCTAGTGTTGTCCATACCTTCCCCGTTGCTGTCCCAGCCCCCGTTTCTTCCTGCCAGTGCAAATTTTTTTTACCTCACCCCACGCCTAAGCACGGGAGGAGGGGGTTCAATTAATTATTTTTCTCTTTAGTTATTTAGTTATTTTTTATTTTTTATTTTCATTTTTCTTTCATTAAAAAAACCAAAATTCAAACCTCCCCCCCTTGACGGTTCCCCCCCCTTCCCTTCTCATCTCTCTCTCCTTTTCTTTCTCTCTCTCTTCTTCTTTTCTCTCCCCGACCCCTCCCTCTCTATCCCCTCTCTCCTTCTTCTTCTCTTCTTCCTCCTGTTTCTCCTCCTCCCTTCCTCTTCCTTCTTCTCCCCATCTTCTTGTTCCCCTCCTCCTCCTCCCCCTCCCCTCTTCTCCTCCTGCTTCCCTCCTTCCCCCTCTCTTTCTTCCCTTCGCCTCCCTCCTTCCTCTCCCTCCTCTTCTTCTTCTTCTTCTTCCCCTCCTTCCTCTCCTTCCCCACTCTCCCACCCTCCCTCCCTCGCAGCCACCATCCCCTCCTTCCTCTCCTTTGCCACCTCCCGCCCTTCACCACTCTCCCCTCCTTCCCCTTCACCACCCTCCCCTCCTTCTTCTCCTTTGCCACCTCCTCCCTCACTGACGTTCTCCCCCTCCTCCCGCGGTGATGTTCTCCCCCTCCCCCCATGCGCGCTGACGTTCTCCACCTTCCCCCGTGCTGGTGTTCTGAAACCCCCCCTCCTGCTTCTTGTCAACCCCCAAATTACCCACTTGCCTGCCATTTGGGCTCCCCCTTGTTTTTACCCCCCACCTTTCCCTACTCGCCCGTTTACCCCCCTGCCCATTTGTTCCCCCCGCCCATCCCTTCATACCCCCCTACCTTGCCCATTACCCACCCCCTTCCCACCCCCCTCCTAAGCCCTATTCCCACCCCACCTGCAGCGCCCCCCCCCCCCCCCCCCCCCCCCAAGCCCCAATTTCCCCCCCACCCCTTCCCCTTTTTCCTCCCTTACCTACGCCCCCCTTTCCACTCACTCCCCCACTCTGCAAAAACACTGTCACCGGCGATTTCCCTTAGTCCCGTCCTCTTTCACTTCCTCCTCACATGTTCGTGGGCGTTTATGGGTCTTTGTGCCATGTTTGCGAGTGCTCTTGCACACCAGGGCATTCTTGTGCCGTGTTGTCAGTGAGTTGCACGCGATCTTCACGCGCGAGAACGAGCATCTAGTTTTCTTTGTGCGGTGGTGCATGCCGTCCGAGCACACACTGCTGTTCACATGCAGCCCGAGTACCTTCTTTTATTTTTCAAAAACCCATTAACACTCGAAAAGAAAAATACCTAAAACCCTTTTTAAAAATCATTAAATATCAATTAAAAATAAAAAGATAGTTGTAATATTCTTTACTAAACATGAAAGTTTTTGGTTTATCTTGCTGGTTATAATATCGAGAATTAATTGCATAAAATTTAAATCTTTCAAAATTCATTGAAATTTAAGAAAAACTCAATAAAAATCCATAAAAATCAGAATTAACTCAAAAAAATCAGAGAAAATTCCATCAATGTATTTGACTACTTTTGAAATATTTTTATAAGCTGAAAAAGTGATCACCCTATTATTTTAAGGTCAAAATGTTAAATTTTTACCTAAATTCATAGAAATTTTATTTTAATTTCTAAAACTAGGTTGAAAATTTACTGAAAAATACAGATCCATTGTTGAAGCCTAATGGTTCAATTCTCACTCAGGGTTGATTGTGGAAAGCTAGTTATTAAATTTGTTTTTAAGAAAAACATAATAAATCATATATTTTTAAAAAAAAAACAAAAACACAAACACAAACCACGAAAAAAAATAAAAATAACAATAAAAATGATAATAACACCCAAATACTAATCTGAATTAACTGAACCATATATGATCCAACTAACCTTACCTTCATATTTTTTTTAAAAAAAATAAGGTGTTTCATTTTTTTTCAGTAGTGGCTTTTGCTTTTTTGTTGGACTCATTACATCTTGGGATCCATCTGTGCACCCTTCATCTCTTGCATACACATCCCTGTCAGGTATTGATATTTCCTGCTTTTTTTTAATCACGCCTTAACCATAGTTAATGGTTAAAATGAACTTAAATCACTCACTTTTCCATGTGCACTCACGCCAAACACACATTTTTCTAAACAAATAAAATGAACTAGTCGTTCACTTAGCATGCGCTTTGTGCACTACATAGACACATCTAAGTTTATTAAAAATAAACCCTCCGTCATGAGTGCACGCACTACACAAAAAGTGTTAAACACACACTTAATTTTTAATCAATGAATTTGCATTTAGAGACCCAGTCTGGGTATCGAAGTCTGGGATTCATTAAAAGCACTGTTTCACCTTAATAATTTGTAATTAATATTTTAAGAAGGAACCATGGTTTTCTTATTAAGGTTTACAACCTAATAAAATTTCATCCATTTTTAAATAATTTATTAAAAAAACCCTTCACTAAAATCATTCCCCTCACTGTACTTTTTCCCTTTTTAATAATTGTGCTTCGTCGGATAGACATGTGTAGTCTTTCAAGTTGTCCTTGCTTACCGAATTTCTGGTTATGTCGTGAGAGGGTTATTGAGGTATTATGGTTTGATTGTATGATACGATTACGAGTGCGGTTTGTAGTTTTCTTTTCTGTTTGATATGAGGTCTCGGGTACATGTTTGTTGCATAGCATGAGGCTTTCGATCGCATATGTGTAGAGGTCATGCTGATTTTTTTCTAAAATGTGGATTGTTTGGGGTGGTCAGTCAATTAGTCACGTTTGTGTGTGGTTATTATGGTTGATCTCTTTTAATAGATATTCTGTTGTTTTGCAGGCATTCCATGTGATTGTCTGTATGTGTGGTGTGTGTGTAATCTATCTGAATGGTGCCTCAAGCTTCTCCTCCAGTCCAACATGTCCCATTGGTCTCTCACGATTATTCTTTATTGCTGGAGTCTGAACTCATTAGCAAAGCAGGCTTAACAAAGTTCATTGTACTCTCATTACCACTCATCCCAGAGGATACTAATACTTGTGATCAGTTTCTAGCCTCTTACAGTAAGAGGTCTTGTCCTGTCAGAGAAATATTTGTCCAATTGACACCTAAAAGTTTGGGCAAGGCTCTATTGTTACCCTATTGGGGAGACTCTTTCCCTACTACTAGACAACTATTCTCAAATGAGGATATCCTTAAATTGTTGCAAAAGCAAACACAGGATGTGTTGGATCCCAAGAAGGTTTTTACCACTTCGGTATAAGAGAACTCCAAGATGGGGGATTCTTCAGGAGATACTCTACAACAATTGGTGCGCATACTACAGCAGACTCAGAAACAAAAAATCCAAATGTTACAACAACAACAAAGGCAAGATGAAGAGAAGATTGATTCCACAGCTATCAAGGCCCTAGAGGAAGTTTGGTAGGAATTAAAACAATTTAATGGTCAAAATGTCTCTGTTTTTATTCACTTATATGTTGAGAAAATGCCTCTTCTTTGGTGTACCGCAACATGCATGGAGTCGCTATTTTTCCAGACTAGCCAAGCATGGTCTTCAAGAAAGAATCCATGGTCTTTTACAGCAAGAAGCGGATTGGGCTACATTCAAAAAAGCCCTACACGAAGAATTCTTCTTAGAAGACTCTGGCCTAATGATGAAGAAAAGTTTCACTAATTGAGTTGAGAAACCCAACAAGGTTTAGATGCAACAGCTTTATACCATGAGTTTGAAAGTAAATTTGGACAAGTTGATGCTGAAGACCAACAAAGTATGGAAGGTCAGAAGATTGAATTATTCCTTAAGGCTGTAGATCCCATTCTGTAAGAGAAGCTTGATGATCGCCTAGAAGATGCTACCTCTAAATCAAGAGTCAAGACTGCATGGACAGATGTTACTGATGCATTTAACATGATTGCTCGAAGAGAGCGGATGCGACCAAGATTGGGCTCTACTTTAACTTCAACAACTCCATTGATGGAGCTTGTTCCACCTTCAATATCCCCTATTCCTTTGACTAATCAACCAACTCTTTCTTCTTTGGTTCCTTCTAAAAATGATGTCATGGATGAACTCATTAAAAGCATGCATAACCTTCATCTAAATCTTAGAGAAATTGGTTTCAAGGTGAAGAAGCTAGGTGTCAAAGTTGAAGAACGAGGAAGATCATCAACTCAAAGACCCAAGAGAGAAGACTTTAAGAGGCGTTGTATTTGGTGTGACAGTCAACAACATGACAAGAGGGAGTGTTTTGCCCTCCATGAGGCTGAAGCATAGAAGCTCGTCTTTTGGAAAGATGCAAAAATGCAGCTAAAACTGGTCTTCAAGTGGAGCCAAATTGTGGCAATGGTGGAATGAAGTAAAGATTCAAAGATTTAGTTGTAAAGAATGCCTACGCAGCAATTGATGCAGCTACCTATGGGCTGCAAATTGATTTGTGACAAATTCCAATACCACCAATCTTGTACAAATCCTTAACGGAAAGCCTCAAAGTCTTATCTAAAGGCCTCTTAGGTTTTGGATTCATATCAAGAGCCTCTTAAAGGGTGGGACCCTTGTACCTGTCCAATTTAGCACACCTATAAAAATTAAATTATCATCCTCAAATTCAAAGATGGGAACAAAGAGGACCTTGTTAGGGTAAAAGACAACTTTCTTCAAGTAGGTAGACTACCTCCTTAGTGATTCCATCATAACAAGATTTTAAGTATTTTGGAGTTGTTGCAGCTATCTATTATTTACAAGGGCCAATTGTTTGCTTCACATTGTCAAGTGCTTTCACCTAAATTGAAAACCTCTAGAGAAACAATAGATGGATAGGATTTTTTTAAGCTTAATCATTTGTATAACTATTTGTTTTGTTGTTTTGTAGCTGGATTTTTTGTATTTGTCTAGAGTAGGAATTATTTGTGTCATTTATTTTGGATTTATTGAGCTTGGAAACTTAATAGATTTGGTCAAGATTGGTGTTTTTTTGGATAGATTTGAGCATGAATTTAGTTATAGTTGTTGGACATCTTGAAACAAGTATATTATCTTACCAATATCTTTGCATATCATGGGGAATTTTGGATTCATGAGTGCTTCAAATTACACTTGTCCAATACAGTACACTCAAGGGTCATCTCATAAGTTTTTCAACTACTTACATGCCATGGCTTGGATTGATGAAGTCATTGCACCATCATTGAACACTAGCACATCATGATACCCATTACGACTATATGAAGTACATCTTAGGTGCATGTGCACTTGAGAGAGCACCTTCATTGGGCACGCATAATTCTTTACACGCACAAGAGTTGGAATATTGATCACCAAAATAGAAACCGCTGGATGAGTGAGAAGGTGGATGGGTGAGTTTCACAATCATGAAGGATGTCTATAACTGTGAGATGGGTTGTTTATTTGGTCAATAACTTGAGGACCACTATTTTTATGAATGTTTGTGACACTTGGGTGGGTGGAGCAGAGTGTAATTTTTTCTTTCTTTGAGAATTGAGAGGTGAGGTCACACCAAAGTTGTGGTAGATACGGAAGATAAACGTTATTTTTGGAAGAGAGTTGTTCATGTAAACTTCACACATCATAGTAGTAACAAAAATTCAAGATTCACAAGAATAAAGGTATGCTTTTTGTCTCTTAATATCATTTTCTTACTTTGTGCTACATAAGACACAAGTGTTGTTGGTTATCTTGAATTTATAACTTGTTAGTTGTGTTTCATTCATAAATAGAGTCATACATATTACTAGCACTCCTTATTGTCTCATTTTCAGGTTGTGTGAGAGGATTATTTTTACACACCACTTGCGAAATGTGTAGGTAACATGTAAGGAGGGAATTCTCACAAGTCTATCCATCTTTATAAATACTAGCTTCAAAACCACCAACACTTGAGTTGATGATAAGGCATGCACACTCAACTTGAGAGGTCCCAATAATCATGTTCTTGATGAATTCACGTTCACCAATGGAATCAATGCCAATGTTGACAATTGTCCTTAAGCTTGTCTAGCACCCATGCATACTTGAATGACCTCTTGTTATGCTTGTTGAATGACCTCTTCCTCATTTCAGCTACTTCTTTCTTAAACCATCCAAGTACATTCAACGAGTCACTAAAGTGCTTTATATAAAGGCCTATCCTTTTCATTTCATTTCAAGCCATTAGATTTCTAAATCATCTTGTCATGCACATACACCAAAATTGCATGTCATATTTGTCAAGATTGTGGGAGAGAAGGAAGGAGTCTCACTTGTAGCTTTCTTGCTTGCACAATGGGGGAATACACACAAGGGTGGAGGCGAAAAACAGTTTTCCTCTTCTTAGTTGTGTAAGCCAAAAAAAGAACTCAAGTATAAGGAAATAGAAGAACCCTATATATGGGTCTCAAACCAAACTCAACTAACTAAGGTGGCATACTAACTAAGCCACGAACTAGAGTAGATAAGGATAGCTATCATGTAGCTATTATTCATGGACGGTGTACCAACCGCATCTGCAACTGACAAGTCGGTGACATAAATACACAACGGTCACCCTGGCGTATCATGAGTGGAGCTCGATATCTCAACACTCCCCCTCGAGCTCAATCCCAATTCCTACACACCAAGCAGGTCTCTGAACTTGCACAGCTTCTCTGCGTGCCCAATGCCTTCGTGAATATGTCAGCTACCTGATCCTCTGTGCTGACATAAACTAGATCAATAAAACCTAGTAAAACCCTCTCCCGCACATAGTGATAATGCACCTCAATGTGCTTTGTTCTAGCATGATCGACTGGGTTATTTGCGAAGTGTATACTACTCATGTTGTCACAATAAATGACAACTGGCCCATCTGTAGACTGATGCATATCATAATGTAGCTTATGCAACCAAGCTACCTCACATGCAGCCATTGCTGCACCCCTGTACTCAGCCTCTGTGCTCGACAAGGCAACTGTAGGTTGTTTCTTGCTGCTCCAAGTGACTGCAGCACTCCCAAAAGAGAACACATATCCACTGGTAGATCGTCTATTAGAAATGCTACCAGCCCAATCAGCATCAGTGTATCCATGCAACTGTATCTGAACCCCAGTCTCATAAAATAGTCCATACTGCAATGTGGACTTTACATACCTGAGTATGCGTCTAGCCGCATCCAAATGCGGTTTCCTTGGAGCCTGCATAAACTGACCTACCAATCCAACAACATAGCTCAAATCTGGCTTGGTAATAGTCATATAAATCAAGCTTCCTACTATGTGTCTGTACATAGTAGGGTCTTCCAGAAGCTCACCTGCATCTGCGCTCAGCTTCATATTCTGCTCCAAAGGAACTAAAATAGGCTTACAGCCTGTCATCCCATATTTGGACTGCATGTCCAATCCATACTGCCTCTACAAGAGATGTATCCCACTTGGTGATCTAATCACCTCAATGCCCAAGAAATAACGCAGCTCTTCCAAATCCTTCATCTCAAACTTCTGCTTCAATAGCATTTTCACATGAAGGATATCTTCATCACTGTCACCTGTCATAATCAAATCATCAACATAAATTACAAGTAGCATAATACCTTTCTCTGTTTTTCTCACATAAAGTGAGAAATCTGCCTTGGAAATCTGAAAGCCAATAGTGACAAGATATTGTCCTATCTTGTCAGACCATGCTCTAGGTACTTGCTTCAAGCCATACAAGGCTTTCTTCAACCTGCAAATAAACTCAGGATGAACAGCATGCACATAACCTAGTGGCTGCTCCATATAGACCTCTTCTTGCAAATCACCATGCAAGAAGGCATTCTTTACATCCATCTGATGTAAAGATCATTCCTTTGATGCAGCCATAGCAATGACCGCTCTTACGGTTGCCATCCTTGCAACCGGCCTGAATGTTTCTTCATAGTCAATGCCATATGTTTGTGCATACCCCTTGACTACTAATCTTGCCTTGTATCTGTTCACAGAACCATCTGCATTGTGCTTCACCTTATAAACCCACTTACAGCCAATTTCATTCTTACCTTTAGGCAAAGGTACAAATTCCCATGTAGCATTTGCTTCCAAGGCATCCATTTCTTCATCCATGGCTTTCTCCCATTTTTCTTTTCCCATGGCTTGCTCAAAAGAAGTGGGTTCTGGTTCCTGTATCACTTTGACCATATATGCATAGTGAATGGCTGTAAATCCATCATATTTCAGCCTATCCACAGGATACCTAGCTCTCGTAGACCTGCACAAAATAGGTTCACTCCCAGGTGCTCTCAAAACATCCCTGGTCTTCCTTACTCCAGGTGTAACAATAGAAGGAATACCCAACTCATCATCAATGCTCTGTTCTCAGCCACTGGATTCACCATCCACATAAGAGTGACCTGCATTCACATCAAACATGGGCTGATCTACCTTCTCTTTTCCTTTTCATGATACCTGAATACCACTATCTGCATTGCTTTGAGAAGATTCTCCTGATCTCAATCTGCCTGTCCATGGCAAAGAATGTGAACCACTACTAGAGGACGCTCCAGGTCCACTAATATTTTGTGACTGCTCCTGTGAATTCTGTGCAG
This sequence comes from Lygodium microphyllum, assembly GCF_053477565.2. Lineage (NCBI taxonomy): Eukaryota > Viridiplantae > Streptophyta > Polypodiopsida > Schizaeales > Lygodiaceae > Lygodium > Lygodium microphyllum. The sequence continues at coordinate 123,616,240 of NC_141151.1, read as the reverse complement.
CATTACCGTTTTGTGCATCTACATCATCAATCACATTTACTGGTTTATACCAGCTACTCATCTCATCAAAAACAACATCTCTGCTCACTGTAAACTTACGAGTAGAAGGGTTATAGCATATATACCCTTTTTTCTGCAGAGAGTAACCAATAAAGATGCACTTCTCAGCTTTTGGATCCAACTTGGATCTCAACTCATCTAGCACATGTACATAGGCAATGCAACAAAAAATTTTCAAATGAGAAATATCTGGTTTCCTACCAGTATACCTCTCCTCTGGAGTCATGCCATGTATTGCTGCAGTGGGAATCCTGTTCATTATGTAGATTGCTGTAGCAACTACTTCAGCCCAGTAAAAATCTGGCAGGTCTTTTTCATTGAGCATGGCACGAGATACCTCTCCAATATGCCTGTTTTTCCTTTCTGCAATTCCATTTTGTTGTGGGGTATGACTGCATGAATATTGCTGCTTTATGCCATGCTCCTGCAAGAACCTTGCAAACTCATTTGAGAGGTACTCTCCCCCTCCATCTGACCTTAGGCATTTTATTTGCAGGTCTGTTTCTTTTTCAACCATAGCTTTAAGAGTTTTGAAATGCCCAAAAACTTCACTTTTCTTTTTCATAAAATACACCCAAACTTTTCTGCTATAGTCATCAATAAAAGTGACAAAATAATGACAGCCTCCAAGAGATGCAGCTTTAGTAGTCCACACATCAGAGTGGATTAATTCCAATGGCTTCTTACTCTCTTGAACATGTCTAGGAAATGGTTTCCTTGCCTGTTTTCCAAACTGACAGGCTTCACATACCTTATGCATTTCTGCAACCTTGAATTTAGGCAATCCTGCAACAATATTTTGGGCCTGCATTGATTTAAGTCGCTGTACATTAACATGACCAATGCATTTATGCCAGATATCAATATTTGCAACTACACCGGTCCCATGTGCAAACATTGCTGCACTCAATTCAGACATGTCTGCATCCAACGTAAACATTCTGCCCTTCTTCTTTCCTTTGCTATCAAGTGACCTTTATTTTTCATATCCTCAACAAAGCATCCATGAGGATTAAATCTGAGCTGCAAGCCTTGCTCAACCATTTGACCAACAGAAACCAGATTCTTGGTGATATTCGGGACATGAAATACATCAGATAGATATTTCTTTTTCCCATCCTGCATAGACAAAGGAATTTTTCCAATCTGCATAATAGGATGTGCAGTATCATCACCAGTCTCCACAAATCCTGGTTTTTCCATTTTCCTTGCATCCTCCATCCATTCTGCATGACCTGTCATGTGGTTTGATGCACCTGAGTCAACATACCATACATCGTTGCTTTCTTGTGCACTTGTCACAGAATTGTTCATGTGCTACACCATAAACAAATGCTCATTTCTGTCATCACCCTGTCTACTAGAAGATGCATAATTCCCTTGTTGCAGTTTTCCATTCATGATGTCATTTTGCTTTTTATAGCAGTCTTTAGCCATATGACCCATTTTACCACAGTAGTAGCATTCAACATTACTGTTTGCATTTTGGCCTCTTTGCCATCCACCACGACCTCTTTGGCTCCCCCTGCCTCTAGAGTTACCACGTCCTCCTCCATAGGACTGGTTTTCTTGAGTTTGCTGCATATTTTGATTTCTACCACGGCCTCCTCTACCTCTGCCTCTACCTCTTCCAGCATTTGAGTAGAAGACAGCTTCTTTTGAAGTTCCTCCTGAAGAAGATGCACCACCATTTCTTTGCTCCTCAGAAATTAGAAGAGCAATCAACTCCTCAAAATTAGGAAATCTTTCACGGATGAAAATGGATGTTCGAAACTGTGCGTAGTCCTTTCCTAGACCATTTAAGGTCACAGAAACTAAATCATCATCTTCCACTGGCGACCCAATGGAAGCAAGTGCATCTGCAATCTTCTTCACCTTCATGTGGTAGTCATTGATGCTCATATTTTCTCTTTGCACATTGTGCAACTCTTGCTTGAGCTGCATTTTCCTGGCTTGTGTATTTGTGCTATACATTTTTGATAGAGTATCCCATGCCTCCTTTGGCGTACTTGCATCTTGAATATGCACAATCATAGAGTCTGAAATGCTGATAGACAGCCAGTACATAACTTTCCTGGCTCTCTCATGCCATGCTTTAAATGCCTGCATTTGCTGTTGATTGGGAACATCACGAAGAACTGGTTCTTCTTCATTTCCTCCAACAAATTCCCAATATCCTTTTCCCATAAGGAAATTCGCCATTCTAAACTTCCATGCTTGGAAGTTGTTCTTGTCAAGCTTTTCAGTTACAATCTGTGAAAGAGAATCAGACGCCATTACAGAACATTGCAAAAAATTCTGTCACTGCAAAAAAAACAGCTTCACCCTCACAAGGGCAAATCTGTAAAACTGGCGAAAGTGGTATTTGACCACACAGTCACTTCCTAGTGATGATTTTGCATATACAGGAACCAAGGATGATTCTGTAACTCCCAATGTCTCTGCACACAAGCATACAATGCAATTTCTGTGGTAACTTTTCACCGACCTGTAGAACAGTGGTCACACAGCATAAAACAGGGCTTTTTCCTGAGTGCGTGTAGAAAACTTCCACCTCCAAAACAGGCCCCGAAATGGCCTCAAACCAAAAAAACAGGGTCGCCAAGGGCTAAAGGCCTCTCCCGCAACATATACTACCCTCTTGCTTCATCGTGAAGGGCGTCTCAACCTGAGACAATGCACTCTTGCAATTTCCGGCTGTGCTACCTGCATAGATTTGCTCCCAAACAGAAAATGAAAGCAACACTGCTCCTCTTACCAGAACACCGCGAGCTTGGCTTGCTTTCTTGAGCTCCTTACCACGAATAAGGCTCTGATACCATGTCAAGATTGTGGGAGAGAAGGAAGGAGTCTCACTTGTAGCTTTCTTGCTTGCACAATGGGGGAATACACACAAGGGTGGAGGCTGAAAACAATTTTCCTCTTCTTAGTTGTGTAAGCCAAAAAAAGAACTCAAGTACAAGGAAATAGAAGAACCCCATATATGGGTCTCAAACCAAACTCAACTAACTAAGGTGGCATACTAACTGAGCCACGAACTAGAGTAGATAAGGATAGCTATCATGTAGCTATTATTCATGGACGCTGTACCAACCGCACAAGTCGGTGACATAAATACACAACGGTCACCCTGGCGTATCACGAGTGGAGCTCTATATCTCAATAATATTGTGGGCGTCAAATGCATCCCTCTTATGCTTACACAATACATATGGTGCTGCGATATTTTAATCTCCAAACTTGCCCTAAGAGTCCATTGAAAAAATGGAATTTTCATTGAAGATCATTTGAGATGTAGGACAACTCAATAGAGCACATTATCCCATCTTTTCCTTTTTATTGCAAATTTGGTTAATAGGGGTGTTTTGTTTATAAATAGAGTGATATATATTATCCGCACTCCTTGTCATCTCTCTTTCGGGTTGTGTAAGAGGATTAACTTCACACACTACTGTTGAAAGATCTATTTTTTATGCCCTATTGAGGGATGTTGAAAAGTAACTTTGTTTGTGATTTGTGAAATATTTTGCTTGAGATTTTTTTCAAATTCCTTATTCTTTTTTAGACTTTCATGGTACAAAAGGAGAGAATCCTAAGTGATTCCTCAAAAAATTGAAACTTGGATGCATATTCCTACAAATTATTGACTCACACTTGAAACTTCAAATTTTAAAAATTCAGTTGTTAGATGAAGGTAGAAATTGGTTTGAAGATTATGAAAAATGTCTAAGATTGAGAAGTTCTCATATTTATATGGAATATGAAACTACCAAACATTTATTTTTTGATTGATTTAAAGAGATAAAAACTTCCTAGGACCTTAAGCAAAAAGTAAAAACGTTCCAGAAAAAATAAGATTAGATCATAGAATTTCTCACTCTAGAATATACTCATCTATGGGATAGTTGGAACACATACCTCGGCTGACGAGAGAGACCACCCAAAATGTAATTAACAATTAAACATTTTGTGAAATATTTACAAGGAGAGGCAAGAAAAAAACTAGAAATCAAGGAACCAAGTACTTTTGAGGAGAGAGTGATGATAAAAATTGAAAAAGAAAGAAAATTTGAGAAAATAAAAAAGAGAGAACCATATAAAACACGAGACATAAAAAAATAGTGACCAAAATTGGCAATGGTATAGGAAAAATTATCAATATAAGGAAGAAAAATGCTCAATTAGCTCTGAAATTTGAAAATCAATTCTTTGGGAAATGCAAAACATGAGGTTAGGAGTTTTGGGAATTAAGGAATGGTAATGGGGGATTGATGGAAAGACCTAATCAAGAAAATATGAGAGGAGGAAATGGAAGAAGATATTTTAAAAGATCAATGATTTGTTATTCCTGTGGGGAGATAGGTCACCTAAGCACAAAATTGTCTATATCCACCAAGAGCAAGAGGGGATATGTATCATTTACCTCAAAATCTTCCAAATAGACATGATAGTTATGATATACGAATTAAAGATCATAGTTCTTCTTAAACACTAAAGCTAATGGTAGAAGAGAAAGGCAAGACTACCATAAGTTGTATCCTTGTTGAGAAAAAGGGTGAGGAAAAGAAAATTGTAGATGTGATGGGGCAGCAACCAAAAGGCGGAGAAATGTTGAGAGAGATGAGCCTAAGACTAGTAAGGCTGGTGAAAAAAGATGGAGAAAGATTAAAAAATGGAGAAAAAAATAAAGGAGAAAGAAAAAAAAAGGAAACACTTTCATGCTTTTAATATCCCTTTAGAGGAAGGAAAAAGTGACTAACCTAAGAGAGGATACCATGGGCAGAAAAGCACAAGTCAAGGAGGATACTCTGCCAGTTCTCAAAATCGAATTCCATCTCTTCTACCTTCACTCCCTTGTAGAATTGAGACTCTACTCAATTTTCACCCAATTTCTAATAATTGCCATCTCCATCAATCCAACCGTGACAACCCAAAGCTTTATTGTTAAAGTCTTTTCCACAATCTTTTGATCAACGGACCATGGCCTCGAAGAAGAAAACTATGAAGGTGGCGGAAGTGGGAGCTCCTAATAATGCTATCCGTGCGACTATTACAAATGGAATGGCGAGTACTCGAATTACAAAAAAATCTACGAATACTAACATCAATCAAGCTCTCATCATAAATCCCTAGGTACCATATTTGATTAGTATTTGAAATATTAAAGGCAACAAATAGATCATCATTCTAGGATCTGGTAACAAAAAGCTAAATTCATAACAATAGGTTTTTTAAAAAAATCTCATTCATTAAATAAACCCTAGAGAAACTCTTAATTGCAAATTCCGAGGAAAATTTTGGGTTTGTATGAGACGGTGCAAGGAAGATACTATGCTTCCCAAAAGAGTTACAATTTTTAATTTGTATTGAATTGATGGAACCTCTAATTGTAAATACAGATGCTAATTCTCTGAAAAAAAGTCTTGAGAAAAAATTGTTAAAAATAGATTCATAAAAAAAATAACCAAGAATTTTGAATTATCGCTAGATAAGGACCCATAAAACTCCATTCAGAAAAAGAAAAAGATTATCATGGGAGTTGCTCTAAAAAAAATAGAAGTCTAGAAAAAACAAACTCTTGTTTAAGTTTATCCTAGGCTAGATTCCAAGGGGAGAATAATCGGAGAAAATTATGGGAAGATATGGCCACTAACGCTAAGCTTAGCCCTAATATTGCTATTCTAGAAAAGGGGTTTGCCTTGGAAATAAATTCATTGAAAAGTTTGTGTATAATGCATTTGAAGTAAGTTTGTGATTCTAAACTAGGTACTGATCTTTCCTAAATTCTCATGCTAAAAGATGGTTATCTAGGGACAAATTGTTGATTGAGGTAGTATTTCGATAGACACACAGAACGCTGACATGAGGCAATGTTCTCTTATGGCACTAGACCTCCCCAAAAGGTCTAGTCATAGGCAACTCTACTTGTTAGGAGGAGGTGAGGATACTTAGGGGGCTCTAATCACAAACTCCTTAGACTCTTACAAACTATCAATTACCCTTTGAACCCAAATAGTATTCTAGAAGTTTCAATACTCGTCTAGGAAGAACTAAAATTGGAAAGAAGAATACATTCGGGTTGACATTACATCTAGCCAAAAAATAGAAAATAGTGTAAAAATATATTTTTCTTAAAGGAACTATTGAGAAAGAATTACTTTACATTTTTTTTTGTGTCGTGAAATAAAGATGTATAACGAATTTGTGCCAAGAGATAATCAAGGAAGATATTTTTATATGTCAAACCTACAGTGGTAGGTAAATACATAATTGAAAACACTCTATTGAGGGAAGTGGTAGGATGGTCCAAACCTACAATTGGGTGGACTTCGTAAGCCAAGAGCTTTTCTCAATAGGAAAAATTTATATTCATAAAAAGGTAAACCCATGACCACTAGATATTTGGAAACCCGACTTGTATCGTTTTAGGGGGTTGGAATGGGATTTTTCCCTATGGGTAGAAGGATCGATGTGGCGCACTCCCCTTCATCTCCCATTCTCTTTGAACCAAGTGCAATGCAAGTTCACTTCAGTTGGTGTAATCCTATAAGAAGTGGAAACTTGAATTACCAACACTAACTGATCGTTAGTAGGTGAATTGACCCATAATAGGAACCTAAAACTCAAATTGGTCCTCATGGGAATAGTCGAAACTTCCACTGCGAGGTAGACTTGAGCAAGCCTAGATAGCAAACTCTAAGGTATTCCATGGAACCTCGGATGATGTTATCTAGGATATCTCTTTGTAACAAGTGGGATACACACCAACTAGGGTTTAGACACCCAGTCACACTGACTGGGGTATTTAAGGTGTAAGAGCCCCAGATTAGGGCAATCAATTATTATCAAGATCACACTCTTCACCTTCATCTCCAGCTTCCATGGCTTCCTTCTCCCTTCTCTCCTCTTTTCTCTCTTTCTCTCTCCTCTTCTAGTCTTCTTCCTTATTCTTCTTGTTCTCTTTCTCTCTCCTCAACTCTCCTTCTCTCTCCTCTCAGCTTCTTTCATTACAAGTGGTATTAGAGCTTCAAGCTTTGGTCCCTTTCCTCTTTCCCCTTTCTCCCTTTTCAAATCCCCAAAACCTTAGTTAATCAGCTTACAGGTACAGGTTGTACAGCAAGAAGGACTGCAGTTAACTTCAGCTTTTTGGAGCAAACAAGAGCTATGGCTGGACACTCAGACATATTTGGAGGTAAAATGGTTAAAATAGCATGTCATCACTTCTTTTCATGTAAATTTTAAGGGTTCTAGGCCAAGTTTAGAGTCCCATGAGTTGGAAGAGGGAAAAACCTCAGTTAATTTTTGCCTCATCCCTCTTTCTCTCTCTTCTCTTGCAAGCTGCCATGGTTGTCAGCTGAAAGAAACCCCAAGAAATCTGACTTGAGGGTGCTCCCCGTGATCAACTAGCCCCTAGACCTCTTTCTTGACCACCCAAGCTCATGATTAAGGGGTGGATTGGGGGGATTTGCTGCCCAGGAGGCCTACAAGACAGCCCCACAAATTTTGGTGCATTTTGTGCTGGCGATCCTGCTCCTCCCCAGTCCTCCTGCCACTCCTCCTCTTACTGCCTCCCCTCCCTGCCACTTCAGGGCACTCCTCTAGTGCATTGGCCTTCCCCCCTTGGAACTTTTGCTCTTGAGAATGGATAGCAGCCGGGTTTATTTGAAACAGTTTGGGGCATCCATGGATTCTTCTAACTGAAGCTTCCTCTGATCCGGAGAGCTCAAACCCATAACCCCTTCAGCCGGTGAAGGATTTCTCTTGCCCGGATGAAGCCATTGAGCTCAACATGCATGGGAGCTTTGCGGGCAGCCATGAAAGCTTCACTTGAAGCTTCCCATTCTTGAAGCTGAAGCTCGGGGATAAGCTTGAGAGCCTTCTTCATCAACAAGAGCACTCAAATGCTAAAGCACTCTTCCACAGATGCCCAACCAACAAACGGACTTGATCAATGGAGCAAGCGGCATCATGATGATTCGGGCTTCAATGGTCATCACAAGCATTAAAAAGGTATGCCACTCTAATCTTAATCTCTCAATTTAGCCACTTGCTGAGCTTAATCCATTGTTGGAGAGATTCAAGATTGCATAAAAGCATCATACCTCTTCCCGAATTTCATTGTAATGGCTGACATTAACCCCTACTTTGCCTTATGATCTTGGATGAATATTAGCCATTGTAAATTGGGTAAGTAGCAGCCAGTGAGTCACTAGACTGCCAAGGTGACCCCTACCCAAACCTTCATCATTCCTTGCATCTCATGAAAATTCCCAATGTCTTCTTTCCAATACATCTCATGCTGATTGCTAATTAAAAATATCTGCCATGTATACTCTGGCTGAGGAAAAGGGCAGATGCTAGGCGAGGTGGTAAGACAAAAGAGAGGGGACCCTCCCTTACCACTTAAGACCCTGAAGGGGTGCACAACCCGGCCCGAGGGGAACTTTGCCCACCTCCTGGTGATCCGGAGCCCAATACTTGTTTGCAGGTGCAAGTACTTTCATAAGCCCCACTTCCTTGCCCCAATGATCCCTCTTGAATACCCCGCAATACTAATGGCACCCATGTATGCCACTTGATGTACATGCATTCAATGGAGATGTATCGCAGTGAATGTACTTATGCATGAATGGCAGAGTTGATGGGTATGCAATGATGCTCAAGATTATGTTTAGTATGTTCAAGATGCTATTGATGTGGCAGATTAGGCCCCTTGATCTATGCTCTATCCATGTAAGACATTGGTACTAAGGGACATGCAGTGTTTTTGGTCACAGTCCTGCGGGACTGTCACAAAGATCCCATTTCAAAAATTTCTATCATAAATAAAGGGTGAACCCTATAGCTCATCTCAAAGAGGGCTTCTTCCCCTCCGGTTTGAATCAACGCTGTGAAAGTTATGCCCATTTTTGTGCACTAGGGTCATTGTGGACAAGATGCACAAGCACTATAAACCCCTTACAAAAAATTCTGGTAATTTTCTATCATAAAGGTTAATAGCTCATCTCTAAGAGGCCGTTGTCCCCTCTAACTAGAGCCCAAAAACTCACCAATCGGAGTTTTCTACAAAGAGTTACGTCCCTTTTATTGACAGTAGGTCCTGTGGACTGCACCCAGATGGCTGGCCAGAAAGGCAAAAGCAAGGCCCAAGAGGAACTCCAGAGGGAGATTAGTGACTCCTGGACCTCCATGAATGAGGAACCAAGCTCAACGCAAGATTACCATGGTGACATATAGGAGGAAATGCCTAAAACGGACCCATATGCCCTTCTTAATCACACCCTCTGTCAACATGAGCTCCATCATATGGAATGCCACAATGATATGGTCACCAATCACTGCCAGTTGATGTCCAAGTTTGATGAAGTGATCGAAAACATGGCTATCTCAAACTCAAAGACCCAACAGACCTTGGAACAGCTCACTGCTCTTGTTGCTCAGTTAGCAACCGCTTCACCCCAAGAGAAGACCAATGACTCTAGACATGAGTCTAGACACCATCCACATAAGGAACAATGACTCTAGACATGAGTCTAGACACCATCCACATCAGGAACAATGACTCTAGACATGAGTCTAGATACCAATGACTCTAGACATAGTCTAGACACCATCCACATCAGGAACCGTCGCATGGCCCACAAGGTATACTTGGTGCTAAGGAATTTCCCCTTCTACTTATGAGATCGGGGAACCCTCTCATACGCATGATGAGCCCCTATTTAATTCCCCTATCCACCATGCCGACAACATTCACTTGAGGCCTTCTTCCACCTTGGGTTGAATTTCACCTGCTCTACCTAGGAGCCCCCATGCACCACATATGAATCAGCCCCATCAAGGACCATATGGTACAAATGGCCAGCCTGGAAATCATGGACAGCATGGCTATAATGGACAACATGGGCTAAATGCACCACATGGGATGTATGGACAGCAGGGCATGTATGGCCACCACGAGATGCATGGACAGCAAGGATTTCATGGGCAGCATGGCCCCTATGATTTGCGTGATAAGGTCATTCTCACAAAGTACAATGGGCAATCCGCCTCACGATCTAACCTAGAAGAATGGACGTCGAAGTTGGAGTCCTACTTCAACATCTACCCCCGCACTAATGATCACAAAATACATTTTGCTTCTCTTCAGTTGGAAGGTTTTGCCCACACTTGGTGGCGCTATATCAATCGGGAGAATCAATAGTTCATTGATTTGGAAGATTTCAAATTGTATATGGTCCAAGTTTTTGTATCCCGTGTGGAAAAAGAACAGTTGGCAAGAAGATGGTACACTCTTGACGAACGTAACCTCAATGTACGTGACTACACCAATCAATTCATGAACTTGACCATGTATGTGGAAAGCATCAATTTATGATGCTAAATCACACAAGTACATCTGTGGGTTGGAACCGAGTCTATCGACTGATGTCATGGCCCAAAAACCCACTACACTGTTTGATGCAATCGCACTGGCTGCAAGAAAGTACCGTAAGAATGAGCATTTTGAGCAATGTGTTGGATCTCCCCGCATCCCTTCACGATCAACCCCGTAGAGAGGTGGTTTTTGAGGCTCTTCTATGCATAATAACAGCCCCAAAGTACCCACTTACCCCACCTTCCATGTTGAAAGAAAAATGGGCACTTTTGGGGCAGCATCGGGCTCTATTACTGAAAATCCGTATGCTGAAAATAAATAGTCCATTGCACCACCTTCCCATGGATCCAGTAGTCAATGGGTCATCTCTCCAGATGTTGTGAAGGAACGGAAAGAAAAGGGCCTATGCTTTAAATGTGGAGATAAGTACACTGCTGATCATGCCTCCAAATGCTCATACAAGACAGCTAAGGTCAAAGTTCATAGCATGTATTTCATGGAAGATTGACACAATGAGGAGGATGACTTGGCCATTGACCAGATTGAGCCCACGGAGAATGTTGATCATGAGCAGTTCTATGACCTGGAGGATGGGTTTCCCTTTGACCTGGGCGTTTCTCCCTCACAGATACTTGATTTAACATCCCACCCACCTCCCACTTCCCTTTTCTCAATCTCCTTGGATGCTTGGACGGGTTCCCGCAGCCCCAGTACCCTTCACATTCAAGGCAGTATCAATGGGAAGCATGTTTTTATCCTTGTGGATAGTGGAAGTACTTACAGGTTTGTCAATAAATTAGCCATTGATCGATTGAAATGTAGCCCTATGGCATAGCCCCACCCCTTGAAGGTCCAAGTAGCAAATGGAGAAGAAGAAATCAGTACACATGTATGTCCCGCAGTTCCCTTATGCTTGGCTGAAAATTATGTGGCACTGGTTGATCTGATTGCCCTAGATATGGGACCCATTGATCTTGTCTTGGGCTGTGATTGATTGAAACAATTGGGGAAAATTGCTATGGACTTCTCTCAGCTTTACATGGAGTTTATGATGCATGGACAGCCTATCCACCTAGAGGGAGTTTGAGATCATGCTGATTTTCAGCTCATTATAGCAAAGCAACTGAAACATGAGTTTAAGAAATGCTCACGGATCTTTTTTTTGCAATTAAATAAGGACACTTCTGATCAGCCCTCTGCAGTATCATATGACTCTGCCTTGCAGGCCTTACTTGAGGAATTCAATGATTTATTTCAGATGCCTACATCCTTCCCTCCCAAGAGACAAGTGGACCACCCACTTGACCTAGAGCCCCATTCCAAGCGAGTGAACAAACCCCCCTATAGACTCTCCAAGTGTGAGTGTGAAGAGGTTGCAAAGCAAATCAAGGAGTTGTTGGAGATGGGTTTCATTGAACCGAGCTCTTTCCCCTATGTATCCCTTGTCCTCTTAGTCAAAAAGAAAGATGGCTCCTTTTTGCATGTGTATTGACTACAGAGATTTGAACAAAATTACAGTGAAGAACCGCTACCTCATCCCACGGATTGATGATTTGCTGGATGAGTTAAAAGGGGCATGCTTTTTCACTAAGATTGACTTGCGCTCTGGCTACCATCAGATTCATATGTGGGCAAGAGATGAGGTCAAAACGGTCTTCAGGACTGATCGTGGGCTTTGCCATTTTCTTGTGATGCCTTTTGGGTTGACTAACACCCCTATCACCTTTCAAAGCCTCATGAACAAAATCCTAGAGCCCTTTTTGTTCAAGTTCGTACTTGTTTTCTTTGATGACATCCTCATTTATAGCAAGTCATCTATGGAGCACTTGACACACGTTCGGAGGGTGTTTGACATATTGAGAGAGCATCGACTCTTTCCTAAGGAGAGCAAATGTATATTCATGTAGACATCGGTGGAGTACTTGGGACACATTGTGAGCAAAAATGGTATACAGGTTGACCCCAAAAAGGTGTAATGTATTCAGGTTTGGCCCACTCCTTCCACCACCACCTCCTTGCATGGCTTCCTTGGTCTCTCTTCATTCTACAGACACTTCATTAAGCACTATTCCACCATTGCAGCACCTTTGACTAATTGCTTGAAAAAAGAGTCATTCTTTTGGGATGCCACTACAGATCATAGCTTCAAACAGTTAAAGGACGCGCTTACTTCAGCCCCCATCCTTGTTTTCCTTGACTTCTCTAAGCTCTTTACCATTCATTGTGATGCTAGTGGCCGGGGTATTGGTGCAATATTGTTGCAAGAGCATGGTGTGATTACATTTGAAAGGTGCAAGCTTGATGAGAAGGAGATGTAAATGAATGTATATGACCAAAAGATGTTGGCCATCCTCCATGCCATCAAGAAATGGCACCACTATTTGTATGGCAGCCGCTTCCAAGTAAAAAGCGATCATCGAGTCCTCCAATACTTCTTGACTCAGTCTACTTTAACTCCTAAGCAAAGGCGATGGGTGGTGACCTTATAGAATTATGACTTTGACATTTCACACACGTGGGGCAAGGATAATATTGTGGTTGATTCTCTCTCTTAAATGTGGGCATGTAGAGTATCATCTATCTCAGAATTGCACAGTCATTGGGTTGAAGAGCTCCAAGAGGCTTACTTGTTAGATGATCACTTCAGCCACATTTTTCAGAAATTAGAGCATGGGGTTATGGCTGAAAACTCCCAATATCAGCTCAAGCATGGCCTTATTTGGTCTCATGGAAAGATTGTCATCCCACACACTTCCTCCTTCATGCAAAAGATCATGGAAGAAATGCATTCTTGCCCCACTGCTGGTCACTTGGGTGTTTTTAAAACATATGATAGGATTTCCAAGAGCTTTCATTGGAAAGGCTTACGGAGGGACGTCAAGGACTTTGTGACCAAATGTGTTCGATGCCAATAGAACAAGGATAATACACTCAGGCCCACTGGCCCCTTGCAGCCTCTCTCTATCCTTGAAGGGAAACGGACTCACATCACAATGGAATTTATCATTGGCCTTCCCATGACTAAGAAAGGGCGGAACAATATCTATGTGGTAGTTGATCGCCTCACCAAAGTTGTCCACTTTATCCCCACTAAGGTCCAATATACTGCCTCTCAGGTGGCCACTCAGTTTATGGAAAATGTCTTCAAGTTACATGGATTACCACAAGTCATAGCCTCTCAGGTGGCCACTCAGTTTATGGAAAATGTCTTCAAGTTACATGGATTACCACAAGTCATAGTACATGATCGAGATGCAAAGTTTATGAGCAACTTCTGGCAGACAGTTTTCACCTCCATGGGGACCAAGCTTGTTCCATCCACTGTATACCACTCTCAGATGTACAGCACAGTTGGGATACGTGGCTTCACTTGGCTGAGTTTGCATATAATAACTCCACACACTCTAGCATTGGAGGTTCCCCTTTTAAGGCCTTACATGGGTATAAGGTTCCCCTTCATACAGTCTTATTTACTAATAAGATCAATCCTCAGAGTCAAGTTGAATTGGATCACATACAAGCTTTATTTCAGCAATGCAAAATGAGTCTTCAGAAGGTCCAAACACACATGAAACTCTATTTTTATGAAAAAAGAAGGCATTTGGAATTCCAAGAGGGGGAATTGGTCCTTTTGAAAGTGCCTAAGTCCCTCTACTCCACTCTCAAAGAGGGCAGTAGTAACAAGCTATCCCATTGCTTCTATGGCCCATACCGAATCCTAAAGAGAGTTGGCGACTTGGCCTACTGCTTAGAACTCCCCTTTACCACCAAAATCCACAATGTGTTTCATGTCAGTTAGCTGAAACCCTTTGTAGGCTCCTCAGTGGACTATGTGGAAAGAACTTCCCCCCATAGATGAAGAGGGCATCACTCAATACAGTCCTAAAGCAATCATTGGGTAGCGAGATAAGCACTTACGATCCCGATCCATCAAAGAATACATCATCAAATGGCAAGGCCTACCCTTGAAAGAAGCCTCTTGGCGCCCACAAACCATCCTCAATGAATTTGCCTACCTCCGTGAGCCCCAATGACTGGAAGACTAGCTGGTCATGCCCCGAATTACCCACTTCTGCACACTATTTTAGAAAAGTTTTGTACTTACTCAAATCACATGCATGTGCATTCTACGTAGGCTGAAAGTACTCGTCATAAGCTCCGTTTTGAAATATAGTACGCCCTATTTGGAGCAGCCTATCAAAAGTTATGACCAGTTTACTTCAGCAAACCGGTTCAGGACTGCATGCTGCCCCTAGTCTCTCCACACCTATTCTTCATTGTCAAAGGGCTTTGAGTAGTACTCTGTAACCCTCCCTTATCCCACCCATCACTCCCCTCTATTTCTCCTTGTTTTGATGAAAAAAACCTTTCGAGTGGGGATGGATTGTGACAAGCAGGATACACACATTGACTAGGGTTTAGACACCTCCTCACAGTGACCGGGGTATTTAAGGTGTAAGAGCCCCAGATTAGGGCAACCAGTTATTATCAAGATCACACTCTTCACCTTCATCTCTAGCTTCAATGGATTCCTTCTCCCTTCTCTCCTCTTTTCTCTATTTCTCTCTCCTCTTCTAGTCTTCTTCCTTCTTCTTCTTGTTCTCTTTCTCTCTCCTCTCAGCTTCTTTAATTACACTCTTGATGGGCTACTAAGAACGTGCCAGTGAGAAAGTGGCTCAGGCAGCAAGCATGTCACAATTGGTATGAGAGCCTATGTTGATATAGGATATGACACAAGTATAAAAACTAATAAAGATTTACAACTATAGCATAAGATATCTTTTCCTTAAGTTGTGAATTATTCTTTTGTTAATAAATGTTTTTGATTTACTGGCAGAGGGACAAACCTTGGGATTGATTCTTGATTTTCCAATTCATGTTTATGTCAAGAATGCACTCCTCTAGTTTCAACTGGAGAAACTAGATAATGCAAATATTAGATCAGACATACAATCCTTTGCCCTTGAATTATGAAAGATGATGAATGTTAAGTGGAGGGTATAACAATTTAAAGAGGCTAAGACTCGGCTAAGATGGATGGAAACCCTTAAGGTTGCCAAGATTTATCTATTCTATGAGGCTAGAATAAACTCGAGCATGTTCATTGGAGGATGACAATTCAAATTAAATTGGTGCATCTATGAGGAGGTCACAAAGGTTATACTAGCTGACGAAGTGATGGTTGTAGGACTCTCCACTTTTTGCAACTACAAAAAAGATAGATTACTTCATCTCCCCTAAAATATAGATGATTGGATATCCATTTCTAGTACCCTAATTACTATGTAATGGATGTATCACAATGCCATACCTAGGTTGTAGTAGGGAACCAATATGTTGTGAAGGCAACGATGTAGAAAGGGACGTAAAGGGAGAGACTGATAGGGTGATCGTTTGTAGTTTGTGACCCCATGTGGAGAAGTTTGAGATGCCATCATGCAACACTCTAATTATCCCATTTTGAATAGAAACATTATGATCTCACATTTAAAAAGACATTCTCCAAGTTTTATGATTAATAAACATTATTATTCTTACATTTAGAAAGATGTTATCCAAAAAGAAAAACTAATCCTAAAATTTTGTGGCAACCAGAGATGGTGGGCAGTCTTACCTTGCTTGCCTCGTCCCTTGCAAGCTCGATAGAGCTGCGCAAGATTTCAAAGATCAAAGAAAGAAGAACTATTAATTTTGTGTTGAGATAAATGATGTGCATCCTACCAAGCGAAATGCATTTTGTAGTGGAGGAAAGGAAAATAGGGGCCATACATTGTTGCCGACACCAAGACAAAATATACGTTTAAGTGGCCATCTGCTACAAAAGAATGCAAGTTGTGAGAGGGGGGGATCACCTTAGCAATTGAGAACAATAAAAAAATATTATCCATTAAAATGTTGAAAAAGAAATTAAAATGAAATTTAGATTGGTTAAAGCCTAGTGTAAATAGAGTTAACTATTAGCAAATTATTTTGAGGTGACGAAGTCGAAAGAGAATAATGTATATATCCACCATGCATCCATTACGATGTCGTATTGCTGCGCATTTGAGGTGTGAAAACCACCCAAAAGTTGTACATGAGATTTGTTACTTTGTACATACTTTGGCGTAGACGTTGTGCTTTGCTTTGCTTGAACATTTTTCTTTCAGTTGGTTCATGTTCAATTTTACAGAAGAGACAAGCGCTGTTTGGGATTGAATCTGATATTTGGTGTAAGCAAATTAGAAGGAGAACGGGTTCTAGATCTGCAATGAGTATGGTTTTTCCGAGCTTCACAAGATGTTTGCTTATGCTGGAGATGCAAATGGTATCAACAAGGGAGTTTAAGAAGACCAGTGAATTTTCAGATGAACATGAGGCTCATGTGTTATCCTTGATCATGGAACCACTGCTTGCCAAAATTCATTAGCACTATTGTTCATGTACTCAGCTGAGTGGATTTTATAGAACAGAAAAGTTTGAACCTTTGACATGCATTCAATATGCTTACATACACATGTGATGCTAAAATTGTGCTTTTCTTCCGAGCGGGAACACTTTCGATTGAAGTTCTTTGGCATTACAGCTCGCGGCTACTTTGGGCCTACTCTTCCTTGGTGCTTTTCTAATTCTAGAGGGAAGCTAATTTGAGAAAAAAAAAAGGGGAAAAGAAAACACGAAAAGAAGAGGAAAAAGAGGGGATTTTTGAAAAGCTAAAGAAGGAGGGAAAAAGGGGAACAGAGGATACGAATGAGGAAAAGAAGGGGAGCTATTTTGAAAGGAAGAAGAGGTATTTTGGGATGGAGGAACGCGGCAGGAAAAGGAAATGAGGACCGTGAGTTCGTCGCTTGTGAGGGGGAAACACCACAGTGGCGGTCTGTACATGTTATTCGAGAGCGCGTCTTGAAGAGGATTGTGTCGTCGAAAGCCTAACATGCTGAAGGAACTGTAATAATAATGGATAGGGGAATCGACTGCGGTGAAAGAAGGGAACAGGTGGAGGATCGGCAGGTCATTATCCTGGGAGACGACTTTCCTAGCTCTCGGAAGCTTCAATGACGCATCTTCCATGTCGATCACCTTTGTTACCTGGGAGTGTATCTTCAAACTGATTTATGGGAAACGTATTCATTCCTTTTAAATAACAGTGAAACAGAATCTCCGTCATCGTAAAGAGGAGCATAAAAGGGTGTTTTCTTCCTCACTCAGAGGACATAATGGCAGTAATAGTTTGAATATGGCAGAATTATACAAGCTGAATTGGACGATGACAGTAAGAAGCGACTAAAGGTGACAGTGCTGGACGCAGAGGGCTGAATGACTGCGGCATATGTATTCTGATACGAGATGACAAACTCGAGCCATCATCTTTAGCTTTGGTTTCCCCTTTGTAATTCTGGACGGACTGATGATCTCTATTGCTGCTGTGGAGGACGAAGATTGAACGGAGATAAAAGGATTAATCCATGAAGTTCAGAGAGGGGCAGATGGGGAACTTCGACTTCCAGAGCCGCACGAATTAAAACCTGAACTGAAAATCGTCATCTGGAGTGCAAACAAAGGGCTAAAACGAATCGTTATTGCATCGATGAGATACAAATCCCGTTCCGATGCAGATTTCATTCTATGATACTACGATGACAGAAAAATCGATAGTGTCTGTACCCTGAATCTGCCAGTTCCTGAGTGACAGGACACACAATCTTGTACTCTCATCATGAAAAATCTGGCACTAGCAACGAACTTCTCCAACTTGAATATCTCAAGCCCTCTTTACCAGTGAGCCTTCTCTTTTATCCAAAACAAAAACATTAGCCAGTCTCCAGTTGCTTTTAAGCTTCAGAAGAATGTTCCTAAGAGCTGTTTCATGCGCCTTTCTAATGGGATTCTTGCACCTGGAGAGACTCTCATGGCAATTGTGATAAAATTCATTGAATTATTGGAGCTGGTCAGGAGAAGAATTGCAAGGACAGTTCACGATAGACAGTCTGAAGATCAAACCAGAAACAGAGTTTACTCCTAAACTGTTTGTAAAGCAGAAAGAGTATGTTGTAATAAAATGGGACCAGCAAGTGGTTTAATTGAATCCACAAGGTGATTATGAAGACATTGAGATTATAAATGATGACATCATGCAGGGCATAAGACATGAAATCACCCTTAAACCTGTTTATGGAGAAGCAATTATCTTACGCTGTCAGCCCAATCTTGTTCCTTTGAGAGAGTTTCTTTTACCCCAATGTGTTTTCCCTCAGTCCGTTGACACTGACTTTAGTGCTACACTCATGACACATACTAGCTGAGCTATCAGTTGAAGAAGAGTCTATTTTGAGGATATTCTCTTGAAGACTGGATGACATATCTGATGCTCTTGTATTCTGATTTATAACATAAAGTGGTTTTCTTGCGAGGATTGATTCTTTGGGTTGATCCATCTTGTTACTTGTACTTGAACCAAAAATTGTGATACACTTAAACCCTGGCATCATATTCGTCTTGATTATTTGATTTACTTGATCTTTCATCTTGGAATTTCTCAAGAACCTCTGTGGTTATGACATTGCTTTCACAAACCCTTCGACATCTTTGGTGAACCCGACGTGAAAGCGTCGCAGAAATTTCAGGATGGGAGATTCTTCAGCCTCTATTTCAGCCTCTTCTTCAGCTCCATCTATGACTGCTGCGTCAAGTACTTCAACGGAAGATCTAAAACAGATTTTGCAGAATATGTCCATGTATATGCAGCTCCAAAATCAGCAAACACAAATGTATATGCAGCAGCAACAACAATTGCATCAACAACAGTTGTCTCAGCAAAGGCAACTCTACTCGGAGCAGGAGAATGCAAACAGCGCGACTAAGGCTATTGAAGCAGTTGAGAGTGAGAAGAAGCTATTTGACGGGCGTAATGTTTCAGCATATTTGAAGACATATGAGATCAAGATGGGATTCTTTGGAGTTCCTGCTGGACTTATGAGTAAGTACTTCCTTCGACTTGTCACACCTTCTTTGAGGACAAAGGTGACTGATTTATATATTCAAAATACACATTGGCAAGATTTTAAGAAGGCTCTTAAAGAAGAATATTTCCTTGAGGACTTTGGTATGGCTACTCGACGGTCATTCCGAGAGTGGGTCTACATGCCAAACAAAGGTCTTGCTGCTTCGGAGCTGATTCGAGAATTCGAAGAAAGGTATAGTCAGCTTGATGCTATTGAACAAAGAGCATTGGATGTTGAAAAAGTTGAACTTTTCTTGCAAGCTGCAGATCCTGCTCTTCAAGAAGAATTGGGTGAGCTTCTTGAAGATCGTACGAAGCCTATGGGTCTTAAAACTGATTGGCAGGATGCTCAGGATGCAGTTTCGACATTGACCAAGAGGAGGATATGGAAGACTCGTCTACAGAATGGTTCCATGACACCTACATCATCTTCAGCTCCTATGCCTACTTCTATTCCTATTGTTTCTTCTCCTCCTCAGCCAGTTTCTTGGCCTATGCCAGTGCCTACTGTTTCTACTCCACCTATTCCTCCTATTCCACGACCGATGCCTACACCTTCTGCTCCAAACCCATCTGTTCCATCGGTGCCTACCTCTATTGATGATATAATCAAAGGAATCACAGATTTGACACTTGAGTCAGTCAAAGCGGAGTTGGTGGGTAAGTTGAAGGAGCAGTTTGCTTCCACTGTGCCTGCTACTTCTTCTAGTGCTCCTATTGCACCTAGGAGTGCTCCTAGTGCTCCTAGGAGAGATCGGAGATGTATTTGGTGTGATAGTACGGAGCATCAGCATTGCAGGGATTGTGACTCTTTCCAGGATGCAAGGAGGCAGAATTTGGTATATTGGGGGCAAGATGGTAAGATTTGGTTGACTGAGACAGGAGCTCCACTTGCTACCAACTTTGGTAAAGGTGGAATGAAGAAGTTAGTGGAGGATATGGCTGCGCGTACTTCTTATGTGATGGCTAGAGGTGATGCTCCTGCATATGGAGTACAGATTGAGAAGGGATCGGAGACTCAGTCCGCACTATGGACTTATGCTATGGAGACTGCAAACAAGGGGAAAATTCAGCAAACTGTTTTGACTAGAACAGGCTCTAGCATCAGATCAGAGACAGGATGGGACTCGCCTGTTGACAGGTATTCTATTTATGCTTATTTGGCTAAATCTCATGGTGCAGATGTATTTGTTGAGGAGAAGCGTAAGAGGGATGAAGAAAATCCAAGTGCAGCTAAGAAGACTAGAGGGGGTGAGTTTGTTATTCCACCTACTGCAGGACCGTCTTCACGATCAGGGCCAGATCGACAGATGGAGGATGCTCAAAAGAGGGAAAAGAGGCAAGAGCCTAGAGAGAGAAAACAGCCAGGATTCAGATTGATGTCCGATATTGAGACATCTACAGACATGAAGAAAATCTTTAATGATAAGATACTTGGCAGTGAGGTGACTTTCACTATTTCTGAGATTTTGGGCATCTCAAAAAGAGAGTTTCAGGATCAGTTTCAGGAGGTCCTGAAGAGGAAAAGACATGCATTGGCTACCACTGATACACAGGGAGTTTTGATTGGAGAGTTGGATGAGGATGATGATGAGGTTATGGTTGATAATGCTTCTGTTTTGCCGCAGGTAGAGAAGAGGGTTCAGCCTATGCATTATGCTGAAATTGATGAGCCTGTTTTGATACCGCGTAGTCACTTTTCGCGGAGCCATTGGGCTAGGGCAACTACAGAGACGATGGTAAAGGTTGGAGAAAAACAGGTGCCTTATGTTGCATTGGTTGATCATGGTTCAGAGATTAATCTCATTGTTCGTGGAGTTTATGAGAGTAACAGATGGCCTATGGATGTAGAGCATGGGTGGCGTATGAGAGCCGCCAATAACACTGCAGGTGATTTATATGCTGCTTGCCCTAGTGTCAGGGTTTCTATTGGTGATGTAGAGGAGGATTTTCATTTCTTTGTGCAGGATTCATGCTCATATCCTATAATTCTTGGTCAGCCATTCATTACAGAGATGCGCATGGAGACAAAGGTCATGGATGATGGATCTGCTTATGCACGGATTCGCAGTAAAGATGGTATGAGAGCAGTTCAGTTTATGACTGTATGTGTGAACCATGTTAGAAACAGGGATACTCTGAGAGATGCACCCTTACCCACTGTGAGGGATTCGGGTTTTCATTAGGTACCGCCGTTTCGCGAGACGACGGTGGTACAGAGGAGAGGAGATTGGAGTTCTCGCCTCCTGGCAGCAGTGTTTTCTCCTCCGGTTATGTTGGGATTTCAGCAAACAGTTCAATGAGCTATCAGAGGACTTCTAGATTGTCTAGAGCTGCCAGGCAGTATATATGCAGGAAGGAGAAAAATTTGAAAAATGCAGGAATTTTGGAGGATGATGAGCACATAGATGGTATGTATGACAGTGTGATTTGTGCAGATACAATGGCAGAGATGGGAGATATGCTGAAAACTGATATGCTGAATTGTCATGGTAATGTATTAGTGCAATCCCTGGACATGTTTCATGAAATTGCAGATTTTATGTCACAGATTGAGTCAGAGGCTGAGGAAACTCAGCAAAGAGTATTGAGTGCTGAAGAAATTCAGCAAACAGAGTTTCCAGCTGGTTATGATCAGCTTTCAGAGAGACAGAGGGCTGAAAATTTTCAGCCAACAGAGTTTACTGCTGAAATATTTCAGCATTCAGAGTTTGGGGCTGTTTCTATGCAGTCCATAGAGCAGAGGGCTGAGAATATTCAGCCATTGGAGTGCAGAATTGCTGATTTACAGCAAGGTTTATGTAATGCAGAAGAGCATAATGAAGCCAGGGTTGACACGAAGTACAAAACTGTGGATAAGAAGGTGAAGCCGGTTGCTGTACCGCTTCCATCTGACAGTGATCAGCAAATAGAGAGGGCTGCTAAACAGCAAATTTTGAGGAATCCGGAGCATATTGGTCATAAATTTTCAGCAGAGACACTTGCTGAATTGAAAATTGGAAATGGTGATTTTTTGTTACCCATGGAGAAGCAATGCTTTCAGGAGATGCTTGAGCGTCATGGAAGGGGATTTGCTTTTGTCCCACATGAGATTGGATGTGTGAATCCTGATGTTGTTGCTCCTATGGTTATTTTTACTATTCCTCATATCCCATGGAATCTCCGACCTATTCCAGTGCCTAAAGCACACTTGCCAAAGCTGATTGATTTATTGAATGAGAAAATCAGGATGGGAATCCTTGAGCCTTCATCTGCACCATACTCAAACAGGTGGTTTACAGTTCCAAAGAAGAATGGTACTCTTCGATTTATTCAGGACATGCAGCCAGTGAACAGAGTTACCATCAGGAATGTTGGTATAGGTCCAGTTGTGGATGAGTTTGCAGAGGCATTTGCTGGACGTGCCATCTATTCTTTGGGTGATTTGTATTCAGGTTATGATCAGTTTCAGCTGGCTTTGGAAAGCAGGGACATAACTACCATGAGAACTCCTATTGGGCTTGTCAGGATGTGTACCTTGCCTCAAGGTGCTACTAATTCTGTTGCGCATATGATGAATGCCATGCATAAGGTCCTTCGTGATTACATACCTCAGCTTACTATGCCTTTCTTGGATGATGTGCCCATTAAGGGGTGTGCAGAAGAAGAGAAGAATGAGAGCCTAAATGAGCAGGGATGCAGATACTTTGTGGCTGATCATATTTCAGCATGTGAGAAGATTTTGGCCAGGTTAGAAGAAGTGAACTTGACACTTTCAGGGCAAAAATCTGTTTTTGGAGTGAATGAGGTTGTCATTGTTGGGCATATGTGTGGATATTATGGCAGGAAACCTTCACCTGATAAGGTGAATGCTATAGGCAAGATTGCAGAGTATTGTTCCACCACTTCTGAGGTACGGAGATTCATTGGTGCTTGTGTGTTTTATATGATTTGGATACCTCATTTTGCACACATTGCAGATTGTTTGTATCAACTGCTTCGAAAGGGGCAGAAATTTTATTGGGATGAGAGCCACACTAGAGCCATGCGGAAATTGAAGAAGTTATTGCAGAATGCTCCTACTCTCAGGAAAGCGGATTATAATTGTGATAGGCCTATTGTATTGACAGTTGACACTAGTCCAATTGGCATAGGTTGGGCTGTGGATCAAGATGATGCAAATGGAAATAGGTATGCTATTCGGTTTGGGGCGAAAGTCCTAAACGAGAGACAGAGGAGATATCCGCAAATCAAGAGGGAGTTATTGGGGATTGTCACGGCTCTCAAATGTGACAAGGAGTACTTTATTGGAGCTTCAGTTGTGGTAGAGACAGATTGCTTGCCATTGATTGGTATGATCACGAGTTGCTCTACTCCGGATATAGCCATGTTGAGATGGATTGCATACATCAAGTCATTAAATCCGGAATTTAAACACATAGCAGGGAAGAATAATCCAGTGGCAGATATGTTGTCTAGAGCCAGGTATGATGATGAGGAGACTCTACTTGCAGAAGAGGATGATGCAGAAATTTCAGCCACTATGGTTGATCATGTTTGTCATGTTTATGATATTGTGGCTTTCACAGAAGAGCTCTATGTTGGAGATTGGTTGCAGATTGGCAGGTACCTTAGTACACTAAGCAAAAGAGATGAATGGACAGATGAAGAGTTCAAGAAGATCAGAAGGAAAGCCTATGGTTATTTTCTCAAGGACGGATTTCTTTGGAAGCATCCGAAGAAAAGAGGCGGATTACCTTTGCGGGTTGTCTGCGATAGAGAGACACAGTTACAGGTGATGAGGGAGTTTCATGAGAGTCCTTGGGCTGGTCATAGAGGAGTATGGGCTACTTATGAGAAGATCAGGGAGAAATATTGGTGGAAAGGCATGTACAGAGATGTTTCTCACTTTGTTGAGACTTGCAGAGACTGCCAGATGTATTCAGTAGTGCGTCATAGAGATGAGCTTCATCCGACCTATCCGCTATGCATTCATTATAAGTGGGTAGTTGATTTGGTTACCATGCCTATGGGTTTATGGCAGATGAGATACATTGTTTTGGCTAGAGAGGATCTTACCAATCATGTTGAGGGCAGATCTTTGAGAATGAAGACCACTAGTGCAGTGTGTAAGTTCTTATTGGAGGAAATTTTCTGCAGGTATGGTTGTGTGGGTAAGATCACTGCGGATCGTGGTGAATTGGATGCTGATGAAGCTAGGGAGTTTTTCTCTCGGCTAGGAATCAAATTGGCTCTAACCACAGCATACAATCCAGAGGGAAATGGGAAGAGTGAAAGAGGGCATCCGCCGATAGTGAAAGCATTAGCCAAAGCATGCAGAGGACGGATTGGAGAATGGCCGAGACTTCTACCGTTTGCTTTATGGGCTGATCGTACGACTCATAGTGTTACTACAGGATATATGCCTGCAGAGTTGATGTATGGTCAGAAACCTGTTATGCCGATTGAGACTTGTGCTTTGACTTGGTCAGTTTTACCTTGGCAGGAGGACTTGACGAGAGAGGAGCTCTTAGCTCTTCGGATTCGACAGTTGGAGAGGAGACCTGAGGATATTCAGCTAGCTATTGACAGGTTGAAAGTTGCTAGACTAAGGAACAAGGACAGGTTTGATAGCAGGCATCGCTTGCGGCCTAGAGCAATAGAAGAGGGAGATTGGGTATTGGTCTTTGATAGCAGCCTTGAAAATCAGCATACTGCACTTCGGAAGATGGTGAAAAGATGGTTTGGGCCATACATAGTCAGACATGTCTTTGACAATGCAACATATGAGCTGACAGAATTGGATGGAACAATGCTTAGAGTGCCAATTGCTGGAAAAAGAATCAAGATTTTCAAGAAAAGAGATGATGAGGATTATGCATTGGAAGAATTTTCGAGAGAAGAGCAACGACAAGAAACTCCAGTGGAAGAGACAGATGATATGGCTGGAAATCTTGTTGATCTACCGGTAATGCATAACGAAGAGATTGATTTGTTTGTGGATCTTGATGATAATGATCATGGGTAGTTGGCCCATCCGGAGGATGCGCAGGATTAGAGGGGGTGGATGTCGTATTGCTGCGCATTTGAGGTGTGAAAACCACCCAAAAGTTGTACATGAGATTTGTTACTTTGTACATACTTTGGCGTAGACGTTGTGCTTTGCTTTGCTTGAACATTTTTCTTTCAGTTGGTTCATGTTCAATTTTACAGAAGAGACAAGCGCTGTTTGGGATTGAATCTGATATTTGGTGTAAGCAAATTAGAAGGAGAACGGGTTCTAGATCTGCAATGAGTATGGTTTTTCCGAGCTTCACAAGATGTTTGCTTATGCTGGAGATGCAAATGGTATCAACAAGGGAGTTTAAGAAGACCAGTGAATTTTCAGATGAACATGAGGCTCATGTGTTATCCTTGATCATGGAACCACTGCTTGCCAAAATTCATTAGCACTATTGTTCATGTACTCAGCTGAGTGGATTTTATAGAACAGAAAAGTTTGAACCTTTGACATGCATTCAATATGCTTACATACACATGTGATGCTAAAATTGTGCTTTTCTTCCGAGCGGGAACACTTTCGATTGAAGTTCTTTGGCATTACAGCTCGCGGCTACTTTGGGCCTACTCTTCCTTGGTGCTTTTCTAATTCTAGAGGGAAGCTAATTTGAGAAAAAAAAAAGGGGAAAAGAAAACACGAAAAGAAGAGGAAAAAGAGGGGATTTTTGAAAAGCTAAAGAAGGAGGGAAAAAGGGGAACAGAGGATACGAATGAGGAAAAGAAGGGGAGCTATTTTGAAAGGAAGAAGAGGTATTTTGGGATGGAGGAACGCGGCAGGAAAAGGAAATGAGGACCGTGAGTTCGTCGCTTGTGAGGGGGAAACACCACAGTGGCGGTCTGTACATGTTATTCGAGAGCGCGTCTTGAAGAGGATTGTGTCGTCGAAAGCCTAACATGCTGAAGGAACTGTAATAATAATGGATAGGGGAATCGACTGCGGTGAAAGAAGGGAACAGGTGGAGGATCGGCAGGTCATTATCCTGGGAGACGACTTTCCTAGCTCTCGGAAGCTTCAATGACGCATCTTCCATGTCGATCACCTTTGTTACCTGGGAGTGTATCTTCAAACTGATTTATGGGAAACGTATTCATTCCTTTTAAATAACAGTGAAACAGAATCTCCGTCATCGTAAAGAGGAGCATAAAAGGGTGTTTTCTTCCTCACTCAGAGGACATAATGGCAGTAATAGTTTGAATATGGCAGAATTATACAAGCTGAATTGGACGATGACAGTAAGAAGCGACTAAAGGTGACAGTGCTGGACGCAGAGGGCTGAATGACTGCGGCATATGTATTCTGATACGAGATGACAAACTCGAGCCATCATCTTTAGCTTTGGTTTCCCCTTTGTAATTCTGGACGGACTGATGATCTCTATTGCTGCTGTGGAGGACGAAGATTGAACGGAGATAAAAGGATTAATCCATGAAGTTCAGAGAGGGGCAGATGGGGAACTTCGACTTCCAGAGCCGCACGAATTAAAACCTGAACTGAAAATCGTCATCTGGAGTGCAAACAAAGGGCTAAAACGAATCGTTATTGCATCGATGAGATACAAATCCCGTTCCGATGCAGATTTCATTCTATGATACTACGATGACAGAAAAATCGATAGTGTCTGTACCCTGAATCTGCCAGTTCCTGAGTGACAGGACACACAATCTTGTACTCTCATCATGAAAAATCTGGCACTAGCAACGAACTTCTCCAACTTGAATATCTCAAGCCCTCTTTACCAGTGAGCCTTCTCTTTTATCCAAAACAAAAACATTAGCCAGTCTCCAGTTGCTTTTAAGCTTCAGAAGAATGTTCCTAAGAGCTGTTTCATGCGCCTTTCTAATGGGATTCTTGCACCTGGAGAGACTCTCATGGCAATTGTGATAAAATTCATTGAATTATTGGAGCTGGTCAGGAGAAGAATTGCAAGGACAGTTCACGATAGACAGTCTGAAGATCAAACCAGAAACAGAGTTTACTCCTAAACTGTTTGTAAAGCAGAAAGAGTATGTTGTAATAAAATGGGACCAGCAAGTGGTTTAATTGAATCCACAAGGTGATTATGAAGACATTGAGATTATAAATGATGACATCATGCAGGGCATAAGACATGAAATCACCCTTAAACCTGTTTATGGAGAAGCAATTATCTTACGCTGTCAGCCCAATCTTGTTCCTTTGAGAGAGTTTCTTTTACCCCAATGTGTTTTCCCTCAGTCCGTTGACACTGACTTTAGTGCTACACTCATGACACATACTAGCTGAGCTATCAGTTGAAGAAGAGTCTATTTTGAGGATATTCTCTTGAAGACTGGATGACATATCTGATGCTCTTGTATTCTGATTTATAACATAAAGTGGTTTTCTTGCGAGGATTGATTCTTTGGGTTGATCCATCTTGTTACTTGTACTTGAACCAAAAATTGTGATACACTTAAACCCTGGCATCATATTCGTCTTGATTATTTGATTTACTTGATCTTTCATCTTGGAATTTCTCAAGAACCTCTGTGGTTACGACATTGCTTTCACAAACCCTTCGACAACGAATGGTGAAATAATTTTATAACTATCTTATAATGAATATACGGTCCTTATCTCTCCTATCTAGAATGGCCATATGGGACAGATTGATACGTTGAGGCTAATTGCTTTGACTATACCAAAGATCAACCTTAGGTGAATCCAATAGATGGAGAGCTAAAAAGCTCATTGAGTTATCTCTCCTTGACCACCTTGAACAGGATCCCATTCTTCACATTAATAACCAACTAGATTACTGAAATCATTGCATAAGCAGAGAACCAACTAAGTTCATCTCAATCGATAGAATTGCTATTTTAGGGAGTAACCCTCATCATAACTTCTAGAAAGGAGGATATCTAGACCTTCCTACTAAAATACCTCAATATGGATATACACACCACAATTCCAGCCCATAGGGTTTGCTAAGCTACCCAAGACCCACATGTAAGTCAAAATAATTCTTGACTGAAAATAAAACTCTCTTTAAATGTGTAAACCCTGATCGATATTAGAAATATTGAATAGTATATACTTCCCCTCCTAAATTAACGAGATAGATTAAGTAAGTTAACATCTTTTTAAATATTATTACCAGAGAAAATTTGATCATGAAATTTGTTTAATCCCCAGGATGTCACCTCAGATCTCAATATTACACAAGCTCAGGAGAATAAATTTCTTCTCAAGTAGTATAAGCCACCGAAATTTGATGGTATTAAAGGAAAGGATATTCCAACCAAGGCAAAAACATGGATAGAATCTATGGAAGAATATTTCTTGCTATAGGGAGTGCACCGTCAAATCAATCAATGATCAGGGAACTAAAAATCACATGAGATGCCTATCTTTGGTGGAAACAATTATGCAAGGACCAAAGAACATCTGAAATCGCTATCACCTGGGACAAGCTTAAGGACATTGTGCACGGGAGATACCTTCCACCCAAGTATCAAGCCCAAAAGATGAATGTATTTTTCAACTTAAAGCAGTTAAGCCTAAGCATAGCAGGTTACTACTCCAAATTTGTAATGCTTCAAAAATATGCACCTACGATGGATATTTCACAACAAGTATCCAAATCTTGCAATGGTCTAAATCTGCCCCTAAATATGCGCCTTGAGTCAATGAGACCATCAGATTTATAGGATGCATTAATTCGAGCAGCCTCAATAGTTTAGGAAATGGAACAAAGGCCAAGAAATGCTAATATTTGGAACGAAAACCATCAGAATAAGAGCAACTTCCAAGAATATGCAAAAAGAGCCCAATGATAGTATCAACCAAATAGGACAAAGAGAGCCAATTCAAAAATAGCGGGAAACTTTATACCCATAGGAAAGACAATGAGGCTCCAAGGGGTTTCCATTACAAGGAACGAGGACATTTTGAGAGGAGATAGTGTTTGAAGCCTGGCCCAAAGAATCACCAAGGTCAGTTTCGTGAGCAAAACCAAGTTGTCAGAGGAAAATTTGCTAGAGTAAACCTAAAAGAGATCAGTAATGATAAAGATCCTATGATGGAATCTAATATGGAAAGAGCAAGAGTACATGCCACTCTTTGTAAAAATGGTCCAAATCACCAATTTTCAATGATTGAGACAATAGCAAATGATCAAAGGTAAACCCTTTCAATTTTTTATTGGTTGTGGAAGTACCTAGTCTTTCATATCAGCAAGATATGCAAAACTGCTAGGCATAAATATTACTCATATACCTAGATTTCTTGTGGAGTTAGCAAATGATAAAGAAGTTCTTCCAACACAACAAAGTAGCAAGATAGAATTTAGCTTGGGTGGCGATTCTTCCAAAATGGGTTTCGAGATTATGAACCTCGGGCCTTGTGAAAGCCTACTAGGTATGGATCGGTTAATTTCAAATAATGCCCATATCCATTGCAAAAAGGGTCAAATTACATTTCAAGATTTAAAAGGAGAACAAGTAACTACTTAGGGAGAAGCAAGGAACCCTAAGGTTTAGCTGGCTAAAGCTTCTCGAATAGTTTAAGGGCTAAAGAAAGGATTACCAGTCTATCTAATTGAACTCAACAAGGCCAAGCAAGATTGTGAAGCCAAGAATTGGCCCTCTTGGCTAAAAGATTATACGGATGCCCTAAGCCATAAAGCATTTCTTAACACTCTAATCCTAGAGGAACTCTCTAGGGTAGAAAATTTTACTACAATAATTTCAATGCCCAGTAACCCTATCATAGAAATGGCCAAAGAAGAAGCAGTGAAGGATCCAAGGTATCAAAGAATGTTAAGAGAAATTCCCATTAAGGATTCAAGTCCAAAACTTAAGTCTAAGTATCAAGATTTTTCCATAAGCGGAGAGCTTGTCTATTTCAAGATAAGACTATGTATTCATGCAAGCCAAGAACTCAAGAAGAAATTATTATGGAAAGCTCACAATTGCTCTATTTTAGGGTCATATTGGATATGCTAAGACTCTTAATGTAGTTAGAAAAAGCTTCTATTGGTAAAGACTCAAGGGTGACATACTCAAGTATGTTACCAAATGCTTGAACTACCAACGAATTAAGGCTGGTTGTGTCAAGTTTCTAGGAAATCTCCAACCACTTGGCATCCCTAAAATGAAATGGGAATATATCAACATGTACTTCATAATTTGATTTCCCCTAGTACAAGAAGGATATAACCCAATAATGGTAGTCTTGGTTAAAAATAATAACTTTTAGCAAACCATGTTTAGTGACAACAGTTTTCAGAAACAATTGCGTAGCTTGAGATGCAGTTAACGTTTTCTTGAATTGAATGAAATATGCTTGTTTGCTAAACCGATCGACAATAGTCCAACTCATATCGTGATTAGCTTGAGTGTTAGGCAAACCCATTGAAATATGTTCCCATGGTCGTTCTGGAATTGATAATGGCATTAACAAACCATATTGCTTGCCATGGTGTCGCTTAACTCTTTGAAAAATTATACATTTAGTTACAAAGTTAGAAACATCAGATTCCATCTGCTGCTAGTAAAAATATTCAACCAATGTAAGTAAAGTGGAAATAATACCTCTATGGCCTTGATATGGGGGACAATGAATTTTGTAACACAAATGATCTAAATGGAATAGTTACACATAACCTTTTCTCATAAAACATAAATCCATCAGCATAAGGCAATGGATCAATTGGAATCCAATTGTTTGCAATTAATTTATTCCAATCAGCTTGAAAAATAGGGTCTACTCAAGGCATTGGCAATAACATTTTCTTTTCCAAGTTGATATTGGATAAGTGGATGAAAAAATTGAATAAAAGTAGCCCATTTAATATGATGGTCAGAGATTTGTGGTTGACTAAGGAGATATTTGATACTTTGTTGGTCGGTTTTGATCATGAATTCAGATCCCGTTAAATAGTATTTTCATTATCGTAAAGCTTGTACTACTACTAGCAATTCCTTATCATAGGTAGAATACTTAAGTTCAGAGGGTTTAAGTTTGCAGCTAGAGTAGGCTATGGGATGTGAATCTTGCATAAGGAGAGCTTCTATTCCAGATCCACTAGTGTCAGTGACTACTAGGAAAAATGGTCTATTAAAGACAGGGAGTTGCAATACAGAAGCATGTGTTAAGGCATCTTTCAGTAAATCAAAAGACTTTTATTGATTTTGAGACCAATGATGTATTAGGAATATGATGGGACCTAAAATGGGCCATCACTGGCTATAGCACTAGTCGGACCTCATGCATATGACAGACAATCCCACCATATGGCCTCATGGGCCAGGAGCGTCTAAAACTCACTTTGCACTAAATACTTATGATGATTTTGCATTTGTATCCAATACGTAATCCAACATTCATCTTCTCTTCTCCTCAGAGGAAGATCCCATAACATATCGGCATAATGCCTCGTAATACACACATAGGGAAGCACCTCTCGGCTGATTGTCGCGGCTCCATTGCGACTCTCCTACACCTCGGGGATTGGACCCAAGATGTGTCACTAACACATATAACATTCGCACAAACTCCACTCTTTCATAATTCAGTGTTCCAGGAGATTTTGATTTGCCTCACAAAACTTTTCCCAATGGAAGCACCCGTCTAACCTACGACTTAGGTTTCCTATCCTATCAGCGTTGGTCAAAGTTTATCAATGAATTGCAATGCATTTCAAGAAATACCACGTGATATGCTTGATGCAAGGTGTATGACGATTATGCACAACAATTTTATGATTAAAAAAACCAGCCATGTGAGGTGCGGAAAAAAACCATTTCATGAATTTTAACTAAGCGTTACGTGCTGCACTGCTTTAGGGACTAGCATCAAAACTTCCATGCTACTAGTCGCCTATATTTAATTATGGAATGATCCCTAAATGCTATACACAAAGAGGAAAATCAGAATTTGTATCTTTTTAGCAATTAGATCATCGCACAAACTTCCTCCCCCCCTCACTGTTTAGGTGTTACTGCAGTGCATAGATGTATATGGTTGTTTTGTGTTATTTTTGTATGAAAAAACAATAAACATGTACTATAACACAAACAAGGCCAAACTGAGGCTTAACCTCATGCTTTAACCTCGCCAAACATTCACGCACATAAATCTTATTTTTCCATATTTTTCGAGCATGAAAACCCAAATTTTTTTATTTTTTACTATTTTTATTTATTATTCAAGGAAAATAGGTGTTTTTTGATCTTTTTGTGTTGGCTTATTATTTTGAATAAAACTTAACATTTTCTCTAATTTTATTCCATTCCCACTCCTTTTTCCCTATTCAAAACCGAAAACAACCACTAATTTCCATTAAAAATGACATTTTGCGGGTTTTAAAGAATTAATAACAGCTCTAAATCGTTACGGGTTCTTCATTTTTGTAGTTATAGCCCTCAAATATGATGCAAATAAGAGTTAAACAAAAATTCATTGCATATGAACAACATTTGGATCATGAAACAATAAAAACAAGCAAATTTCTTCATAAAATTGGAGCATACCGCCTGTCTTGCGTGTTGTGGGTTTTTTAATAATTATTTCGGGCAGCCCACAGACTGACTAGCAACCATTCTTCAGTGCTAATCCTCTTTCCTCAGCCTCCTCTTCATCTTGAAGCAATCCGATCACAGCCGGACAAGCATCCTTCAACCCCTCTTCTTATTGATTTCTTGCACATGAATTGCCTCTATGCAGGAGAGAGAGGGAGGAGAGAGAAATACTGAATTCTGATCTCCACAACTAGGTAGCCAATTGATGCACGATCTGGAGCAATGGAGAGTGAAGATAGGAAGAAGAACAACCATGAAATCAGTTGGAGGGGTTGCTTGTAGGTGCCATAGGCCCCCCTCCTCCACAAATAGAAGAATGGTGCCTTCTCTTAGCCAGGCGGCGAAAAAAATGCAACCCCCCACCCCCCCCCACATTTTTGATTTTGGGCCCCCCAAAGGGAGCCCCAAAGGGTCACACCCTTTGGACTCTCCTAAAGTCCATTCTCACACTTGCCATTTTGGCCTTTGGCCTTCCAGGCACTCCCTTTTCCACGTCCGGTATCTGATTCTTGGTCTAAAAAATCTTGGGTGTCTATCTTGAAGTCTTCCACTATCGTGCATCTCCCAGGGTCTTATCTCGCATGCTAAAAAATTGTGAAAATTCACCAACTTTCATTTAGTGGGTCTTTTAAGCATTTCTAGGAATTGCCACTTGAAATCATACTGATTGCCACCGCCGCCTTCGACGAAGTCTATTTTTTTCCAGATATTTGTAATTTTTGGCTATTTTTTAGCACTTTTTGGCATCAAAAATCATCTGTCATTGGCAACCACCATGGGATAGGGCAACTCAGCCCGTCGAATCCCACAAAGAAATCTGCACATAAACAACAAAAAGGAGCATTAAGTTGATACAAAAAATATACAACACAACACATCATAGCTCATACCCTACCCCCTGACAAGACCAAGGCATGAAATCCACGAGGAGTATGCCCAGCATAATCTGACAGAAGGCTCAAAGCTAGTCACTAACCAACTGCTCCAACACGACCAAACTATAAAGAACTATCAAAGAGGTCATCCTAAGTGGTGGTCTGAACTACCTACCTAACTAAGGACAACTCAACTAGGAGCTCCTACTAGGCGAGGACTCCTATAGCCTGATCAAGAAATATTATTATTACTATTTTTTTAGCACAATTTTTCCATTTTAGCGTCTGATTGTCCATACTCGAGCATGTAAAGAGGAAGCTGAGCGTAGTGACCCAAGGAGAACAGGGCATCGGCCTCAGGTCATGTCTCAGTACCCAAGAACCTACCAAGCCCTCGTGAGGCGACACTTAATCCTTTTCTAACGCTCACTTTTATTTTCACTCCAACCTTTTTATATTCTTTATTTTTCTGCTAGATGCCACCCCTAGGAAGACAAGGCATCGGCCTCGGATCTTGTCTCATCCCCATGAACCTACCAAGCCTTCGCAAGGCAATAAACACAAGCTCAAGGATTTTTCTTTCTTTTCTTTTCTATTTTTATAGAGGTTAAAACTCATTTTTACACACCTTCGTATATATATACTTTCCTTGAGATATTTAGGGTTTTTTCTTCTTTTTATCATCATCATTTTAGCAAGCTTCTCTAACTGCCTCACAACTAGCATGAATTTCTAGAACGACTGCCTAGTGGGCTGGCGAACAGGGTCACTAGAACTCCCTTCTAAAATAGGTCTTTCAATGCCTGACAATGTCTTGTAGGAGGCAATGACTACTCAAACCTCCTCCAGACATACCTAACCTAAACCTCAGACTTCATGCCACAAGTGTCGATCCCCAAAAAACAAAAGAAAGTAACCCTCACCCTCACATATATCATTAATTGCTTAAGGGAAAAACTCGAAAAGGGGACAAAACCACTTGGAATGGCCACAAGAAGCTTCTTCGCAGCAAAGGCTCCCTCCAGCGACTTCATCAACCTGTATGGTGCAATCACTAAAACAACAAAGCATTAAACATACCTGCACCAAATAGAGATAGGGCCCTCTTGGCCTAAAGAAATAGCACATTTCATTGTAAATTAACAGGCCCTCTTGGCCTAAAGAAATAGATTATTAAAACCTGAAAACAACTGGCCCTCTTGGCCTAAAGAAATCAGAGACATTAACTACTTAAAGCCACTGACTGGCCCTCTTGGCCTAAGAGAATCAAACAAACTAGCTCATAGAGATCCCTCCTTGGAAAAAGGTAAATATACACAAATATGCTCCATTCCAAGGAGAAAAATAGGGCTCTCAACCCTAAAGTAAATGCATCAAATTATGACCCATACCTCCTACATATATAGCAAGAGGCATACACATAGCATGTCTTCTGATCAACCGATGGGTCTAAGATAATAGTGGTAGATGGATCTCGGCTACTCTTTGCATTACCCATATCAACCATCGCTTGCCATATAACGCATGGTCTGATAACATTTCCCACGAGTGACCACGTCTTGTCTCAGTATCAATAACGACATCCGGACTAGGACCACAGTTCTTCATAAGAAAAATTAGCTAAGGAATCCGCAAACTGATTCCAATAACGTGGAATTAGCTGAAGAGATATGCTCTCAAATTCATCAAGTAGGGTTATAGTAGTTCGATGATACATACGAAGGAGAGGATTCCGGACTATGTATGTCCCATTGAGTTGATTTAAGATGAGCTGGGAATCCCCTTTTATTAACAACTGCCTAATGCCACCTTTCTTAGCAATATTCAGTCCCATAATTAAGGCTTTATACTCGGCCATGTTGTTAGTAAATCCCATCCCGAGGTAAGCAGCTAATTTCATTGTAACTTTATGTCGAGGATCTCGGATAGCTACTCTAGCACTTCCTTTTCTATTATGGCCCCTGGACGCTCCATCAAAGAATAATATATACGTCCATAATGGGTTTACACAACCAGCCATCAAGAACTCCCCTATTTGTAATTATGATGATCAAAGTTCAACATATTTAGAGGATGAATTGATAGATCCATCGTACCTTCTTCATTAAACTCAATAGGGATGCTTGTCAAGATTTGTAAGAAGTGATGGCAGAAAAAACTTTAATTTTCAACATAAAGGTACCGTCTTCTTGCTCAATCACTTTAAATCCCTTGCTCCACCAGATAAGCCTCCCCTGATGATATCATTGCTCGAGATATGGGTGCTCCAAATAAGGAATTAACCGCCCCATCAACCAATTTAAGCTCTCCTATAGGTCTCCAATCAGCCCCAGCATGGACTTGTAATGCATTTTTCTAGTGGAAGCATACTTAGAAATAATAAGGTTTAATCTTATTAATATTAACCTTATTCTTAAATTCCACTCCTTGTAGATCAGCTATAGAAATGTGGACTTATTTTTACCTATCCGAACTATCTTGTAAGGACCATCCCATCGAGGTTCCAACTTTCTTAGAAATAGCTCCCTACGCGCATCGTAATATAGAACTAACTCCCCCTTTTTAAAAGTATATTTCTTTGCTTTGAGATCATGCAACCATTTCATCTGAAGTTTAGCTACCTCCTGGTGCAACAAACTCTGCAATTTGAGCTCGTCCAAGTGGGCTATAGTCATAAACCGCTCAAATAGGGCATCTTCATCACCTAGAGAATGATTGATTGTGAATCTAATGGTCGGCAACTCAATTTTTAAGGGCAATATACACTCCTCCCCATAAACTAATTTGAATGGGGTGTGGCCAGTGGCTCGTTTAAATGTCGTGTTATATGCCCAAACCGCCACATATAATTTTATATCCCAGTCGCGCTTCTTTTGGGAGACTATCTTGGATAGGATACCCACAAGCTGCTTATTGGTACTTTCAACTTGTCCATTTGCTTGTGGGTTATAGGGGGTCATCTTGTTATGCTTGATTTTCCAAGCTTTAGTCAGGCTTTTAATCACTTTATTTAAAAAGTGAGTTCTAGGGTCCGATACTATCTCCTTTGGTGGACCAAAATGGTAAATGATTTGCTTAAGTAGGAAGTTGGTAGTCTCTTTTGCGTTGTCTTGCCTCGTCGCCCGTGCTTCTGACACATTGTAAAGTAATCAATTGCTACTATAATATATCTCTTCTGAGTAGTAGACGATGGGGTAATAGGACCCACAAAGTCAATGCCTCACTTCTCAACTGGAAGGATTGCCATGATAAGCGTAAGTGGATGCTTCCTATTCTCTCGACTATCATGTCTTTGACAGGTATCACATCTCTTAACATACTCAAAGGAAACTTGGAAGATGGATGGCCACCAACAATAACCAGTTCTTAAAGCCTTCTATGCCATTAACCGCCCAGTGAAGTGCCCTCCACAAGCGAAGTCATGGCACTCTTCCAAAATAAAGGGAACCTCGTCAGGCATCACACATCGGCGATAGATATCATCAACACCCTGCCAATATAATGTGCCTACGATCAAGGAAAATTTCAATGCCTGCTATTTAATCTTCCTCTTCTCCGATTTTGATAAAGTAGCTCCAGTCTCTCCCGTAGAAAGATAGTGCATTATAGTAACATACCAGGAGGGATTAGATGCTGTGTAAATCTTGAATAAAGTCTCCATGTCACTTCCTTCAACCACGATCTCTTTTGGCTCTCCGAAATCCAGAAGACACTCTACAATGCCCTAAATCTTCGGCAGCTTGCTCTTAATCTCATAGTCAAATTTTTGCAAAGTGATTAACCACTTTTCTAAACGGTCAGGCGACTGTAACTTACTTAACAACAATCGAAGCCCTTCCGCCTTCGTATAAAAAACCACCCTCTCATAAAGAATGTAGTGCCTGATGACTAGCAAAAGCTTTCGGATGGTACCACTTTTCCTCCCAAATTTGGGCCAAACAGCAAGTTGATACTATACATGGTTGCTACTGAAAATATATAGAACATTTTGCCCCTTTTTGGTGCTTTTAAAATAGGTGCTTTGGCAAGCTCCTGCTTTATATAATCAAAATACACTTTGGAAGCATCACTCCATGTAAACTAGCAGTTAAAGAACAATAGGTTCATCAGCGGCAACGTTCTTTGTGCCAAGGCATTGATAAACCTCAGATAATACTCTACCGATGACAGAAAGCTATGCACTTCCTTTGGAGTACGTGGTGGACTCATGGCGACTATGACCTTGATCTTTTCAGGATCAATCGCAATCCCTACGAAACTAACCACATGGCCCAACAAGAGCCCATAAGGGACTCCTAAGACGCACTTCCGTGAGTTAAGAGCTATGCAAAATTGTATACAATTCTCAAAACACTTCAGCAAAATGATCAATTGTCTATCCCTTACGGTGGCTGCCCCCAGATCGTCAATGAATACTTTCAGCTCTCTGGGGAGATGTCACCAAAGGTCTTGTCGGCTGTTCTTTGCCACGAACAAGGTGCATTACACAACCCAAATGCCATCACATGGTACGCAAAGGTACCAAATACTATAATAAATGTCATTTTTAGCTTGTCTTGCTTAGTGATCGCCATTTGGTTATACCCTGCAAAGCAGTCCATAAATGAATAGATGTCCCTACCCACTAGTTGATCCAAAATTTGGTCAATAAACGGCAATAGGTAGTAATCTTTAACAGTCTCATTCAGCTCTCTAAAGTCTACACAAAGATGAATTTGAGTACTCTTCTTCTTCCCGATTACAACTGGTGAGCACCATTCAGTATGCTAAACAGGGAAGATCAAACCCGCTTTCCGCAACTTTAGAGAATCTTCATAAAATAAGATCATATCTAGCAATAATGGAGAGAGAGTAGTGAAATTTCATATATTACTACTACAATTAAGGATGATTTGAGGGTGACTTAGGAGGGGAATTCTAATGGTTTATTAGCTTGAGAGAGAGGAGAAGAGAGGGGAAAGGGTTGGGAGTCTAATGAATGATGTTTTATGAAAATGTTAAGTGTGGGGAAGAAAGTGTGGGTCTGTATAAAATTGGGAGGTGTTCTCCACTGCAGTTGGAAAAGTTAGCATCCACCATTTTGGCCATATCTCTCGACTCAAAGCTCCAAAAAATTATAAAAAAATACCAGCCAGAACGTCAGCTCACGAACTACAACTTTCATGTTAAAAACTTTTTTTGAATCATAGTGAAAGTATTTTTAAAAAATATTACAAAATCATGTGCCTAATTTTTCTTCCACTAATGCTTCCAAGAAGAGTCCCATTTGTTTGAATTATCATAAGACTCCAAAGCCATGACATTATGAGCCTCACATGCCCTTTGGATGGCTCCAAATCCATTTCATGTCTTTTCTTTTCACATTACAGATTTTCTATTCACCTTCCTCCATTGATCTTTACTCTTCACCCCCCCTTGGTAAACCGGTCCATGAAATATTTCCATCCAGTGATTTCTTGGATTTTTCAAGAGGTTGTTTCCACCCTCTTCTTTATTTCAAACCTCCAAATATACAAAAAATCAACAAACTGTTAGACAAATATTTTTTTGTGATTTTCTCGGATCAACGACCAACTTGCACTTACCATTAAAGTCTTCTACAAAACATTTTTTGCATTGAATCGGACCTGCAACCCCTGCTCTACCATTTGGCCAACAGATGCTAGATTCTTTGTAATTGATGGCACATGTAATACATCTGTCAGACTCTTTGTCTGGCCATCATACAAAGACAAGGAAACCTTACCAATGTGTGAAATTGGATGGCACGAATCATCACCAATTTGCACATAACCTGGGTTTTGTAAGTCCTGCGTCTCTCCAAACCATTCAATATGACTGGTCATATGATTAGATGCACTTGAATTGACATACTATACATCACCATGTGTCCCCTTTCCTGTAACGACATTCATCATATACTACATAACAAACATATCCTCATTTTTGTCTTCATTTTGTCGTGAAGACGATGCATAGTTTCCTTGCTGCAATTTATCACTGTGAGTATCATCCTTCTTTGCATAGCAATGGGCTGAAATATGGCTTGTTTTGCCATAATAATGGCAAACAATAGTAGAATTTCCAGAACCTCTATTCTGCCATCCACCTCTTCCTCTAGAGCTCCCCATGCCTCTAAAGTTTTCTCTGCCTCCAGAAACCTGCATTTCACCAAACTGTTGATTGAACCTGTTTTGTTGGTTATCGCTAGCACGTCTCATACCACAGCCTCTCGAAGAGGATCTACCACATCCCCTTCCTAAATTCGAGTAAAATGCTTGGACATGTTCACCATTTCTTTCAGCCGAATCACCCCGCATATTGATCTCTTTAGTAATCATGAGAGAGATTAGCTCATCAATATCTCGAAATGGCTATCCTACATATACTGAAGTAACAAATGATTTCCATGTCTTCTCATTGTTAAGGCCACTTAAAGTGGATGAAACCAAATCATCATCATCTGGCATTGCATCAATCGCTGCTAAAGCATTTGCAATGCTCCTCACCTTCAACACATATTCATTGATAGACAATTTTTCTTTCTTCAAGGCATTAAAATCTTGCTTGAGTTGAATCTTTTGTGCCTTTGTATTTACTGAAAACATGCTGTCAAAAATTGTCCAAGCTACATGCAAAGTTTCTGCATTCCTGATATGTCCCAACATAGTGTTATCAATGACTGCAGATAGCCAGTACATCACCTTTTTGTCTTTCGTATTCAACTCTTTCTATGCTTTTAACTTATTTGCAGGCAGTCGGCCCAGCTCTGGTTTCTTTTCTTAGCTTGAGATAAACTCATAAAGGCCCTTTCCAATGAGAAATTTCTTCAAGAGGAACTTTCATGAAGGGTAGTTGTTCTTGTCGAGATTCTCAATAATGGGATTTCCACTGTTCTCTATCATTATCACAAACAAGGATACAACACAATAAGCTAGTCTTCTATAATTTTTCGCAACACGTGCATAGCAATACCCCAAAAAAACTTTTTCACTGATTGCTCAATAGTACATGTAATCTGCAACCTGTTTGCAAATAAACCTTATGTTTGCTTCCTACAAACACCTCAAACGTACAGGTTTGCAATCTGTAGCCTATGCATCCACTTTCAATCAATACATCCAAAATCATAGTGTACCCTGAAATTGTTGTCTGCAACCTTGCGGCACAAAAACGGGGCCTGAAATGGACTCAAAAGCACACCAAATCTCACAGCAATCTAAGATTTTTGCTCAACTTGCTTTCGGTGCCTCCACAGGCACTATCCAAGAGAAAGAGTGGAAGAATGGGAGAGCTTCTTACTCGTTGCTTGCTTGCTCGAACCTTGCTTCTTCTCCTTCACTTCAGCCTTCAAAAGCAGTCTCTCTCAGTGGCGTGGCTCTGATACCATATCAAGAATCGTGTGATGGGGGGATATGCTTGAGCTGCTACGCGAAACACACACAGTATACGCAAGAGAAAGCTCACTCAACAACATAAGAAGAGAGATGGAGGCCAATACGTTTTCTTACTGGTTTCTTCTTCTTCTTCCACACACTATACAATGTACACAAAGTATAGATAATATACAACATAAAGGAAAATGGCCTTCTAAGTCAAACAGTGCATAACCGACTACACTAATCGATTGGCGCTATGTATTTGCCAGCTATAGTTAGGTTTAACAAACTAAATATAATAAGTAATAAGTTAGTAGCCATTTGAGTATCATAATGACCACCAATGTGCTAAGTGTAGACGTGCGGACTTATCTAGCCAGGCGGTCCATCATCAATGTTTGCATGTATTGAGCTTGCCATCTCAACAAGGAGATCGAGATTCACCAATGTTGTTAGTCAGGAACAAGGATGGATCATTCAATATGTGCATTAATTATAGGGATCTCAAAAAGTTTACCATAAAGAATAGATATCATATCCCTTGCATAGAAATGATCTCTTGGATGAACTCAATGATATTAAAGTGTTCATCAAGATTGATATCCATTTATATTATCATCAAATTTGAATGAAAGAGGGGGATAACTATGAAACAACTTTGAATGCTTGACTGGGCTCTGATACCATGTTGAAGATCATGGATCTAGAGCATGGTAGTTATGGAGGTTGGAAAATGAAGACTATGTTCATGTTGTCATAGACCAAGAGAGACTGGTTGTTATAAGTGAATTAGGTTCCAAGATAGATTAGCTTGGACTCATAAAGACAATCTTGTGTAATAAACTGACAGAGAAAAGTTACTAAATGAAAATACAAAGCATCATAATATTATATTGAAAGATGAACTAAGTACATGCTTTCATAGCTTTTCAGCTTCTCCATTATCCTCACTGTGCATATGGGATTCAGGGGATCTCTTCTTAGAGCATTTTATTCTTCTTGTAAATATATTATAATAATGTGCTTTGGGTACCCACCTCTTGTAATCTAGCTCACTTTCTCTAGCTTGCCTACCACCACCCTTGGCTTCTTGCATGATGACCAAGGTGGGAACTTGTCCCATCCACTATTCTCCATATTATCAAAGATGCCATACATCATGTAGGATTACGTTCATCAAGAAAATTAGATTAATCTAATCTCTCATGGAAGCTATATAAGGTGTCTATGGAGATGTAAAGAAACACAATCATAAGCACATGAGATCACTTTAGATCACCAAACCCAAAGGAGAGCCACTAAGAACACATTATGCAACACCCTCATGCTAGTCCATCTCTTTGAGATAAGCTATGAGTGAGTCTCCTTTTTTTATGTAGCATTTCATAAATACATAATGGAAAGCTTCCTCTACCTCTTCTCCTCTTTTCTCCCTCTCTTCACATCTCTCTCCCTCTCTCTTATATTCTAATATGATGTCTAGATCATCTTTATTCTCTTCTAATTCTCCCTCTACATTCATATATAAACTTATTAAGTAAGACTTGGCATATGATCTATTAGTGGGGAATCCTTATTCCTTTATGTTATATATATGTTCATGGGAGAAATTAGGAGCCATCACCTCTCTTAACCTTACATCATCTTCAT
Organism: Lygodium microphyllum; assembly: GCF_053477565.2. Taxonomy (NCBI): domain Eukaryota; kingdom Viridiplantae; phylum Streptophyta; class Polypodiopsida; order Schizaeales; family Lygodiaceae; genus Lygodium; species Lygodium microphyllum. The sequence goes on along the minus strand of NC_141151.1, from coordinate 123,573,337 downwards.
TTCCCTTAAGATGGGCTACAAATTCTCCCTTGTTGTGTTTTGGTTCTTTCCAATCACTCAAGAAAGGGATGTCCTAGCCCATCCTTTCTTTGGCTAGGTGGTGCCCTTCTTTAGATCCCTTAGTGAGGATTGGAGGCTGGTCGGGTAAAAGGCAACCCACTCATCTTTTCAGCTCTCACTTTTTGTGCCCCCGCTAAGGACTTCTCAAGCTAATCTTTGCAACTTCTATAAAGGAAGAAACATCTAAGGAGTTGTCCTCTTCTTCAATGAGTGTTTGTCAAGGGATAACTAAGGAGGAATCTTCATCAAATCCTATTCAAGGAATTCATTTCTCAAGAGTACTACCATGGTCTCCAAAAGAAGCTCAAGAGAATAAGAATCTTTATTGGCAAACGGTACGTATGCCGGTCAAGCAAGTTAATTACGTGCACCTTTCTTTACTTCAAGAGAAATCTTTCTCTTATCAAGTCTCTAGGTCAAGGCATTGTATTGAGTGCTTTGTGTCTAGTGTAGAGACACTTCCTAAGGAGCCTCATCTTCAAGTGGTGAAGGTACTTTCAAATTTGGAGATTAACAAGTTTTGGGAGGGGGAGTTACACATTAATGGTGTGCGGTATTGGAAAGAGGCTACATATAGTGATGCACTTCAACTACTACTAGCAAGAAAGCTCAAAGTAATTGAGAAGGTAGCTATCGAAGCTATGAAATTTACAAGGCTGATGATGGTCACACCAAAGCTAGGCTAATCATTGGTGAGCAAATCCTTTGCATCTCTCAAATGGTGGGATCTAAGAGGCCAGAGCTTCAACAGCACACTTCATGAAAGTTTGTAGTGGAAATTTGTAGTTAATGCATAAATGAATAATCATATTTTCTACAACTTTCAATCGGTTCAAAACATTAGGGTGGATGTTTACATTAGTAGAAAGATACATTCTCAGCAAAGGTTGGTCTTCTATTTTGGAGCTAAGATATTGAGAGAGATCTTGTTGTCCCCTGGTCCCATAATATTCCCTATTTTGGATTATAACATCTCCTTTAATGTGCATATATTCATTCTACTCTAAGTGCATCCCATGAGCCATAGGGATTTGTACAGACCTATCTGTCCTCTTGCTAGGCAAACGTGCACATAATAGCTAGTACAAAGCTCAAATTTCAAAATATTATAAGGGACTTATTGGGCCCTTGTCGTCTCGCTGAGATTAATGCATCTGTGAATCCATTTATTATACCCTTAATAAGATATGACTTTGGCCTAGACGTGTTCATTTTTTTTTGTATTGAGCTAGATCATCAATATCTTCCTATCATGACTTTCTCAAGCTTTTTTTGCCACAAAGGGGTGAAAGCTCTAGACTTTTTACATGACTTAGAAATGGCCTTCCTAGTCACAGGCTAGGATGATGAAGCAACCAAAGCACGTGCCTTCTCTTTAGTTCTAGAGGGTGATGCTGAAGTGTGGTATCAAGCTCTCGTGGAGGCTACAAGGGATAACTGGGAGAATCTCAAAACTGCATTCTTGTATGAGTACCAAAATACAAAGCCTCCTGAAGATCTTTAGAGACAACTCGTAGATCTTTGCCAAACCTTACCAGGGGAGTACCAAGCATATGAAGGCATGTTTATAAAATTGTGGGATAAATGGACAACCTCCTTAGCCAAGGGAGAGAGAGTACCTAATTGCCTTAAGAAATATTGTTTTCTGGCTGACTCTACCCTCTACTAAGGGAGAAGGTCAAGGGCAAATTTTCCACATCCTATGAATAATTAGTCACTTATACTAGGGAGAAGATAGGAAATTTAAGTATGAAGCCCAGTTGAAGGGGGGAGTTTAGCCATGTAGGTTTTACCAACCATGCCAAGGCCTAGAGAAATAGCAGAGGCCCCACTCGAACTAGAGATGCCACATCAAGAGCTCCTACAACACATTACTAATCAACTTGAAAGGCTTTTGTTGAATTTAGTGCAAGGAGTACGGCCCCTTCCCCTCACAAATGAAGGAAATCGGGGCCTAAGGAGACAGGAAAGAGAGTATGTTTGCTATAATTGTGGGGAGACTAGCCATGGTATGTACTTTTGCCCTCATCCCATGCGTCTCCCAAGAAATGGGTTCAAATCAAGGAGGGGACAACAAGTGACACCACCTAGGTAGAGGCTTGTTCCACCAAATCCAAGGCATCCACCACCGGTTTAAGTTCTCTAGCATCCTCAACCACTTACAGAGGTGTCGCCCTTGCCTGTCTACTTGTCAGAGAACCGTTACATCATGATGATCAGTTTAGATGAGAGTGATGTCAAAGGGAAGTCCAAAGTAGCAGAGGTGCCGATGAAGAAAGCCCGTAGAATTGAGAGGATGGAGCCTACACCACTAGAGGAGGTTGAAAATATGGAAGAAGAGGTAGAGTCATCCAACGCTTCAAAGACATGCGGCACTAAAAGGAGGAGGGCTTACTCACGTTGATGCATTGAGCTAGACGATTTTCCCCTGGGTAAAAGTACTAGAGCTTATGATTTTCTTGCTGATGTGAGGAATCAAGGGCCAAAATTTATCACAATTAGTACATCTATCTCCAACAGTGTAAGGACAATGGTCAAAGATTGTAAGCATTAAACCCATGAAGAATAGACACGTAAATGCAATCAAGGCTAGAAAGATAAAAGATATTGTGTCTCTAGTAAAAGCCAAAATCAATGGGTAGAGAGTATCAAAGACATATGTGGATGGAGGTGCAAAAATTTGTGTCATGATGGAAAAGTTGATGCATCATTTGGGATTAGAGGTAAGTGAAACTACCGAATTTGGGGCCAAAATGGCTAACAATATAGTAGTAAAGTGTTTGGGAGTTATAAAGAAAAAAAGGTGTATGGAGTGCAATTGGATCTGGACATGCATATTATGCTAGTGAAGGGGGACGACTATCCACTCATTCTTGGGCAACCATGGCTAATGGGAATGATAGGCCAGACAAGATTGGGAGACACGGGCCTTAGAGCTAAGGCCAGAGAAGGGGCTGCAGAAAAAATGGAAGAGCACTATCTACAACATGAAGGAGGCCCGATAGGAGGATCTTGCGTTAGAGACCATTGCTGATGAATGGAGTTTCGGTCATCTACGATAGAGGACAAGTCTTCCAGAGAGGAGGAAGAGAGCTCTCTACAAGTGATGGGGATTACATTGAAAGGTCCTTCGAGTAGTAAAATTACATAGTAGCTTCCAAAGATTGAGAAGGAGGGTTTAGAAAAAATGTTGGCTTAGGATCTATCAGCTGAGGAGAAGGCAGCCTACATGGAAGTGGTGATAAAATACTTTGCACTTTTTATTTCTGATTATGAACATATCACAAGTGTGATGGCAGTACAACATCAAGTAATGACTACCTTGATGAAACTCAAAACCTTAGAGGGCACCATCTTGATGTAAGACGAGAGAAATCTTTGCATTTCGATTGTTTGCAACTCTTACAAGAATTAGGAGTGAATCCCAAAATCCCCATGATGTGCAAAGATATCAACAACAAAATATAACTATTTTAGGATGTCCAATAGTAGGTATAATTATAGTCTAGCTCCAATCTATCCAAAATAATACTAATCTTGACCAAATCTATCAAATTTTCAAGCTCAAAAAATCCAAAAATAATGATACAAATAATTCGTGCTTTAAACGAACACAAAAAATCTAGCTACAAAATAGCAAAGCAAAGAGTTACACAAATGACTAAGCTAAAATAATCCTACCTGTCTATTGTTTATTTAGGGGTTTTTAGCACTTGTTGTAGCATCATTGAGCACTAGCATGGCATGGTGCCCATTGTATCTATACACAGTAAATCTTAGATGCACATACACTTGAGAGAGCACCTTCATTGTGCAGACATAGTTCTTTGCATGCACGGGAATTGGAATATTCATCACAAAAGTAGGAATCATTGGATGAGTGGAAAGATGGAATATTCATCACCAAAGTTGGGTTAGGTTGAGATGGGGGTGTATCTGAGCTAGTAGATGCTCTAAGGGGGCTAAACAAAATATGGGGCTTTGAGAGGAAGATTATTTGCAACTACCTTAGGTTTAGCCATCTTTCCTGCACAAGAGATGTGAGAAATCAATGAATAAGATAGAAAGTGAAACCCTCTTTTATATAACCCTAAACTATAAGACTCATTCACAAAGATGCACACTCTCTGTTTCTCTTTTAAACTATGAATTGCATTCACACTGAACGCATTGTTCATTTTACTATATTAGCTCTCTTTGAATCCGTTTGCTGCCTTGTCAAAGCCTTGTTTCTAGCCACTTGGCATGGTTTTCTTTGGCACTGGAGGCTTCATAATGCACTCTTTTAGTGACACAACGTGATTCCATTATGTCTACAAATGATTCATCAACACTTTCCTTTAGTCTCTTTTGCAAGAGTTTACCTTCGTGCACTACTATAATCCTATACCATCAAGATAGAAATTGGATCATTTGATTGCTACCATTCACCCCTCCACCATGAATAGTTTTTCTTTGGTATACACCACACGCTATCCAATGTGAATTTTCCATTCCTTGTGTGGACCAAACTCTAATGCTTCCCTTTTCTACAAAGTATGGCCCACATGCCTCAAGGATATGCTACAAAGACACATATCACACATAAGTAAAATTATGCTCAATAGTATATACAATTCATACAGTTTTAAAATATTAACTTAGTATGCACAATGTAATGTGCGATAGAGCTTTTGCCCCACATTTCCACCATGTTTTCGTAGAAGCTGTGCACAACATCGATAATTTCTTGCTTATCTTCATTTCTAAACACCATTTTGCAAAATAAGGGAAAGGGAGCCAATTTGTTAAGACTTATCCAAATCTTAGCTTTGGCCAACCTTGTTTTTCCTCCATTACTTTGATCATGAACTACAAAATGTAACTTTCTCCACCCATCGTAGTCATGTGGCCTATGAACCATGACATTCCCTTTCTCATTAATGAGAGTTGAGAGAAACTTTCTAGCCTTTGCTTCTCCAAAGAAATGCTTTTTTGATAAGTCACTAGATTTTCCTAATCTCTTCTCATCCCTTTCAATCATTTGATGCTTGTGTAGCCCAATCTCTGATAGCACTCGCTCCACATTCCTACATGTTGCAATGGCTTCTTTTTTTGGTTGCATCCTATAAGCAAAGTAAATGTATTCATATACAAGTTTCTCCATGATTATGACAAAAGCATGCAATGAAAAAATGTAAATATGATCCAATAGAATGTTGAATATTGGCTTCCAAGTGGGATCTTCTCTATTGTGCGTTGTCGTATTGCTGCGCATTCGAGGTGTGAAACCACCCAAAAGTTGTGCGTGTGATTTGATACTTTGTACATACTTAGTTGTTATGTTTGCTCTTTCATTCTATGCTGAAGACAGAGAAGAACATGGATTTTTTTTTATATTTTAAGATATGCCGATTATGGGTTTTGTGAGGAAGTACTAAACTATTTCCAAGAGATGCAAATCGAAGTACATTGGAGGATAAATATGCCAAATGTGGGAGCTTGCTTGATGTTCAGCACATGTTTGACTGCATACCATAATGTAATGAGTATTTTTTGGAGTTTCCTTATCCTTGGCTATGTTGACAAGGGAATTCAGCTATTTGCGTCCACGACGAGGGTATATGGCACTATGGTGGACTTACTAGGATTTTGGCTTGGCAAATGGGAACAACATTAAGCCTATTCCATTTCATTTGTATGCAATACAACACATGGAGAGTATTGTAGTAAAAATTGAACTTGGTTAAAACTCTTTGTGGTGAATACTCTCTATATAGAGTATGCTAAAAACAAAGGTGGTCTTTTTTAGGATTGATTATGGAAAAAGGTATCACAAATGATTGGAGGGAAATCCAGAAAGGGGGGAAGTTTTTTTTAAACGTTGGAACAAAGACGAATAGGGGGAAAAAATGCCGATATGGAAGGAAGAGGAACAGAGGACTCTGCAGCTGAGAAGGGAGAATCACGCTGGAAATAGAAAAAGAGGAAAATGATGACATCGGGGGCTTCCTGGATGGGGGGAAGGAGTGCTACTTTGGGGAATTTGACTCAGGAAAGATCTCGGGAAGGCCTTGGGCATTATCGTCACGTCGAGATGATGAAGAACAGAGGGGAACGCAGAAAACTGTGGGAAGTTGAGGATAAAGAACATAAGGGATGATTCTAATGAGGTGTAGTAACGGGTTATGGCAGCGACGGCAGAAGATGTGGATCGATTGGTAGGTACGAGAACGTGTTGAAGGAGCCTCTATAAGCAGCAAGTGTTTGATGTTTGGGACCATGCTATCGTCGTCCTCTTCGTTCGTTTGAATGACGGAGACTTGCGCTCGCTTGATCCTGGGAAGCTCAGCCTGCTGGTTTGCTGCAACTCGCCATCTCAGCCTCTCGAGAAGAAAGTCACCTCTCCGATTAGCTTTAGAGTTCTTCGCCTCGCAACGTGTTGGTGGTGGGCGAATGGTGAAGAGAAGGGCCAAGTCTCGGCAAGCACTCTCAGGTCTATCGCTTCCATCTCATAGCAGGCATGGCAGGTCATCATCTTCCCGAATGCCCACCATCACCATGAACGCTCTCGTGAAGTCTCCATGGAATCTGCAGCAGCTGTCTCTCCGCTCCTCAAGTTGGCCTTGCTTCAGCTCGCCCATGGCATTCCGCTCAATCATAATCATGACAGAGAGAGAAAGAGACGTATTGTTGGCCAGAGCTGATGACCCAGGAGTTCGAACTGGATGGGACAGGCCCCGTGTTGATGGAGAATCCATTACTGCTCACTTTCCCCGCAAACAACAGTACACATGCAGCTTCTTGAGCCTCGCCTGCAGAGATGAAGCTTAACAATGATGTTCCGAACGGCCATTTCAAGGTGGACTGGCAGATCTATATCTGAACATGGTTCAATCAGCCTACTTGCAAGAATAGTGAGCCTCTCTGGCCTGAAGTGCACTCTCAGATTTTGAATTACAACTCGAAGATCAGAACTGACCGTGGATTTACTTTGAAGGAATTTAAATCTACAATCTTCATCCTTGTAGACAATGTTCTTTCGCCTACTATTACAATTATGTCAGCTATCTATGAGGTATACAAAGATGAGGATGGCTTTCTTTATGTTACATACAGTGGAAAGAACACCTTTGGTATGCTGAAACCGTACATATGAAGAACATACAGTGATGGGGGTGTTCGCAGGACATTGGAGTCATAACATAACAGCATATTCTTGAATTCTTATCATCACCCATAAGTCCAAAACTTAACAAGGGAAAATTGCAAAGGCTAGAACAACATGGAAGATAAAGAGTTAATGGATTTTCTATTTTCTTTCCTGGATTCGAGGAGGATGAACTGAATGAACCGATTTCTTCATCTTGAACCCTTGTTTTGTTATTAACAGAAATTAAACAAAGACTTGGCATCAATTTCTCATCTTGCTTACTTGCATGATGAATCTTCTTTCCTGAAATTTATCAAGGACTTCTGAAGTTGCGACTTTGCTTTCGAAATCCCTTCGACATCTTTGGTGAACCCGACGTGAAAGCGTCGCAGAAATTTCAGGATGGGAGACACTTCAGCCTCTATTTCAGCTTCCTCTACAACTCCAGCTGCCTCTACTTCAGCTCCATCAATGACTGCTGCGTCAAGTACTTCAACGGAGGATCTAAAACAGATTTTGCAGAATATGTCCATATATATGCAGCTCCAAAATCAGCAAACTCAAATGTATATGCAGCAGCAACAACAATTGCATCAACAACAGTTGTCTCAGCAAAGGCAACTCTACTCGGAGCAGGAGAATGCAAACAACGCGACTAAGGCTATTGAAGCAGTTGAGAGTGAGAAGAAGCTATTTGACGGGCGTAACGTTTCAGCATATTTGAAGACATATGAGATCAAGATGGGGTTTTTTGGAGTTCCTGCTGGACTTATGAGTAAGTACTTCCTTCGTCTTGTCACACCTGCTTTGAGGACAAAGGTGACTGATTTATTTATTCAAAATACACATTGGCAAGATTTTAAGAAGGCTCTTAAAGAAGAATATTTCCTTGAGGACTTTGGTATGGCTACTCGACGGTCATTCCGAGAGTGGGTCTACATGCCAAATAAAGGTCTTGTTGCTTCGGAGTTGATTCGAGAATTTGAGGAAAGGTATAGTCAGCTTGATGCTATTGAACAAAGAGCATTGGATGTTGAAAAAGTTGAACTTTTCTTGCAAGCTGCAGATCCTGCTCTTCAAGAAGAATTGGGTGAGCTTCTTGAAGATTGCACAAAGCCTATGGGTCTTAAAACTGATTGGCAGGATGCTCAGGATGCAGTCTCGACTTTGACCAAGAGGAGGATATGGAAGACTCGCCTACAGAATGGTTCCATGACACCTACACCATCATCTGCTCCTATGCCTACTTCTATCCCTGTTATTTCTTCTCCTCCTTAGCCAGTTTCTTGGCCTATGCCAGTGCCTACTGTTTCTACTCCACCTATTCCTCCTGTTCCACGACCGATGCCTACACCTTCTGCTCCAAAACCATCCGCTCCATCGGTGCCTACTTCTCTTGATGACATAATCAAAGGTATCACAGATTTGACACTTGAGTCAGTCAAAGCGGAGTTGGTGGGTAAGTTGAAGGAGCAGTTTGCTTCCACTGCGCCTGCTACTTCTTCTAGTGCTCCTATTGCACCTAGGAGTGCTCCTAGTGCTCCTAGGAGAGATCGGAGATGTATTTGGTGTGATAGTACGGAGCATCAGCATTGCAGGGATTGTGACTCTTTCCAGGATGCAAGGAGGCAGAATTTGGTATATTGGGGGCAAGATGGTAAGATTTGGTTGACTGAGACAGGAGCTCCACTTGCTACCAACTTTGGTAAAGGTAGAATGAAGAAGTTAGTGGAGGATATGGCTGCGCGTACTTCTTATGTGACGGCTAGAGGTGATGCTTCTGCATATGGAGTACAGATTGAGAAGGGATCGGAGACTCAGTCCGCACTATGGACTTATGCTATGGAGACTGCAAACAAGGGGAAAATTCAGCAAACTGTTTTGACTAGCGCAGGCTCTAGCATCAGATCAGAGACAGGATGGGACTCGCCTGTTGACAGGTATTCTATTTATGCTTATTTGGCTAAATCTCATGGTGCAGATGTATTTGTTGAGGAGAAGCGTAAGAGGGATGAAGAAAATCCAAGTGCAGTTAAGAAGACTAGAGGGGGTGAGTTTGTTACTCCACCTACTGCAGGACCGTCTTCAAGACCAGGGCCAGATCGATAGATGGAGGATGCTCAAAAGAGGGAAAAGAGGCAAGAGCCTAGAGAGAGAAAGCAGCCAGGATTTAGATTGATGTCCGATATTGAAACATCTACGGACATGAAGAAAATATTTAATGATAAGATACTTGGCAGTGAGGTGACTTTCACTATTTCTGAGATTTTGGGCATCTCAAAAAGAGAGTTTCAGGATCAGTTTCAGGAGGTCCTGAAGAGGAAAAGACATGCATTGTCTACCACTGATACACAGGGAGTTTTGATTGGAGAGTTGGATGATGATGATGATGAGGTTATGGTTGATAATGCTTCTATTTTGCCGCAGGTAGAGAAGAGGGTTCAGCCTATGCATTATGCTGAAATTGATGAGCCTGTTTTGATACCGCGTAGTCACTTTTCGCGGAGCCATTGGGCTAGGGCAACTACAGAGACAATGGTAAAGGTTGGAGAAAAACAGGTGCCTTATGTTGCATTGGTTGATCATGGTTCAGAGATTAATCTCATTGTTCGTGGAGTTTATGAGAGTAACAGATGGCCTATGGATGTAGAGCATGGGTGGCGTATGAGAGCCGCCAATAACACTGCAGGTGATTTATATGCTGCTTGCCCTAGTGTCAGGGTTTCTATTGGTGATGTAGAGGAGGATTTTCATTTCTTTGTGCAGGATTCATGCTCTTATCCCATAATTCTTGGTCAGCCATTCATTACAGAGATGCGTATGGAAACAAAGGTCATGGATGATGGATTTGCTTATGCACAGATTCGCAGTAAAGATGGTATGAGAGCAGTTCAGTTTATGACTGTATGTGTGAACCATGTTAGAAACAGAGATACTCTCAGAGATGCACCCTTACCCACTGTGAGGGATTCGGGTTTTCATTAGGTACCGCCATTTCGCGAGACGACGGTGGTACAGAGGAGAGGAGATTGGTGTTCTCGCCTCCTGGCAGCAGTGTTTTCTCCTCCGGTTATGTTGGGATTTCAGCAAACAGTTCAATGAGCTATCAGAGGACTTCTAGATTGTCTAGAGATGCCAGGCAGTATATATGCAGGAAGGAGAAAAATTTGAAAAATGCAGGAATTTTGGAGGATGATGAGCACATAGATGGTATGTATGACAGTGTGATTTGTGCAGATACGATGACAGAGATGGGAGATATGCTGAAAACTGATATGCTGAATTGTCATGGTAATGTATTAGTGCAATCCGTGGACATGTTTCATGAAATTGCAGATTTTATGTCACAAATTGAGTCAGAGGCTGAGGTAACTCAGCAAAGAGTATTGAGTGCTGAAGAAATTCAGCAAACAGAGTTTCCAGCTGGTTATGATCAGCTTTCAGAGAGACAGAGGGCTGAAAATTTTCAGCCAACAGAGTTTACTGCTGAAATATTTCAGCATTCAGAGTTTGGGGCTGTTCCTATGCGGTCCATAGAGCAGAGGGCTGAGAATATTCAGCCATTGGAGTGCAGAATTGCTGATTTACAGCAAGGTTTATGTAATGCAGAAGAGCATAATGAAGCCAGGGTTGACACGAAATACAAAACTGTGGATAAGAAGGTGAAGCCGGTTGCTGTACCGCTTCCACCTGACAGTGATCAGCAAATAGAGAGGGCTGCTAAACAGCAAATTTTGAGGAATCCAGAGCATATTGGTCATAAATTTTCAGCAGAGACACTTGCTGAATTGAAAATTGGAAATGGTGATTTTTTGTTACCCATGGAGAAGCAATGCTTTCAGGAGATGCTTGAGCGTCATGGAAGGGGATTTGCTTTTGTCCCACATGAGATTGGATGTGTGAATCCTGATATTGTTGCTCCTATGGTCATCTTTACTATTCCTCATATTCCATGGAATCTCCGACCTATTCCAGTGCCTAAAGCACACTTGCCAAAGCTGATTGATTTATTGAATGAGAAAATCAGGATGGGAATCCTTGAGCCTTCATCTGCACCATACTCAAAGAGGTGGTTTACAGTTCCAAAGAAGAATGGTACTCTTCGATTTATTCAGGACATGCAGCCAGTGAATAGAGTTACTATCAGGAATGTTGATATAGGTCCAGTTGTGGATGAGTTTGCATAGGCATTTGCTGGACGTGCCATCTATTCTTTGGGTGATTTGTATTCAGGATATGATCAGTTTCAGCTGGCTTTGGAAAGCAGGGACATAACCACCATGAGAACTCCTATTGGGCTTGTCAGGATGTGTACCTTGCCTCAAGGTGCCACTAATTCTGTTGCGCATATGATGAATGCCATGCATAAGGTCCTTCGTGATTACATACCTCAGCTTACTATGCCTTTCTTGGATGATGTGCCCATTAAGGGGTGTGCAGAAGAAGAGAAGAATGAGAGCCTAAATGAGCAGGGATGCAGATACTTTGTGGCTGATCATATTTCAGCATGTGAAAAGATTTTGGCCAGGTTAGAAGAAGTGAACTTAACACTTTCAGGGCAAAAATCTGTTTTTGGAGTGAATGAGGTTGTTATTGTTGGGCATATGTGTGGATATTATGGCAGGAAACCCTCACCTGATAAGGTGAATGCTATAGGCAAGATTGCTGAGTATTGTTCTACTACTTCAGAGGTACGGAGATTCATTGGTGCTTGTGTGTTTTATATGATTTGGATACCTCATTTTGCACACATTGCAGATTGTTTGTATCAGCTGCTTCGAAAGGGGCAGAAATTTTATTGGGATGAGAGCCACACTAGAGCCATGCGGAAATTGAAGAAGTTATTGCAGAATGCTCCTACTCTCAGGAAAGCGGATTATAATTGTGGTAAGCCTATTGTATTGACAGTTGACACTAGTCCAATTGGCATAGGTTGGGCTGTGGGTCAAGATGATGCTGATGGAAATAGGTATGCTATTCGGTTTGGGGCGAAAGTCCTAAACGAGAGACAGAGGAGATATCCGCAAATCAAAAGGGAGTTATTGGGGATTGTCACGGCTCTCAAATGTGACAAGGAGTACTTTATTGGAGCTTCAGTTGTGGTAGAGACAGATTGCTTGCCATTGATTGGTATGATCACGAGTTGCTCTACTCCGGATATAGCCATGTTGAGATGGATTGCATACATCAAGTCATTAAATCTGGAATTTAAACACATAGCAGGGAAGGATAATCCAGTGGCAGATATGTTGTCTAGAGCCAGGTATGATGATGAGGAGACTCTACTTGCAGAAGAAGATGATGCAGAAATTTCAGCCACTATGGTTGATCATGTTTGTCATGTCTATGATATTGTGGCTTTCATAGAAGAACTTTATGTTGGAGATTGGTTGCAGATTGGCAGGTACCTTAGTACACTAAGAAAAAGAGATGAATGGACAGATGAAGAGTTCAAGAAAATCATAAGGAAAGCCTATGGTTATTTTCTCAAGGATGGATTTCTTTGGAAACATCCGAAGAAAAGAGGCGGATTACCTTTGCGGGTTGTCTGCGATAGAGAGACACAGTTACAGGTGATGAGGGAGTTTCATGAGAGTCCATGGGCTGGTCATAGAGGAGTATGGGCTACTTATGAGAAGATTAGGGAGAAATATTGGTGGAAAGGCATGTACAGAGATGTTTCTCACTTTGTTGAGACTTGCAGAGACTGCCAGATGTATTCAGTTGTGCGTCATCGAGATGAGCTTCATCCGACCTATCCACTATGCATTCATTATAAGTGGGTAGTTGATTTGGTTACCATGCCTATGGGTCTATGGTAGATGAGATACATTGTTTTGGCTAGAGAGGATCTTACCAATCATGTTGAGGGTAGATCTTTGAGAACGAAGACCACTAGTGCAGTGTGTAAGTTCTTATTGGAGGAAATTTTCTGCAGGTATGGTTGTGTGGGTAAGATCACTGCGGATCGTGGTGAATTGGATGCAAATGAAGCTAGGGAGTTTTTCTCTCAGCTAGGAATCAAATTGGCTCTAACCACAGCATATAATCCAGAGGGAAATGGAAAGAGTGAAAGAGGGCATCCGCCAATAGTGAAAGCATTAGCCAAAGCATGCAGAGGACGGATTGGAGAATGGCCAAGACTTCTACCATTTGCTTTATGGGCTGATCGTACGACTCATAGTGTTACTACAGGATATATGCCTGCAGAGTTGATGTATGGTCAGAAACCTGTTATGCTGATTGAGACTTGTGCTTTGACTTGGTCAGTTTTACCTTGGCAGGAGGATTTGACGAGAGAGGAGCTCTTAGCTCTTCGGATTCGACAGTTGGAGAGGAGACCTGAGGATATTCAGCTAGCTATTGACAGGTTGAAAGTTGCTAGACTAAGGAACAAGGACAGGTTTGATAGCAGGCATCGCTTGCGGCCTAGAACAATAGAAGAGGGAGATTGGGTTTTGGTCTTTGATAGCAGTCTTGAAAATCAGCATACTGCACTTCGGAAGATGGTGAAAAGATGGTTTGGGCCATACATAGTCAGACATGTCTTTGATAATGCAACATATGAGCTGACAGAATTGGATGGAACAGTGCTTAGAGTGCCTATTGCTGGAAAAAGAATCAAGATTTTCAAGAAAAGAGATGATGAGGATTATGCATTGGAAGAATTTTCAAGAGAAGAGCAACGTCAAGAAACTCCAATGGAAGAGACAGATGATATGGCTGAAAATCTTGTTGATCTACCGGAAATGCATAACGAAGAGATTGATTTGTTTGTGGATCTTGATGATAATGATCATGGGTAGTTGGCCCATCCGGAGGATGCGCAGGATTAGAGGGGGTGGATGTCGTATTGCTGCGCATTCGAGGTGTGAAACCACCCAAAAGTTGTGCGTGTGATTTGATACTTTGTACATACTTAGTTGTTATGTTTGCTCTTTCATTCTATGCTGAAGACAGAGAAGAACAGGGATTTATTTTTGATATTTTAAGATATGCCGATTATGGGTTTTGTGAGGAAGTACTAAACTATTTCCAAGAGATGCAAATCGAAGTACATTGGAGGATAAATATGCCAAATGTGGGAGCTTGCTTGATGTTCAGCACATGTTTGACTGCATACCATAATGTAATGAGTATTTTTTGGAGTTTCCTTATCCTTGGCTATGTTGACAAGGGAATTCAGCTATTTGCGTCCACGACGAGGGTATATGGCACTATGGTGGACTTACTAGGATTTTGGCTTGGCAAATGGGAACAACATTAAGCCTATTCCATTTCATTTGTGTGCAATACAACACATGGAGAGTATTGTAGTAAAAATTGAACTTGGTTAAAACTCTTTGTGGTGAATACTCTCTATATAGAGTATGCTAAAAACAAAGGTGGTCTTTTTTAGGATTGATTATGGAAAAAGGTATCACAAATGATTGGAGGGAAATCCGGAAAGGGGGGAAATTTTTTTAAAACGTTGGAACAGAGACGAATAGGGGGAAAAAACGCCGATATGGAAGGAAGAGGAACAGAGGACTCTGCAGCTGAGAAGGGAGAATCACGCTGGAAATAGAAAAAGAGGAAAATGATGACATCGGGGGCTTCCTGGATGGGGGGAAGGAGTGCTACTTTGGGGAATTTGACTCAGGAAAGATCTCGGGAAGGCCTTGGGCATTATCGTCACGTCGAGATGATGAAGAACAGAGGGGAACGCAGAAAACTGTGGGAAGTTGAGGATAAAGAACATAAGGGATGATTCTAATGAGGTGCAGTAACGGGTTATGGCAGCGATGGCAGAAGATGTGGATCGATTGGTAGGTACGAGAACGTGTTGAAGGAGCCTCTATAAGCAGCAAGTGTTTGATGTTTGGGACCATGCTATCGTCGTCCTCTTCGTCCGTTTGAATGACGGAGACTTGCGCTCGCTTGATCCTGGGAAGCTCAGCCTGCTGGTTTGCTGCAACTCGCCATCTCAGCCTCTCGAGAAGAAAGTCACCTCTCCGATTAGCTTTAGAGTTCTTCGCCTCGCAACGTGTTGGTGGTGGGCGACTGGTGAAGAGAAGGGCCAAGTCTCGGCAGGCACTCTCAGGTCTATCGCTTCCATCTCACAGCAGGCATGGCAGGTCATCATCTTCCCGAATGCCCACCATCACCATGAACGCTCTCGTGAAGTCTCCATGGAATCTGCAGCAGCTGTCTCTCCGCTCCTCAAGTTGGCCTTGCTTCAGCTCACCCATGGCATTCCGCTCAATCATAATCATGACAGAGAGAGAAAGAGACGTATTGTTGGCCAGAGCTGATGACCCAGGAGTTTGAACTGGATGCGACAGGCCCCGTGTTGATGGAGAATCCATTACTGCTCACTTTCCCCGCAAACAACAGTACACATGCAGCTTCTTGAGCCTCGCCTGCAGAGATGAAGCTTAACAATGATGTTCCGAACGGCCATTTCAAGGTGGACTGGCAGATCTATATCTGAACATGGTTCAATCAGCCTACTTGCAAGAATAGTGAGCCTCTCTGGCCTGAAGTGCACTCTCAGATTTTGAATTACAACTCGAAGATCAGAACTGACCGTGGATTTACTTTGAAGGAATTTAAATCTACAATCTTCATCCTTGTAGACAATGTTCTTTCGCCTACTGTTACAATTATGTCAGCTATCTATGAGGTATACAAAGATGAGGATGGCTTTCTTTATGTTACATACAGTGGAAAGAACACCTTTGGTATGCTGAAACCGTACATATGAAGAACATACAGTGATGGGGGTGTTCGCAGGACATTGGAGTCATAACATAACAGCATATTCTTGAATTCTTATCATCACCCATAAGTCCAAAACTTAACAAGGGAAAATTGCAAAGGCTAGAACAACATGGAAGATAAAGAGTTAATGGATTTTCTATTTTCTTTCCTGGATTCGAGGAGGATGAACTGAATGAACCGATTTCTTCATCTTGAACCCTTGTTTTGTTATTAACAGAAATTAAACAAAGACTTGGCATCAATTTCTCATCTTGCTTACTTGCATGATGAATCTTCTTTCCTGAAATTTATCAAGGACTTCTGAAGTTGCGACTTTGCTTTCGAAATCCCTTCGACAGCATCAGTGCAACATTTGTCACCCTTTTCCAGTTCTTCTTTCTGTCCTTTCCTTCCACCCTCTCTATCAAGAAATATAAGCATGGATTCTTTGTATTTGCACCATTGGAAATTTCATACATGCATTTTTAAGTTATTAAGTCTCCTGCAAGATGCCATTCAACCAAGTATAGACCATATTCTTCAATTGAGAGCATCTCACCATGTTCTTGATGATTGATGATGCTTGGAATGCTTATGTGCATAAAGAACAACTGTAACCCCTCAAATGTTTCCTTAGGAACTTCAAATGCATCAAGCCACCACACATGGTGCTTGGATTGAACACTTAAGTTTCATGGGTTGTTCTTGTTGAATTATGAAGCTCTATTCATCAGAGCTATACTAACTCTTTCAAGCTTTACTCCTTTGACAACCTCACTTTCATCCAATTTTAAAACAAATTGAAATTTACCATTACATTCCTCAATTGACTTATTGTAGCATATTACCATTTCTGAATGCACCTTGTACAAATCTAAATTGTAATGGTTGAGTTCCGTGAACTTTACCTCATATGCATTTTTTGTCCCAACCTTCAATGTTTCCACACATTGAACATCTATGGGATCTCCTATCAGCTCTAAAACCTTTATATTAAGTTACCATCGGTCCTTTATTAACTTTGATGGTTGAGGAAGAGGCACGATTCTATTTCTCTTTAGCACACAACCAAATCCAGCCTTCATACCTTTGAATATATTTGAGTTAGTTGATGTGCTAATATCGGCCATGTCATAAATGAATTGTGTGTCCATAGCTGAGAACTCATTTGACATATCTTTTAATGTGCACTCAATCACCTTTTCCTTCACAACCTTAAACTTAGGATTGCTCAAAGTGTTTTCCAATGTACTTGCCTTCAACAATCTACTAATACATGATCCAACCTCACCCTCACCTAGGTTCTCATTCTAAGCTACCTTACATGCTTTGATACATCGCTTCCATTGGCCGCTATTCACAATTAACTCATTGATTGGTTTTTATTCATTTACACTCATGTGTTACCTTGCTGGTGATATTTCTCAAGTCGTGCAATTGTGCCTTTGCCTCCTCATATGAGATACCAATGTCATGGATAGCATCTTGTATTGAAATAATTTGATTTTTTTGTTGAATTATAGTGTCATTCAGCTGTACCACTTGTCCTATGAGCAGTTGTATATGAAGTTTATGTGCAATGATCACATCATGAAATTTTTTTATGGTTGCTAGGCAAGTTGTAAATACTTTGAACACCTGATCATTGAGACGCCTAGTGTAACAAGAAACCCATTTTCACCCTCGCACATATATTTTAGAAAATTTGTGATTCTTGATAAAGTTGGAGATCTATTGTTTAAGGGGTCAATTGGGTAGATTCCCCCATCAACTCACAAGTCCACATATTTTAATCCCATTTGCTTGTAACTCTACAGAACCTAAGGGTTAAAATTGGTACGCTGGGTTCCTTTGAATAATGGATGCAATCTCTACCTCAATATGCAACTCCTTCTTTCCTATATTCACATTACTATAATAGAAACGGGGAGCCTACTTAGTTCTCACAGGAGGTAGAGTGGAGATGCACACAAAGGTGCCAAGGGAAAGGAGGGTGTAAGTACTTCACTCTGTTAATGAAGGTTGCATATACACAGAGAATAGGTCACAATAGAGCCATGAGAGAGTATAGATATGGGAAAAAATAGCTCAAAGAGTAGGGATGTCCAAGAATTTTTGTATTTTAGACATTTCTATTTTACCTCCAAAAACATTTCCAAAAAACATGAAATTTGACTAGTTGGTTTGTTTTTTGACCAAAAGCTAGAATACAAAAAATCCCCAAAATATCTTAAAATGAACTTTCAAAATTTTATTTTCCTTGTTCTTGATTAAAAAATCAATTACCTTGTATCTACTAATCATTTTACATTGAAAATGAAGCACCACACTCCTGTAACTAACTCCTTTTTGAATATAAAATTTGGTTGAAAAATACTTCTTAAATGAGGAGAGAGAAGGAATCTGAGTATATCTTTGTAGATAATATAAAAAAGGCAAAACAAGATTGCAAAGGTGGAGAGAGAAGAGGATTATTTTACTATTCTTCTCTCCTCTTTTCCTTGTTTTAAGGAGGAGAGGGGGGACTAAGAGGCCCATTTCTGAGTTTATTTTTTTCCTAGTGTGCACTCGCAACAACCTATTGAACAAGAGGCCCTACTGCAACCGCATACGCAACTAGAGCCGCAACAATCAACTACTGAGCTCTCTAGTTTAATCAAGCCCCAGCCACCTGCAAGCCTTAGAACCTCTTATGAGTGGAGATCAATTATACCCTTGGTCGTGGACTTTGCTGAGAACACAGGGGATGACTTTGTTGCTTGCCTTAGATGTTTAGATGCCACTTTCTGGTTGCTTGCTAGAAGCTATGACCACTTGGACTTATATATTTTGGAAGAGCCTTTAGCAATGGAGGTGCATATGCTACCTTAATCATGGGAAGAATCCCAATTCATATTCATTAAGGCTACTAATGCAGCTAAGGAGTTAATCGCCACCAAGATTTTCTACGAGCAAGCAAAGAAACGATGTCTCATCACATCATACAACAAGCGCACTGCATACGCCACCAACAAAGAGATTGAAGAATTGAACCAGTTTGTTGACAAGAACTCTTCTTTCTTGAGGAAATGGTACTCTCTTCGCCTTGAATGGAAAATTGAGGGCTTTGAAATCATGACTAATGTCAAACAAAGGCCTGCTATCAAAACCTCGAAGTACGACCCCACTTATGTAGCTCCAACCTCCTATAGGGTGTTGACCACCATTTGTAACAAACCTCTAGAAGAACACCTATTGGCCCACCCATATCTAGATTGAATTCTGACGGAGGAGGAGTTACACATCACCAATCACATGAACTTGAGTGATGTTCTCACATACATCACTCAAGTTGGCATTTTTCCTTTTGATATAGACCACTTTGCTCAAATACAATACAATCGCAAGTTCTATACTTGGCTCATGCAAAAGTAAAAGTCCCAAAACACAAGCATTGAAGGCCCTTGACCTTTTGACCTCTAGATCCTAGGAAGAATTCTTCTCATTCTCCAACAGGGAGGTGGAAAGGTGGAATAGAAGTAAGGTGAAGTAAGGCAAAACCAACAGGTGGAATGAAGAGGTGAAGCCAAACATGTAAGGGAAAATGAAACACGAAGGAAAAACTAAAGCCTCAATCAATGCTAAAATAGATGAAAATCAACTCTTCATTAAGGAAGAATGTTGTAAAATTTTGGAAAATGAATAATAACTACTCGAAGGAAAATTCTCTTTTTATGCTTAAGCATGTCTTCTTTCCATAAAAGCATGATCAACTCCTATTTATCTTCTAGCAAGGAAGTGTCTTAAAAATGCTAATTGTAACCCATGGTTGCTTGAAGATGGCAGCACAACAGGATAGTACCCACCATCTTCCATTCACGGAAAAGGAAAAAGTGAAGAAGTATTACCTCTTCCTTGAAAACCATGCTTATAGCCAGCTAAAGTTCCAAAGCATCCATAACATTGCAGAGGTGGTGACTAAGGAGGAGGCTGCCAAAAGGGTCGTGAAGCAATACAACTTGACTAAGTACATTGTGAAGCCAAGTGTGTGGACTTCTTGAGGACCTACAACCCTGATAGGGAATGTGGGACAATGGCTGTTGGGAGGGGAGAAGAAGCAAAGCAAATCCAAATTCAGCTCAGTAAGAGCTTGATGGAGAAGGTGTTGGGTCTGGAACCCAAGGTGGAAAGGAGATAGAATAGGGATCTATACGCCATGTTGAACATGAGGAAGGAACAAGTCTTGACAAATGAGGGCATAATAATTTAGGACATCCCCCCTGACCCCAAAATCAAAATGCAGGAAAACGTTATCCATTCCATCTTCTCTAGTCAACACTACAACTCCCTTATGAATAGAATCAGTGTGCCCATGCTGGAGAGCTTGGTAGACCACACACTAGATGAAATAGATTAAAACCGCTATGCGCAGAAAACCATTGATCAATCCGCTAAGGCACTAGCCCTGGGTAGCAAGCCGATGGATATAAATCCCCAACATCAAAGGGAGTGAAGAGGAAGAAACCATCAACCAAATCCTTGTTCATTAGATATGGGGGAATCTTGACTGTCCTCATCCACGAAGCAGTAAAGGAGATGCAGAATGAAAAAGAAGGGGCCAATGAAATGCCTGGAAGGTCACCTCCCCAACAAGAGTAAGAACTATTGTTAAGTGAAAGAACATTTTATGATGAGCAGGGAGCACCGAAAGGCCAGTCCAACAAAAGAAAACAAAAAACACCCAAGAAAAAGACGACTCTAGAGAGGTAGAAAGAGAGAATGACAAAAAAGGAGAAAGAAGAGCTAATAAAAGTGCAAAGAAATCCAAGAAAGCCGAAGAAGAGAGAAGAAACAAAGAGAAGGCTAAATTGTAGAAAATAAAAGAAGAATAAAAAAGGGTAGAGGAGGAATGCTGAAAGAAGACAAAAGAAGAAGCAGACGAAGAGTTGAGAAGAAAAGAAGAAGAGGACTTGGCACAAGCTATGCACATGTCCATTGAGCAACAGTGCAAGTACGAGGAGTTGGTAGCAATGAGCCCGCCAAGGCAGGACATGCCAAGAACAAGTGGCCAAGCATTAGAAGACCTTCCTCCACCCATTCGAGAGGGAAAAGGCAAGGCGACACTCCACTCGATCCCACCCACCATCTTGCTGGCCATCCCAACCATTTCAGCAATGCTAAGCACCCCAATTACAGTTGATGCTAGTAACCTCATGGTGTGGGTGTAGTTATTGGTCAATAAAGCACATAACCCAATGCCCGACTCCAATGCACAGAGTCCAGTGACAAGAACGAAATGATCGATAGCTGTGCAGATACTGAATCTCAACAAAGGCCCAAGTGACAAAGAATCGAGGTTACCACTACCATGGGGCCACATCCTGCTGATCAAGACGATCATGTCAAGGAGCTTTATGCTCAATTGAAAAGAGAAAAAGAGGAGAAGAGAGCCGCAATGAAAAAGCTAAAAATTGAAAGAGAAATGTTAGTTGCCTTCCAACTGGAAAAAACATGCCATGTGGCCATGCAACAAAAGGAAATCCAAGTGCTAAAAGTGGAGGTAAGGGCCAAGGAAGATGAAGAGGAGCAGTGGAAAAAAAGAAGTCTAGATGAAGAGAACCAAAAGTTGGTTGAAATGCAAAGCGAGTACAAGCTCTTGGTTCTACAATATAGGTGGAGCTCGAAACTCAAATGAGAGGACTCCAAGAGGACATGGAAGAGCTCCCCACTCTAGAGACAAAGAGAGTGCAAGAACAAGAGGAATGACAAATAGAGAGGGAAGAAATGGAGTAACAAAGTGCAAAGGGAAAGAGAGGATCAAGAAAGATTAGAGATAAAGATCGAGCACTTGATAGAAGAAAAAGAAGAAATCACCTAGAAATAGAAAAGGCAGGAGCCGATAATAGTGGCCCTGTCACAAAGGCAAAGTGAGGGCCTTGAAGAGATGAAAAATAAGGCAAAGGAATGGGAGACCAAGAGCGAGAAGAAAGTGAAGGACCTAGCCAGTTACTTGGCCCTTGCAGAAGGAAGTAGAATACTAGTAGAAAGCAGGGTAGGCAACACCAATCAGGCCAATCTAAAAGCCCAATAACATGCCTTCCTCAACACAATCTTAGACATCACACTCTCTGAAGAGGAGGAGGCAGTTGAGGCGCTTAAAAGAAAACTAGAAATAACTCACAAGGTGATTAAACAAGGGTTGTGCTCCCAAATCCAGTACACAAGCCTCAATTTGACTTAGCAAGATCATCAAGAAAATATGTTGAGAGCAAGCTTGACTTCGCAGGAGATTGACACATTGGGACTCCAATTAGAACAACCATAAGAAGCAGTAGTAGGGTCAAGCCATGACAAGGCACAAGGAGATGAGGAGTGGATTCCACCACCTCCCTCACCACAACTAGAACCCTCTCAAGTTCAAGATACCACAATACAAATGAAAGCAGAAGCTAAAAAGAAGAGGGCTACAATGCTTGACCAAGCACACAAAAGGGCTAAAGTGCAACCGCCTGCAGTCCCAAAGCCTCCCATCCTACCAAAGAGGGACTGCTCACCCACGAACTAGAGCATGGATTTATCAGCATGGAAGCAATGGAAAAATCACTGCCAACCCTTTGATTTCACCTTCCAATATGTAGCGGCCCTGAGAAAAGTGTTATCCACTAAAGTGGTAACAAAAGTAATCGCCATGGGAAGAAGGCTTAGGGATTGATGGCTCCTCGAAAGAGAGAAGAATCCAATGGCTTGGGGGATGGAATCCCTAGACTACTGGAAAACAAGGTTGAGGAGGTGCCCCACATGTTGAAAGGCTATAAATCCCAACCTAAATGGAGGAGAAGAGTCTGGAATGGAAATGTGGATGCATGGATGTCATTTTGTGGCTCCCTGCTCTTCGAGGGAAATAATCCAACCTATCTACCATATCCTCGAAGGGTGGGAATAAATTTTGACCCTGATATCCATGGTCGATATGACTTCCCAAAGATCTTTAACATCAACACCACAAAGCTTGATGAAGCAATCGCTCTCTCAGAATAGGATCTATGGGACTCCATGACTCACTTCTTGATGGAATTCTCCTTCTACCCAGACCCCTCCTTTGTAGCGACATGTAACTATATTAGATTACTTAGGACATTCCTCATGCAACCCCCTGCACCAGCAAAGTACCATCTCCCACCACTCTTTTTCCACATTAATACAGGAATAGATGGATGTGCCATGACTCAGTTGATGATGCATGGTGCTGCCCTGATCCCATCATTTTGCATGGCTCTCCTTGAGGGAATGAGCGACAGCCATTTCATCATATGTAGCCATCCATTTTCTTCCATCACTCTTCTCCATGTTAGGATAGGCCAAAAAGGGTACATGCTAAGTAGGAACTTCCTTAGTAAATCATTGAAGCCCCTACCTCCCCATCTCACACTTAGAGCTCGAGGAATAAAGGTCAAGGTTTTAAAAAAGAGAGAGGGAAAGAGAAGAAGAAGAAATAAAGAAAAGAAAAGAAAAGAAAATGAATGAGAAAAAGAAAGAAAGAAAGAAGGAAAAAAAAGCAAACATGAGAAGCGAAGAAATCACAACGGGAAATTCACCCCACATAGGCAACAGTCATTGCACCTAGGGGTTCTCAAGTTAGGTGCGTCCAATGTCTTTGATCGACCGGCTCCATCCCTAATCCCCTAGCCTCATTTTGATCCCCACTTCACACTAAGGGTACATCAAGGGTAGGACATGCCTAGGGAGGTAACACTCGCCTATGGTTAGACATGTCTCCCTAAGTTGCATGCACCACAACTCCCTTATGCATAAACTGGGTCCTCAAGTGAGGGACAACACCCAGGAAACCCATCTCCCAATCCCACTAGCACAAGAACAATGCACCACATGGAAAAGTATGCACACCCCTATGTAGTGCACCTTCTTCTCCTTTCAAGTACAAATAAAGGCTCCAACCCCCCAACTTTGGAGGCCCCATCATCTATGCAATGCACTCTCGGCCTCCACCACCTTACTCAGGTGATCCCTTTCTTCTCAAGACCAATTCCCTTGAGATCCCATCATCATCCACTCACACATCCACCATTTTCAATCATTGAGCCTTCATCAACTCAAAACTGCAAGTGTCTTGGAACTAGCATCCATCTAAGAGAGTGGTCATCTTACATGACAATGTCACCATGCAGATGAAACAAGGTAGAGGTAGACTGAGCTATCCCTAGTCAAAAAGTGAATAAAGAAGCTCATTTGGAAGAGTGTAGGAGAAGGTGAGCTCAGAGACATAGGGAGATCCAACTACTTTGGCGAGGTCCTCTCAAGGATGAAGGATGCTCTCCCAAGGATGGAGATAATTAAGCACTGTACATTCTAGCAAGGCTCTCTCAAGGATGAGGAAAAACCTCTAAATGCTCTCACAAGGATAGCACCAGGTGCAATGTAATTCATTTTATAAGGTACCCATGTTTCCTCTTGTGTGTAAAGTAGTAAACTCTACACATACATAGGTGAAGGGATAAGGAAACTTGATGGAATGGGGAAAAGCCATCATAAGATTGTATCGTAGCAACCACAGAGGGAAAGAAGACAGATCCCTCCAACACCATTGTGAAATTCAAAGATAGATCTCTCCACCCGCCATTCTCCAAGCAGGTATCCATCCAACACAATATTGAATTTCAAAGACAAATCCACCCCACACCAACCCCCGCAAAGGGCTTGTATACAAACTTAAAAATAGCCATCTAGCTACATCCATACCACCTTCCAACCACTACATATCAGTGCCATAGGCTTGGCACTAAACTAGGAGGGGGTAATATTAACCTTAGCACAAGAAGAAAGCAGAAAAAGTAGAAAACCACAAGTTGGCTCACCTAAAAGAGGGGCCTAGAAGGAAATCAGACACAAAAGAAGAAGCAATAAGGGAAATGGCCAAAAGTGTGAGGGCAGCCTCAAAAGCTAAGTTGAAGGCAAAAGCGCATTTTTAAAATGCAAGGCACCCATAAAACTTTTGAAAACAAGTGCCTAACTCCCTCTATGCAAATTGTAAAGGGTATAAGCACATTGGTAAAGAGAAAGGGCAACTAGAAGGGAATGGGAAAAGAGGACCTTGCCATGATGGCTGGTCATGTAAAAAAGGGGGATGGGTGTCCAAAGGGATGAGGGCTTTGTTCAAAAGTGAATGAGATGCTCATTCTTTGGTGTGTGGCAAAGAGGACTCTTTTTCTCTCTCTCTTTATTTTATGTTGCTTGCTTGTGAGTGCTTGAGGGAGGGAGTGTGAATGAGTGAGGGAGTGAGTGTGTGAGGGTGAGGGATCATAGTGGTGAAGCCCTCCATCATCTCCTCTCTTCTTCTTCTTCTTCTTCTTCTTCTTCTTCTTCTTCTTCTCTTCCCTTCTCTTGTCTCCCACGTGGCTACAGAACCCTTGCATTATCAAAAGTTGAAGGATGCCCAGCTTTGTGAAGGAATGAAAGAAGCTTCTCTACAGAAGTCTATTAAGCAATGACCTCCTCTCCAACACAAATGTCATCTTAGAACCTAGATTCATATTGACTATTTGGATATTCTCAGAAGTCACACAGGGGTCCTCTGTAAATAGGGTTCTTCTCTCTAATGAAAATATATTTAGATCCCAGGGTACTATTCTTTACCTCCATTTTCTCTAGGATGGGGTAGAAGAAACAATACTTAAAATAATTTACATCATAACAATTTAGATTTTTCCATCCAGAATCTTTGTATAGCTCTAATTTGGAATTTAGACTATAGTATTGATAGCTTTCTAGCAAAACAAGTTTAGGAATCCATTTCTCTTTAACACACACCTAGCCATCTCCATGATAGCTCTATTTTGGTTCTTAGAAAAACCATTTTGTTGAGGTTGAGGCATTTTACATTATTGTCAACCTTCATGATGATAGGTTCCTATAAAGGTTTTATGAAACTATAGAGACTCTTCTCGTTAACTATGTGATGGGAGGCACTATATCCAACACCCACAAAGAAACTATAGAGACTCTCCTCACCGGTGGTTGTGTGATGGGAGGCACTAGTATCCAACACCCACAAAGAAACTATAGAGACTCTTTTAGTGGTGGCTATGTGATAACACCATATTGAAAAAAATGGGAATTTTCCATAAGTTTGGGACACATGGTCAAATCTTTGGATTTGTCATAACTTGAACAGTATAATTCCAAATCGAGCGTCTATAGCTCAATATATTTCATTTTTCAAGCGCTTTCCAATGATAGGTCATATCATATAGTTTTGAGAAACTTATGGGCATGTTATGTGGGTGCCACCTTTTTAGTATTCAAAAAATGGGAATTGGGAGATTCCCAAACTCACTAATATTGTGTTTGATGGGAGTGATCTGGGTTCTTTACAAACTGGATTATTACCTCAAAATTTGGCCAAAATCCCTATCAAGAGACTTACCCATAGCTTAAACCCTACATCTTATCACTTTGGTTTTACTCTTCGCGCACTAGGTATGATACATTGATTCTCGATTGTGATAACTCTAACAAGTGGGAAAACCAGTTCTTAGGAGGGATATCAATGTAAAGGGTGAAAAGGATGGGTTATCTTAGTGAAGATGAAAATGGATTATACCTAGGGGTTGAGTGATGAGTGCATAGATTTTTTCAAAGGACTAGCCTCCAACTACACTTGGGTTCCACTTGCATCACCAAGATTTGGAATCTATCACCATCATTAGAGAACACCTCACTCTTGTACACAAGTCAATGTTCACATCATGGTGTCATTTGGATTTTATACAAAAGCTTACAAGCATGGATCCCCTCTGTCACATGCTTATATACATTTATATATATATATATATAAGAAAATAAAGTCAAAGCATCTTTTGAAATCCATTTCCACATGAGGAGAAAGAGTAGGGGAATAGAACCCCTTTATACTTAAAGTGACTACACCAAGTGGACACCAATTCCTCTTTGGAAGAAGGGGAGTTGAATATCTCTACCAAAACCATGGGAGAGTTCCAACTCCCCTCTTCCACACTATGATTCATTCAGTAACCCTACTATGTGAGGGTTTAGGGTTTTAACCTTACTTGTCAAGGTCTCTTGTATGCCATGGAGAAACCAATCTATGGAGAGAGGTGATCAAATGCATCCCCCCCTTCTTTTTTCCCTCTATCCCCTCCTTAAATTTAAGTTCAATATAGGAAATTAAGAGGGGTCTACCTCTAATGTATACACTTAAGTGTCCCTTCCAAAAACCCCCTCCCTTACACTCATGTGATACCATACAACATCTATAGTGAGCCCCCCGAGACATCACATGGTTTTGAGAAACTTATAGGCATGCTATTCGGGTGCCACCATTTTAGTATTCAAAAAATAAGAATTGGGATATTCCCAAACTCACTAATATTGTGTTCTCCAAAAGAAGCTCAAGAAAAGAATAATCTTTATCAGAAAATGACACGTATGCAGGTCAAGCAAGTTAATTACACACACCCTTCTTTAGTTCAAGAGAAATCTTGCTCTCATCAAGTCTCTAGGTCAAGGCATTATGTTGAGTGCTTTATGTCTAGTGTAAAGACACTCCCTAAGGAGCCTCATCTTCAAGTGGTGAAGGTGCTTTCAAATTTGAATATGAACAAATTTTTGGAAGGGGAATTACACATCAATGGTGTGCGGTACTGGCGAGAGGCTACATATGGTGATGCACTTCAAGTACTACTAGCAAGAAGGCTCAAAGTAATTGATAAGGTAGCTATCAAAGCCTATGAACTTTACAAGGCAGATGATTGTCACACCAAAGGCAGGCTAATCACTGGTGAGAAAATCCTTCACATCTCTCGAATGGTGGAATCTAAGAGGCTAGAGCTTCAACAACATGCTTTATGAAAGTTTTTAGTGGAAATTTTTTGTTAATGTATAAATGAATCATCCTATTTTCTACAAATTTCAATCGGTTTAAAACATTAGGATGGATGCTTGCATTAGTAGAAAGATACATTTTCAGCAAAGGTTGGTCTTCTATTTTGGAATTGAGAGGTTGAAAGAGATCTTGTTATCCCCTGATTCCATTTATATTTCCTATTTTGGATTATAATATCTTCTTTAATGTGCACATATTCATTCTACTCTAAGTGTATCCCATAAACCATAGGGATGTGTATAGACCTATCCATCCTCTTGTTAGGCAAACCGTGAATATAATAGCTAGTACAAAGCTCAGATTCCAAAATATCATAATGGAATTATTGGGCCCTCGTCATCTTGTTGAGATTAATGCATTTGTGAATGCACTTATTCTACCCTTAATAAGATATGACTTGGGGCTAGACGTGTTCATCTTCGTTTTGTATTGAGCTAGATACACATCTTCCTATCATGGCTTTTCTAAGTTTTTTTGGACACAAAGAGAAGAAAGCTCTAGAATTTCTAGATGACTTAGAAATGGGCTTCCTAGTCATAGGTTGGGATGATGAAGCAACCAAATTATGGACCTTCTCTTTAGTTCTAAAGGGTGATGCTCGAGTATGGTATCAAGCTCTCGCGGAGGCTACAAGGGGTAATTGGGAGGATCTCAAGACCGCATTCTTGCACATGTACCAACATATAGAGCCTCCTAAAGATATTTAGAGACAACTCCTAGATCTTCGCTAAATCTTAACAGGGGAGTACCTAGCATATGAAGGCATGTTTATAAAATTGTGAGATAAATGGACAGCCTCCTTAGCCGAGGGAGAGAGAGTACTTGATTGCCTTAAGAAATATTATTTTCTGGCCGGACACTACCCTCTACTAAGGGAGAAGGTCAATGGCAAGTTTCCCACATCCTATGAATAATCAGTCACTTATGCTAGGGAGAAAGATACAAAATTGAAGTATCAAGCCTAGTTGAAGGGGAGAATTGAGCCCACGCAGGTTTTACCAACTATGCCAAGGCCTAGAGAAATAGCAGAGGCCCCACTCAAACCAGAGATGCCACAACAAGAGCTCCTATAACACATTACTAATCAACCTGAAAGCCTTTCGTTGAATTTAGTGCAAGGATTACGTCTTCCTTCCCTCGCAAATGAAGGCAATTGAGGCCAAAGGAGACAAGAAAGAGAGTATGTTTGCTATAATTTTGAGGAGACTAGCCATGGTATGTACTTTTTCCCTCATCCCAGGTATCTACCAAGAAATGGGTTCAAACCAAGGAGGGGACAACAAGTGACACCACCTAGGTAGAGGCTTGTTCCACCAAATCCAAGGCCTCCATTTCCAGTTCAAGTTCTCTAGCATTGTAAACCACTTGTAGAGGTGCCGCCCTTGCTTATCCAATTGCTAGATAATTGAGACGTCAGGATGATCAATTTAGATGAGAGTGATGTCAAAGGGAAGGCCAAAGAAGCAGAGGTTGAAGAAATTCCAGTGAAGAAAGCTTGTAGAATTGAGAGGATGGAGCCTACACCACCAGAGGAGGTTGAAAAAATGGAATAAGAGGCAGAGTCATCTAAGGCTTCAAAGACATGGGGCACTAAAAGGAAGAGGGTTCACTCACGCTGATGCATTGAGCTAGATGATTTTTCCCTCGGTAAAAGTACTAGATCTTATGATTTACTTGCTAATGTGAGGGATCCAGGGCCAAACATTTCATGGCCACAATCACTGCATCTATCTCCAATAGTGCGGCGACAATGGTCAAAGATGATAAGTGTTAGAACCATGAATAATATACATGTGAATGTAATCAAGGCTAGAAAGATGAAAGATATTGTGCCTCTAGTGGAAGCCAAAATCAATGGGCAGAGAGTGTCAAGGACATATGTGAATGGAGGTGTAGAAATTTTGTCATGAGAGAAAAGTTGATGCATCATTGGGATTAGAGATAAGTGAAACTATTGAATTTGGGGCCAAAATGGCTAACAATGTAGTAGTAAAGTGTTTGGCAGTTATAAAGAAAGTCAAGGTAAAGGTGTGTGGAGTGCAATTGGAGCTTGACATGTATGTGATGCCAGTGAGGGGGGATGGCTATCCACTCATTCTTGGGCAACCATGGCTAATGGGAATGAAAGTCAAAAAAGATTGGGAGACAGGGGCTTTAGAGCTAAGGCCATAGAAGTGGTTGCATAAAAAAAGGAAGAGCACTATCTACAATGTGAAGGAGGGTTGAAAGGAGGATCTTGTGTTAGAGACTACCACTGATGAATGGAGTTCCAGCGAGGATTGGTCATCTACAACAGAGGGTGAGTCTTCTATAGAGGAGAAAGAAAGCTCTCTAGAAGTGATGGGGACTACATTGAAAGGGCCTTCTAGTAGTGAAATTCTACAGTAGCTTCCAAAGGTTGAGAAGGAGGGGTTAGAAAAAATATTGGCTAAGGATCGATCAGCTCAGGAGAAGGCAACCTACATGGAAGTGGTGATAAAACACTCTGCACTTTTTATTTCTGATTATGAACACATCAGAGGTGTGATGGCAATACAACATCACATTAATCTAAAAGATGGAGCAAGGCCAATGGTGCTACGACGGTTGGGAGTAGTTCAACAGAATGGTCTACTCACTGAGGTGCAATGACTTTTAAAGGTAGGCTTCATCTATCTAGTAGGGGACTCATACTAGGTTTCATATGTAATGGTGACACCCAAGAAGAATGACAAATGGCGGATTTGTGTGGATTACAAGCTGCTAAATGCTACAACAAAGAGAGATCACTTCCCTCTTCCCTTGTAGGATGAAATACTGAACGAGGTGGCCGAGCATAAGAGATACACTGTTTATGATGGGTATTTAGGTTATTTTCACATCCGAATAGCTGAGGAGGATCAACAGAAGACCAACTTCATCACACCTTAGAGGTATTTTGCTTACAAAGTAATGCCATTTGGATTAGCAAATGCCCTAGCTACCTTCTAGCTATTCATGAATTATGTCTTCTAGCCATATTTTGGTAAGTCCATCAGGTCTTTATTGATGATTTTTGTATTTATAGTTCTACGGCTCTACATCTAGGGAAGGTGGATAAAGGTTTCAGTCGCCTCGCATAAATGGGGGGGCAACTAAACCATGAGAAGTGTTTTATTGGCGAAAGTAGTGTAACTTTGTTAGGGCATGTCGTAAGTGAGAGGGGCATTGAAGTAGATCCAAGCAAAGTCAAGGCCCTATTGGTGGTGCCATCACCATCTTGTGTGAAGCGACTAACCTCTTTCATTTAGAAGGTGTGATATATGGGGTGGTTCATTCATCTCCTCTCCCAATTAGTGTTTCCACTGCAATAGTTGACCCACTCTAAGGAGCTCCTATGGAGTGATGAAAGCGAAAGGTGCTTCCACGAGGTGAAGAAGGCTCTCAGCACCCTTCCCATAATTTTATAGCCTTGCTGGGATCAAGAGTTATTTCTCAACTCGAGTTCTGGTGAAGATGCTCTAGCGGTAGCACTAATACAAAAGGATGCTAAAACTAGCATAATGAGGCCGGTTTACTTTTCTAGCAAAGTAATGACAACATTAGAATGAGGGTACCAGATGGTGGAGGTGATGGTTTTGTCTCTAATATTTGATGTAAGAAAGTTTTGTCCTTATCTTCTCCCTAGGCCATTCACGATGATCAGGACAAAAGAGCATTGAGAGCAGAGTTTTGAGCTCCGGATGTGCCTAAAATTTGCCAAAAAATCCAAAATTTAGGAAAAAAATATTTAACATCGAAGGAGGCGGCCCTTGCTAGGACGATTTTAAGCACCAAGTGAAATACGACTCTTAAAAGGCGCTCGAGCGACACTTGTTGATTTTTAATAATTTTTCAGACTGCCGTGCGGGTTGTCAGGAGTTACCAGTGAATGCGGGATGAAAGCCGAACGTGCAAAAATTTACAGCACTCAAATCGGAGCCAGGACGGGGAAATGGCCACAAAAGGAGTAAGATATGAAAAGGTGGACATTTGAGAGGGCCAAAAGGGATGCCCTTTTGGGGAAATTTTAAACCCCCTTTAATTTTTGAGTTTGGGGGCCATAAAAAAACATGAAGAGAGAATGGAGGAAGAAGGCACCATCTTCACGCCGAAAAATGTGCCATGTGGAGATGGAGATCATGATTGCAGCCTGCAAATAACCCACCTAATCCATCATACCCCCGATCTTCTCCCTCTTTGCCGGTGTTATCGCCTGTCTTTGCTGTGAAATGGCTGTGGGAATGAAGAGAACCAGATGTAGTATTTCTCTCTCCTCCCTCTCTCTCCCTTAAGGGGCTTTTCTTGTGTGGAAGAGGAAAATGAAGAATGGTGAAGGAAAGCTTGTTCAGATGAGACCGGATTGCTTCCGGATGGATGAAGAATTGAAGAGTGCTATTCTTGAAGATGCTAAGCATTAAATGCATGTTG
The DNA here is from genome assembly GCF_053477565.2 of Lygodium microphyllum. Lineage (NCBI taxonomy): Eukaryota > Viridiplantae > Streptophyta > Polypodiopsida > Schizaeales > Lygodiaceae > Lygodium > Lygodium microphyllum. The sequence goes on along the minus strand of NC_141151.1, from coordinate 123,541,076 downwards.
GAAATCAGTCCCGTAGCCAAGAACAAAAAAATCCAGACTCAAAAATAGGTGGTAATGCTATTTTTATAAAGAAAAATGATCTTTTTATACTATTTTCTTTATGAAACCTTGTTCATATGGGATGAAAGTTCATTATGATATTGTTTGCCATGAGTTTGAACTGTTTGCAACCTAAAAATCAGAAAATATAAGACTACATGGCTGGAATTAGTGTCAAAATACATGAAAAACACGCGTTTAAGGGGTAAAATGGGGGTTTTTTGCAAGATAAAGGGAAAGCATGAAATTTAACATCTACAAAACTTGAAATTTTGCCGTCAAAGAATCTAAGGACCACAGCCCACAATCAATATTAATTTCTAGTCATTTTTTATTGAAGAAAATAGAGGAGAAATACCAAAAAATGGTGAAAAATGGGTTTTAAATGGGAGAAAATTTGGAAACGATAAAAGAAAAATTTCAGAAAATTACATATAAATATCAAGAGCCTTGATAAATAAGCGCGATAAAATATAGGCGCCATGCCTAAGACACGCACCCATCAAAATATTGACGATAAATTTGAATACACGCTATCCTCCAATGCTTTCCATTGCCACCGTTGCTTGCTCTACACATCAACTGAAACATTCACAATCGTTAGTAAAATAATACAATTAAACTAACAAAAGTGAATACCTAGCACTCTTCAGCTACATAAATAAATTGGTTAGAAATCAATCCTAACCTTAATTTATCACGAGTGCGCACTCTAAACTCATAAAAGTTTATCATAAAATGACTCTTACACCTATCAACGAATGCAAAACATTAAACGGTAGGGTGAAAGGGGAGGTTGGGCATTAAGATACAATCTTAAATGTGATTTATGTGTTGCATCATACCTATAAGACGTTGTTTTAAAATAAAAAGAGAGGCAGCATGAGCATGAGGCTCGGTGTTTGTTCTCATTACATAAACATTAGCATGGAAATCATGGAAAGATTTGTTTCGCACGATGCACAATGTTGATTTTCTTTTGTTTATGCACTAAACCATTCACGTTATGCACTATGCATAGTTCATGGTATCAAAGGAAAAGCTCTTGGACTGCATAGTAATTGTTTTCTTAGAAATTTGACCCACGATTGAGAGTGTGAGGTTATCCCTTGCCGTAGGGTAGAGGGTCTGTTTCCTAAGGGACTGTTAAGTGAGAAAACATGGTATATCTCCTAGAAATACGAGAAATATAAAAGAGAGGATTTTGTGCTCATTTGTGTTTTATGTTTAGCAGTGTATCAAAGGGCCAATCCCTGCGATGTAGGAGAGCTGCAGTGGGGCTGCGGTGTTTCTACCGTGAGGTTGCCTCCTATGTGTGTTGAGGGGTGAAATGATGAATGGGTTGCCTCTTACCCATCCAACCTCCAATCCTCACTAAGATAACTAAAGAGGGGCACCACCTAGCCAAAGGGAGGATGGGCTAGGACATCTCTTTTCTCAAAGAGAATCAAGAGAACCAAGACACAAATTTACAAGAGAGAATATATGTACTAGGCACCATATTGGAATATAAGAGAGAGAGATGAGAGGAGAGGGATACAAGGGGAGAAGAGGTAGACGAAGCTTGCCATTATGCCACATGGAATGAGAAGATGAGAAGAGAGGGAGATAATAGGAGAAGAGGTAGAGGAAGCTTGCCATTATGCTACATAATAAAAGAACTCACTCATAGCTTACCTCAAAGAGATGAGGATATTCTAGAATGCTCTCATGGACTTGTCATTGTCCTTCTTCTCCCCCCCCTTCTTCATTCACCATGGGCTATTTATATAGCCTCCATGAGGGATTAGATTAAGCTAATCTTCTTGATTAACATAATCCTAGATGATGTATCGCATCTTTGAATATATGGAGAATAGTGGATGGGACAAGTCTCCACCTTGGTCATCATGCAATAAGCCAAGGGTGGTGGTAGACAAAATAGAGAAATTGAGCTAGATTACAAGAGGTGGGTGCCCAAACCACATTATTATAATATATTTACAAGAAGGACAGAGTGGAAAGTTGGTGTGGTGAAAGAGAGAAGAAAATTGCATGTAGCCAGCAGTCTGCGCCTTAGTAACTTCAAATCCGTGAGGAATTTGAAAAAAGTTTCTTCTGCAACTTTGTAGACCAGGTCGAAACCAATTGGGCTTCGCGGGAATTTTCTTGAAATTCGCTTTTTCTTGGGAGTTATTGAGATTATAAAAAACGGCTTCTAAAAGCTGCTTTGACTTTAGTCCCCCATATATATATAAATACATATAAGCATGTGACAAAAGGGGTCCATGCTTGTAAGATTTTGTGCAAGATCCAAATGACACCATGATGTGGATATTGACTTGTGTGCTAGGGTGAGGTGTCCTCTAATGATGGTGATAGATTCCAAATCTTAGTGATGCAGACGAACTCCATGTGTAGTTGAAGGCTAGTCCTTTGAAAAATCTATACATTCACTCAACTCCTAGGTGTAATCCATTTTCATCTTCACTAAAATAACCATCCCTTTGACCCTTTACATTGACATGCCTTCTAAGAACTTGTTCCCCCCATTTGCTAGAGTTATCGTAATCGAGAAGCAATGTAGCCTACCTAGTGCTTGAAGAGTAAACCCAAAGTGATATGGTAAGCTCTTGATAGGGGCTTTGGCCAAAATTTTGTGGTAATAATCCGGGTTGTAAAAAACCCGGATCATTAGCCCTCCCCTTAGGCTAGAGGTATTCATGCCTCTAGCTTGATAATGATGGTCCAATAGAGCAAGGAGGACTGCACCCCCTCATTGGTGGCTCTTCATTGAATGACTGCTCCAAAGTGTTCATATTTCTTTGAAAATAAGGCTTCAGTCGCCATCCATTTACCCTTGTCTTGTGAACCTTCCCATCCATGTCACCTAGCTTATAGCTGTCATTTGGATATCTCCTTATGACCATGAATGGCCGTTCCCACTTGAACACAAGTTTAGCATCCTTTCTGTTATCAAAGCGGTTATCATAGCGTAGCACAAGTGATCCTTCCCTTATGTGTTTGCTAGCCAGCTTCTTATTAAATGTCTTCCTCCTCTCTTCAGCCTGCATGGAATAGTGTTGGATTGTTTCTTCTCTGTCTAACTCCAGCCTCTCTAGATCCAAGATCCTTTCCTCTAGCTTCTTATCTTGATTCTTCTCTCGACTGGCTACTAAAACACGCAAACTGGCCAGTTCCACCTCTATAGGAAGCAAAGCCTCTTGGCCATAGACGAGGTGAAATGGAGTATAGCCAAGTGAGGTTCTAAATGAAGTCATGTAAGCCCAAAGAGCTGCGCTCAATTTTTAATCCCAGTGCTTGGGGTGCATGTGTACTTGCTTGGTAATTATCTTACAAATCAACCCATTTACTTTTTCGACCAAACCATTACACTGTGGGTAGTAGGGAGTAGAATGCATGTGCTTGATTTTTAGCCTTTCCATTAGCTTCTCTACTAGGTTTGCCCTAAAACCAGGACCTCGATCAGAGATAATTTCCAAAGGTGTGCCAAACCTGCAACAAATATTTTCAAACACAAATTTTTCCACTTCTTGGGCTGTGATCCTACTAGTTGCTGAAGCCTCTACCCACCTCGTCATGTAGTCTACTCCCATTATGATGTATTCCTTGCCAGATTGAGTTCGTGGGAGTGGCCCTATTGCATCAATCCCCCATTTCTCAAATGGGCCATATGTAGTTATGGGATTTTGTTCCTCATGCACTAGCTTCCTTGGTCCGGCCTTTTGGCAATCGTGACAAGTGCGGCACCAATGTTGCACATCTCGATGTAGACTAGGCCACATAAAACCGGCTTGGAGAATCTTTCTGCTCATTATTTCTTGAGCAAAATGTCCGCCACAAATCCCTTCATGGCAGCTCTTAATCACATCTATAATCTCCTTTGCTATTGGCACCCTTCTAAGCACTGCATCCTTTCCTTTGCAATACAACACATCATTTATCAAGCGGTATTTAGTGGCCTTAGTAGCTAGCCACCTTTTCTCACTTTTACTCATATGTGTGGGTGCCTCACCTTGCTCAAGAAAATAAAGCACATCTTGTAGTTGAAACTTACCCTGAAACAAGGGAAGCTTTACTGTAATGATGCCCACCATTACCTCTTTCAATTTTTCAACTGCTAGAGCATCTGCGTCGCCATTTGTGCGCCTTGGCACAAAATAGATTTGGGCTTTCTGTAGCTTTCTCATGAGAGTTTTAGCTTCCCTCATTTTCATTGCTAAGTTATCATTTTTACAAGCCCAGATTCCTTTCATTTGCTTAACAATGAGCATAGAATCCCCAAAAACATTAAGTCGAGTGACACCATGTGAAAGACACCACCTCAAACCTAAAAGCAAGGCTTGATATTCTGCCTCATTATTAGAATGGACATCCTCCAAGCTAATACCTTCTCCATAAAGTTTGTCACCTTCGGGACTGAACACCACTATTCCTGCTGCCGCTTTGTCTTTAATACGCTTGTAGGCTTCATCAAAGTAGAGGGCATGGGCATTCTCCACCCGCGGCGGCTCCTCAAGAGGAGGTGTCTCCTCTTTTATCTTTCCCTTCTCCTTTTCCTTCTTTTGATGGTATCTATGGGTCAACAAATCAGCTATGCAAGCTCGAGTAGAATCCTCCACCTTGAAGGTGTAGTCAAACTCTTGGAGTTGTATCACCCACTTAGCGATTCTAGCTGAAACATCCATGTGCTGTAAGGCATAGGGAAAATGCTCTTCTGTCGTGATCACTATGAACGGCCTAGGGAGAAGATAAGGACGAAACTTTCTTACAGCAAACATTAGAGACAAAACCATCACCTTGACCATCTTGTACCCTCGTTCTGATGCTGTCATTACTCTGCTAGAAAAGTAAACCGGTCTCATTAGGCCAGTTTTAGCATCCTTTTGTATTAGTGCTGCCCCTAGAGCATCTTCCCCAAAACTCGGGTTGACAAAAAACTCTTGATCCCAACAAGGCTGTAAAATTATAGGAAGGGTGCTAAGAGCCTTCTTCACCTCGTGAAAGCACCTTTCACTTTCGTCACTCCACAGGAGCTCCTCAGAGTGGGTTAACTGTTGTAGTGGAAATATTAATTGGGAGAGGAGATGAATGAACCGCCCCATATATCGCACCTTCTGAATGAAAGAGGTTAGTTGCTTCACAGAAGATGGTGATGGCACCGCCAATAAGGCCTTAACTTTGTTTGGATCTGCTTCAATGCCCCTCTCACTTACGACATGCCCTAACAAAGTTACACTGCTTTCGCCAATGCGACACTTCTCATGGTTTAACTGCCCCCCCATTTGCGCAAGGCGGTTGAAAGCTTCATCCACCTTTCCTAGATGTAAAGACTTAGAACTATAAATACAAAAATCATCAATAAAGACCCTAATGGATTTCCCAAAATATGGTTGGAAGACATAATTCATGAATCGCTGGAAGGTAGGTGGGGCATTTGTTAATCCAAATGGCATTACTTTGTAAGCAAAACAACCCCAAGGTGTAATGAAGGTGGTCTTCTGTTGATCCTCCTCAACTATTCGGATCTGGAAATAACCTGAATACCCATCACAAACAGTGTATCTCTCATGCCCGGCCACCTCGTTGAGTATTTCATCCTGAAAGGGAAGAGGAAAGTGATCTCTCTTAGTTACAACATTTAGCGGCTTGTAATCCACACAAATCCTCCATTTTCCATTCTTCTTGGGTATCACTACCACAGGTGAAACCCACTCTGAGTCCCCTATTGGATAGATGAAGCCTGCCTTTAAAAGTCGTTGCACCTCAGTGAGTAGAGCGTTTTGTTGAACTACTCCCAATCGTTGTAGTTGCTGCACCACTGGCTTCCTCCCTCTTTTAGATTAATGTGATGTTGTACTGTTGTCACACCTGTGATGTGTTCATAATCAGAAATAAAAAGTGCAGAGTGTTTTATCACCACTTCCATGTAGGCTGCCTTCTCCTCAACTGATAGATCCTTAGCCAACATTTTTTCTAACCCCTCCTTCTCGACCTTTGGAAGTTGCTGCGGAATTTCACTACTAGAAGGCCCTTTTAATGTAATCCCCATCACTTCTAGAGAGCTTTCTTCCTCCTCATTGGAAGACTCTCCCTCTGTCATAGATGACCAACCCTCGCTGGAACTCCATTCATCAGCGGTGGTCTCTAACACAAGATCCTCCTGTCGGCCCTCCTTCATGTTGTAGATAGTGCTCTTCCATTTTTTATGCAGCCCCTTTTGTGGCCTTAGCTCTAAAGCCCCTGTCTCCCAATCTTGTCTGGCTTTCATTCCCATTAGCCATGGTCGCCCAAGAATGAGCGGATAGCCGTCCCCCTTCACTGGCATCACATACATGTCAAGCTCCAATTGCACTCCACACACCTTTACCTTGACTTTCTTTATAACTCCCAAACAATTTACTACTACATTGTTAGCCATTTTGGCCCCAAATTTAGTAGTTTCATTTACCTCTAATCCCAAACGATGCATCAACTTTTCCGTCATCACACAAATCTCTGCACCTCCATCCACATATGTCTTTGACACTCTCTGCCCATTGATTTCGGCTTCTAGTAGAGGCACAATATCTTTCATATTTCTAGCCTGGATTGCATTCACATGTCTATTCTTCATGGGTCTAATGCTTACCATCTTTGACCATTGTCGCCGCACTCTTGGAGATAGATGTAGTAATTGGGGCCATGAAATTTTTGGCCCTTGATTCCTCACATCAGCAAGCAAATCATAAGCTCTAGTACCTTTACCCAGGGAAAAATCATCTGGCTCAATGTGTCGGCGTGAGCGAGCCCCCCTCCTTTTATTGTTACGTGTCTTTGCAGCCATTGATGACTCTGCCTCCTCTTCTATATTTTCAACCTCCTTTGGTGGTGTAGGCTCCATTCTCTCAATTCTCCGGGCTTTCTTCACCGGCATTGCTTCAACCTCTACTACTTTGGCCTTCACTTTGACATCACTCTCATCTAAACTAATTATCCTAACATCATGATTCTCTGGCGGTTGGACAGGCAAGGGCGGCACCTCTGCAAGTGATCGAGGATGCTAGAGAACTTGAACCGGTGGTGGAGGCCCTGGATTTGGTGGAACAAACCTTTCCCTAGGTGGTGTCACTTGTTGTCCCCTCCTTGATTGGAACCCATTTCCTGGAAAACGCCTAGGATGAGGGCAAAATACATACCATGGTGAGTCTTCCCACAATTATAGTAAACATACTCTCTTTCTTGCCTCCTTGGACCTCGATTGCCTTCATTTATGAGGGGAGAGGGCCGCACTCCTTGCACCAAATTTAATGAAAGGCTTTCAAGTTGATTAGTAATGCGTTGTAAGAGCTCTTGCTGTGGTATCTCTGGGTCAAGTGGGGCCTCTACTATTTCTCTAGGCCTTGGCATGGTTGGTAAAACCTGCATGGGCTCAACTCCCCCCTTCAACTAGGCTTGATACTTCAATTTTCTATCTTTCTCCCTCGCATAAGTGACTGATTCTTCATAGGATGTGGGAAACTTTCCTTTGACCTTCTCCCTTAGTAGAGGATGGAGTCTGGCTAGAAAACAATCTTTCTTAAGGCAATCAAGTACTCTTTCTCCCTCGGCTAAAGAGGATGTCCATTTATCCCACAATTTTATAAACATGCCTTCATATGCTTGGTACTCCCCTGGTAAGGTTTGGCAAAGATCTAAGAGTTGTCTCCAAATATCTTCAAGTGGCTCTGTATCTTGGTACTTGTGCATGAATGTGGTCTTGAGATCCTCCCAATTACCCCTTGTATCCTCCAGGAGAGCTTGATACCACACTCGAGCATCACCCTTTAGAACTAAAGAGAAGGCCCGTACTTTGGTTGCTTCATCATCCCGGCCTGTGACTAGGAAGGCCATTTCTAAATCATCCAAAAATTCTAGAGCTTTCTTCCCTTTGTGCCCAAAAAAACTTGAAAATGCCATGTCGCCTTAGTAGAGTATGAAGATGAAAACGTCTAGACTTAAGTTGTATTTTATAAGGGGAAGGATGAATGGGTTCACAGATGCATTGATTTCAGCAAGATGTCTAGGCCCCAATATGCTTCTAATAATGCCTTGGAATCTAAGCTTTGTGCTAGCTACAATATGCACAGTTTGCATAGCAAGTGGACGGATAGGTCCATACAACTCGTTTTGATTCATGAGAAACTATTATAATAGGATAAAGACATGTACATTGAAGGATGCATTGTAGTTTAGCATTGGGAAGATTATAGGTTCTGGTGATACAAGAATCTCCCTTAATCTTTCAGTCCCAAAGTACATGACAAGACGCTGTTGGAAGAAAATCTTCCTACTACTGATGCATACATTAACTCGGATGTTTTGTACAGAGTGGAAGGTGTAGAAATTCGGGCCATTGTTATTATTCATGAGTGGAGACTACTTAAGGGAGTAGAGGGAATGCACTTTCTTGAATTATGAAGGATTTTCCCAGAGTGTTTCTTTTTGGAACCCAACTTTGCTATACGGAGAATTTGCTCACCAATGATTGTTCTTGCCTTGGTGTGTTCATCCTCGGTGACATATATTTCATAAGGTGTGATGGCCACCTTTTCAACCACACCCAACCTTCGAGCTAACAACAGTTGAAGGTAGTCTCCATACTTTGCACTTCTACAAAACTCCACACCGTTCATGCATAGTTGTCCTCCTTTGATATGGATTAGGCCAGAGAGAGAGAGGGATTTGATGATTTGGAGACGAGGACCTCTCGGAAGGGCCTTCACTTTGATTGCAAAACACTCACCACAATTATGAGAACCTAGCAATTGATGGCAACATAATTTTTTCCGTTGTGAGATAATGGAATTTCTAAAGTGAACACCTTTTACCCGCATGCATGCCGTCATCCGATAGGCATACTTTCTTTCTTGAGCTTCTTTAGGAGACAATTCTGGGAGTCGTGGACTTCGACCAGCTTCAAAAATAGTTGGTGAAGGCGTTGAGGAAGAGCCACTTGGGGAACTTGTTGTAGAGGATGCACCACCATGTGTTGTATCATTCCACATAAGGAGGTAGAGAATTGTGGTTGAGAATGTCCTCAGCGGGGGCACCAAAAATGAGGGCTGAAATGATGAACGGGTTGCCTCTTATCCATCCAACCTCCAATCCTCACTAAGAGAACTAAAGAGGGGCACCACCTAGCCAAAGGGAGGATGGGCTAGGACATCCCTTTTCTCAAAGAGAATCAAGAGAACCAAGACACAAATTTACAAGAGAGAATATATGTACTAGGCACCATATTGGAATATAAGAGAGAGAGATGACAGGAGAGGGATACAAGGGGAGAAGAGGTAGAGGAAGCTTGCCATTATGCTACATGGAATGAGAAGATGAGAAGAGAGGGAGATAATAGGAGAAGAGATAGAGGAATCTTGCCATTATGCTACATAATAAAAGAACTCACTCATAGCTTACCTCAAAGAGATGAGGATATTCTAGAATGCTCTCATGGACTTGTCATTGTCCTTCTTCTCCCCCCTTCTTCATTCTCCATGGGCTATTTATATAGCCTCCATGAGGGATTAGATTAAGCTAATCTTCTTGATTAACATAATCCTAGATTATGTATGGCATCCTTGAAAATATGGAGAATAGTGGATGGGACAAGTCCCCACCTTGGTCATCATGCAATAAGCCAAGGGTGGTGGTAGACAAAATAGAGAAATTGAGCTAGATTACAAGAGGTGGGTGCCCAAAGCACATTATTATAATATATTTACAAGAAGGATAGAGTGGAAAGTTGGTGTGGTGAAAGAGAGAAGAAAATTGCATGTAGCCAGCAGTCTGCGCCTTCGTAACTTCAAATCCGTGAGGAATTTGAAAAAAGTTTCTTCTGCAACTTTGTAGACCAGGTCGAAACCAATTGGGTAGCGCGGGAATTTTCTTGAAATTCGCTTTTTCTTGGGAGTTATTGAGATTATAGAAAATGGCTTTTAAAAGCTGCTTTGACTTTAGTCCCCCATATATATATAAATACATATAAGCATGTGACAAAAGGGGTCCATGCTTGTAAGATTTTGTGCAAGATCCAAATGACACCATGATGTGGATATTGACTTGTGTGCTAGGGTGAGGTGTCCTCTAATGATGGTGATAGATTCCAAATCTTAGTGATGCAGACGGACCCCATGTGTAGTTGGAGGCTAGTCCTTTGAAAAATCTATGCATTCACTCAACTCCTAGGTGTAATCCATTTTCATCTTCACTAAGATTACCATCCCTTTGACCCTTTACATTGACATGCCTTCTAAGAACTTGTTCTCCCCATTTGCTAGAGTTATCGTAATCAAGAAGCAATGTAGTCTACCTAGTGCTTGAAGAGTAAACCCAAAGTGATATGGTAAGCTCTTGATAGGGGCTTTGGCCAAAATTTTGTGGTAATAATCCGGGTTGTAAAAAACCCGGATCAGTGTTGTGTGACGAGGTGTTATGCCTATGTACTTTAAGATCTCCCTCCGAGGAGTTTAAGGGAAACATTGGACTATAAACTATAAACGCAATAGATTAAGCTTTAGGAAAGTTTGTCCTTTAGCATTGGATTGACGCTCCTAGTCCGCGAGGCCGTGAGGGTGTTTGTGTGTCATGAGCATGAGGTCAGGCTAGTGCTATAGCTAATGCCAGCCCATTTCAGGTCCCAGCAGTGGTGCATCTGCGGGGAGCTGCTTATAAGTAGCAGTTTTCGAATCTAGGGTTTGAAGGGACCCTAAATTACCCATAAAATGGGGTTTGTTCAAGTATGGAAAAACTTGGCTTTCCCCATACAAAACTTACTAATGGACTTAGTCAGTTATGTAGAGCATGAGTCCTCTGCAGAAGATAATTTATATGATGAAAAGAGTAGCCAATTAGTGGTTACCCCATCCTCTAATACGATGGCATGGGCCGAGGTTGGCCTTGGTGTGGTCTCTACCCAAGAGAAATCATATTTAACCATCCATCAACCTAGAGGGCATAAAATAAGCATGTTGGAAACTAGGGTAGTTATGGCATCAATAGGTCATCATGCTAAAACCATAATGCCATGGGAAAGTGCTCATATACGATGGAATATGCTTGTGGTTGAAACATCCTGTGTAATGGGCCACCATGAAGACATAGTAGGCATCACAAGGATGTTAGAAGCCCTAGCTGTCAAGGGAAAACCGTTGCTTAAAAGGCACGGTTCCCAAGTTTTAAGAAGTGGTAATGATAAATCTGCTTTAGATAAGGACCAAAAGCTCTTATATAAAACCATTATGGACTTTTCTTTTAAAGGGAAAGTTATGGAAGACCCTCTAAGAGGGGATCAAAAGGACATGTTGAAATTTATAGGACTCCCTAGTCCACTTAGTGAGTTGGCAGAAAGGGATGTCAATGAGGGTAATAACCTCCCTACACCGAAAAGGGTGGGGATGGAAGAGGTTAAAGATCCTAAGAGGCTGGACCCAGATCATGATGAATATGAAGATTTTAATGACCCAGTGTTGATCCCAAAAGGGAGGACTAAATGTCCTCCTCTTTATAGGGATCTCCCACTGTTTTATGGGTTGCCAAATGAGGACCCGATGATTCATTTAAGAGAAAATGACCTAACTTGCATTGCAAGTGGGTTTGACAATATACATCGGATGCTTGTATTCCCAAGTACCCTAAAGGGAGAGGCAAGGAAATGGTACCGGAGCCTCCCAAGAGGGTCGATCAAATCATTTGAGGAGTCTTGTGATAGATCTCTAGATGAGTATGAAAAGCAGCTCCCTATGATTCAGGTTTTAGGGCAGCTTATGCAGTTTAGACAGGAGTCTTATCTTTCTGTTAAAGAGTATGCTAGAGCCTTTGATAGTACTCTTAGGCTTTGGCCAAGAAGAGCCAGTGCACTACCAGATGATGTGCTATGTGAGCTCTTTCTGAATGGCTTAGAGATTAATATGCAAATCTAAGTGGGACTGCGCAATCCTAAGTCGTTAAGGGAAGCAAAACTGCATGCCATTGATTATGAGGGTCATATTTAGAGATGTTGGGAAAACTTTTGGAGTTTTCCCCGTTCAGTACAAGTGCATCCTAGCTTCCAATCATTTTTGCAAGAAGACAGCTCACTTGTTGATACCACGACATCCTATGAGGGGAACCTTGGTGGCCAAAATCTCAAAGCAGAAAATGGCCATCCTATGAGTAGTAATGACATGCCTCTCAGTGAACATGTGCCAAGCCATGTAAGTACCATTAGGGCTTGCAACACTTCCACGAGAGGTAGTTGTGATGGCAACATGGATAGAACCAATGGGCCTATGAGTGTTAATAAGCATTTTGTGTGTGGTTCTAATTTTGTTGCTAGTAAGGCTCTTGAGAGACCTTTGGTGTTGGAATCATGCTTCCGGGTGGATGTTTTTCCCTTCAGTGAAAGCATGGTTCTTATGGGGAAAAATTTACAGTATGGACGTAAACAAGTAAAGGCATCTTTTGTAAAGGGGATGAAAAATTCTAAAAGTCCACCTGTGCTTCACAAAGGTCATAAGGATATGAGGCCATTTGGCCATACGGATAAGTTGGCATTGAGTTCGTTAGACCAGTGGAACAAATTGAGGGAATGAAAGAATATTAAGGGAAATGTGAGATGGGTTTGGAGACCCAAAATCTCCAAAAGTGTGACAGAAGTGCCAGATGCAAGGCCAAGGATCCCATCCAGATATATTTTGTCGAACCCCCAAGAGGATAAGACTGTATTGACTTTGACAATATACACTGCCTTGGGATACAACCATGTGATGTGCCTAGCCTTGAAGCTCTACCTAGTTTGGGTCACAACACTGATTTATGTGAAAACCCAAATAGGGGAGGTTCGAATGAGTACAAAGCTATGATTCTTTCTCCCAAAGGATCCACTTAGCCGCTTGAACGATTAGTTTATTCGGATTACAATAAATGTAGGACATGCGAGCCCGCTGAGGCCGTTCATTGAGCTCATAGTGCCCAAGAAGGAATCGGCCTTATTGATGAGTTATTTGTTGAAAGGCTTGGACTTGTAGCTCTACAAAAAAAACCTAAGATAAAAAAATACAAGATCAAGATTTTAGCCAACTTGCATGAGTAGCATGGGGCTAGTTGACCTATGATGTGCTATCCTTGGCACCCTGGGTACTCTATTAGGGTGTGATGTATATGCCAAGGACATGAGCATTACGTGTACTAAAATGACCTATCTAGTTTTAAGCTAGAAAGGCTAGCTGATTTGGATATTACATCTAGATTTTGTTAGCCCAAGAGGGCTGCTCAATTTCTTTAGAGGAAGTGCTTTATTTCGTTAGGCCAAGAGGGCTAGTCGTCTGTTTAGTATGGGTGCAGTTAATGGTTTCTTGTTTTAGTCTTGTGCTAGATAGGTTCAAAGAAGAGCTTGGAATGAGCCTTTTGTTGTGCCGGAGCTTCTCGTGGCCCTATCCAGGTGATATCTCTCCTTTTTGAGTACCGTGTTTTATGTTCTATGTGTCCGTGTACTTGTTGGGGGATTTTCTTTTCTTGTTGGGGACCGGCGACCAAGGCATGAAGTCCCAGGTTTACGTTAGATATATCTGGGGGAGGTTTGAGGAGTCGTTGCCTCCTCTAAAGACATTGTCATGCATCAAAAAACCTATTTTAGAAGGAAGTCGTAGTGACCCTGTTCTGCTAGCCTGCTAGGTAGCCATTCTAGGAGCTCTTGTTAGTTGTGAGGCAGTTAGAGAAGCCTGCAAGAAGAAAATAATGCTGATAGAGGGAAAGAAACCCTCAATGTCCCAAAAGACAATAAATATATATAAAGGTGTGTAAAAAGGGGTTCTACCCCCTATAAAAATAGAAAAGAAAAGAAAGGAAAATTTATAAGCAGTTGATCATCGCCTAGTGGAGGCCTGGTAGGTTCCTGGGGACGAGTCAGCAGACCTTGGGCCGATGCCTTATCTTCCTAGGGGTGGCATCTTGCTAGAAAAGACGAAAGTAAGGAAGGTTGGAGCAAAAATAAAAGTGAGTGTCAGAAAAGGATTAAGTGTCGCCTTGCGAGGGCTTGGTAGGTTATTGGGTACCGAGACACGACCTGAGGTCGATGCCCTGTTCTCCTTGGGTCACTACACTCAGCTCCCTTCTTTTTACATGCCCGAGTATAGAAAAATAAAAAAACCCTAAAAGAAGAAATGTGCTAAAAGAAAATACTTCTTGATCAAACTATAGGAGTCCTCGCCTAGTAGGAGCTCCTGGTTGTGTTGTCCTTAGTTAGCTAGGTAGTTCAGCCCACTACTTAGGGCAACCTCTTTGATAGTTCTTTTTACTTTGGCCGTGTTGGAGCAGTCGGTTAGTGACTAGCTTCGGACCTTCTATCAGATAATGCTAGGCCTACTCCTTGTGGATGTCATGCCTTGGTTTTGTCAAGGGGTAGGGTGAGCATTGTGTTGTGGTTTTAGTATATGTCTATTTTGTATCAGCTTGATGCTTCCTTTGGTTGTTTTGTGCAGATATGTTGTGGCATTCGACGGGCTGAGTCGCCCTATCCCATGGTCACCAATGAGAGCGGAGTTTTGAGCTTGGGATGTGCCTAAAATTTGCCAAAAATCTGGAATTTAGGGAAAAAATATTTAATATCGAAGGGGGCGGCTCCAGCTAGGACGATTTTAAGCAACAAGTAAAATACAACTCTTAAAAGACGCCCGAGCGACACTTGTTGATTTTTGATAATTTTTCAGATTCCCGTGTGGATTGTCAGGAGTTACCAGTCAATGCGGGATGTAAAGCCGAACGCACAAAAATTTACAGCACTCAAATTAGAGCCAGGACAGGGAAATGGCCACAAAAGGGGCAAGATATGAAAAGGTGGACATTTGAGAGGGCCAAAAGGGGTGCCCTTTGGGGGAATTTTAACCCCCCTTCAATTTTTGAATTTGGGGGCCATAAAAAAACGTGGAGAGAGAATGGAGGAAGAAGGCGCCATCTTCACGCCGAAAAATGCGCCATGTGGAGATGGAGATCATGGTTGCAGCCTGCAAATAACCCACCTAATCGATCATACCCCCGATCTTCTCCCTCTTTGCCGGTCTTATCGCCTGTCTTCGCCCGTGAAATGGCTGTGGGAATAAAGAGAACCAGATCTAGTCTTTCTCTCTCCTCCCTCTCTCTCCCTTAAGGGGCTTTTCTTGTGTGGAAGAGGAAAATGAAGAATGGTGAAGAAAAGCTTATCCGGATGACACCGGATTGCTTTTGGATGGATGAAGACTTGAAGAGTGCTATTCTTGAAGATACCGAGCATTAAATGCATGTTGGAAATCAGTCTCGTAGCCAAGAACAAAAAAACCGAGTCCCGAAAATAGGCGGTAATGCTATTTTTATAAAGAAAAATGATATTTTCATGCTATTTACTTTATGAAACCTTGTTTATATGGAATGAAAGTTCATTATTGAGAGCGGATTTTTGATGCCGAGAAGTGCTTAAAAATAGCTAAAAATTACAAATATCAAGGGAAAAATATTCAACGTCGAAGGCGGTGGCTCCAACTAGGACGATTTTAAGCGTCAAAGTGCTTTAAAGACGCCCAAGCGACACTTGTTGATTTTTGATAATTTTTTAGACTTTCGTGCAGGTTGTGAAGAGCTACTAGCCAATGCGGGATGTCAAGCTGGATGCCCAGGATTTTTCAGAGCTCAATTCGGAGTCCAAATGGGAAAATGGCCAAGGAACCGGTCAAGATACGAAGGGGTGGATAAAATTTGGCCAAAATGGGCAAGTGACCCTTGGGAGCCCAACTTTTAGTGTGGCATGAAACTTTCATGCAAATGAGATGAACAAGAATCGTGGAGGAGATGGCGCCATCTGCGCCCGAAATTTGCACTCCATGGGTGGATCTTCAATCTTTAGTCTCAATGCAACCTACCCAAGTGATCATTGGCAGTGAATCCCCTCTAAATGCTGAGTCTATTGCCGCCTCTCACCCATCAAATGGTGGTCTGGTTGGAAATATCTGATTCTAGTCTTTTTCTCTCCTCCCTCTCTCTCCCTTAAGAGGCTGTTCTTGTGTGGAAGAAGACAGTGAAGAATGATGGATGAAAGCTTGTCCGGATGAGATCGGATTGCTCCCGGGTGGATGAAGACATGAAGAATGCTGATTTTGAAGATGCTGGAAATTGAATGAGGGCTGACACGTAGTCGCATAGCAAAACCGAGATCCCGAGACACAAAGCCTAAGCGGTAATTCAATTTTTATGAAGAAAAAATGAGTTTTTATGCTATTTGGTTGATGAAATATTGTTCCCATGGGCTGATTATGCATTATGTTATTGTTTTTTATGAGTTTGATCAGTTTATGTTCAGAAAATCAGAAAATCATAAGTGTTATGACTGAAATTAGTGTTATAAAACCCGTAAAACACGCGTTTAAGAGGCAAAATGGGGTCTTTTTGCAAAATAAAGGGGAAACATGAGATATAACATCAATAAAACTTGAAATTTTGTTGTCAAGAAACCTAAGGGCCACAGCCCAAAATCAATCTTAATTTTTAGTCCTTTTTATTGGAAAAATAGAGAAAAAATACCAAAAAATGGTGGAAAATGGGTTTTAAAAGGGAGAAATTTAGGAAACGATAAAAAGAAAATTCCAAAAAATTACATAAGTGTTTGTGCAATGTATAATGAAGGTAGAGCACGAGGTTAGCCTCAGTTTACCCTCATTTCTATGTTTTTGTCCGTATTTATTACTTTCTCTACAAAGAAATACACATAAAACGACTCTTACACCTATCAACGATTGCAAAACATTAAACGGTAGGGTGAGAGGAGAGTTTGAGGTCAAAGTACAATCTTAAATCTGATTTATGTGTTGCATCATGGCTATAGAACGTTGTTTTAAAATAAAGGAAAAGGCAGCATGAGTGTAAGGCTCGGTGTCTCTCCTCGTTTCAATACATAAACGTTAGCATGGAAATCATGAAAAGATTGGTTTCGCACGATACACAATGCTGATTTTCTATTGTTTGTGCACTGAACCATTCACATTATGCACAATGCATGGTTCATGGTATCGAAGGAAAAATCTCCTGGACTGCATAGCAATTGTTTTATTAGGAATTTGACCCACGATTGAGAGTGTGAGGTTATCCCTTGCCGTAGGGTAGAGGGTCAATTTCTTAAGGGACTGTGAAGTGAGGAAGCATGGTATATCTCCTGGAAATATGAGAAATATAAACGAGAGGAGTTTGTGCTCGTTTGTGTTATATGTTTAGCAGCGCATCAAAGGGCCAATCCCTGAGATGTAGGAGAGCTGCAATGGGGCTCCGACTATTAGTCGGTGGAGTGCCTCCTATGTGTGTGTAATCGAGGCGTTATGCCTAAGTACTTAGGGTTCTCTCTCTGAGGAGATTTAGAAAAATGTTGGACTATAAACTATAAACGCATGAGTTAAGCTTTAGGGTGGTTTGTCCTTTAGCGTTAGATTGACGCTCTTGGTCCACGAAGCCGTGAGGGTGTTTGTGTGTCATGAGCATGAGGTCTGACTAGTGCCATAGCCAGTGCCAGCCCATTTCAGGTCCCATCAGTGGTGCGTCTACCGGGAGTCGCTTATAAGTGGTGGTTTTCGGATCTAGGGTTTCTAGGGACCAAAATGAAGTTTTTTTATGTCCTCTGACAAGGACCGTCAAGCCGAAATCCGAAAAGCAAAACATGTTGAGAGGGCTAGGCTGCGGTTAGAGATCGTAAGCCGTTATTCTCCTCAAAGGAGTAGCCCAGTACGCATACGAAGCAGTGTTACCCACTTCAAGTGGGGGTGTGAATCCATCATTTCAAGCTCCTATTGCTAATCCAATTGTCACCATGGCACAGCCTATTGCGATTTCTGCAAGGATGCCGGATTTACCAGCCTTAGGAGTCCCCTTGCCCATTTTTAATGGGTTAGCGGAAGAGGATGCATAATTTCACATTTGTGAATTTCAGAGATTGATGTTCAATTATCGTAACCAAGACGAGGGACATCTCATGATGTTCTTCAATATGACGTTAAAAGGAAGGGCTGCGGTATGGTATCACAGCATAACGTCTGGAACCATAACCACCATTAATCAATTCTACATAGCTTTCCGAGCGGAATATGCCCCTGAAAGAGGTGGCCAATATTGGTTGCGGGTCTTGAATGTAACACGTCAAGATCCTCATGAGAATGTAAAAGCATATGCCAAGAAGTTGAAAGAAGTATTCCGTAAGTTGCAAACTTACATTTCCATTCCGTCAACTGCCCAATTGCAATACTTTTTGCATGGGTTGGATTTTAATATCCAAGTACAATTGAGCAGTATGGCCTTGGTAGATATAGATACCGCTATTACGCAGGCAGAGGGAGTAGAAGCACGATTACAAACAACCTACTCCTCTCAAATGAATGTTGGGGGTTTAGTACCTAGTGGCAATCCACCATTGACGAATGGAAGTCAAGGGATGCCTATGGCTAACCCTATTGGGAGAGGGAGTATGGTTTCGAATGTACCTCTATTACCGGCTCCTCACAGTGTGACTATGCACATGGCAAGTCAGTTGGCTCCACCAAATGTTGGAGGCCAAGTTTCAAATTCTAATGTTGTTCCTATGGGTCAACAGCCAATGCCAAATCAGATTGTCAGGCCAATGGAACGACGGGTCGACGATCGAGGCTATGAGTCAAGTGCATCTAATGTCCTTGGTGAAGTTAAGGACATGATGAAGCATTATACTGATATGATTTCGAACAATATTGACAAATAGCTGTCGACGTTAATTTCTTGAAGAAGCAACAAAATTTGATAGGGAGTCAACGCCCTGAAGAGGGTGGACCCTCTAGATTCGGTTGTAAATGGTGTGATGGATAGCACTTTCCCAAAAACTGCCCAAATGTGAAATGTGACATTTGTGGAAAGTTAGGCCATTTAGCTGCTACCTGTTGGAGCAAGATTAGTTCTCTCCAACAAGGGAGTAAACAACCGGGCCTAGTGAATCATAGAGCGCAAGGAAATAACTTGCAGTAGAATGATGCACCTAGGCAAATATTGCAGAGGGGAAAAACAACTATAGAAGAGTTACCACAAGGCAATGGAGTCAGCCTTATTGAGGCTGTACGAGTTAATGATGCTGAAACCTCTAACTTGAGAGCCGTGACAAGAGGCCAAAAGGCTAAAGAGGTTGGCAAAGATAATGCAAAGCCGGTTGAGGGAAACCCTAAAAAAGGGGATAAGGGGATGCAAGTCCAGAATCCTAACATAGAAGGGGGACCGCTAAGGCCGGTCGACAGGAAAGTTGATGGTGCGCAGATCGGTCGCAGATAGCTCACGTAGTGAATCCCTGAAGGTCCCCAAGAACAATGAACTCTACCTTTTTGCACAAAAAACCATGTAAAAGCATGCACGACAAGAGGCAAGAGACAAATTGGGTTCAATCTCCCCCATGCCTTGTGTGAGCGCTTCACAAAACATGTATTTTTTGTATATTTCAATCTTCATGCTCAATAATAGCCCAATTTACAAAAATATGAAAAGCTTTTTAGCTTTTGAGTTTGCTTTCTACAAAAATAGGAAATAAAGCTAATGGACGGTGCCCATAGAGTCTGGCACGCCCAATCTCAATGTCCAAATAGAAATAACATATCCAGGCGCATAGGCGCATACAAAATAATAATCAATAATCGATGTCTCAATAGACATAACAAAATATAGGCGTGGCGCCTATCAAAATATAGTCCAAAGGTCGAATACTTGCTAGACTCCAATGCTTTCCTTCGCCACTGCTGCTATCTCTACACATAACTAAAGCATTCACAATCGTTAGTAAAATAATACAATTAAACCGACAAAAGTGAATACCTAGCTGTCTTCAACTACAAAAATAAATCAACTCGTTAGAAATAAATCCTAACCTTAATTTATTACGAGTGCGCACTCTAAACTCATAAACGTTTATTAATTTAATATGCATTTTGCAGAATCACCCACTATGGAATCACCCATGTACACACTAAATTAATGAAACGCCCGAAAAGGATAGGCGTCCCCATCAACTTCTCGCACAAAGAATCCTCTTTGTGTATGAGCCCCGGTCATCTAAGTTTACGGAATCCACCGTAAAACCTCACGGAATCCACCGTGGAATATACCTCCTGGCATCAGTTGACCCTAAGAAGGATGAGGCAGTGCCAAGAAAGAAGGCAAGAGCTAAGAAAGAAGCACCGAAACCGGTCCAAAGACCAAAAGAGAGGATGGTTTGGCGAGAAAAGAGAGCTTTGGCTAGTTATCATGACTGTGATTTAGGAAGTTCTCTTTGGAAAGTTAAACCAGACGTGAACCTCTTGCAATTGATCAAATTATCTCCAGGAGTACGCAAGGAATTTAAGAAGATCCTGCGTATCAGGTATATTGTGGAACCTCTGGGCATAACACGAGTAGGGGAAGATTGGTTTGACCATGCTGAAAAGAACTGCCCTAGGGTTCTAGCTTATGTAGATGGAATATTAGTGGAACATTCCATTGTAGACACTGGATCCTCCATCAATATCATGAGTTCAAAATTGATGGAGAGGTTGGCTGGGTCTAGGCATCCAGAAAGATAACTCCACCCTTCTGAGAATGGCTAATTATAGTTTAAGACAACGAGAAGGTTGCGTGACTAAGGTCCATGTTACAGTTGCAAGTGTAGAATGCTTCTTGGACTTTAGGATGATAAGATTTGCAGGATGTCCTAGCTATCGAGTCTTGCTAGGTAGGCCTTGGATCTTACAAGCAGACTATCAAGTCGATATACCTGCTGGTCGAGTGGTTCTAGGTAGAGGTGCTAATCGAGTAATAGTCGATGCTTATCCTGAGTCTTCTCAAAGTGAGAGAGCTCCTTTAACTTCTACGGAATTAGAGACAGCAGATGATCCATCTGGTAGTGAGACATCATCCAGTGTAGTGACGAATCTAAGGAGGGGTCCACTACAGAGGATA
The DNA here is from genome assembly GCF_053477565.2 of Lygodium microphyllum. Classification (NCBI taxonomy): domain Eukaryota; kingdom Viridiplantae; phylum Streptophyta; class Polypodiopsida; order Schizaeales; family Lygodiaceae; genus Lygodium; species Lygodium microphyllum. The sequence continues at coordinate 123,520,091 of NC_141151.1, read as the reverse complement.
TCTATCAGATAACTCTAAATGAGTCGATAGAGCCGCAAGATAGGATAAGAGATGCAGATGTAATTTAGTTGGACCTTGGCAGGCCGAATGATTCGCGGCCAATTAAATTAGGTTCCATGCTTAGTTCAGCAGAAAGGGAGGACTATGTGTCTTTGATTCAAGAATTTCGCGATATCTTTGCTTGGAGTTATGATGAGCTGAGAGGCATTCCTCCTAGCCTAGATGTTCATACTATTCCTGTAAAAGATGGCAGTCATCCTATGCGTCTGAAGGTAAGGCGTATGCCTTTTGAATTGAGGGACGGGTTGTTTGAAGAGTTACAGAAGCTAAGGAAAGCTGGTTTGATCTTCCCTGTTTAGCACACAGAATGGTGTTCACCCGTTGTTATCAGGAAGAAGAAAAACAACCAGATCCGACTATGTGTGGATTTTAGAGAGTTCAATAAGCAGACGGTTAAAGATTACCACCCGTTGCCATTTATTGGCCAATAACCAGATGGCAATTGCAGAGAAAGACAAGATAAAAATGATTTTTATTACTGTCTTTGGTACTTTTGCATACCATGTGATGGCCTTTGGTTTATGCAATGCACCTGGATCGTGGCAACGAACAGCGGACAAAACCTTTGGTGACATCTTCCCAGATGAGTTGAAAGTATTTATTGATGACCTGGGGGCAACCACTGTAAGGGAAAGGATGTTGATTATTTTAAGAAAGTGCTTTGAGCGCTGCAGACAATTTTGTATTGCTCTTAACCCACAGAAGTGTGTCTTTGGAGTTATCAAGGTCATAGTTACTATGAGTCCACCATGCACTCCGAAAGAAGTTCATAGCTTTCTATCATCGATAGGGTACTATCGGAGGTTTATAAATTCCTTGGCAGAAAGGACGTTGCCATTAACAAATTTATTATCCTTTAGCTGTTCATTTGAGTGGAGCGACCCTTGAAAGGTAGCTTTTGAGGATGTGAAGCAGGAGCTAGTAAAAGCACCTATTCTAAAAGCACCTAAAAGAGGTGAGGTGTTCTATATATTTTCAGCAGGCCACTATGCATAGTATTAGCTGCTATTTAGCCCAAATATGGGAGGAAAAGTGGTATCATCCGATAGCTTTCGCTAGTCGAAAATTGGGAATTTCAGAGATCAATTATACCTACATGGAGAAGTTGTATCTTGCGATGGTCTTTGGGACTAAGAAATTCAGGCACTACATCCTCTATGAAAAGGTAGTGTTCTATACGAAGGCGGAAGGACTTAGATTGCTTATGAACAAGCTACAACCGCCTGATTGTTTGGCAAAGTGGTTAATCACTTTGCAAGAGTTCGATTATGAGATTAAGAGTAAGACACCGAGGTTGCAGGGTATTGTGGAATGCCTTGTGGATTTCGGGGAGCCGAAAGAGACTTTGGCTCAAGGAAGTGATATTGAGGAAATGTTTAAAATTGATACAGCTTCTATCCCATCTTGGTATGCTACTATTACGCATTATCTATCAAAAGGAGAGGCGGGAGCTGGTTTGTCAAAGTCTGAAAAGAGGAAGATTAAAAAACAAGCATTGAAGTTTTCTGTGATCGCAGGGACACTATATCGGCAGGGTGTTGATGATATCTGCCACCGATGTGTGATGCTTGACGAGGTTCCTTTTATCTTGGAGGAGTGCCATGACTCTGCATGTGGAGGGCACTTCGCGGGACGGTTGACGGTGCAGAAAGCTTTAAGAGCTGGATATTGGTGGCCGTCTATCTTCCAAGATTCTTTTGAGTATGTTAAGAGATGTGACACCTATCAGAGACATGACAGTAGAGAGAATAAGAAACACCCACTTACACCTATCATGGCTATTCTTCCATTAAAGAAGTGAGGCATTGATTTTGTGGGTCCTATTACTGCGTTGTCTACTACCCAGAAGAGGTACATTATAGTGGCCCCACTGATTATTTCACAAAATGGTCATAAGCGTGGGCGACGAGGCAGGACAATGCAAAAGAGACTGCAAGTTTCCTGTTAGAGCAGATAATCTGCCATTTCGGTTCCTAAGGGAATTAGTGTCGGACCGTGGAACTCATTTTCTGAATAAGGTGATCAAAAGCCTGACTGAGACTTGGCAAATCAAGCATAATAAAACGACTCCTTATAATCCGCAAGCAAATGGGCAGGTGGAAAGTACTAATAAGCAGCTTGTGGGTATCTTGTCTAAGATAGTCTCTGAGAAGAAACGAGACTGGGACAGGAAGATGTATGTGGCAGTATGGGCATACAATACAACGTTCAAGCGAGCTACCGGCCATAATCCATTCAAATTGGTTTATGGGGAAGAGTGTGTGTTACCCCTCGAGATCGAATTGCCGACCATACGGTTTGCAATTAACCACTCTTTGGGAGATGAGGATTCCCTTTTTGAACATTTCACGACTATAGCCCACCTGGATGAGCTGAAGTTGCAGAGCTTACTACACTAGGAGGTAGCTAAACGTCGGATGAAGCAGTTGCATGACCTTAGAGCAAAGAAATATACCTTCAAAAAAGGGCAATTAGTTCTATATTATGATGCGCGTAGGGAGTTGTTTCCAGGGAAGCTGAAACCTAAATGGGATGGCCCCTACAAGATTGTGCGGCTAGGGAAAAATAGGTCTACTGCCCTATTAGATGATTTACAGGAAGTAGAGTTTAAAAATAAGGTTAATCTTAATAATATTAAACCTTATTATTTTTAAGTATGCTAATATAGAGAAATGCATTACAGGTCCATGCTGGGGATGATTTGAGACCTGCAAAAGAGCTTAAAGTCGGTTGATGGGGCGGTTAATCTCTTATTTGGAGCACCCATAACTAGAGCAGAGATACCATCAGGGGAAACTTATCTGGTGGAGCAAAGGATACAAAGTGATTGAGCAAGAATACGGAACCTTTGTGTAGGAGATTAAAGTCTTCTACCGTCACTGTTTACGACTGTTGATGAGTATCCCTGTTGAGTTTAATGAAGAAGGTGGGATGGAGCCATCAGTTCATTCTCTCAACATGCTAAACTTTTATTACCATAATTACGAATAGAGGAGTTCGTGATGGCAGGTTGTGTAAACCCATTGTGGACGTACACATTATATTTCGACGGAGTGTCCAGGGGCCCTAATAAAAAAGGGAGTGTTGGAGTAGTAATCCGAGATCCCCGATGAAGAGTTACGATGAAGTTAGATGTTTATCTAGGGATAGGATTCACTAACAATATGGCAAAGTATAAAGCCTTGATTATGGGATTGCATATTTCCAAACAAGGTGGTATTCATCGGTTGTTAGTAAAAAGGGATTCCCAGTTGATCCTGAATCAGCTAGATGGGACATACATAGTGCGGAATCCCATTCTCTGTATGTATCATCGAACTGCGATGACCCTACTTGAAGAGTTTGAGAGAGTGTCTTTTCAGCTGATTCCACGTTACTGGAATCAGTTTGCGGATTCATTGGCAAATCTTGCTTATGAGGAAGACCTTTTCTTCAATTGTGGTCCTAGTCTGGATATTGTGATCAATGATGAAACAGGACCCGGTCGCTTGTGGGGAATGTTATAAGAACATGTGATATATGGCAGACGATGGTTGATATGGGTGATGCAAAGAGTAGCCGAGACCAATCTACCATTATTATCCTCGACGCATAGGTTGATTAGACAACATGTTATGCGTACGCCTCCTGCTATATATGCAAGAGGGATGGGTCATAACCTTATGCATTTAGTTTAGGACTGGGAGCCCTGTGGTTTTTCTCCTTGGAAAAGAGCTTATTATTGTATATCTGTCTTCTTTCAGGGAAGGATGTGTAGTTGTTATTCTGTTTGATCTCGTTAGGCCAAGAGGGCTCGTTTTGCGAGGTTTTGAATGGTTTATTTCGTTAGGCCAAGAGGGCCGATCCTTTTTTATGGTGAAGTGATGTATATCATTAGGCCAAGAGGGCTAGTTGTCTGTTTAGTGCAGGTGCGGTTAATGGTTTCTTGTTTTAGTTTTGTGCTAGACAGGTTTGAAGAAGAGCTTGGAAGGAGCCTTTTGTTGTGTGGAAGCTTCTCATGGCCCTATCCAGGTGATATCTATCCTTTATGAGTACTGTGGTTTTTATGCTATATGTGCTTGTGTGCTTGTAAGGGATTTTTCTTTTCTTGTTGGGGACCGGAGTCCAAGGCACGAAGTCCCAGGTTTAGGTTCAGTATGTTTGAGGGAGGTCTTAGTAGTCATTGCCTCCTGTAAAGACATTGTCAAGCATTGAAAGACCTGTTTTAGAAGGGAGTCCTAGTGACCCTGTTCTGCTAGCCTGCTAGGCAGACATTCTAGGAGTTCCTGCTAGTTGTGAGGCAGTTAGAGAAGCCTGTCAAAGGAAAGGAAAATAATGATGATAAAGGAAAAGAAACCCTGAATATCTTACAGAAAATAAAAATATACAAAGGTGTGTAAAAAAGGGTTCTTACCCCTATCTATAATAGAAAAGAAAAGAAAGGAAAATTTATAAGCAGTTGATCATCACCTAGCAAAGGCTTGGTAGGTTCCTGGGGACGAGTCAGACCCAGGGCCGATGCCTTGTCTTCCTAGGGGTAGCATCTTGTTGGAAAAGAAGAAATTAAGGAAGGTTGGAGTGAAAATAAAAGTGAGTGTAAAAAAAGGATTAAGTGTCGCCTTGCGAGGGCTTGGTAGGTTCTTGGGTACCGAGACAGGACCTGAGGCCGATGCCCTGTTCTCCTTGGGTCACTACGCTCAACTCCCTCCTTTTTACATACCCGAGTATGAAACCAAAAACCCTAAAAGAAGAAATGTGTTAAAAGAAAATGCTTCTTGATCAGGCTATAGGAGTCCTCCCCTAATAGGAGCTCCTAGTTGTGTTGTCCTTAGTTAGGTAGGTAGTTTAGACTACCACTTAGGGCAACCTCTTTGACAGTTCTTTTTAGTTTGGCCGTGTTGGAGCAGTTGGTTAGTGACTAGCTTCGGACCTTCAATCAGATTATGCTAGGCCTACTCCTTGTGGATGTCATGCCTTGGTTCTGTCAAGGGGTAGGGTGAGCATAGTGCTGTCTTTAATATGTATCTATTTTGTATCAGCTTGATGCTTCCTTTGGTTGTTTTGTGCACACTTGGTGTGGGATTCAACGGGCTGAGTCGCCCCATCCCGTGGTTGCCAATGAGAGCAGAGTTTTGATATCGAGAAGTGCTTAAAAATAGCTAAAAATTACGAGTATCAAGGGAAAAATATTCAACGTCGAAGGCGGCGGCTCGAACTAGGACGATTTTAAGCGTCAAAGTGCTTTAAAGGCGCTTGAGCGACACTTGTTGATTTTTTGATAATTTTTCAGACAGCCGTGCGGGTTGTCAATAGTTACCAGCCAATGCGGGATGTCAAGCTGGACGCCCAAGATTTTTCAAAGCTCAATTCGGAGTCCGGACGGGGAAACGGCCAAGGAACCGGTCAAGATGCGAAGGGGTGGAAAAAATTTGGCCAAAATGGGCAAGTGACCCTTGGGAGCCCAACTTTTAATGTGGCATGAAACTTTCATGCAAATGAGATGAACAAGAATCATGGAGGAGATGGTGCCATCTGCGCCCGAAATTTGCGCTCCATGGGTGGATCTTCAATCTTCAGCCTCAATGCAACCTACCCAAGTGATCATTGGCAGTGAATCCCCTCTGGATGCTGAGTCTATCGCCGCCTCTCGCCTGTCAAATGGTGGCTTGGTTGGAAATCTCTAATTCTAGTCTTTCTCTCTCCTCCCTCTCTCTCCCTTAAGAGGTTGTTCTTGTGTGGAAGAAGACAATGAAGAATGATGGAGGAAAGCTTGTCCGGATGAGACCGGATTGCTCCCGGGTGGATGAAGACATGAAGAATGCTGATTTTGAAGATGCTGGACATCGAATGAGGGCTGACATGGAGTCCCATAGCAAAACCGAGATCCCGAGACACAAAGCCTAGGCGGTAATTCAAATTTTATGAAGAAAAAATGAGTTTTTATGCTATTTGGTTGATGAAATATTGTTCCCATGGGCTGATTATACATTATGTTATTGTTTATTATGATTTTGATTAGTTTATGTTCAGAAAATCAGAAAATCATAAGTGTTATGACTGAAATTAGTGTTATAAAACCCGTAAAACAAGCGTTTAAGAGGCAAAATGGGGTCTTTTTGCAAAATAAAGGGGAAACATGAGATATAACATCAATAAAACTTGAAATTTTGCTGTCAAGAAACCTAAGGGCCACAACCCATAATCAATCTTAATTTCTAGTCATTTTTAATTGGAAAAATAGAGAAAAAATATCAAAAAATGTGAAAAACGGGTTTTAAATGGGAGAAAATTAGGAAACGATAAAAAGAAAATTCTACAAAATGACATAAGTGTTTGTGCAATGTATAATGAAGGTAGAGCATGAGGTTAGCCTCAGTTTACCCTCATTTCTATGTTTTTGTCCGTATTTATTGCTTTCTCTACAAAGAAGTACACATAAAATGACTCTTACACCTATCAATGATTGCAAAACATTAAACGGTAGGGTGAGAGGAGAGTTTGAGCGTCAAAGTACAATCTTAAATCTGATTTATGTGTTGCATCATGGCTATAGGACGTTAATTTAAAATAAAGGAAAAGGCAGCATGAGCGTAAGGCTCGGTGTCTCTCCTCGTTTCAATACATAAACGTTAGCATGGAAATCATGAAAAGATTGGTTTCGCACGATACAAAATGCTGATTTTCTATTGTTTGTGCACTAAACCATTCACATTATGCACTATGCATGGTTCATGGTATCGAAGGAAAAATCTCCTGGACTTCATAGCAATTGTTTTCTTAGGAATTTGACCCATGATTGAGAGTGTGAGGTTATCCCTTGCCGTAGGGTAGAGGGTCAGTTTCCTAAGGGACTGTGAAGTGAGGAAGCATGGTATATCTCCTCGAAATACGAGAAATATAAAAGAGAGGAGTTTGTGCTTGTTTGTGTTATATGTTTAGCAGTGCATCAAAGGGCCAATCCCTGAGATGTAGGAGAGCTGCAGTGGGGCTCCGACTATTAGTCGGTAGAGTGCCTTCTATGTGTGTGTAATCAAGACGTTATGCCTAAGTACTTATGGTTCTCCCTCTGAGGAGATCTAGGGAAATGTTAGACAATAAATATAAACACATGAATTAAGCTTTAGGGCGGTTTGTCCTTTAGCATTAGATTGACGCTCGTGGTCCGCGAGGCTGTGAGGATGTTTGTGTGTCATGAGCATGAGGTTCGGCTAGTGCCATAGCCAGTGCCGGCCCATTTCAAGTCCCATCAATTATGATATTGTTCGCCATGATATTCAACTATTTTCAACCTAAAAATAAAAAAATATAAGGCTACATGGCTGGAATTAGTGTCAAAATACATGAAAAACACGTGTTTAAGGGGTAAAATGGGGGTTTTTTGCAAGATAAAGGGAAAGCATGAAATTTAGTATCTACAAAACCTGAAATTTTGCTGTCAAAGAACCTAAGGGCTAGAGCCCATCATCAATCTTAATTTCTAGTCATTTTCTATTGAAGAAAATAGAGGAAAAATACCAAAAAATGGTGGAACATGGGTCTTAAATGGGAGAAAATTAAGAAACGATAAAAGGAAAATTCAAGAAAATTACATAAGTGTTTGTGCAATGTATAATGAAGGTAGAGCACGAGGTTGGCATCGGTTTATCCTTGTTTCTATGTTTCCGTTCGTGTTTATTACTCTCTCTATAAAGAAATACACATAAAATGACTCTTACACCTATCAATGAATGTAAAACATTAAACGGTAGGGTGAAAGGGGAGGTTGAGTGTTAAGATACAATCTTAAATCTGATTTATGTGCTGCATCATGCCTATAGGACGTGTTTTAAAATAAAGAGAGAGGCAGCATGAGCATGAGGCTCGGTGTTTGTTCTCATTACATAAATATTAGTATGGAAATCATGGAAAGATTTGTTTCGCATGATGCACAATGTTGATTTTCTTTTGTTTATGCACTAAACCATTTATGCACTATTCATAGTTCATGGTATCAAAGGAAAAGCTCTTGGACTGCATAGCAATTGTTTTCTTAGAAATTTGACCCACGATTGAGAGTGTGAGGTTATCCCTTGCCGTAGGGTAGAGGGTCGGTTTCCTACGGGACTGTTAAGTGAGGAAACATGGTATATCTTCTGGAAATACGAGAAATATAAAAGAGAGGAGTTTGTGCTCGTTTGTGTTATATGTTTAGCAGCACATCAAAGGGCCAATCCCTGCGATGTAGAAGAGCTGCAGTGGGGCCGCGGTGTTTCTACCGTGAGGTTGCCTCCTATGTGTGTGTGACGAGACATTATGCCTATGTACTTTGGGATCTCCCTCCGAGGAGTTTAAGGGGAACGTTGGACTATAAACTATAAACATAATAGATTAAGATTTAGGAAAGTTTGTTCTTTAGCATTGGATTGACGCTCCTGGTCCGCGAGGCCGTGAGGGTGTTTGTGCGTCATGAGCATGAGGTCCGACTAGTGCTATAGCTAGTGCCGGCCCATTTCAGGTCCCAGCAAGCATTTTCCTTATGCCTTATAGCACATGGATATTTCAGCCAGAATCGCTAAGTGGGTGATATAACTCCAAGAGTTTGACTACACCTTCAAGGTGGAGGACTCTACTCAAGCCTTCCTAGCTGATTTGTTGACCAATAGATGCCATCAAAAGAAGAAAAAAGAGAAGAAAAAGGTAAAAGAGGAGACACCTTCTCTTGAGGACCTGCCACAGGTGGAGAATGCCCATACCCTCTACTTTGATGAGGCCTACAAGCATATTAATGATAGAGTGGCAACAGGAATAGTGGTGTTCAGTCCTAAAGGTGACAAAATTTATGGAGAAGGTTTCAAGTTGGAGGATGTCCATTCTAACAATGAGGCATAATATGAAGACTTGCTTTTAGGTTTGAGGTGGTGTCTCTCACATGGTGTCACTCCGCTTAATGTTTTTGGGGATTCTATGCTAATTATTAACCAAATGAAAGGAATATGGGCTTGTAAAAATGATAACTTAGCCGTGAAAATGAGAGAAGCTAAGACTCTTATGAGGAAGCTACAGAAAGCCTAGATCTATTTTGTGCCAAGGTGCACAAACCACGAGGCAGATGCTATAGCCACTAAAAAATTGAAAGAGGTAATGGTGGGCATCATTGCAGTAAATCTCTCCTTGTTTCAAGGTAAGTTTCAACTACAAGATGTGATTTATTTTCTTGATCATGGTGAGGCATCTACACATATGAATAAGAGTGAGAAAAGGTGGTTGGCTACTAAGGCCACTAAATACCGCTTGATAAATGATGTGTTGTATTACAAAGGAAAGGATGCAGTGCTTAGAAGGGTACCAATAGAAAAGGAGATTATGGATGTGATTAAGAGATGCCATGAGGGGATTTGTGGTGGAAATTTTGCTCAAGAAATAACTAGCATAAAGATTCTCCAAGTCTGTTTTGTGTGGCCTAGTCTGCATCGAGATGTGCAACATTGGTGCTGCACTTGTGATACTTTCCAAAAGGCCGAACCAATGAAGCTTGTGCTTGAGGAACAAATTTCCATAACTACATATGGCCCACTTGAGAAATGGGGGATTGATGCAATAGGGTCACTCCCACAAACTCAGTCTGGCAAGGAATACATCATAATGGGTGTGGACTACATGATAAGGTGGGTTGAGGCTTTAGCAACTAGCACGATTACAACCCAAGAAGTGGAGAAATTTGTGTTTGAAAATATTTGTTGTAGGTTTGGCACACCTTTAGAAATAATCTCTGACTGTGGTCCTAGTTTTAGGGCTAATCTTATGGGGGAGCTAATGGAAAAGCTAAAAATCAAGCGCAAGAATTCTACTCCCTACTATCCACACTGTAATGGTTTGGTCAAAAAGGTGAATGGGCTGATTTGTAAGATGTTACCAAGAAAGTACACATGCACCGCAAGCACATAGATAAAAAATTGAGTGCAGCTCTTTGGACCTACAGGACTTCATTCAGAACCTCACTTGGCTATACTCCACTTCACCTCGTTTATGGCCAAGAGGCTTTACATCCTATAGAAGTAGAACTGGCTAGCTTACATGTTTTAGTAGCCAGCAGTCAAGAGAAGAATTAATATAAGAAGTTAGAGGAAAGGATATTGGATCTAGAGAGACTGGAGTTAGACAAAGAAGCAGCAGTCCAACACTATTCCTTGCAGGCTGAAGAGAGGAAGAAGACATTTAATAAGAAGCTGGCTAGCAAACACATAAGGGAAGGATCATTTGTGCTACGCTATGATAACCACTTTGATAACTGAAAGGATGCTAAACTTGTGTTCAAGTGGCAAGGGCCATTCATGGTCATAAGGAGATATCCAAATGGCAGCTATAAGCTAGGTGACATGGATGGGAGGGTTCACAAGACAAGGGTAAATGGATGGCGACTCAAGCCTTATTTGCAAAGAATTAGGGACACTTTAGAGCAGTCATTCGACAAACAGCTACCAATGAGGAGGTGCAGTCCTCCCTATTCTATTAGACTATCATTAGTAAGCTAGAGGCATGAATGCCTCTAGCCTAAGGGGAGGGATAATGATCTGGTTTTTTTACAAACTGGATTTCTACCACAAAATTTGGCCAATTTCCTCATCAAGAGCCTTACCCATAGCTTAAACCCTTCATCTTATCATTTGGATTTACTCTTCAAGCACTATGTATGCTACATTGCTTCTCGGTTTTGATAACTCTAGCAAGAGGGGAAACAAGTTCTTAGGAGGGATGTCAATGTAAAGGGTAAAAGGGATGGGTTATCTTAGTGAAGATGGAAATGGATTACACTTAGGGGTTGAGTGAATGCATAGATTTTTTCAAAGGACTAGCATCCAACTACACTTGGATTTCACATGCATCACCAAGATTTGGGATCTATCACCATCATTAGAGGACACATCACCCTTGTACACAAGTCAATTTCCACATCATGGTGTGGTTTGAATCTTACACAAAATCTTATAAGCATGGATCCCTTCTGTCACATGTGTAATGAAAAAAGCTGAGAGAAGAGAGAATAAGAGCTAAGAAGAGAGAAAGGGAGCAAGAAGACTAGAAGAAGAGAGAGAAAGAGAGAAAAGAGGAGAGAAGGAAGGAAGAAGCCATGGAAGCTGGAGATGAAAGTAATAAGTATAATCTTGATAATAACTGGTTTCAATAATCTGGGGCTCTTACACCTTATATACCCCGGTCAGTGTGACTGGGTGTCTAAACCCTAGTCGATGTGTATCCCACTTATTACAATCCATCCCCACTCAAAAGGTTTTTGCCCTAAAAAACAAGGAGAAATAGAGGGGAGTGATGGATGGGCTAAGGGAGGGTTGTAGAGTACTACTCTGAGCCCTTTGACAATGAAAATTGGGTGAGTAGAGACTAGGGACAACATGCAGTCCAAGACTGGTCTGCTAAAGTAAATAGATAATAACTTTTGATAGGCTACTCCAAATAGGGCGTACCACATGTCAAAACAAAGCTTATGATGAGTACTTTTATGTTTGAGATCTAAGTAAGTACAAAAATATTCCAAAATAGTGTGTAGTGTGCAAGGAAAGGGTGGTCAATTGGGGCATGAAGGTAGGGAAGCTCATTGATGATGGTTGTTGGGCACCAAGAGGCTTCTTCCAAGGGTAGGAATTGCCATTTGATGAGGTATTCTTTAATGGATCGGGACCGTAAGTGCTTATCTCACTGCCCAATGATTGCTTTAGGGATATATTGAGTGATGCCTTCTTCATCTATGGGGGGAAGTTCTTCCACATAGTCCATTGAGGAGACTACAAAGTTTCAGCTAGCTAATATGAAATACATTGTGGATTTTGGTGGTAGAGGGGAGTTATAAGAGGTAGGCCAAGTCACCAACTCTCTTCAAGATATCCGGTATGGGCCATAGAAGTGGTAGGCCAACTTGTTACTGCTACCCTCTCTTTGAGAGTCGAGTAGCGGGATTTAGGCACTTTCAAAAGGACCAAATCCCCTTCTTGGAATTCCAAATTCCTTCATTTCTCATCAGCATAGAGTTTCATGTGTGTTTGGGCCTTTTGAAGGTTCATTTTGCATTGTTGAAGTAAATCTTACATGCGATCCAACTCAGTCTGACACTGAGGATTGATCTTATCATTAAATAAGTCTAGGGGGAGGGGAACCTTATACCCATATAAAGCCTCAAAAGGGGAAACTCCAATGCTAGAGTGCATGGAGTTATTATATGCAAACTTAGCCAAGTGAAGCCACGTATCCCAACTATGTTGTACATCATGGAAAAAGTGCCTCAAATATGTCTCAAGCCATTTGTCTACTCTTTTAGTTTGACCATCAATCTGAGGGTGGTATGCTGTAAGTGGATGGAGCAAGCTTGGTCCCCATGGAGGTGAAAACTATCTGACAGAAGTTACTCATAAACTTTCCATTGGGATCATGTACTATGACCTATGGCAAGCCATGCAACTTGAAGACATTTCCCATAAACTGAGTGGCCACTTGAGAGGCAGTGTATTGGATCTTAGTGGGGATAAAGTGCGCATCTTTGATGAGGTGATCAACAACTACATAGATATTGTTCCACCCTTTCTTAGTTGCAGGAAGGCCAGTGGTGATAAAGTCCATTATGATGTGAGTCCATTTCCCTTTGAAGATAGGAGAGGCTGCAGGAGGCCAATGGGCCTGAGTGTACTATCCTTTTTCTATTGGCATGGAACACATTTGGTCACAAAGACTTTGACATCCCTCCATAAGCCTTTCCAATGAAAGCTCTTGACAATCCTATCATATGTATTGAAAATACCCAAGTGACCAGCAGTGGGGAAACAATGCATCTCTTCCATGATCTTCTGCATGAAGGGGGAAGTGTGGGGATGAAAATCTTGCCATGGGACCAAATAAGGGCATGTTTGAGCTGATATTGGGAGTTTTTAGCCATGACCCCATGCTGTAATTTCTAAAATGTGTGGCTGAAGTGATCATCTAATAAGTAAGACTCTTGAAGCTCTTCAACCCAATCACTATGCAATTTTTGAGATAGAGGACACACTCTACATAACCACATTCCAGAGAGTGAATTAGCCATAATATTATCCTTGCCCTGAGTGTGTGAAATATCAAAGTCATAGTTCTGTAAGGTTGCCACCCATTGCCTTTGCTTAGGAGTCAATGCAGACTCAGTTAAGAAGAACTCAGTGGTCGCGTTTTACTTGGAAGTGGCTACCATACAAATAGTGGTGCCATTTCCTGATGGCATGAAGAATGGTCAACATCTCCTAGTCATATACATTCATTTGCATCTCCTTTGTATCAAGCTTGCGGCTCTCAAATGCAATCACACCATGCTCTTGCAACAATACTACACCAATACCCCAGTCACCACTGGCATCACAATGAATGATAAACAACTTAGAGAGGTTGTGAAATACGCGAGATCTAGAGCATGGTAGATGTGAAAGTTATGGAGGTTGAAAGAGGGAAAAGAAATTGATGAAGACATTGACCATGACTATGACAAATTGTTACACAAGTGAGTTAGGTTCCAAGATTTTGAGACTTGGACTCATAAACACAATCTTATGTATTGACAGTGACATGACACTTTACTGGAAAGAAAAGAGTACTATCATTGCATTAGAAAAAGAGTGCAAGTACAATACTTTATAGGAATTGAGTGGTGGTACTTTCTCCTACTATGCATATAGGATTCTGGTCATGAGCCCTCAGTACTTCTCACAAAGGGACTAAAGTAGCTATGATTGCAAATATCTCAACACCCCTCCTTAATCACAACCAAAAGTACAAAGTGTGTAGAGGATTTAGTGAAAGCAATACTTGCAAAGTGTGGGCACACCATAAAGATGGCAAAAACACTAGAGGCTATCGCAGAAAAGGCTAAGTGTGGATACCACAAACATGATGGACATCCAAAGGCTGTAGCAGGGACCTCACAAAGTGTACATAGGCTATAGTATAAGGATAATTGAGGAGTTTACAAGTTTATGTTTGAGGCATTAGGGATAGGAAATACAAAACTAAAAATTCTATCTGAATAGAAGGACTGATGAGGTTTGTCCTTCTCCTGGTGATCTTCTTCTTCCTTTGCTCCATTTTCTTTTTCTTTTTTTACTGCAACTAGATAGGCCTTTTGGGACCTCTTTTTGGCGTGGTAGAACTTCTCGGTGTGTCCAGTCCTTTTGCAAAAGTCACAAAATAATTGATCCTTCTTGCCTTTGTATCTGTTGCCAACATATAATGCATGCTCATATCTAGAGGTATTTGGTTCTTCCTTAGTTTTTAGCTTCTTTTCCTCCTCTAACAGTGATGCCTGGATACCAACAAGTTCGGGATTTGGCATGTTGATTAAAGTTGTTGATACATTATTATATTCATGAGGCAAACTCTTAAGTAGAACACCGATGCAAACATCTTCTTCCATTTTAATGTTGATTCCTGCAAGTTGGGTTAGAAGTCCTTCCATGTAATTTAGATGTGTGGCAAGTGATGTGCTAGACTTCATTTCAAGCTTGAAAAACTCAATTATGAGACCATACTTTGATGATTTAGACTGTGCACCGAACAAGGTGTCAAGTCTCTTCCATGTATCCTGTGAGGTCTCACAATTATCCACATGGTGGATATAGCTGTCGTTTAGGTCCAGTTTGATAATGGCCTGAGCTTTATCATTGTTCTTTTGCCAAATGACAGCAAGATCCGCATCACGAGGCTTCTTTTCGTTTCCATTGGTAATGGCCCAGAGGACCTTCTTCATCAGTTTTAATTTGATGCGGGTCTGTCAGCTATGAAACTCAACTCCTTTGAAATGGGCAGTTGGAGAATCTTTGCCCATGTTCGACTTGAGAGACCAGTAGCAAATTAGCTTCAAATGACTGAGAATAACCAGGAATGAGTTGATCTTTGTATGCGTCAAAAGACACAAGCAATGGCAGTGAAGTATCAAAAGATACTAGTTTGAAATTTGATGTTTGTTGCTTGAGTTTGACTTGATGATCTTCAAAAAATCTTCATAGCTTTTTCTCCTTGCTAATTTTATGGTTTAATACTTGTTGAAAACTTCAGATTAGAGTGTCCTTGGCTTGGTTTAAGTGGCAAGAGAGAGAAAATGAAGGAAAAATGAGTTTAAAGGTAAGTGGCTATGGATGTCCTGTCAAAACACGGACAAGCAACTAGTAAATGAGCTCCCACGCACTCCAAAGGTTGAAACTACTCAAACCCTTTGAGATGAGGACCGTCACTAATGGGTATAACTCCCCCCAAGAGGGTTTGTACTCATTATGCTCCAGTTGAGAGATCTAAGCCTTCAAAGTGGTCGCTGTCAAAACTGCGCCCAAATTTGGGAAAATGCAAATGCCGGGCATGGTGTACATCAATTTCCTTGATTTTTGTGCCAAGAAGTTGAGCAGACAATGAAAAAGGCTGTCTGGTGTATTGCTGTGCACTACAGGTCGAGGGTTGCAGAAGATTTGCTTGCTGTTTGGTATTAGTTTTGTGATAATGGCAGAGAACAGTGGAAGCCCCATCATTGAGAAGCTTGACAAGAACAACTGCCCTTCATGAAAGTTCCACGTCACGAACTTCCTTATTGGAAAGGGCCTCTACGAGTTTGTTTCAGGTGAAGAAAAGGAGCCAGAGGTGAGTCATCCTCCAACTGCAGAGGAGACAAAGGCACGGATGGAATGGAATGCAAAAGACAAGAAGGTCATGTATTGGTTGTCTGCAGTAATTGACAATAATATATTGGGACATATTAGAAATGCAGAGAATACATATGCAGCTTGGACCATACTTGAAAGTATGTTTTTTGTAAATACAAAGGCACGAAAGATTCAACTCAAGCAAGAGTTGAATACATTGAAGAAAGGGAAGATGTCTATCAATGAGTATGCATTGAAGGTAAGGAGCTTTGCAGATGCCTTGGTAGTGATTGATGCAATGCCCGATGATGATGATTTGATGTCGTCTACCTTGGGTGGACTTAACAATGAAAAGGCTTGGAAGTCTTTTGTAACTTCGGTATATGTTAGAAAGCCATTCCTAGATTTCGATGAGTTGGTCTCTCTTATGATCACTGAAGAGATCAACATGCAGAGTGAGACATCTGAAAGAAGTGGTGAACAGGTCCAAGCTTTCTACTGCAGTCCAGGAAGAAGGAGACGTGGCAGGTTCTCTTCAAGAGGCCGTGGTACAGGACGTGGTAGTGACAACTAGAAAAACAGATTGAATCAGCAATTTGGCGATATGCAGGTTTCACGAGGTCGTGGTAACTTTAGAGGCAGGGGGAGCTCTAGGGGAAGAGGTGGATGGCAAAACATAGGTTCTAACAACTCTGGTATTGTGTGTCACTACTGTGGCAAAACAAGTCATATTGCAGTCCAATGTTATGCTAAGAAAGATTATATTCGCAGTGGTAAGTTGCAGCAAGGAAACTATGCATCCTCTTCACGACAGAATGAAGACAAAAATGAACGTTTGTTTGTTATGCAGCATATGCTGAATGCTGTCATAGGAAAGGGAACACATGAAGATGTTTGGTATGTTGATTCAGGTGCATCCAATCATATGACCAGCCATGCAGGATGGTTTGGAGAGATGCAGAATTTGCAAAATGTAGGTTATGTGCAGACGGGTGATGATTCATGCCACCCAATTTCACACATTGGAAAAGTTCCATTATCCTTGCATGATGGTAAGACAAAGAGTCTTTCAGATGTATTACATGTGCCATCTATTATAAAGAACTTGGTATCAGTGGGTCAGATGGTAGAGCAAGGGCTGTAAGTCAGATTTAATGCAAAGGGCTGCTTTGTAGAAGACTTCAATGACAAGTGTATGTTAGTTGCAAAGGAAGTAGAGTTGGACGTATGTTTACTCTAGATGCTGGAATTCCTACTATGAATGCTGCAATGTATGCTAAAGGAAAAGGTGTTGCTGCAGATATTGAAATTTGGCACAAATGCATTGGACATGCAAATGTACAAAGGCTAAAATTAATGCAATCCAAAGGGTTGGTTAGAAGTTTGCCTACATTTAGAGTTGCAGAATTTCATAAGGTATGCGAAGCATGTCAGTTTGGTAAGCAGGCAAGACAACCCTTTTCACATGACAGAGATGTAAGTAGAAATATCCTTGATGTTGTGCATACAGACATTTGGGGGCCTGCACAAAATGTATCTCTTGGAGGCAGTTCATACTTTGTCACATTCATTGATGATTGTTCTAGAAAGCTGTGGGTATATTTTATGAAGGAAAAGAGTGAAGCATTTGAGCATTTTAGAACTTTCAAGGCTGTAGTTGAAAGAGAAATAGGCTTGAAGTAAAGTGCTTGAGGTCAGATGGAGGGGGAGAGTACTTCTCGAATGAGTTCAGTGATTTTCTGAGGTCTCATGGGATAAAGAGACAGTTCACATGTAGATATACCCCACAACAAAATGGGGTTGCAGAAAGGAAAAACAGGCATATTGCAGAAGTTGCACGTGCCTTGATGGCTGAAAAGAATATGCCTAAGCATTTTTGGTCTGAAGCTGTTGATACTGCTGTTTATATTATGAAAAGAACTCCCACAGCTGCAGTTCATGATATGACCCCCGAAGAATGTTTTACAGGTAAGAAGCCTGATGTCTCACACTTGAAAGTGTTTGGCTGCATTGCGTATGTTCATGTGCCAGATGAGTTGTGGAAGAAACTGGATCCAAAAGCTGAAAATTGTGTCTTTATTAGATATTCTTTAGAGCAGAAAGGGTATCGCTGTTATAACCCTGTCAAATGTAAGTTCAGAGTGAGCAGGGATGTCATATTTGATGAAATGAGCAGTTGGTATGCATCTAGTGGTGATGCATTGGATGATGATGATAATCATGACACTCATGTGCAGGCTGAAAAGCAAGAATAACGAACTCTTAGTGGACCAGAGACATCATCTGGTAGTCCTTGGTCTGAAAGACTAAGGAGTATCTCTACATCTTCAGGTGCATTTAGTAGCACTACAGGTAAAGAAAAAGGAAAAAGTAAAGTGTCAGATGGCATTGATGCAGTTCTTGATGGAGACTCCAGTGTCTCTGAGAGCTTAGATGATGAGCTTGGTATTCCTTCTGTGAAGACACCAGGTGTACAGAGAGCTCATAATAGTGTAAAGGCTCCATTGAGTGATCTAGTGGTACACAGGTCTAGCAGGGTGAGATACCCTATTAAAAGATTTGGTTTTGAAGGTTATGCAGCTCACCATTATGCTTATATGGTGAAACTATTTGAGGATGTTGAGCTCACATGTTTTGAGCGCTCTATGGGCTCAAGCAAGCACCTAGAGCATGGTCTTACAAGATCAGAGAGTATCTTATCAATATTGTCTTTTATTTTTCTGATGCTGATCACTCACTTTATGTGAGAAAGGGAGATGCAGGTTTGGTCATAATAGTCATCTATGTGGATGACTTGATTATTACAGGTGATAGTGATAGTGGGATTGTTGAAGTCAAGGGCTGTTTGAAGAAGAAGTTTGAGATGAAGGATTTAGGTGAGCTAAGGTACTTCCTTTGCATTGAGGTGATCAGATATGATGATGGTATATGAATTGGGGACTTATGAACTTGTCCCTTTCATAGAAGTTTCGGAGATAAAGATCTTTGTGGAGAGGGAGTGTGGGGGAAAAATTTAGAGATGGGTTTATGGGGGAACTCGAGTGGGAAGGGTTTAGAGAAACCCCTCTTCTTCTTACAAGAACTGGGGCTAGGGCCTTAGTAGCAACCTTTGCTTCAAAGCCGGAATGGGCTTATTGAGAAACTAATGGAAAGGGCTTTAAAACGGGGGGTAAAAGATTTGCTTGTGGTGGATGCTATGGGAAGGGGACTTAAATCCCGGGGTACAATGGTTTTATGGAGATCCAATAGGAAGGGACTTTAAAAAAAACCGAGGGTAATATGGGCTTTATGGGGAATCCATGGGAAGGGGCTTTAAAAACCGGAGGTAAAATGGGCTTGTGGTGGATCCCAATAGGAAGGGGGATTAAAGAAGCCCTCTTAGAAGCTTCCTAGAGAAGCTTCTAAGAAGCTTCAAGGAGCTATGTGGCATGGAGATAGAGGATGGGAGCTTTGATGGTGGCCGTGCTTCACGACAATAGGCGGCGGAATTCTGGACTCGACGACAGCTGGCGCAGCGCAGCTCTCTCTTCCTTCCTCCACATGACGCTGTCAAGAAGCTTTTTTCCTCCCCTTCAACACGATGGCCACCACAGTCTGTCACGGCCTCCTTCTCTCACAACTTTCCTACTCCCCCCAAAAAGGGGGGTTTTTATAGGATAAGGGGGGAGAGGGCTTCCTCCCCCACCTGGCCCCCTTGCATACTATCCTCCCTTCCACCTCCTTAGTTTCCCATTATAGCCCATCCCCTTCTCTCAACCACAATTCGGTTGGGGAAAGGTAAATATATATATATTTTTTGCAATAAACCTATCATTATTCTCTTGACCTCCTCCCAAGAGGGAGTTCACCTGTGGTTATGCGGGTTTTTAACCTTGGTCCCGATTTGCCAATGCAGAGGTCATGATTCCTCAGTACAGTTTATAGATTGCACTGTTGGTAACTTCGATGCTGGAATTAACCTTTGCCTGAGTTTCACGTGGGTTGTGGAAAGTCGGACTAGTAATATTTTTTTAATAGAAATATTACATTCTCTCCCCCTTGGAGGAATCAAGATATCCTCATCTCGAGATAAACTAGGGATATTGATGGTTGAAAGTGCTTTTATCCATCCAAGTGGCATCCTCCTCAGGATAATCTTTCCACTGGACGAGACATTCTCTTAAGGTTCTGGATCTCAATTGTCTCTCCCTAACATCTAGGATCCTTTCAGGCCGTAGCTCAAGGACTCCTTGTGTAAAGTTCTAAATTTCTCTTCACGTGAACTAACCCTTTCAGGTAATGGATAATGAGATATAATTTTTGTTAGGATAATGCACTTTTTTTTTCATTATTCCCCTCCCCAGCCGACTGTCGTGCTGGAAGGGGAGGGGAATAGTAATCGTGCTGAAGCTCCTCGGTGGGGCAAACCCAGGTGATAGCGCCATGCACAACAACACGGAGAGAGGGAGGATTCCCTTCCCTCTCCCTATAAAAACTCCCACTCAAGGGAAGGCCAAGGAGAGGGGAGAGGACGACGTTGCCAGGACATCACCGTGAGAAGGAGGAGGAAGGGAATACGCTGTCGCGATGCCTGACAGAGGAGCTAAAGTCGACAGAGAAAGAGGGGGAGGCTGCTGTTCGGCTGCCACATCTCGAATGCCCAGGGAGGAGCCGCTCCCACCGTCGACCATAGAGCCCTTCGCCCCCCCTTCCACGTGGAAGCTTTACAAGCTTCCTGGGGGGGAAGATTCTAAGGGCCTTAAGCCCCCTTTCACCCCCGTGGCCCAAAACTTCCCAAGGCCCCCTTTTTTATGCATTTTCAAAACCCCCCCTAGTTTTGATTATTTTAAGGGCCTTGCATCCCTTCTTGTGCCTCACCAAATTCTCCCTTCCCCCCCCAGTGCTAAACTCAATGACCCTTTTGTCTTGGGCCGTATAAACCCTTTTCATCCCCTATTGTGCCTTTCGAAAACCTTTCATTTCCCCATGTGTCTTATCATCCCCCTTATCCTTTAAATCTTTAGGCTTTAAAGGTCTTATCACCCCTCTTATCCCTTCAGCCAAAAACACCCTCGCGTGTAACATTCCTCATCTCCCATCCCTTGTGACATATTGAAGACCCCCTCATGTTTAAAGCTCATAAGGTTTCTTTTTAACTTAACCTTCCCATGTTTCCCGTGGGCTTTAAAAACCGCGTGCTTTATAAAATTCCTTAAGCCTTTCTCTTGGACTTAGAAATTACTCCCCATTTCTCCCATGGTTAAAACCCTTAGTCGTTCCTTACCCTTTTCAAAATACCCTTGGGACTTTGATTTTTTTTCCCCTACTCGAAAAAGAGAAGAAAAGTATTGAGGTGCAAGGGAGCAACAGTGGAATTTTGAAAAGGAAGTGTAAAGTTGTTTCCACGTCCGAAGGACTACAATTGCATTGCCTCCTAAGAAAGTCCAAGGCGCAGTCTCGCAGGAGGGTCATCTCCCGGTATCCATGTGGATATCTCACCCCAAACCCAGGTTTTTCCTTCTTAATTTTTATTTTATATCGTTGTAATTTAATCATGCAAGGTTAGTTGTTAGAAATAGAATATATTTTGTCCTAGTCATTCACGATGAAATACATCTAATGGAACATGAGAATAAATAAAGTATAAACGTACTTTTTTCAAATAGCTTTATGCATTGAAATGAATTATGAGCTAGATTATTACCCATTAAATTAGTATACTTTGGTTAAGCCTAAAGGTATAAAACTGCATCTTGCACTATTAACCCCTATTCTTTTTACAATGAATCATCATGGAAAGTGCAAATCATGAAAGGACTCTTACGATGCATAAACTCTATGAAATTATCGTTGCTAACTGCATAACTTAGCAAGAAAAAGGTTGCTTATTTAGCATGAGTTTTGTTTGCAAAGAAAAGGGAAGATTAGTTGGAATTAACCTAACCTCAAATCGATAAAGTTTAGGATTGAAAAGTCAATTGATACATAGATAACAAATCATGTGGAAGTAATCTCGAAATTACCTTCTAGAGTTAACCAAGTTGATATAAACTTAAAAATACCTAGGCTGCGAAATATTCGTTGGGAATGAGTTAAATTCCAAGAAACGTCTATACCTAGGTAGCTTCAGTTACCCCCGACTGTCTGCCTGACCCTAACCAAGGGGGTTGTTGACCACGCCGGGAACGTGGACCAAACCCGCCGCGAGAGATCTCTCCGTTGAGCGCTACTTGAAGCAAGAAGATGCTTGGGTGCTAGGGGGGCTCTAGCCATAAATCCCTCGCCTTCCGAGTCCTGCACAAGAGGCTAACATGACTCGGGATTCGATCTCGAGGCCCGCATACTAGTCTACGGGTGAAAACTTGGAATAGTGATTCTTGTGGATTGCTGGATAGTCTTTGGGCGGATTGTGGATAAGCCTACGGGCGGAACTCTTTGTATTTCAAAGATAATTATGATGACCTGTTAATAAAGAACTTGTCAGATATTGTTTTTCTATGTCAAGTGATAAGATTACGTGAAGGAACCAGTGCCTAATGGGTTAATTAAAGAAGATGGTTGTTACATGTCCAACTAATGTGTTAGATAAGTAAATAACTAAAACAACCTGAGGAAAGTGCGGAGGATTGGCCATAGCTCTGTCCTACGGATGGGTGGTCCTAGTTGGCTGGGAACTTTTCTCAAAATACGAGGAACAACAGGATGAGCGTCAAAGGACACGAACAACAAAAGGGTTGACCTAGAGTTATGACTTAACTCGATTTACGTTGTTTTAGGGGAAGGGAATGGGACTATGCCTTATGGCAGAGAGGTTGAGCTTTGCATCCCTCTCGTTTCCCTTTCTCCTTGAACCAAGTGCAGCGTGAATCCACTTCGGAGCTGGCGTTTCTGCGTAAAGTAATCCACTTGGGTCCGATGCTAGTTGCTATTAGGAAATGACCAATCAGAAAAACCCTAATTCAGGTTGATCCTAAGTGAAAATGGCCGGAATACTTCCGCTATGTGGCAGACGTGGAAAGCCCTAGATCGCAAACCCCGTAACATTCCATGGGAGTGCTGGACGGAGCTTTCTAGACATCCTTTCTGATGGACTGCTAAGACGTGTCTTGGATGATACTAGTGGACACGTTACAGTTGGTATCAGAGCCGACCAACAAAGGAAATTTTTTTATGAAATCATAATAAGATGAAGTAAAGCAAATGTTGCTGTCCAAACATTTCCTTACCTTCAATGCTGTCTTGCAGAATTACGAAGCGTGGAACAAGTTCTTGGTATTTCGAGTCATCTTTATGACTGCAATGCATTCTCCACATTATCGACAAAGGGTTGAGATGATGAACACCCTAGAGCAGATCTATAATCCATCACCCTTGTACATGGAACGAAGATGGACGGGTGCCTCAGGAATCTACTATATAGCCGCCCACCGGTTTGCTTATCTACAAACCAACCTAAAGAGGATCAAGTGTTTGGAAGACCTGAAAATCGTGAAGCTATTCATTTTTGTAGAAGTTCACGTAAACTCAACTTTACATATTCAAGGACGGAGGGTTGAGATGAACTCATATGTATATGAGGAAGTAACCTGTGTAACAGGATTAAAGTGGTGGGCCGCCACGAGAAGTATGGATTCCAATAGAAAGGATATCCTGAACTTCCAATGACTTACCGATTCTTGAAGATCCATGATCCGAAACCATACTATTATATAGTGCCTGTAGATAAATGTAATACAACATTGTTCTCCCCAAACTAAATGTAACAGCTGGCTTATCATCGCATGAAATGTTGTATTCGAAAGACTATGGCCATATAAATACAAATAAAGACTTCTTTTTATCAATGTCTGATTGTGCATAAGAGTTGATAAAAAGTTAAGTAGCTACATTGTTTACATGATAGCGAAATTGAAGATGTAATATAAATTAACGACGATTATCGTATAATAACGTTAAGAAAAGCTTTATTAAGGCACAACCCCAGGTATAGGTTCCCAATTCGCCTCCTACATCAAGTATTGCTGTGATCCAGGAGAAGAAGTTCCTTCTCAAGCAGATTAAGCCACTCGAGTTTGACGGGAGAGGAAAATTCGTCCAAGCTGATGCTGAAATTTGGATTGAATCCATGGAGGATTACTTTGAAGCAGTCGGTACTGCACCTGCCAATCACGCTATGCTCGCCAAGCTAAAGCTCACCGGCAAAGCCAGGCTTTGGTGGAAGCAATGGTGCAGGGATCAAGGGATCACAAAGGGATCCGTTACTTGGGAGAAGCTGAAGAAAGTTGTGCAAGGAAGATATTTACCACCTGCTTATCACACACAAAAAATGAGTGAGTTCTACAAGCTAAAATAGATGGGGCTCATGCTTGATGCATACTAATCTAAATTTGTCTCACTTCTTAAGTATGCACCGCAGATGGACATGACACAGCAGGTGTCTAAATTTTGTGTGAAATTAAATCCACTAGTCAATACCCATCTCGAATCTATGCGTCCATGAGATCTTCAAGACACACTCATTCGAGCGGCGCCTATAATTCAGGAGGTGCAAGCTAGACCAAGGGGTAACAAAATTTGGTCTTATAATGACCCGAACAGACGAGCATTTAGACCTCAAATGAAGAGAGCTCAAGGTCATAATCAGGGACAAAGAAAGAAAGCAAGGACGAATAATGTCAACAACTTTGTTCCTACTCAAAGTAATGGCCGAAACCTCAGTTGTTTCCACTGCAACGAACTTGATCACTTCAAGGGGCAATGTCCCAAGCTTGGTGGAGGACATCGCCAAGCACCTTTCCAAGGTTCAGGCCGTGGTCAAGGAGCTGCTACCCGAGGAAGAGGGAGAACCACCTGCATTGCCAATAGGAAAATGTGCGAAGAAGAAGAAGAGGAAGATCTGACCATGGAAGCAGAATTCGAAAGGGTGATAATCCATGCCGCTTTACACAAGAAAGGGCCAAATCGCCCGTTCTCGGTGATTCAGACACCGTCGGACTATCAAGGTAAAGGTTTCAAGACCTTGATTGATTGTGACAGTACACATACCTTTATCTCACCAGCATGTGCAAAAAGATTAGGAATAGCCAGAGTAGAAGCACCTACCCTGCTTGTGGAATTGGCAAATGGTCGTGAGGTTACTTGTACCAGGAAAACTGCTAAGGTGGAATTCTTCCCAGGAGGAAAGAAAACTTCGGTTAAATTCAGAGTCATGAATTTAGGTATCCATGAGTGTCTACTTGGAATGGATTGGCTTAAGCCTAACGACACCCACATTGAATGTGGAAAGGGTCAAGTTTCCTTTCGAAACTCTGAAAGGGAATTAGTCAAACTCAAGGTGAGGCAGGAGTGCCAAGAATCCAATTGGCCAAAGTATCTCGGATCATAAAAGGAGTAAAAAAAGGATTACATGTTTACTTGATCAAACTCAACGAATTAGATCAAAAGCAAGAGTCTCATGAAGGACCTTCTTGGCTAAAGGAATACGCAGATGTATTCCCTGAAGAGTTGACTAAACTTCTTCTTCAAAGAGAAGTGGATCATGAAATTAGGTTAGTACCAGAAGCTGCGCCAATTGCAAAGAGACCTTATAGAATGTCCATACTAGAAGCAATTGAGCTGAAGGAACAACTCAAGCAACTGCTAGATCAGGGCTACATCCATCCTAGTAGTTCACGCTGGGGAGCTCCACTACCATTCCATAAAAAGAAAGATGGGACACTTCAACTATGTATTGATTACCGTGGGTTAAATCAATCAACACTCAAGAACAAGTATCCTATTCCTAGAATAGATGAGCTTCTTGATCATCTTCAGGGTACAAAGATCTTCTCCAAGATTGATCTCAGGTTAGGTTACTATCAAATAAGGATCAAGGAAGAAGATATCCCAAAGACAGCCTTCAATAAAAGATATGGGCACTTTGAGTTCCTAGTTATGTCATTTGGGCTTACGAATGCACCTGCCACCTTCAATAGGTTAATGCAGGATATCTTTAGGCCATATCTTGATGATTTTGTGCTTGTCTTCTTTGATGACACTTTAGTCTATTCTAAACAGGAAGAAGATCATGAACCTCAACTTCGGATTGTCCTTGAGACAATGAGGTCACATAAGCTATATGCTAAAATGAAGAAGTGTGCATTCTTCAAGCGTCAGATTGAATATCTGAGACTCATAGTATCAGCAGAAGAAATCTCAATGGACCCAGCCAAGGTCAGAGATGTGCTTGAGTGGCCAATACCAGTATCCGTCAAAGAGATACGTAGCTTTCTTGGATTGATAGGATGGTATAGGGTCTTCATCAAAAACTATGCTTTGATTGCAGCACCTCTAACGGACTTACTAAAGAAGAAAACTTCCATTGCATGGTCAACTCCCGAACAAAATAGCTTTGACAGATTGAAACAAAGTTTGGTATCAGCACCTATTCTAAAACTTCCAGACCTCAATAAGGAGTTTGAGGTAGTAACTGATGCTAGCATTCTTGCCTTGGGGTGTGTACTTATGCAGGAAGGTCATGAAAAGAATTATGCTATGCATGATCTGGAATTGCTAGCTGCCATCCATGCTCTAAATCTTTGGAGACACTACTTGTTGGGCAATAAGTTTACTCTAGTAACTGACCATAAGAGTCTCAAATGGATCTTTACCCAGAACGAGCTCAACATGAGGCAACGTCGGTGGATTGAAGTGTTGGAGGAGTATGACTTTGAAATCAAGTACCGACTAGGAAAAGAGAATGTAGTTGCCGATGCACTTAGTTGCAAGGCATTCCTTAATTCCCTAATCTTGCAAAATCCATCAACATCCAGATCTCTAGCTACAAAAGTATCTATGCCAAACAACCCTATACTTGAGTTAGCTAGAGAGAATGCATGCCATGATCCAGCCTACCAAATAATGCTAAGGGAGATCTCTATCAAAGATCAGAATCAAAAGTTGCAGGCTAAGTATCATGAATTTTCTATCAATAATGGGCTTGTCTATTATAGAACAAGGCTGTGTATAGCAGCAAGCCAGTCACTTAAGCAGAAGATATTGTGGGAAGCTCATGATTCCCCTTTCGCACGACATCCTGGCTATGCCAAGACTCTCAATGCAGTTAGGAAGAGCTACCATTGGGAGAGGCTCAAAGGTGACGTTCTCAAATATGTCACCGAGTGTTTGTCTTGTCAACGTATCAAAGCCAAACATGTCATGATGCCAGGGAAACTGCAACCGCTTGATATCCCCCAAATGAAATGGGAATTCATCAGTATGGATTTTGTTGTAGGCCTACCCCAAGTCCAGGGAGGATACAACTCCATCATGGTTGTGGTTGACATGCTTACTAAGGTTGCACACCTTATTCTAGTAAAGACAAATTATAAAGCCTCAGACATTGCAAGATTGTTTATCAAGGAGATATTCAAGCTACATGGTTTACCCAGAAGAATCATTAGTGATCATGATTCTCTCTTCACATCACACTTCTCGAGAGCTATCTTTGAAGCTATTGGGACTCAACTCTGTTTTAGCACCGCCTACCATCCCGAAACGGATGGCCAAACAGAGCGAGTAAATCAAGTCATCGAGGATATGCTTAGGGCATACTGCTGTCGAGAGTCGAAGAGGTGGATTCAATACTTGCCTTTGATTGAATTCACCTATAATGCTTCGTACCAGCAAAGCATTTAGATGACCCCTTTCCAAGCATTATATGGTCATGACTACAGAAGTCCCGTAAACTTTTCTGATCCAACCCTAAGGGTTGAAGCTTCAAGGCAAATGTTGGAAGAGATGGATGACCAAATTAAGTCAATAAGACAGGACATACAAGCGGCCAAGGATAGACAAAAGGCATACGCGGATTTGAAGCGTCAAGAAAGGGTCTTCGAAGAAGGAGACATGGTCTTCATTTGCGTACGCCCTAAAAAGAGTGCTCTATCCTTAGGGAATTGCAAGAAGCTAAGTCCAAGGTATTGTGGGCCATAAAAGATCCTCAAATGCCTAGGACCTAATGCTTATAAATTGCAAATTCCTGAGAACCTAAAAGTTCACAAAGTATTCCACATTAGCCTATTGAAAAAGTATGTACCTAATCCTAACCATGTACTTGACGACCAACAAGTTTTAATGCCTAGTCAAGGAGTCCTTGAACTAAGGCGTGATAGGATCTTAGATGTTAGGGAGAGACAATTAAGATCTAGAACCCTCAGAGAATGCCTCGTCCAGTGGAAAGATTATCCCGAAGCGGATGCTACTTGGAAAAATGAAGGCACTCTCAACCATCAATATCCCGAGTTTATCTCGAGATGAGGACATCTCGATTTCTCTAAGGGGGAGAGAATGTAAAGTTCTAAATTTCTCTTCACATGAACTAGCCCTTTCAGGTAATGGATAATGAGATAGAATTTTTTTTAGGATAATGCAAATTTTTTTTTCATTATTCCCCTCCCCAGCCGACTGTCGTGCTGGAAGGGGAGGGGAATAGTAACCATGCTAAAGCTCCTCGGTGGGGCAAACCCAGGTGGTAGCACCATGCACAACAACACGGAGAGAGGGAGGATTCCCTTCCCTCTCCCTATAAAAACCCCCACTCAAGGGAAGGCCAGGGAGAGGGGAGAGGACGACATTGCCAGGACATCATGGTGAGAAGGAGGAGGAAGGGAGTACGCTGTCGCGACGCCTGACGGAAGAGTTGAAGTCGACAGAGAAAGAGGGGGAGGCTGCCGTTTGGCTACCACATCTCGAGTGCCTAGGGAGAAGCCACTGCCACTGTCGACCAAAGAGCCCTTCACCCCCCCTTCCACGTGGAAGCTTTAGAAGCTTCCTGGGAGGGGGGAGCTTCTAAGGGCCTTAAGTCCCCTTTCACCCCCGTGGCCCAAAACTTCCCAAGACCCCCTTTTCTATTCATTTTCAAACCCCCCCCCCTCGGTTTTAATTATTTTAAGGGCCTTTCATCCCTTCTTGTGCCTCACCAAATTCTCCCTACCCCCCCCTCCGGTGCTAAACTCAATGACCCTTTTGTCTTGGGCTATATAAACCCTTTTCATCCCCTATTGTGCCTTTCAAAAACCTTTCATTTCCCCCCGTGTCTTATCATCCTTCTTATCCTTTAAACCTTTAGGCTTTAAAGGTCTTATCACCCCTCTTATCCCTTAAGCCAGAAACACCCCCGTGTGTAAAATTCCTCATCTCCCTTCCCTTGTGACATATTGAAGACCCCCTCATGTTTAAAGCTCATAAGGTTTCTTTTTTCCTTAACCTTCCCATGTTTCCTGGGGGCTTTAAAAACCGTGTGCTTTATAAAATTCCTTAAGCCTTTCTCTTGGACTTAGGAATTACTCCCCATTGCTCCCATGGTTAAAACCCTTAGTCGTTCCTTACCCTTGTCAAAATACCCTTGGGACTTTGATTTTTTTTCCCCTACTTGAAAAAGAGAAGAAAAGTATTGAGGTGCAAGGGAGCAATGGTGGAATTCCGAAAAGGAAGTGTAAAGCTATTTCCACGTCCGAAGGACTACAATTGCGATGCCTCCTAAGAAAGTCCAAGGCGCAGTTGCGGGAGGGTCATCTCCTAGTATCCATGTGGATATCTCACCCCAAACCCAGGTTTTTCCTTCTTAGTTTTTATTTTATATCATTGTAATTTAATCATGCAAGGTTAGTTGTTAGAAATATGATATATTTTGTCCTAGTCATTCACGACGAAATACATCTAATGGAACATGCAAAATAAATAAAGTATAAACGTACTTTTTTCAAATAGCGTTATGCATTGAAATGAATTATGAGCTAGATTATTAGCCATTAAAGTAGTATACTTCAGTTAAGTCTAAAGGTATAAAACTGCATCTCGCACTATTAACCCCTATTCTTTTTACAATGAATCATCATGGAAAGTGCAAATCATGAAAGGACTCTTACGATGCATAAACTCTATGAAATTATCGTTGCTAACTACATAACTTAGCAAGAAAAAGGTTGCTTATTTAGCATGATTTTTGTTCGCAAAGAAAAGGGAAGATTAGTTGGAATTAACCTAACCTCAAATCGATAAAGTTTAGGATTGAAAAGTCAATTGACACATAGATAACAAATCATGTGGAAGTAATCTCTAAATTACCTTCTAGAGTTAACCAAGTTGATATAAACTTAAAAATACCTAGGCTGCGAAATATTCGTTGGGAATGAGTTAAATTCCAAGAAACGTCTATACCTTAAATACTTGTCCACATTCCCTGAATGTAGGGTCAGTAAATTGTAATCGTAAAAGGAACTAGGGTTTATCCCTGAGATTCTTACAAAAAATAAAGCCAGGAAACCCTAGGTCTAACAACGTCATCTTAAAGAACCTGAAACGGATTTTTTCGTGACTCCATTATCGCATAGTACGATGCGGGACTTGTGCAGCAAGTACGGAGTCATATGGTCTTGTGATTGAATCACAAGAAGAAAGGCCAAATTCTTGCAACAAGGATGGGGGATCCTTACGCAAGTTATCTTGCAAGAGGATGTATACTTTGATATCCTTCTTGAGTAAGGAAGATTAATCGGAGATTAAAGACGAGAAACTGAAGTACCCAATGAACTTTAAGGTTTAACCAAGTTGGGTTAATAGGGTACGCCCTAACCCAGAATATAGGGAATCTTGCCAGGTTGCAAGTCATCCCGGATCGAGTGCTGGATGCATTCGAAAGGAAGGATTCATTCCTTAGCAGTTTGCCAACATAAAAAACGATCAATGGAAATGTTTGTGCTTGCTACAGATTTTAGAGCACTATTTGACCTTGTTTGACCAATGAATTAAAAGATAAATGAATATCTATACTTCAAGTTGAAGGCCTGAAGGGAGAGGCAGCTTCAATTACCCCGGACTATCTGTCTAACCCTAACCAAGGGGGTTGTTGACCGTGCCGAGAACATGGACTGAACCCGCCGCGAGAGGTCTCTCCGTTGAGCGCTACTTGGAGCAAGAAGATGCTTGGGTGCCAGGGGGGCTCTGGCCGTAAAACCCTCGCCTTTCGGGTCCTGCACAAGAGGCTAACATGACTTGGGATTGGATCTCAAGGCCCGCATACTAGTCTACGGGCGGAAACTTGGAATAGTAATCCCTGTGGATTGCTGGATAGTCTTTGGGCGGATTGTGGATAAGCCGACGGGCGGAACTCTTTGTATTTCAAAGATAATTATGATGATTGTTAATAAAGAACTTGTCTGATATTATTTTTCTATGTCAAGTGATAAGATTACGTGAAGGAACCAGTGCCTAACGGGTTAATTAAAGAAGCTAGTTGTTACATGTCCAACTAATGTGTTAGACAAGTAAATAACTAAAGCGACCCGAGGAAAGTGAGAAGGATGGGCCATAGGTCTGTCCTACGGATGGGTGGTCCCGGTTGGTTGGGAACTTTTCTCAAAACATGAGGAACAATAGGATGAGAGCCAAAGGATACAAACAACAAAAGCATTGACCTAGAGTTATGACTTAACCCGATTTACGCTGTTTTAGGGGGAAAAAATGGGACTATGCCTTATGGTAGAGAGGTTGAGCTTTGCATCCCTCTCATTTCCCGTTCTCCTTAAACCAAGTGCAGCATGAATCCGTTTCGGACCTGGTGTTTCTACGTAAAGTAGTTCGCTTGGCTCCGACGCTAGTTGCTGTTAGGAAATGACCAATCAGGAAAACCCTAATTTAGGTTGATCCTAAGTGGGAACGGCCGGAATACTTTCTCTACATGGCAGACGTGGAAAGCCCTAGATCGCAAACTCCGTAACATTCCATGGGAGTGTCGGGTTGAGCTTTCTAGACATCCTTTCCGATGGACTGCTAAGACGTGTCCTGGATGATACTAGTGGACACGTTAACCCTTGGCTAGGCATTACAACTTGTTGGTCATCAAGTACATGGCTAGGATTAGGTACATACTTCTTCAGTAGGCTGATATGGAATACATTATGAACCTTTAGGTTCTCAGGGAGTTACAGTCTATAAGCATTAGGTCCTAGGCACTTGAGGATCTTGTATGGTCCACAATACCTTGGAGTTAGCTTCTTGCAATCTCCTAAGGATAAGGAAATCTTCTTTGGGCATACGCAAATGAAGACCATGTCTCCTTCCTCGAAGGTTCTACATTGACACTTCAAATCCGCGTATGATTTTTGTCTATCCTTGGCGGCTTGGATGTCTTGTCTTATTGACTTTACTTGGTCATCCATCTCTTCCAACATCTGTCTTGAAGCTTCAACCCTCAAGGTTGGATCTGAGAAGTTTAGGGAACTTCGACAGTCATGACCATACAATGCTTGAAAATGGGTCATCTGAATGCTTTGTTGGTAAGAAGTATTGTAAGCAAACTCAACCAAGGGCAAGTATTGAATTCACCTTTTTGGTTCATAGCAGCAGTGTGCCCTTAGCATATCCTTGATAACTTGATTGACTCGCTCCATTTGGCCATCAGTTTGCAGATGGTAAGTTGTACTAAAACAGAGTTGAGTCCCAATGGCTTCAAAGATAGCTCTCGAGAAGTGTGATGTGAAGAGAGAATCACGATCACTAATGATTCTTCTGGGAAACCCATGTAGCTTGAATATCTCCTTGATAAACAACCTTGCAATGTCTAAGGCTTTATAGTTTGTCTTAACTGGAATAAGGTGTGCAACCTTAGTAAGCATGTCAACCACAACCATGATGGAGTTGTATCCTCCCTGAACTTGGGGTAGGCCAACAACAAAGTCCATACTAATGAATTCCCATTTCATTTGGGGAATGTCAAGTGGTTGCAACTTTCCTGGCATTTTGACATGTTCGGCTTTGATACGTTGACGAGACAAACACTCAGTGACATATTTGAGAATGTCACCTTTAAGCCTCTCCCAATAGTAGCTCTTTCTAAGTGCATTGAGAGTCTTGGCATAGCTAGGATCTCCTAAGAAAGGGGAATCATGAGCTTCCCACAGTATCTTTTGCTTAAGTGACTAGCTTGCCGGTATACATAATCTCATTCTATAGTAGACAAGTCCACTATGTATAAAGAATTCATGATACTTAGCCTGTAGCTTTTGGTCGTGGTCCTTGATAGGGATCTCCCTTAGCATCTTTTGATCGACTGGATCATGGCATGCTTCTTCTCTAGCTAGCTCAAGTATTGGGTTATTTGGCATGGACACCTTTGTGGCTAGAGATTCAGCTGTTGATGGATTTTGCAAGATTAGAGAATTAAGGAATGCCTTGCGACTGAGTGCATTGGCAACTACATTCTCCTTTCCAAGTCGATATTTGATTTCAAAATCATACTCCTCCAGCACTTCAATCCACTGACGTTGCCTCATGTTGAGCTTGTTCTGGGTAAAGATCCACTTGAGACTTTTATGATCAGTCACTAGAGTAAACTCGTTACCCAACATGTAGTGTCTCCAAAGCTTTAGAGCATGGATGACAGCTAACAGTTCTAGATCATGGGTAGCATAATTCTTCTCATGGCTCTTCAGTTTCCTTGAAGAGTATGCTACAGGGTGACCTTCTTGCATGAGCACACATCCTAAAGCAAGCGTGCTAGTATCAGTTACTACCTCCAACTCCTTACTGAGATTTGGGAGTTTCAATATGGGTGCTGATACCAAACTTTGCTTTAATCTATCAAAGCTAGATTGTTCGGCAGCTGACCATGCAATGGATGTTTGCTTCTTCAGTAAGTCTGTCAGAGGTACTGCAATCAAAGCATAGTTTTTGATGAAGACCCTATACCATCCTTTCAATCCAAGAAAACTGCCTATTTCTTTGACAGTTGTTGGTATTGGCCATTCTAGAACATCTCTGACTCTGGCCAGATCCACTGAGATTCATTCCACTGATATGATGAATCCCAGATATTCAATCTTATGCTTGAAGAACGCACACTTCTTCATCTTAGCATAGAGCTTGTGTGTCCTCATTGTCTCAAGGGCAATCCGAAGTTGGGGTTCATGATCTTCTTCTTGTTTGGAATAGACTAAGGTGTCGTCGAAGAAGATGAGTACAAAGTCATCAAGATATGGCCTAAAGATATCCTGCATTAACCTATTGAAGGTGGCAGGCACATTCGTGAGCCCGAATGACATAACTAGGAAATCAAAGTGTCCATATCTTGTGTTGAAGGCCGTCTTTGAGATATCTTCTTCCTTGATCCTTATCTAATAGTAACCAGACCTGAGATCAATATTGGAGAAGATCTTTGCACCTGAAGATGATCAAGAAGCTCATCTATTCCAGGAATAGGGTACTTATTCTTAACAGTTGATTGAGTCAACCCTCTGTAATCAATATACAATCGAAGCGTTCCATCTTTCTTTTTCTGGAATAGTACTAGAGCTCCCCATGGTGAATTTCTAGGATGGATGTAGCCCTGATCTAGCAGTTACTTGAGTTGCTCCTTCAGCTCATTTGCTTCCAGGATGGACATCCTATAAGGTCTCTTTGCAATTGGTGCAGCTTCTGGCACGAGCTTGATCTCATGATCCACTTCTCTTTGAGGCGGGAGTTCTGTCAACTCTTCAGGAAATACGTCCGCGTACTTCTTTAGCCATGAAGGTTCTTCACTAGACTCCTACTTCTGATCTAACTTATTGAGCTTAATCAAGTAGATAGGTAGTCCCTTTCTAAGTCCCTTTATAATCCGAGATGCTTTGGCCAATTGAATTTTTGGCTTTCGAGCCTCTCCTTGAGTTGTGACCAATTTCCCTTTAGAGTTTCGAAAGGAAATTTGGCCCTTTCCACAATGAATGTGGGCGTTATTAGGTTTAAGCCAATCCATTCCGAGTAGACACTCATGCCTACCTAGGTTTATGACTCTGAATTTGACCAAAGTTGTCTTTCCTCCCAGAAAGAATTCCACCTTAGCAGTTTGCCTGGTATAAGTGACCTCATGACCATTTGCTAATTCCACAAGCAAGGTAGGTACTTCTACTGTGGCTATTCCTAATCTTCTTGCACAAGCTGGTGAGATAAAGGAATGTGCACTACCACAATCAATCAAGGCCTTGAAACCTTTACCTTGATAGTCTGTGGGAGCTTTCACTCAACCGCCAAGACCCTCGAACCACTTATTCTTTCAAGCGTTTCAAGCGAGCTCTAATGGCTATCTCTCACCTAGCCGACGCGCCGTCGATCCTACGAGTGTAGTGAGCTTACCTTGATGCTCGATCGAGTACCCTCCTCTCTCTTGCACTCCGGTAACTCCACGATCCTAGATGCTAGCGCAAGCATCCTCAAGCCTCCTCCATCTCCAAGCTCCATCCTCCATAGCCGCGTGCACAAGAGAAGAGAAGGGAAGAGAAGAGAAGAAGAGGAGAGGAGATGGTGAAGAGCTTCACCCTTTTGATCCCTCACCCTCACACACACTCACTCCCTCACACTCTCACACTCCCTCTCTCAAGAGCACACACAAGCAAGAAGGAGAGAAGAAGAGAAGAAGAAGAGGACTCCTTTTGCCACACACCAAAGAATGAGCTTCTCATTAATTTTTCAACTTTATATACAAAACCCTAAATCCCTTTCGGGCGGTCATCCCCTTTTCCTCTTTTACATGGCCGGCCGTAGCCTAGGCTCTTTTTCCCATTTCCGACCATTCTAATTTACCCTATTCCTACTAATGCATACACTTTGCACAGCAGCGAGCCTGGCACTCTTTTACACAGATTTGGGGATGCTCCCCTATTTTGATGGTGCGCCTTTTCCTCTTTTATTGCCGTGGCCCCACACCGAAGCCTTTTGAGGGTCGTGTCCAAATATTTGAATTTTTCAGGGATTGGTTGCCAGTCAAAGTGCCTTTTTTGCTCTTGCGCCTTTTTTTCTCTTTTTCCTTCTTCCCAGTTTCTGCTCCTCTGTGCTGCGGTAACGTGGTCGGACACACGGTAACATTACCCCCCCTCCTAGCCAAGTGCCAATCCCATGGCACTGGGGTGGGACAAGGGGCACGTTAGGTCGGCTGGTAGGCGGAACAGGTAGGTGGGTGGTTAGGGATGATGACCTGGAGCGAGTCCGGCATATGGTAAGCTCCATGGAGACTTTCGGCATCTGTCACATGGTTGTAGCTGGTCGTCTTGTGAGTAGGAGAAGCATTGGAAGCAATGCAATGATGTTGTGGGGGAATTTATTCTGGTAAAATCCCCTTGAACTCGATTTGGCTTGAACCTCGTGGCTTGATTGAAGATTTGTGCCTTGGATCCGAAGGTCCTCGGGCCGGTGGAATCAATAAGCTCTCTGTGGATCTTGAGGCATAGGGCATGGATCGTTGGATGATACATGTCCAAGATCTATGCCAATGGCGGACTCACCTTGAGCTTGTTCGATCATAGTGGCCTGGCTGGAGGCCGGCATGCTTTGGGTTGTTGAGGGGTGCCAGGGGTGACGGTCTTCCGCAGGTAGCCAGCCCCTGAGAGTCGATATATCCTGCAAAAAAAATTGTGCCCTCCCTAAGGGGTGTACTGCTTGTCGTGTAGTGTGTTGTGCTCGTGGCCGTGAAATTGGGAGATGGGTCTAACCTTGGGCAAGCCCTTGGTAACATCCCACACTTGAGGACCCAGCTTGTGCTGTGTTGGTGGTGCGATGTGAGCCTTAGGGTGACAGGTCTGAAAGTCCTGCCCTTGATGTGTCCTAGGCGTGAAGTGGGGGAGGGGGCAAGGGAGATCCCTAGGTGTTTTTTTTTTTTTTTTGGATGAGACATAGGCCCAAGTATCTTAGTCGGAATGAGGAGGAGAAGGTGGGCGGAGAGACTTGCTCAAAAATTGGCGACTCTGCATGTAATTCTTTAG
The DNA here is from genome assembly GCF_053477565.2 of Lygodium microphyllum. Lineage (NCBI taxonomy): Eukaryota > Viridiplantae > Streptophyta > Polypodiopsida > Schizaeales > Lygodiaceae > Lygodium > Lygodium microphyllum. The sequence continues at coordinate 123,483,667 of NC_141151.1, read as the reverse complement.
ATTCATACGGACATGTAGGGAGGTAGTGGAGAGGAAGGGGTGGTTGCATCTAGTGAACTGGCTGTCGTTCATGTCCTCTAGGAGGGCTAGGCAAAAAGAAGGGAGGAGGGTAGCCCTCATCATGAGACGAGCCATGGCACAATCATCTATAGCATTAGGGTCGAAGAATAGGGGAGGCAGGCCACGCTCTTGTGGAGTGGAGTCCTGCTTAAGGAGTAGCCTAAGTAGCCTAAGATAGTTACAGGTGGTTATGAAGACGGGGTCAGGGCATGATGAATAATCCGTAAGGAAGCGCATCATGGATTCGTCTAGGCTTTCTGCGGTAAAAAGAAGGGCATTATCAAAGGATGCTATAGTGGAGTTATAAATGACAGGGAAGTCATAGCGCCCATGGAGGGTGGCATCAAAATATATGCCCACCCTTCGAGGGTACACCATATAAGTAGGTCGTTCCGCTTGAACGGCAGGGTATTAAAAAAAGCCATCCAGGTGAGCATGCTTATGTCGCATACTCGTCTCCTACACAGGGGTTGGTCCCTATAGTTTTGTACAGTGTAGGGGATTTCAAAAACTTTATCGTGCCAGTAGTCGTCCGGTTCGGTGCCCCAAGAGGTTGGGGTATTTTCCCGCTGTTCCAGCCATCTTTTCCCCAGCCGGCCACCGACCACGATCACCTCCTCCATCACTTTGAGGGGCAGGACCCTCCGCAGATTGTTGGGTAGGAGGAGACTGAAGGAGAATGGCTCCTTTGCTATTTCCTGCACCTCCCACACCACCAGTTTTGCATGGAATCCCGCCGGGAGATCATCTGGGCACGGAGGGAGAGGCACGGACAGTAGCACGGCTGGTTTGGCTCTTAGCTTCTATCTGGCCTTCTCCACCAGCTTTTTTCGCCTTTCTTTAGAGATGGATTTTCTTTCTGCAGCAAGGTCTGCTTGTGGTGGATCTTGGGCCTGTGGCAAGGGGGGTTGCGGGACCACATCTTCCCTGAAGCGGTTCACATCGATTTCTAGCTCGGCTTCTTCCCCCTGCCGTTCTGCGAGTTCTGCTTCTTCCTAGAACCCGAGGGCATCTATTTTCTGGGGGGTTAGGCCGGCTGTCGTCAGGTATTTCCACTGTTCCTCCAAACTCAGCCTCACCTCTGTCGGTAGTGGTGGCATCTACAGTCCAGCATGTAGAGCTCTTCTCGCCATGCCAAGCTTCCTCTGTACTGCTACCAGCGACTCTCCTTGTGCTGTGTGGGTGGCATCCAAGATGTTGTCGAGGAAGATCTTCTATTGAGTGCTGAAGGCCACTTGGACTGCCTCTGCCTTGCTCTCCGCAATGATTTTCTCTTTTTCTGTTAAAGCAAGGCAGCGCGCCAGTGTCTTCACCTTCCTCTCGTTATGCGCGGCCCACTCCTCTGCCCTCTTGTTCATCACTTCCAGGCCTTCCCCTTGTCTCAAGCTCAACATCATGATTTTCTGTCCATAATCCTCTAGTTCCCTGACCAGCCTCTCTTGTTCTTGTCGTTCATAGGTCAGCTGATCTGTTAGATGCTTGAGCTCCTCCTCCTTCTCCTCCATGCCTCGCTGCCTTTCTTCGTCCCTAGCATTCAGCTCCTCCCTGAGTGCATCCACCTTAGCAGCTTTTGCAGCAAGCTCCTCGTACTGCCCTATGAGAAGCTTGTGCCCTCTTTGCATGTTTACTAACTCTTGTGTCTCATTCTCGAGTAACTGCCTCCAATGTTCCTCCCTCTCATCCCTAGCCTTCAGTTCCTGTTTCAGCTCTGCAATTTCGCGTTGCTGCAAGGCTACCATTCTTCTCGTGTCCAACTGGAAGGCGGCCATGGTTTCCTTCTCGGCTGCCAACTGGGAGAGCAGCTCAGCGACGTATTCATCGTAATTAGCCGGTGGCATCATCGTTGCGTGAATAGGCGAGGTGGATGCTTCAACTTTTTGCTTTTTGGGTTCTTGCCTGGATTTTGCATCTACGGTTGGCCTTTTCTGTCTTGTGGCCATAGTTTTCATGCTCCGCCCCTGGCCCATTTCTTTGTTGATAAAATATTGCATCCACAACACGAAATTCGACACATCAATGCTAGTGGGGATGCTGGGGGTGATGGTGGTGAGTTCCGTGGGAGGTACCAGGAGGGTAGTGATTGGATGAAGCGGGGCCTTGCCTTTGCCTTCGAAGACTGGGGGTGGCATGAATTCTGGCGCCTGTGTGCTAGATCCAGGCCCCTCCTCTTTGCATGGGCTTAGGTTTCTTAGCTCGTCTACTCGGCACTGCTGTTCGATGGACCGTCGTGTGGCCTCTGCTAGGTCCTCCTCTTCTTTCCTTCGCAGCTCCTCCTCCTCTTCCTCCGCTTTCCTCTTCCTTTCCTCCTACCTTTTCTTTTGCTCCTCCTGCTTTTTCCCTTTTTGTTCTTTTTCCCTCCTTTTCTCTACTTTAGCTTCTTTTTTGGATGCCTCCTTGGCTTTCTGCAACTCCTCTCTTTCCCTCTGCTCCTCCTGCTTTTTCATCCTTTCTCTCTCTTTTGCTTCTTTCAGGGACTCCTTCTTTGCCCTTTCCAAGTCCTCCCTTTCTTTCTTCCTACCTTCATCACCCTTTTTCTTCCCTTCTCTGCCTTTTTCTTCGTTGTTCTGATTGCCCTCTTACTAGTTGGTCCTTCCCCTTCTTCTTCTGTCTGTGTTCTGTCGGTGGACCTGTCCTTGTCCTGTCGAGAGGGCGACTTCTCCGGCGTTTCTCCTTCTCCCTCCTCTGGCTCTTGTGCTGCCTTTACTGCCTCCTGAATTAGTGCAGTTAAGACTCCTCTGTAGCCGATGAAAGAGGCCTTGGAGGAGACTTTCTTCCTTTTCGTTACCTTAGAAGCAGGAGAATCTCCTGCTATTGGTGCACTTCCCAGGGCTAGTGCCTTGGCTGCTTGATAGATAGTCTTCCGCACATAGCCATTCCAATCCACCTCATCTAGAGTGTGGGCTGTTACATTCTCCAGCATGGGCACACTAATCCGATGCATTAAGGAGTTGTATCATTGGCTGGAGAAGAGCATGTGCACCAATTTGGCCTGCAGCCTGGCGTCAGTGTCAGGGATGTCTTGGATGCTCATGCCGTCGTTTGTAAGTACCTCTTCCTTCTTCATTTTTAGAAAGGCGTAGACATCCCTTTTTTGTTGCCTTTCTGTCCTAGGTGCCAATCCCAGAGCTTTTTCCACCAGGACTGGGTCCAATCGGACCGGTACCTTCTTTGCGCCCTCTCCTCGGCCTACTATTACAGTGCCCGCTTCCTGGTTTGAATTGTATGTCCTGAGGAATTCCACGCATTTGAAGTGATCAGGTTCTTGCGAGAATTTTTCAATATATTTTGTCAGGTTGCAGTATTCCACCACCCTTCTGGCTGCCTCCTCCTTCGCCACCATGACTCTGATGTTGTGGATGGTTCGGAACTTTAGCTAGCTGAAGGCGCAGTTTTCCAATTGGATGAAATATAGCTCCCTTTCCTCGTCTCAGTGAATGGGAGTCGGTGGGCGCGGTCTTGCTGCGACATTTTTTGCTCCTGCCATAATTCATAACTTCCGTTAGTGTTTTCCACATGGCACTTTGCTGTTTTTAAACTCTTAACTGAATTTTTGGAAGCCATTTTTCTCATACTAATGCTTAAGTCTTTCAATACTTTTGCTTTACCAGACCCCCTTTTTATTCATTTTCTATCTAATTCCTTCCACCGTATTTTCCACTTTTCTTTTTACTGGGTTTCCCACGTACATACCACCTTCCTTTCGGCTGATAGAAGAATCCTTCCTAGGATTGGGAGTTAAAGGGTGGCGTTGGTGCTCTTGGGGTAGGAATTTACGTGTGAAGAAGCCACGTGTAGAATCGTGGGTTGTATTCCATTTGCCCATGACAATCGAGAGCAGCCGGTTGGATAGAGACCTGGGAGATGTAGGTCAAGACATCATGAAAGAGATCCCCAGTATTAAGGCGACTGGCGACATGTAATTCCTCTTTGGTGAGGAGTTTGTCAATATAGGGGTGGGCGAGCACATGGTCATCCAATTGCTGATTGCGGGTGATGGCCAAAACCCTAAACGAGATGGATGCCACATAAGTGGGGTCGTATTCAATGGTTTTAATCGCCCTGCATTGCTCATCATTCGTCATTATTCAACAACCTTTTTTCTCCCATTGGATTCGCAGAGCAAACCACTGCTGTAAGAACGTGGAGGGCGAACTTCCCATCTGCATGAGCTCGTGCATCTCGTGTTCAGGAATAGAGCAAGGAGGCTTTCGATATGAAGTGACTAGGCGTCTGAGCTCTGCTTGCTCCTTTGAGATTTCATTGTTAGCTATGAGTTTTGTAGCGATCTTGGGGGATTTAGTAGTTATAAGTTCGTATTCCTCCCACGTGCATGGCAATGCACGAACCTGCGAAGCAAGGGTTCGGTCAAGGAGGCCGAAGTCTAGCCTCTCATAGCTTCTAGTGAATGTGGTGAAAGTGTCGTCCAACATCCTGATGCAGGTTATTAAGTCATCCCCAGAGGTCGCGGCAAGGTCATTATCCAAGGAGAGGAAAGGTCGGACCTCGTACGAGGGTCTAAGATCTGCTGGTGGGGATGGTGCAACTGGACTGGACAGTGGTGACTCCTTCCGCGGTGTCACAGGTTGGGCTTTGTACGCAGAAGCACGTTGAGGTGCTGCAGGGAGCTCTAGAGGCCTGGGGGTTGGGCTGGGTTGTGAGTGAGCAGTCATAGGGCTTTTTAATCCCTCTGGATTAAGCAGGTTTAAGGCTTGTGGCGGTTGCTTGGGTCGATAGATGGGTTGAGGCTTACTAGCCATTGCTGGCAATGGCGTGCTGATTATGTGCTGGTTACCCCATGTGCAAGCCTTCCTTTCTAGGGCGATATCACTTGTAGATGAGCTTTTTAGCCGGCCATTTTTAGGCACCCAAATCCAGGGGTTGCCCTCGTAGTATCCGTGTGTCCACAAGAGATCCTTACGAATCCATCGTAGCATGGTCGTTTGTCTATGGCAATAGCATATATACTGCCTCCTAGGCCAGAACGGCTAATGTTTCTGGCGGTTAGTGTCCCATTTGGGCGGTGTACCCGAATGCGGTTCCTGCCATTTTGGCACCCACATAAGTCTGGGTTCCTTGGCCTTATGAGCATTCTTGGTGGGTTTGGGCCTTGGGTCGAGTGCGTGGCACGAAGCCACAGGTTTTGCCCATTTAGACTACGTCTGGGGTGTGGTCCTAGGGGTTTCTATCGGTGGCATCATAATGGTGGAGGAATCCTGACAGCCCTTGCTAAATGTCGTTACTATACGGGTGTTGCTGATGGCAAGATGAATGCGGTTTAGGTTATAATCCACATTATAGTGCGTTAGCTTCTTGAAGGTGAGACCCAATAGTGACACATTTTCGGCTTCTTTAGTGTTAGGCAACACGTGGAAGAAGGCTGGTATACTTTCAGTCTCGATGGAAACAAGTGCCTTGCACTTCCCTAGGAGTGAATAGGCAGTACCCCCAAACGGGGTGAGGCTAGCATTAGTGGGCTGTAGCGTCGGTTGACCAATGCGTTCCAATGGTCATGCGTTAAGATGTTGTAGTCGGCCCCTTCATCAATCAAGGCATTGAAAAGATACATCGCCCTGCTGTGACTGTGATTCATAGATACGCCGGTGCTACTGCTTCCTCGTCCTGATCCGTAAGATCGGTTACAATTGCCATTCGGATGTTCAACGGGGCTTCTAGCATGGGTGGCTCATGTAATGGATGGGAAGGAGGATAGTACTTCTTTACGCGGCTGCTGTTAAAAAAGCCTACTCCTTCACCGTCAAGTGTCTCCAACTCAACATTCCCGGTTCTACCAATCATGTGTACTCTAAAAGGGCCTAGTCCTTGGAACTCCATCTTTTGTTTGTGTCCTTTCACTGAGTATAGCAGAACAAGATCTCCTTGTTCGAAGTCTCGCTGCTTGACATGCTTGTCAAACCACATCTTTTGTCGAGCCTTCTCGCAGATGAGCACGTGGGTGGCTAGAAGACGAGTCTCTGACAGGCGTTCCAGCTCGGTCAGGCGTTGCGTCCATGCTTCCTTCCCTTCCCATTGTTCTTGGAGTGCTATTCTCAGGCTAGGGACAAAGAATTCTACCGGTAGAATTGCTTTAGTCCCATAGGTCAGCCTAAAGGGGGTTTGACCGACGGCTGTTTTATAAGCTGTGCGGTAGGCCCACAAGGCTACCATCAACTTGTTGTCCCAGTCACTTCTCGAGGCTGAGACCACCTTAGTCAGGATGTTAATAAGAATATTGTTAGTCGATTCTGCCTGGCCATTATCCTGAGGGTAGTATGGCGAGGATTTGTGTTGGATGATAAGAAAGGTGGATAGGAGATGTGCTATCACTTCGTTGATGAAGTGTGTGCCTTGGTCGCTAACTAGTTCAATGGGGCAACCGAAGCGCGAGATCACTTGCTCCCATAAGAACTTGGCAGTCATTCTAGCATTGTTTTTTCGTGTTGCTATTGCCTCTGCCCATTTCGTGAGGTAATTCGTGGCCATTACGATGTACTTGGCTTGCGAGTATTGCGCTGCGGGGCTTATTGGTCCTATGAAGTCAATTCTCCATTTTTTGAAGGGTTGGCGAGCAATAATTGGGGTTAACTCCATTTGATCCTTAAGAATCGGAACTTTTGCCCGCTAGCACTCGTCAGAATGCTTGACAAATCGCTTGGCGTCGCGGAAAAGTGTAGGCCACCATAGTTGGGACTGCAGCACCTTCCGTGCTATCGTGTCTCCGCTAAAGTGTCCACCTACAATGCCGCTGTGCGCTTCTGAGAGCACATCATGCATCTCATGTTCACACACACACCTTCGCAGTAATCCGTCTTGCCCCAACCTATAGAGTTGGCCTGCAATCAGCTGGTAGGGCTGGAGCTTCAATATCAAGCGCCTAAGTCATGCCTTTTCTATAGGTTGCTCAGGTAGTCCGTGCTCAAGCACTTGGACTATGTCATCTACCCAGTATGGCATCAGATCAGCCTTAAATAGGTCTCTCTCTCTAGATAGGTGGAATAGGTGGGTGTCAGGTAACTCGTCAATGATGCCTTGTCTAGCTGCTTCTCCAGTGGGTATACGGGACATGTGATCAGCCATGTAATGTTGTTTTCCCTTTCGTACCACCACGGAGAAATCGAACTCTAGGAGTAGGAGGAGCCATCAAGCTATGCGTCCTGTAGCACAAGGTTTGTTTACCAAGTAGAGCAGGGATTGATGGTCCACGCAGAAAATAAAAGGTGTGGCTAGTAGATAGTGCCCGAATTTCTTCACGGCAAACACCATGACTAGTCCCTCCCTTTCTGTTGTTGAATAATTCATCTCCGTCTCAGTGAGTTGCCTACTACTGAAGCTCACTGGGTAGTCCAAGTTATGCTCACTCGGTTGGCACAACACTGCTCCTACGGCAAACTTAGAGGCGTCAATGTGTACGTGGAAGGTAGTGGTCCAGTCCAGGGCTTGCAGAATTGGTGCCATCGTTAGAGCCTTTTTCAGTTGTTCGTATGCCCATTGGTATGCTTTGGTCCACTCGAAGACGATTAGTAGCTTGTACAATGGCCTAGCAATCAGCGCGTAGTTCAGTACAAACCGCCGATAGTATCCTGTGTGACCTAAGAAGCATTGAGCTCCCTTGTAATTACTTGGGGTTGGAAGATCAATGATAACCCTAACCTTCGAGAAGTACGTGGCAATGCCGTTTTTTGACACCACGTGTCCTAAGATGCATCCATGCTTCACCCAAAACTGACATTTCAAGGGGTTCAAGGAGAGGCGATATAAGCGACACCGTTCAAAGACCATGCGAAGTTTTTCTAGGTGTTCAATCCAGGTCGAATGGACACACAGGTCATCAACAAAGACCTCCAACTCCTTGCAAAGCATGTCCTTGAATATGGTGCACATAAGGCATTGAAAGGTGGCGGGGGCATTGGTTAACCCAAAGGGCATGACTACGTAAGCAAAGACGCCCCACTCAGTGGCAAAGGCGGTCTTGTGCCTATCTGCAGGATGCACTTGCACCTGGTTGTACCTCAAGAAGCTATCCAGGAAACTGTAGGCTTCCTTACCTGCCACCCTCTCAAGCATGTGTTCGGTGTATGAAAGGGGTAATTGTCTCTCTTTGTAGCAGCGTTCACCCAGTCTGTATGGGTGTATGAAAGCATGTGTTCGGTGTATGGGTGACACCCAGTCTGTGTGCTCAATTTCGTAAATGAATCCAGCTCTCATCAGCTTGTCGATTTCCTCCTTGATAGCATGAGCATGCTTTGGATTCATGGGGTACGATCGCTGCTTGACCGGCATTGCATCCAATGTCATGGGTATGTTGTGAGTCACAACACTCAGATCTACCCCTCGTAACTCATCTAAGAACCAAGCAAATATGTCTATGTACTCCTGCAAAAGAGCGACAAGACTGAACTCTTCTTCAGTAGTCAAGTCCTCAGTGATGAACACCGGTCGGGGTACTTCCCCTCCCAGGGCTAGGTTTACCTCCTTGACCTTGGCTGGCCCTTCGATTGGTTCACGTGTTTGCCCTTGGCGCTTGGCACCTAGCAGAACCACTATCCTATCCCCTTTTTTAAATTTAGTGAAGCGTTTAGGGAGGTCTTGCGGCTTTCTCTGTTCCTCTGATCGTGCATCCTTGGGGCGCTCTACCTCATCCTGCCGCAACCATCTGCGCCTCAGGTGGACAGGTAAGTCCCCGTTCGTGCGTCTGGTCATGGGTGGCCTAGGGATTTCTAGGTCGCTATCAGAAGTAACTTTTGATTCAGAGTTAAACCCCCCATTTTCACTAGTAGAGGTTGTCTCCCCTGGTGGCTGCAGTTCAGATGGTGATTCGGTTCTAAGCAGTGATGTCATTCCTGGTTGGGCTAGGCTGGCTTGCTCAAGGTCTACTGCTCCTATGCATTCCAACCAAGCATGATCACATTTCGTACACATGAGCCAAAAAGTTTTCTTGCTAGTTTCTTCTTCTTCTTCCACACTCTTTTCAATGTACAAAAAGTATAGATAAGATACAACATAAAGGAAAGTGGCCTACTAAGTCAAACAATGCATAACCGACTACAATAGTCAACGGACGCTATAACTATGCCAGCTGTAAATAGGTGTAACAACATCAATATAATAAGTAATGAGTCAGTGGCCATGTGAGAGTCATAATGACCACCAACGTGCTAAGTGTTACAACTATATATATCATCTCTCACTTAACTTGGGTCTCACCTATATATACTAACTCTACATCAATATGAATCATTCTTTGGGAGCATGTCTTGTGTATCTCTCTCATACTCTCTCTCTCTCAACATGGTATCAGAGCTATGGATGCGTAGCAACAACAAGGAAGATAAGTTGTTTCATTGTTTATACTTGATTGAATTCTTTGCACAAGTGATGATTTGATACATGAACTTGTTCAAATTAGAAGTATTAGTTAACTTGTTCAAATGGCATAGCTCTCGTGGTGCTCTCGAATCCTGTCAAAACCGCTTGTCAATCGGAGTTCTGGATCAAAAGTTATGATAGTTCAGGATTCAAGACAGCAATTCTGCTCGAATCTGCGATTCTTTATTTAAAACTGTAATTCTAATTACAGTTCGTTAATCCCCAATTACAGTTTGTTAATTTCTCATCTTCGTTAATGATGTTGATTACGACAAGCAAACATCTTGCTAATTTTAGCGATGTTTTATTATCGTTCACGTTCTTTGCTCGATCGAAATAGTATTTTTCTTATATGCGTCATCTCGTCTTGCACGTTACGCCTCTCTATTTTGGGCTTTCTTTTTAGTCACTCAATACTTTTCGTCGTTCTTATGTGCATATCCCTATTTTGATTGTCATGCTCAACTACGCTCATCTTGATCATGGTTTGCAGATTCTGCGATCTCATCTTATTTGTTTTCTCTCGACATACAGGCATGGCCAATTGCGTAATTGTTAATGGATATCCATATGGCCAACGTTCGGTTCCCTTCTTCCAAGGACAAGGCTTTCCTGGGTGGAAAGCAAAGATGATGCTAATTCTTGAAGGTGACAAATTATTTGATATTGTTTTGGGCGACCTGTCTTGCCCAGTTCAACCTATTGATGTGATGAATAACAATTGTGTGATTACTGATGGTCCATTATTTGAACAATGGAAAATTGATCATACTGATTGGATTCATCGTGACAAAGCGGCTCATCGTTATATATTTTCTACACTTCCTGACTCGCTTATGTTGGATGTCTTTCATCTGGAAACCTCTCATGCTATTTGGGAGTATCTTATCTCAACGTTTGAGAAGAAATCGGTCACCGAAATTTTATATCTCCAAACTTGTTTGAAGAATCTTCAATATAAGGTTGGTACTTCTATGCACTCTCATATTGAGGCTTTTAAAGACATTATCAATCAGCTTGGTGTTGCCGGCGCTCCTGTTGCTAAAAATCAGATTGTTACTCAACTTCTTCATACCATCAAAGATCCTTTATATGACAATATCATCACTATTTTGTCTAACAAGGATGATATCCACTTTGGCAAAGCATGTATATCTCTTATTGAATATTCTCAACGTCATGAGCATCATTTGGAAAAATCCGATGCTGTTTTGGTCACTCGCGAACAAAGGGATTTTGATGCTGCTTTTGTTGATTGCAAGCGTCCCACTTCACGTTTTCAGCAGGGTGGACGCCCTAATCAAGGTAGAAAATCTTCTCGTCTTACTTATCCTAACAAACATTGTTCTTATTGTGATAAGAAAGGCCACGTGGCTTCTGATTGCTGGGCACGTCAATATTGTAATGTGTCCTCTTAGTATCATCCAGGACACGTCTTAGCAGTCCATCGGAAAGGATGTCTAGAAAGCTCCACCCGACACTCCCATGGAATGTTACAGGATTTGCGATCTAGGTTTTCCCGCGTCTGCCACGTAGCAGAAGTATCCTGGCCGTTCCCACTTAGGATCGAACGGAATTAGGGTTTTCCTGACTGGTCATTAACTAACAGCAACTAGCGTCGGACCCGAGCGAACTACTTTACGCAGAAACACCAGGTCCGAAGCGGATTCATGCTGCACTTGGTTCAAGGAGAATGGGAAACGAGAGGGATGCAAAGCTCCACCTCTCTGCCATAAGGCATAGTCCCATTCCGTTCCCCTAAAACAGCGTAGATCGGGTAAGACATAACTCTAGGTCATTGCTTCTGTTATTCTTTTTCTTTGACGATCATCCTGCTGTTCTTTGAGAAAAGTTCTCGACGAACTGGGACCATCCAACCGTAGGATGGACCCATGGCCCATCCTCCACACTTTCCTCAGTTTGTTTTTAGTTATGTAATTATCTAACACATTGATTTGACATATAACAATCAGCTTCTTTAATTAAACCATTAAGCACTGGTTCCTTCACGTAATCTTATCACGTGACATAGAAAAACAATATCAAGCAAGTTTTTTATTAACATTTCATCATTTTTTTGTTTGAAATACAATGAGTTCCGCCCGTAGGCTTATCGATAATCTTCCCGAAGGCTATCCAGTAATCCGCAGGGATCACTATTCCACGCTTCCGCCCGTAAACTAGCATGCGGGCCTCGAGATCCAATCCCGAGTCACATTAGCCTCTTGCGCAGGTCCCGGAAGGCGAGGGATTTACAGCCAGAGCCCCCCCTGGCACCCAAGTGTCCTCCTGCTCCAAGTAGAGCTCAACGGAGAGACCTCTCGCGGCGGGTTCGGTCCACGTTCCTGGCGCGGTCAACAACCCCCTTGGTTAGGGTTAGGCAGGCAGTGGGGGGTAACTGAAATTGCCTCTCCCTTCAACAACCGTGTTGTTTGGCAAACTGCTAAGGAATTATTCTTTCCTTTTGAGTGTATCAGTACTCATTCCCAAGGTGTCTTGTAACTTGGTGAGATCCTTTATAGTCCAGATTAGGGCATACCTTGTTAACCCAACTTGGTCAACCCTAAAGTTCATTAGATACTTTAGTTTCGGGTTTATAACTTCCCTTATTGTGACATTCCCGATTTTTAACCACGCGTTCCTTACATGAACCTCCTCTTAATAGGAGGTCATGAGAACAATAGATTGAAAATAAGGGATTTTTTTTTTATTTTTCCCTTTTTTCCCCCAGCGACTGTCGTGTTGGAGGGAAGGGGAATAGCAAGGATGACTGAGCATCCTTGTTGGATGCCTGAGGGGGGGGGGGTGAACCCATGCAGGATGCCGCGTGGGGGAGGGAGGATCCCCTCCTCTCACCTATATAAATCGTGTGGAGTTGCTACATAAGGGGGCAGTCGCCATGCTGCATAAGAGGAAGGTAGGAGGGAGGCTGCGTACGTCGTCGCTGCATTGCAAAAGGGAGCCGCCACCAGCCGCTGGGCTTGCTACTATTGCCGCCACTCTCCACCACGGGCTATCACGCCACCACCAACCTCTGCCAAACCCCCCTGAACGGAATCGTTGGTCTCCATGCCGCCACGTAGTTGTCAGAAGCTGTTAGAAGCTTCTTAAAAGCTTCTAAGGGGGGCATGAGGGAGAAAGGCTACGGTAGGCCGTGGAGTGAGTGGAGGGAAGATTAATGAGGCACCGAGTGCCTGTTGCACTATGTGGAGGAAGGAGGGGTGGAGCGACGAGTCGTCGTGCCGCATCTTGAAGGAGAGGGAGACGATGGTTGACACGCCGCCGTCTGTGGCTCGTGTAGCCGCCCGTCAGCCTGCTGACTGAAGTTGCTACCGCCATTCCACCTCACAACCGCCATCAAGGCCTTCAAGATACTCATCGTCCACGTAGTCATTAATCCCCTTTTTCTCCACATGGCCATCACACATCCAGGAAGCTTCTTTTGGAAGCTTCTAAGGGGGCTTCCATAAGCCCCCTTCCCGTGGATTCCCACCCAAGTCCTATAAAGTCCCCCCCTTCCTGTGGATTCCCCACCCGAGTCCCCATAAAGTCCCCCCCCTTCCCGTGGATTTCCCACCCAAGTACTATAAAGTCCCCCCCTTCTCATGGATTTCCCACCCAAGTCCCCATAAAGTCCCCCCCTTCCCGTGGATTTCCCACCCAAGTCCCCATAAAGTTCCCCCCTTCCCGTGGATTCCCCACCCAAGTCCCTATAAAGTCCCCCCTTCTCGTGGATTCCCCACACAAGTCCATATTACCCCCCCCTTACGGGTTCCTTTTAAACCCCCTTTTTCCATTGCAACACCCACAAGCCCCCCTAGGCTGGACTTTGAAGAGAAGAAGGGGAAGTCTACGAGCCCTTCCCACTAATCACCCACAAGGCCGGCCCTAGGATTTTAGTGAAGGAGAAGAAGAACTCTAAATCCTCCATTCTTGCAAGGCCCATTCGCAAGAGCCCTTTCCGCGAACATCCTCGTAAGGCCTCAATTTTTGAAACTCCATTCATAAAATCCCCATTTCCAAGAACTTTGTAGGAGCCCCATTTCCACAAACCAAGCTCCAACCCCGCAAGGCCTCCCATAAGGCCAAATTGTGTAAGCCGGTATTCTCAAGGATCCACACTTCGGAAGGGATCTCCTACGTACGAGGGAGAAGGGCAAGATCTTGAGGCTGCATACCAAGGCAAGTAAATTCACCGATCGGGTAAGGACAAAGGCAAATCGGAAGTCTAAAATTACCCCTACGATGGGCCCTAAAAAGTCACAAGGTGCACCGGGAGGTTCTTCTCCTAATATTCACGTGGATATCTCCCCAAGCCCACAAGTCCAAGTTTTTACTAATTTTGATTCCATGCAAAAGCATTGCATTAATCACGATAACTTCATGGATTAGGAAGCACCTATGCATGCTTAAAATCACCTAGTCAAGTTAAATGCAACTGGAAATAAATCGACTAGTCGAACAATGATTAGAATTAGTTCATGACATGAAATTGGGTCATTGGTATTTTCCATATAAAGAAATTGTCTATCCATTTAACATCCTTAATAGTATGTTGCCTTGTCGTGCATGTCAAAGTGATGGCCTAGAACACCTATTGCCTATCATTATAAGGTTGAGATTATTAAAGTGCACCTTTGACTAGGCATGGAAATATTAATTGCACGTCCCATTTTTAGACAAATCTTCATTGAATGATTCATTAGGGAAAGTCCTTAACACCGTAGGAAATAGAAGAGTGCGGAAATGATTCTAGGAATTTGCGTGTGGCATGTGATTGTAAATTAGAATAGGTCTAGTTTTTTGGCATGAATTTCACTACGTTGTAGTCAGGAAAGGAGTGCATGTTGCACATTTGTCATATGAAAATTTTCATTCATCAAGAGTTGTATTTAGGGAAAGGCTGCATGGTTTATTGAAGCATGAAATCTAAAAGCTTAGAAAAAGAATTGTGGGCATGATTCTTGAATGCAAGTCCTAGTAGGATCAATGGAAGTTATGCCGCAATTTAACATGCGTTTTGATCTTAAAAGTTAGGGTTATTGCGAATTTAGGGGTACGTAGAAGCAATGAATCACGCGTTTAGGTGAATTGTGAGATGTCACAACTAGCTTTCTCCCTTAAAGATCAAGTTAACATCTCTAGGGATGGTTCGTCCTTGTCGCAAGACAAGTAGATTGAATTATCTAAATCGCCTAACCCGCAAGGGATTCGCATGGGATGGCTCAAACGATACGATAAATAACCCAAGTGCTAACTAGGGTTTAGCACGTTAAGGACTTGACCTAATTTCACGCACTTGTTACCAAGACAAACCCTTGAACCAAAGGTCCTACCCACATTCACGGAATGTAGGGACAATTGGACGCTCATGCATAAAATGATCTAAGGTTTCTACCCTAAGGATCACTCGTTCAAATGATGAAACTCGGATTGAGTTGGAATCCCCAGGACCGAACGTTGTCGGCCTAGTGTAATTAGGAATGGGTTGGGTAAGAAGACACCCTAAACCCTGCTTCTCGTCTGGAGATAATTCTGTGACCAGAAAACACCGTTCAATGGATGAAATGATCCCATGGAATAGATGCGACACTTGTGCAATAAGTTGCAACGTCGCATAGACTTGTGGTTTGTTCACAAGAGAGTTTTGCCATTTCTTGAAATGAGGTTGGTAAGTTCTTGCACAAGTTTAACTTGCAAGAGGATGAGTAGTCATCCTGTTACATCACCTTTCTTGGGGAAAATTTTCCAAGAAAAGGGAAGTTAGGTATTTGCTTGGAAGCAAATGATCAATCAATAAATTGGAGCGACATGGTCGCCAGGATTTACTGTTAATAAAACTTAGGGTATTGGTTAAGTTGGGTTAACAGGGTATGGCCCTAACCCAAGGAAAAAAGGGTGAACAAACAAACCCTTGGGGATCCGGCCAAGTCGCAATTGATCCCGGATCAAATGCTGGATGCATTCGGAGAGAAGGATTCACTCCTTAACAGTTGGCCAAGTAAACGACCACTGGAATTGATTGTGCTTGTAACAGTTTAGAAAGAAATGTTTGCATTTTTTGCTCAAAGAACTAAAGGATGAAATGATATCTAATGCTTCAGGTTGAAGGCTTGAAGGGAGAGGCAGCTTCAGTTACCCCTAACTGCCTGCCTGACCCTAACCAAGGGAGTTGTTGACCGCGCCAGGAACGTGGACCGAACACGCTACGAGAGGTCTTTCCGTTGAGCTCTACTTGGAGCAAGAGGATGCTTGGGTGCCAGGGGGGGCTCTGACCGTAAATCCCTCGCCTTCTGGGTCCTGCACAAGAGGCTAACGTGACTCGAGATTGGATCTCGAGGCCCGCATACTAGTCTACGGGCGGAACCTTGGAATAGTGATCCCTGGCAGATTACAAGATAGCCTTCGGGCGGATTATGGACAAGCCTACGGGCCAAACTCCTTCTATTTCAAAGATAGAATGATGAAATGATAATAAAGAATTTGTTTGATATTGTGTTTCTATGTCACGTGATAAGATTAGTGAAGGAACTAGTGCTTAACAGGAGTAATTAAAGAAGCTGATTGTTATATGTCAAATTAATGTGTTAGATAATTACATAACTAAAACAAACCGAGGAAAGTGCGGAAGATGGACCATGGGTCCGTCCTACGGTTGGGTGGTCCCGGTTAGCCGGGAACTTTTCTCAAAAATCTCGAAGAACAGCGGATGATCATCATCATCAAAACGAATAACGAGAGCGTTGACCTAGAGTTACTTCTCACCCGATTTACGCTATTTTAGGGGAACGGAATGGGACTATGCCTTATGGCAGAGAGGTTGAGCCTTGCATCCCTATCGTTTCCCATTCTCCTTGAACCAAGTGCAGCGTGAATCCGTTTCGGACCTGGCGTTTTTGCGTAAAGTAGTTCACTCGGGTCTGACGCTAGTTGGTGTTAGCTAATGACCAAATCAGGAAAACCCTAATTCAGGTCGATCCTAAGTGGGAACGGCCAGGATACTTCCACTACGTGGCAGACGCGGGAAGACCTAGATTGCAAATCCCATAACATTCCATGGGAATGCCGGGCGGAGCTTTCTAGACATCCTTTCCGATGGACTGCTAGGACGTGTCCTGGATGATTCTAGTGGACACGTTATAGTTGGTATCAGAGCCAACCAACAAATGACTTATTTTTAAGAAATTTTAATAAGAAAAAGTAAAGCAAATGTTACTGTCCCAAACATTTCCTTACTTTCAATGCTGTCTTGCAGAATTTTGAAGCATGGAACAGGTTCTTAGTGTTCCGAGTCATGTTTATGACCGTGATGCATTCCACGGATTATCGACAAAGGGTTAAGATGATAAACATCCTAGACCGCATTTACAATCCATTGCTTGTGTACGTGGAATGGAGATGGATGGGTGTTTCAGGGATCTATTACATAACTTCCTATCAACCTGCGTACCTTCAAATTAACTTGAAGAGAATCAAGTGGATGGAGGATTTGAAGATCGTGAAGCTGTTTGTCTTTGTTGAGGCTCACGCAAATGCGACCCTACAGGTCGGAGGTCGAAGGGTTAACCAGAATAAGTATGTGTACGGGGAAGTGATTCAAAGAATCCCTGCTGACCGAATCAAGGTTTTGGGACGTCATGAGAAGAATGGATATCAAAGGAAAAGATACCCTAATCTTCCAATGAACTATCCATTCCTGAAAATCGATGACCCCAATCCGTACTACTACTCAGTTCCTGTAGCTCAATGCAACAACATCTTATTCTCCTCGAATTAATGTATTAACTTGTTCCATCGCCCCAAGAAATAATTGTACCTCGAAAGGGATATGTTGATATAAATGGAATAAAACTTTTTTAAAATCAACGATTGTCTTGACTGTGAATATTGATAAAGAAGTAAAGTGATTTGGTCACTTGGCTAAAGGAATATGCGGACGTAGCTGAAGAGTTAACAGAACTCCCGCTTCAAAGAGAAGTAGATCATGAGATAAAGCTAGTAATAGGAGCTGCGCCAATTGCAAAGAGACCCTATAGAATGTCTATACCGGAAGCAATTGAGCTGAAGGAACAACTCAAGCAACTGCTAGATCAGGGCTACATCCGTCCTAGCAGTTCACCATGGGGAGCTCCAGTACTGTTCCAGAAGAAGAAAGATGGAACACTTCGACTATGTATTGATTACAGAGGGTTGAATCAATCAACTGTCAAGAACAAGTACCCTATTCCTAGAACAGATGAGCTTCTTGATAGTCTTCAGGGTGCCAAGATCTTCTCTGAGATTATCTTAGGTCTAGTTACTAGTAGATAAGAATCAAGAAAGAAGATATCCCAAAGACGACCTTCAACACTAGATATGGACACTTTGAGTCCTAGTTATGTCATTAGGACTTACGAATGCGCCGGCCACCTTCAATAGATTAATGCATGATATTTTTAGACCATATCTTGATAACTTCGTGCTCCTCTTCTTTGATGACACTCTAGTCTATTCCAAACAGGAAGGAGATCATGAACCCCAACTTCGGATTTTCCTTGAGACAAGGAGGTCACACAAGCTGTATGCTAAGATGACGAAATATGCATTCCTCAAACATCAAATTGGTTATCTGGGATTCATCATATCGGTAGAAGGTATCTCAGTGGAGCCAACCTAAGTCAGAAATGTTCTAGGATGGCCAAATACCAACAACTGTCAAAGAAATACGCAACTTTCTTAGATTGACAAGATGGTATAGGGTCTTCATCAAAAACTATGCTTTGATTGCAGCACCTTTGACAGACTTACTGAAGAAGCAAACATTGCATGGTCAACTGCAGAATAAACTAGCTTTGATAAGTTGAATCAAAGTTTGGTATCAGCACCAATCCGAAAACTTCTAGACCACTGTAAGGAGTTTGAGGTAGTAACTGATAGTAGCATGCTTGCTTTAGGATGTGTGCTCATGTAGGAAAGTCATCCTATAGCATAATCTTCAAGAAACTGAAGAGCCATGAGAAGAATTATGCTACCCATGATCTTGAACTTTTAGTTGTCAAGCTTGGAGACACTACCTGTTGGGTAACAAGTTTACTCTAGTAACTGATCATAAGAGTCTCAAATGGATTTTTACCCAAAACGAGCTGAACATAAGGCAACGTCGGTGGATTGAAGTATTGGAGGAATATGATTTTGAAATCAAGTACCGTCCAGGGAAAGAGAATGTAGTTGCCGATGCACTCAGTCGCAAGGCATTCCTAAATTCTCTAATCTTGCAAAATCCATCAACGGCCAGATCTCTGGCTACAAAAGTATCTATGCCAAACAACCCTATACTTGAACTAGCTAGAGAGGAAGCATGCCATGATTTGGCCTACCAAACAATGATAAAGGAAATATTTACCAAGGAGCAGAATCAGAAGTTGAAAGCTAAACATGTCATGATGCCAGGGAAACTGCAACCGCTTGACATTCCCCAAATGAAATGGGAATTCATCAGTATGGATTTTGTTGTAGGCTTACCCCAAGTCCAAGGAGGATACAACTCCATTATGGTTGTGATTGACATGCTTACCAAGGTTGCACACCTGATTCCAGTAGAGACAAACTATAAAGCCCTCGACATTGCAAGATTGTTTATCAAGGAGATATTCAAGCTACATGGGTTACCTAGAAGAATCATTAGCGATCGAGATTCTCTCTTCACATCACACTTCTGGAGAGCTATCTTTGAAGCTATTGGGACTCAACTCTATTTTAGCACCGCCTACCATCCCCAAACGGATGGCCAAACAGAGCAAGTAAATCAAATCATGGAGGATATGCTTAGGGCATACTGCTCTATAGAACCGAATAGGTGAATTCAATACTTGCCATTAGTTGAATTTGCCTACAATGCTTCTTACTAGCAGAGCATTCAAATGACCCCTTTCCAGGCATTGTATGGTCATGATTGTCGAAGTCCCCTAAACTTTTCTGATCCAACCCTAAGAGTTGAAGCTTCAAGACAAATGTTGGAATACATGGATGATCAAATAAGGTCAATAAGACAAGACATACAAGCGGCCAAGGATAGGCAAAAGGCATATGCAGATTTGAAACGTCAAGATAGAGTCTTCGAAGAAGGAGACATGGTCTTCATTCAGGTACGCCCCAAAAAGAGTTCTCTATCCCTAGGAGAATGCAAGAAGCTAAGGCCAAGGTATTGTGGGCCATATAAAATCCTCAAATGCCTAAGACCTAATGCGTATAGACTACAACTCCCTGAGAACCTAAGGGTTCATAATGCATTCCATATAAGTCTATTGAAGAAAGTATATACCTAATCCTAACCATTTACTTGATGACCAACAAGTTGTAATGCCTAGTCAAGGAGTCCTTGAACTAAGGCCTGATAGGATCCTAGATGTTAGGGAGAGATAACTGAGATCCAGAACCTTGAGAGAATGCCTCGCCTAGTGGAAAGATTATCTCGAGGAGGATGCCATTTGGATAGATGAGGGCACCCTCAACCACCAATATCCGAGTTTATCTCGAGATGAGGACATCTCGATTCCTCCAAGGGGGAGAGAATGTGACATTCCCGATTTCTAAGCACGCATTCCTTACATGAATCTTCTCTTAATAGGAGGTCATGAGAATAATAGATTGAAAATAAGGGATTTTTTTTTTATTTTCCCCTTTTTTCCCCCAGCGACTGTCGTGCTGGAGGGAAGGGGAATAGCAAGGATGACTGAGCATCCTTGCTGGATGCCTTGGGGGGGGGGTGAACCCATGCAGGATGCCGCATGGGGAAGGGAGGATCCCCTCCCCTCACCTATATAAATCGTGTGGAGTTGCTACATAAGGGGGCAGTCGCCACGCTGCATAAGAGGAAAGTAGGAGGGAGGCTGCCTACGTCGTCGCCGCATTGCAAAAGGGAGTCGCCACCAGCCCGCTAGGCTTGCTACTACTGCCGCCACTCTCCGCCACGGGCAATCACGCCACCACCAACCTCTGCCAAACCCCCCCTTAACGGAATCATTGGTCTCCATGCCGCCACGTAGTTGTCAGAAGCTGTTAGAAGCTTCTTAAAAGCTTCTAAGGGGGGCATGAGGGAGAAAGGCTACGGCAGGCCGTGGAGTGAGTGGAGGGAAGATTAATGAGGCACCGAGTGCCTGTTGCACTGTGTGGAGGAAGGAGGAGTGGAGCGACGAGTCGTCGTGCCGCGTCGTGAAGGAGAGGGAGACGATGGTTGACACGCTGCTGCCTGTGGCTCGTGTAGCCGCCCGTCAGCTCTGACCAAAGTTGCTGCCGCCATTCCACCTCACGACCACCATCAAGGCCTTCAAGATACTCATCATCCACGTAGTCATTAATCCCATTTTTCTCCACGTGGCCATCACACATCCACGAAGCTTCTTTTGGAAGCTTCTAAGGGGGCTTCCCTAAGCCCCCTTCCCGTGGATTCCCACCCAAGTCCTATAAAGTCCCCCCCTTCCCATGGATTCCCCACCCAAGTCCCCATAAAGTCCCCCCCTTCCCGTGGATTTCCCACCCAAGTACTATAAAGTCCCCCCCTTCCCGTGGATTTCCCACCCAAGTCCCCATAAAGTCCCCCCCTTCCCGTGGATTTCCCACCCAAGTCCCCATAAAGTCCCCCCCTTCCCGTGGATTCCCCACCCAAGTCCCTATCAAGTCCCCCCTTCTCGTAGATTCCCCACACAAGTCCATATTACCCCCCCCTTACGGGTTCCTTTTAAACCCCCTTTTTCTATTGCAACACCCACAAGCCCCCCTAGGCCGGACTTTGAAGAGAAGAAGGGGAAGTCTACGAGCCCTTCCCACTAATCACCCACAAGGCCGGCCCTAGGATTTTAGTGAAGGAGAAGAAGAACTCTAAAGCCTCCATTCTTGCAAGGCCCATTCGCAAGAGCCCTTTCCGCGAACATCCTCATAAGGCCTCAATTTTTGAAACTCCATTCATAAAATCCCCATTTCCAAGAACTTTGTAGGAGCCCCATTTCCACAAACCAAGCTCCAACCCCGCAAGGCCTCCCATAAGGCCAAATTCTGTAAGCCGGTATTCTCAAGGATCCACACTTCGGAAGGGATCTCCTACGTACGAGGGAGAAGGGCAAGATCTTGAGGCCGCGTACCAAGGCAAGTAAATTCACCGATCGGGTAAGGATAAAGGCAAATCGGAAGTCTAAAATTACGCCTACGATGGGCCCTAAAAAGTCACAAGGTGCGCCTGCGGGAGGTTCTTCCCCTAATATTCATGTGGATATCTCCCCAAGCCCACAAGTCCAGGTTTTTACTAATTTTGATTCCATGCAAAAGCATTGCATTAATCACGATAACTTCATGGATTAGGAAGCACCTATGCATGCTTAAAATCACCTAGTCAAGTTAAATGCAACTGGAAATAAATCGACTAGTCGAACAATGATTAGAATTAGTTCATGACATGAAATTGGGTCATTGGTATTTTCCATATAAAGAAATTGTCTATCCATTTAACATCCTTAATAGTATGTTGCCTTGTCGTGCATGTCAAAGTGATGGCCTAGAACACCTATTGCCTATCATTATAAGGTCGAGATTATTAAAGTGCACCTTTGACTAGGCATGGAAAGATTAATTGCATGTCCCATTTTTAGACAAATCTTCATTGACTGATTCATTAGGGAAAGTCCTTAACACCGTAGGAAATAGAAGAGCACGGAAATGATTCTAGGAATTTGCGTGTGGCATGTGATTGTAAATTGGAATAGGTCAACTCTAGTTTTTTGGCATGAATTTCACTACGTTGTAGTCAGGAAAGGAGTGCATGTTGCATATTTGTCATATGAAAATTTTCATTCATCAGGAGTTGTATTTAGGGAAAGGCTGCATGGTTTATTGAAGCATGAAATCTAAAAGCTTAGAAAAAGAATTGTGGGCTTGATTCTTGAATGCAAGTCCTAGTAGGATCAATGGAAGTTATGCCGCAATTTAACATGCGTTTTGATATTAAAAGTTAGGGTTATTGCGAATTTAGGGGTACGTAGAAGCAATGAATCACGCGTTTAGGTGAATTGTGAGATGTCACAACTAGCTTTCTCCTTTAAAGATCAAGTTAACATCTCTAGGGATGGTTCGTCCTTGTCGCAAGACAAGTAGATCGAATTATCTAAATCGCCTAACCCGCAAGGGATTCACATAGGATGGCTCAAACGATACGATAAATAACCCAAGTGCTAACTAGGGTTTAGCACGTTAAGGACTTGACCTAATTTCACGCACTTGTTACCAAGACAGACCCTTGAACCAAAGGTCCTACCCACATTCACGGAATGTAGGGACAATTGGACGCTCATGCATAAAACGATCTAAGGTTTCTACCCTAAGGATCACTCGTTCAAATGATGAAACTCGGATTGAGTTGGAATCCCCAGGACCGAACGTTGTCGGCCTAGTGTAATTAGGAATGGGTTGGGTAAGAAGACACCCTAAACCTTGCTTCTCGTCTGGAGATAATTCTGTGACCAGAAAATGCCATTCAATGGATGAAATGATCCCATGGAATAGATGCAACACTTGTGCAACAAGTTGCAACGTGGCATAGACTTATGGTTTGTTCACAAGAGAGTTTTGCCATTTCTTGAAATGAGGTTGGTAAGCTCTTGCGCAAGTTTAACTTGCAAGAGGATGAGTAGTCATCCTGTTACATCACCTTTCTTGGGGAAAATTTGCCAAGAAAAGGGAAGTTAGGTATTTTCTTGGAATCAAATGATCAATCAATAAATTGGAGCGACATGGTCGCCAGGATTTACTGTTAATAAAACTTAAGGTATTGGTTAAGTTGGGTTAATAGGGTATGGCCCTAACCCAAGGAGAAAAGGGTGAACAAACAAACCCTTGGGGATCTTTGCCAAGTTGCAATTGATCCCGGATCGAATGCTGGATGCATTCGGAGAGAAGGATTCACTCCTTAACAGTTGGCCAAGTAAACGACCACTGGAATTGATTGTGCTTGTAATAGTTTAGAAAGCACTGTTTGCATTGTTTGCTCAAAGAACTAAAGGATGAAATGATATCTAATGCTTCAGGTTGAAGGCCTGAAGGGAGAGGTAACTTCAGTTACCCCCGACTGCCTGCCTGACCCTAACCAAGGGGGTTGTTGACCGCGCCGGGAACGTGGACCGAACCCGCTGCGAGAGGTCTTTCCGTTGAGCTCTACTTGGAGCAGGAGGACGCTTGGGTGCCAGGGGGGGCTCTGGCCGTAAATCCCTCGCCTTCCGGGTCCTGCACAAGAGGCTAACGTGACTCGAGATAGGATCTCGAGGCCCGCATACTAGTCTACGGGCGGAAGCTTGGAATAGTGATCTGTGGCGGATTACTGGATAGCCTTCGGGCGTATTATGGACAAGCCTATGGGCGGAACTCCTTCTATTTCAAAGATAAAATGATGAAATGATAATAAAGAATTTGTTTGATATTGTTTTTCTATGTCACGTGATAAGATTACGTGAAGGAACCAGTGCTTAATAGGAGTAATTAAAGAAGTTGATTATTATATGTCAAATTAATGTGTTAGATAATTACATAACTAAAACAAACCGAGGAAAGTGCGGAGGATGGACCATGGGTCCTGGGTGGTCCCGATTAGCCGGGAACTTTTCTCAAAAATCTCGAAGAAGAGCGGATGATGATCATCATCAAAACGAATAACGAGAGCAATGACCTAGAGTTACTTCTTACCCGGTTTACGCTGTTTTAGGGGAACGGAATGGGACTATGCCTTATGGCAGAGAGGTTGAGCCTTGCATCCCTATCATTTCCCATTCTCCTTGAACCAAGTGCAGCGTGAATCCGCTTCGGACCTGGCGTTTCTGCGTAAAGTAGTTCACTCGGGTCTGACGCTAGTTGCTATTAGCTAATGACCAAATCAGGAAAACCCTAATTCAGGTCGATCCTAAGTGGGAACGGCCAGGATACTTCCACTACGTGGCAGACACGGGAAGACCTAGATCGCAAATCCCGTAACATTCCATGGGAATGCCGGGCGGAGCTTTCTAGACATCCTTTCCGATGGACTGCTAGGACGTGTCCTGGATGATTCTAGTGGACACATTACAATTGGTATCAGAGCCAAGCAACAAATGACTTATTTTTAAGAAATTTTAATAAGAAAAAGTAAAGCAAATGTTACTATCCCAAACATTTCCTTACTTTCAATGCTGTCTTGCAGAATTTTGAAGCATGGAACAGGTTCTTAGTGTTCCGAGTCATGTTTATGACCGCGATACATTCCACGGATTATCGACAAAGGGTTGAGATGATAAACATCCTAGACCGCATTTACAATCCATTGCCTGTGTACGTGGAATGAAGATGGATGGGTGTTTCAGGGATCTATTACATAACTGCCTATCAACCTGCGTACCTTCAAATTAACTTGAAGAGAATCAAGTGGATGGAGGATTTGAAGATCGTGAAGCTGTTTGTCTTTGTTGAGGCTCACGCAAACGCGACCCTATAGGTCGGAGGTCGAAGGGTTAACCAGAATAAGTATGTGTACGGGGAAGTGATTCAAAGAATCCCTGCCGACCGAATCAAGGTTTTGGGACGTCATGAGAAGAATGGATATCAAAGGAAAAGATACCCTAATCTTCCAATGAACTATCCATTCCTGAAAATCGATGACCCCAATCCGTACTACTACTCAATTCCTGTAGCTGAATGCAACAACATCTTATTCTCCTCGAATTAATGTATTAACTTGTTCCATCGCCCCAAGAAATAATTGTACCTCGAAAGGGCTATGCTGATATAAATGGAATAAAACTTTTTTTTAAATCAACGATTGTCTTGACTGTGAATATTGATAAAGAAGTAAAGTGATTGGTCACTTGGCTAAAGGAATATGCAGACGTAGCTGAAGAGTTAACAGAACTCCCGCTTCAAAGAGAAGTAGATCATGAGATCAAGCTAG
Organism: Lygodium microphyllum; assembly: GCF_053477565.2. Classification (NCBI taxonomy): domain Eukaryota; kingdom Viridiplantae; phylum Streptophyta; class Polypodiopsida; order Schizaeales; family Lygodiaceae; genus Lygodium; species Lygodium microphyllum. Next base: position 123,458,307 of record NC_141151.1, on the reverse strand, counting down.
TAATAGGAGCTGCGCCAATTGCAAAAAGACCCTATAGAATGTCTATACCGGAAGCAATTGAGCTGAAGGAACAACTCAAGCAACTGCTAGATCAGGGCTACATCCGTCCTAGCAGTTCACCATGGGGAGCTCCAGTACTTTTCCAAAAAAAGAAAGATGGAACACTTCGACTATGTATTGATTACAGAGGGTTGAATCAATCAACTGTCAAGAACAAGTACCCTATTCCTAGAATAGATGAGCTTCTTGATAGTCTTCAGGGTGCCAATACCTTCTCCAAGATTATCTTAGGTCTCGTTACTAGTAGATAAGAATCAAGGAAGAAGATATCCCAAAGACGACCTTCAACACTAGATATGGACACTTTGAGTCCTAGTTATGTCATTAGGACTTACGAATGCGCCGGCCACCTTCAATAGATTAATGCAGGATATTTTTAGACCATATCTTGATAACTTCGTGCTCGTCTTCTTTGATGACACTCTAGTCTATTCCAAACAGGAAGGAGATCATGAACCCCAACTTCGGATTTTCCTTGAGACAAGGAGGTCACACAAGCTGTATGCTAAGATGACGAAATATGCATTCCTCAAACATCAGATTGGTTATCTGGGATTCATCATATCGGTAGAAGGAATCTCAGTGGAGATGGCCTAAGTCAGAAATGTTCTAGGATGGCCAAATACCAACAACTGTCAAAGAAATATGCAGCTTTCTTGGATTGACAAGATGGTATAGGATCTTCATCAAAAACTATGCTTTGATTGCAGCACCTTTGACAGACTTATTGAAGAAGCAAACATTGCATGGTCAACTGCCGAATAAACTAGCTTTAATAAGTTGAATCAAAGTTTGGTATCAGCACCAATCCGAAAACTTCTAGACCACTGTAAGGAGTTTGAGGTAGTAACCGATACTAGCATGCTTGCTTTAGGATGTGTGCTCATGTAGGAAAGTCATCCTATAGCATAATCTTCAAGAAACTGAAGAGCCATGAGAAGAATTATGCTACCCATGATCTTGAACTTTTAGTTGTCAAGCTTGGAGACACTACTTGTTGGGTAACAAGTTTACTCTAGTAACCGATCATAAGAGTCTCAAATGGATTTTTACCCAGAACGAGCTCAACATAAGGCAACGTCGGTGGATTGAAGTATTGGAGGAATATGATTTTGAAATCAAGTACCAACCAGGGAAAGAGAATGTAGTTGCCGATGCACTCAGTCGCAAGGCATTCCTAAATTCTCTAATCTTGCAAAATCCATCAACGGCCAGATCTCTGGCTACAAAAGTATCTATGCCAAACAACCCTATACTTGAACTAGCTAGAGAGAAAGCATGCCATGATTTGGCCTACCAAACAATGATAAAGGAAATATTTACCAAGGAGCAGAATCAGAAGTTGAAAGCTAAGTATTAGGAATTTTCCATTGATAATGGACTTGTCTACTACAAAACAAGGCTGTGTATACCAGCAAGCCAGTCACTTAAGCAGAAGCTATTATGGGAAGCTCATGATTCTCCTTTCGCAGGACATCCTGGCTATGCTAAAACTCTTAATGCAGTTAGGAAGAGCTACCATTGGGAGAGGCTTAAAGGTGACGTTCTCAAGTATGTCACTGAATGTTTGTCTTGCCAACGTATCAAAGCCAAACATGTCATGATGCCAGGGAAACTGTAACTGCTTGACATTCCCCAAACGAAATGGGAATTCATCAGTATGGATTTTGTTGTAGGCTTACCCCAAGTCCAAGGAGGATACAACTCCATTATGGTTGTGATTGACATGCTTACCAAGGTTGCACACCTGATTCCAGTAGAGACAAACTATAAAGCCTCTGACATTTCAAGGTTGGCACCTATATAAATCATGTGGAGTTGCTACATAAGGGGGCAGTCGCCATGCTGCATAAGAGGAAAGTAGGAGGGAGGCTGCGTACGTCGTCGCCGCATTGCAAAAGGGAGCCGCCACCAGCCCATTGGGCTTGCTACTACTGCCGCTACTCTCCGCCATAGGCTATCACGCCACCACCAACCTCTGCCAAACCCCCCCTTAACGGAATCGTCGATCTCCATGCCGCCACGTAGTTGTTAGAAGCTGTTAGAAGCTTCTTAAAAGCTTCTAAGGGGGGCATGAGGGAGAAAGGCTACGGTAGGCCGTGGAGTGAGTGGAGGGAAGATTAATGAGGCACCAAGTGCCTGTTGCACTGTGTGGAGGAAGGAGGAGTGGAGCGACGAGTCGCCGTGCTGCGTCGTAAAGGAGAGGGAGACGCTGGTTGACACGCCGCCGCCTGTGGCTCGTGTAGCCGCCCGTCAGCTCTGACCGAAGTTGCTGCTGCCATTCCACCTCACGACCGCCATCAAGGCCTTCAAGATACTCATCATCCACGTAGTCATTAATCCCCCTTTTCTCCACGTGGCCATCACACATCCAGGAAGCTTCTTTTGGAAGCTTCTAAGGGGGCTTCCCTAAGCCCCCTTCCCGTGGATTCCCACCCAAGTCCTATAAAGTCCCCCCCTTCCCGTGGATTCCCCATCCAAGTCCCCATAAAGTCCCCCCCTTCCCGTGGATTTCCCACCCAAGTCCTATAAAGTCCTCCCCTTCCCGTGGATTTCCCACCCAAGTCCCCATAAAGTCCCCCCTTCCCGTGGATTTCCCACCCAAGTCCCCATAAAGTCCCCCCCTTCCCGTGGATTCCCCACCCAAGTCCCTATAAAGTCCCCCCTTCTCGTGGATTCCCCACAGAAGTCCATATTACCCCCCCCTTACGGGTTCCTTTTAAACCCCCTTTTTCCATTGCAACACCCACAAGCCCCCCTAGGCCGGACTTTGAAGAGAAGAAGGGGAAGTCTACGAGCCCTTCCCACTAATCACCCACAAGGCCGGCCCTAGGATTTTAGTGAAGGAGAAGAAGAACTCTAAAGCCTCCATTCTTGCAAGGCCCATTCGCAAGAGCCCTTTCCGCGAACATCCTCGTAAGGCCTCAATTTTTGAAACTCCATTCATAAAATCCCCATTTCCAAGAACTTTGTAGGAGCCCCATTTCCACAAACCAAGCTCCAACCCCGCAAGGCCTCCCATAAGGCCAAATTCTGTAAGCCGATATTCTCAAGGATCCACACTTCGGAAGGGATCTCCTACGTACGAGGGAGAAGGGCAAGATCTTGAGGCTGCGTATCAAGGCAAGTAAATTCACCGACCGGGTAAGGATAAAGGCAAATCGGAAGTCTAAAATTACGCCTACGATGGGCCCTAAAAAGTCACAAGGTGCGCCTGCGGGAGGTTCTTCTCCTAATATTCACGTGGATATCTCCCCAAGCCCACAAGTCCAAGTTTTTAGTAATTTTGATTCCATGCAAAAGCATTGCATTAATCACGATAACTTCATGGATTAGGAAGCACCTATGCATGCTTAAAATCACCTAGTCAAGTTAAATGCAACTGGAAATAAATCGACTAGTCGAACAATGATTAGAATTAGTTCATGACATGAAATCGGGTCATTGGTATTTTCCATATAAAGAAATTGTCTATCCATTTAACATCCTTAATAGTATGTTGCCTTGTCGTGCATGTCAAAGTGATGGCCTAGAACACCTATTGCCTATCATTATAAGGTCGAGATTATTAAAGTGCACCTTTGACTAGGCATGGAAAGATTAATTGCACGTCGCATTTTTAGACAAATCTTCATTGAATGATTCATCAGGGAAAGTCCTTAACACCATAGGAAATAGAAGAGCGCGGAAATGATTCTAGGAATTTGCGTGTGGCATGTGATTGTAAACTGGAATAGGTCAACTCTAGTTTTTTGGCATGAATTTCACTACGTTGTAGTCAGGAAAGGAGTGCATGTTGCACATTTGTCATATGAAATTTTTCATTCATTAAGAGTTGTATTTAGGGAAAGGCTGCATGGTTTATTGAAGCATGAAATCTAAAAGCTTAGAAAAAGAATTGTGGGCATGATTCTTGAATGCAAGTCCTAGTAGGATCAATGGAAGTTATGCCGCAATTTAACATGCGTTTTGATATTAAAAGTTAGGGTTATTGCGAATTTAGGGGTACGTAGAAGCAATGAATCACGCGTTTAGGTGAATTGTGAGATGTCACAACTAGCTTTCTCCTTTAAAGATCAAGTTAACATCTCTAGGGATGGTTCGTCCTTGTCGCAAGACAAGAAGATCGAATTATCTAAATCGCCTAACCCGCAAGGGATTCGCATAGGATGGCTCAACCGATACGATAAATAACCCAAGTGCTAACTAGGGTTTAGCACATTAAGGACTTGACCTAATTTCACGCACTTGTTACCAAGACAAACCCTTGAACCAAAGGTCCTACCCACATTCACGGAATGTAGGGACAATTGGACGCTCATGCATAAAACGATCTAAGGTTTCTACCCTAAGGATCACTCGTTCAAATGATGAAACTCGGATTGAGTTGGAATCCCCAGGACCGAACGTTGTCGGCCTAGTGTAATTAGGAATGGGTTGGGTAAGAAGACACCCTAAACCCTACTTCTCGTCTAGAGATAATTCTGTGACCAGAAAACGCCGTTCAATGGATGAAATGATCCCATGGAATAGATGTGACACTTGTGCAATAAGTTGCAACGTCGCATAGACTTGTGGTTTGTTGACAAGAGAGTTTTGCCATTTCTTGAAATGAGGTTGGTAAGTTCTTGCGCAAGTTTAACTTGCAAGAGGATGAGTAGTCATCCTGTTACATCACCTTTCTTGGGGAAAAATTGCCAAGAAAAGGGAAGTTAGGTATTTGCTTGGAAGCAAATGATCAATCAATAAATTGGAGCGACATGGTCGCCAGGATTTATTGTTAATAAAACTTAAGGTATTGGTTAAGTTGGGTTAACAGGGTATGCCCCTAACCCAAGGAAAAAAGGGTGAACAAACAAGCCCTTGGGGATCTAGCCAAGTTGCAATTGATCCCGGATCTAATGCTGGATGCATTCGGAGAGAAGGATTCACTCCTTAATAGTTGGCCAAGTAAACGACCACTGGAATTGATTGTGCTTGTAACAGTTTAGAAAGCACTGTTTGCATTGTTTGCTCAAAGAACTAAAGGATGAAATGATATCTAATGCTTCAGGTTGAAGGCCTGAAGGGAGAGGTAGCTTCAGTTACCCCCGACTGCCTACCTGACCCTAACCAAGGGGGTTGTTGACCGCACCGGGAACGTGGACCGAACCCACCGTGAGAGGTCTTTCCCTTGAGCTCTACTTGGAGCAGGAGGACGCTTGGGTGCCAGGGGGGGCTCTGGCCGTAAATCCCTCGCCTTCCGATTCCTACACACAAGAGGCTAACGTTACTCGGGATTGGATCTCGAGGCCCGCATACTAGTCTACGGGCGGAAACTTGGAATAGTGATCCCTGGCGGATTACTGGATAGCCTTCGGGCGGATTATGGACAAGCCTACGGGCCGAACTCCTTGTATTTCAAAGATAAAATGATGAAATGATAATAAAGAATTTGTTTGATATTGTTTTTCTATCTCATGTGATAAGATTACGTGAAGGAACCAGTGCTTAACAGGAGTAATTAAAGAAACTGATTTTTATATGTCAAATTAATGTGTTAGATAATTACATAACTAAAACAAACCGAGGAAAGTGCGGAGGATGGACCATGGGTCCGTCCTACGGTTGGGTGGTCCCGGTTAGCCGGCAACTTTTCTCAAAAATCTCGAAGAATAGCGGATGATCATCATCATCAAAATGAATAACGAGAGCGATGACCTAGAGTTACTTCTTACCCGATTTATGTTGTTTTAGGGGAACGGAATGGGACTATGCCTTATGGCAGAGAGGTTGAGCCTTGCATCCCTATCGTTTCCCATTCTCCTTGAACCAAGTGCAGCGTGAATCCGCTTCGGACCTGGCGTTTTTGCGTAAAGTAGTTCACTCGGGTCTAACGCTAGTTGCTGTTAGCTAATGACCAAATCAGGAAAACCCTAATTCAGGTCGATCCTAAGTGGGAATTGCCAGGATACTTCCGCTACGTGGCAGACGTGAGAAGACCTAGATCGCAAATCCCGTAACATTCCATGGGAATGCTGGGCGGAGCTTTCTAGACATCCTTTCCAATGGACTGCTAGGACGTGTCCTGGATGATTCTAGTGGACACGTTACACTTATTTAGAAAGATATTCACGAATACGTCCTTTTGCAAGATAACTTGCGTAAGGATCTGCCATCCTTGTTGAGGTTATTTACCCTTTCGTTTTGTGAACCAGTCACAAGACTACATGACTTCAAACTTGCTGTGCACGTCCTACGTTGAAATAATCCATTTAGGTTTCTTTAAGCTGACCTAGGGTTTCTTTTTAAGAACCTTAGGGACAAACCCTAGTTCTTTATCTTTACGAATTTATTGACCCTACAATAAGAAAAGTAGTCAAGTGCTTAAGGTATGAATGTTTCTTCGGTCTTTAAATTATTTTCAAGGCATATTTTTGCGGCCATGGTATTTCTAGGTTTAGATTGGTTTGGTTATCTTTTGGAAGGTAATATTGATCACCTCATCACGGTTTTCTTATCCTTGTGACAATTTATTTTTCAGTCAGTACAATTCAATTTAATCTTTCTTTTTTTTTTCTTGCAGACGAACTCATGCAATTAACAATCATTTCCCTTGCTAAGATGTGCAATTAGCAATGATGACTTTCTAGTAATTTGAGCAACGAAAAGAACCTTTCATGAATTTAATCATTTACAATGATTCGTTGCAAAAAGGAATAGGACTAATGGTGCAAGATACAATTTCTATACCTTCCGGATTTAATTGAAATATACTACTATAGTAAATAGATAATCTTGCTCGTAATTTATAATGCATGATGCTATTCGAAGGAAACTATGTTCTATACATTATCATTCATTCAAATAAGCTAAACTCCTTCATTACAAATAACTCAGATAGATATATCCTATTTCTAAAGGTAGCTTTTACTCTTTCTTCTGGAATTCCATCGTCTCTCTTTCGAGGCAAGGTGTCGTTAAAATGGTTGATCACAAGAAGGAATGATAGGACCATTAGATTCTTATATTCTTCGGAGAGGAAAAGATTTACAAAGCCTAAGAAAGTCCTATAGGGTCTAAACTTGGCAAAAGAAAAGTTTATGGGTGAGTGTGGTTTTGCAGCCACAAGAACCCTTGGAGAACTTTGGCTTGAGGAAAAAGGTATAGAAGGAAATTATTCTCTGTCCTTGCACCTCCTCTACTTTTTCCTTCTCCTTCCCTACTCCTCTCTACTTCCCTTCCTTATCTTTTACTTCCCTTCCTTATCCTCTACTTCCCTTCCTTATCTTTTATATTTTCCCCACTCTTCCTCCTTCACTCCACTCCTTCTTTTCTTTATCTTTTCCCTACTCTATTCCTCTCTACTCCTCACGGGACAACATCCAGGGCCCATGATAATGGTTTGGATTTGGGGTCCGGGGGGGGGGGGAAAGAAAGAAGTAATGGGGACACGGGGGATTAAAAAAAAGGCTTAGGGGGTTGTGTAAAAAAAAAGTTATGAGGGGGGGGTGAAAAGGGGCTTAGGGGGTTTTTTTAAAACCGAGGGGGGGGGTGATATGAAAGGGGGCTTCCTAAGGCTTTGGAAGCTCCTCAAGAAGCTTCCAAAGCTTCTGGGCTTCTTCGTGGAGATGCCACGTGGGGGGGGATGTCTCCCTCAGAACACAGTCGCCTGGCAGCGCAGCCTTCAGACTTAGGCGGCAGCGGCGACTATCATAGGAGAACGACGGCTGAACGGTAGCGTGAGATAGTGGCCTCTGCAGCAGGTCGACATCCCAGGTGAATTGGCGGCGACCTCTTAGCTTCTCCCTTCCTCACGACTCCTGGTGGATGCCCCTAATGGCAGTAAGATAGCGCCTTCCTCTCTCCCTTTTTTTTCCTCCCCCTACCTCTTATGGCCAAGGTTTTATAGGGGGAGGGAGGGAATTCCTCCCTCACTGCGTGTCGCCCTGCATGGACGATATGGATATGCAAGCTCCAACGAGGAGCTTGCTATCCTTACTAAATCCTTACTCCCCTCCAGCTCGACCCGTCGCCAAGAGAGGAAAAAGAATATTTGAAAAAAAATAGAGCCGCTGAGAGAGGAGAAGAATATTTGATATATATTACAAATATGATGAGGAGCATGGAGTTACTACAAAGCAACCTCACTCGTCCAAAAGTTTTCCTCCTTGTGATTATTGTGCACATACAGATCATCCATCTCATTGTTGTTATAAACGCAGATATGATGAAGAACGTTCTCAAGCTTATATTGTTCAAAAAACTACAACTGATGATGATCATACTCATCAGGAGCTCAATTTCATCCATCATGATATCTCTCCAGAAAAGGTACTTCATGTTCATCATGGTTCTCTATTCATCGTTGATTCAGGTGCCACTGGAAACATGACATACCAATCGCAGTGGCTTCACAATTATCATTCTCTTCCTATCAAGAAGTTTGTTTATCTTGCGGATGATACGACTTGTCAAGTCAAAGGAGTGGGTGATTTATATCTGGGGATTGTTTCATCCACCAAAATATTAAGAGGAGTTCTTCATGTTCCAGATTTTCAAAGAAATCTTCTTTCTATTGCTCGTCTAGTTGATCTTGGTTTGTTTGTTGGCTTTGATCATAATCAATGTCGTATAGAGAAAGACGTGCATAGTATAGCAATGGCTCCTCGACATGGTAATCTATTTGAGCTATCATTGAACGATACAGTTGTAAATGTTGTTATTGCCCCTGGAGATGCAGATTGCAAATTATGGCATCAACGATTTGCACACTCTGATTTTTCCAAAATTCTTGATCTTCATCGTCATGGTCTTGTGCAAGGTATGGATCTTAAATCTCATCCACGTATGGGAATATGTGAGTACTGTGCACTTGGAAAACACCATCGTTCGCCTTTCCACACTTCTATTTCATCACATTCCTGTGCTCTCTTGGATTAGGTTCATACCGATATTTGTGGTCCTTTTCCTGCCTCAAAGTTTCAATATCGATATTTTATAACTTTCATTGATGATTTCTCATGGTACACACATGTATATCTTCTTCGACATAAGTCTAAGGCTTTATCTATATTTAAACAATACAAGATAAGTGTGGAGCTTCAAACTAGATTTTCTATAAAGACGCTTCGCAGTGACAATGGCGGTGAATATGTATCCAATCTATTTGATGACTTTTGTAAGGATCAAGGTATTCATCATGAGTTTACAGTTCCTTATTCTCCTCAGCAAAATGGTGTTGCTAAGCGCAAAAATCGCACTATTCTTAATGCTATACGTTGCATGCTTATACACTCTGGTTTGTCTCGAAAGTTTTGGACTGAAGCACTTCTAACAGCCGTTTTTATTCAAAATTATCTTCCAACTACTACACCTGCTAGTAAAATTCCTATAACAATCTGGACAGGGAAGACACCTTCAGTATCTCACTTTCGCACATTTGGCTGCATTGCTTATATTCATGTGCCCAAGGACACTCGACATAAGTTGAATCCTCCAGGTTTGAAGGTTACTTTTTGAAGGATGGATTTTAGGCCCCGGAACATGCCTAAAAATAGGGGAAAAATATGGAAATGCGGGGGAAAATGCTCAACCACGAAGGCGGCAGCTCGACCTAGGACGATTTTAAGCATTAAGTGCTTGACGGGCGCCCGTGCGACACTCCGTGAATTTTCATAATTTTTCCGTGCGCCTGTGCCAGTCAGTGAAGCTGCAGGCCTGTCCGGGATGTTGAGACGAGCTCATAGGAATTTTCAGATCGAAGTTCCGAGTCCGGGTGCGGAAGATGGCCCGAAACCGGCCGGGGTGCCCAAGAGGGGGTCCAAAATGGAAATTTGAAAAGGTGTGAAGGAGGGGGGGTGACCTTTGGCACCCCCCCCTCAAAAAATCGTGGATATGGAGGGGGGGCGGCGGCTGAAAACAGCCGCCGAAAAAAACGCGACCCCCCCCCCCACAATCGATTGCTGGCTCACAAAGAAGCCATGGTTATGGACCTCCAGGCCTGATGAAGATGATGTGCCGATCAATTCGCCGGTCTCCGCTCCCGCAATGGTGGACTGGTTGAAGAGAGAGAAAACCAGTCTTTCTCTCTCCTCTCTCTCTCTCCTCTTAGCCCCCGTTCGTGCTTGAAGGAATAGGATGAAGATGGACGGCCGGATGGATGCCGATTCTTGACGGGATGAAAGAGCAATGCAAAACCATTGTAGATTGCTGATTCCAAGCAGAATTCATGGCTGGAAATCAATCGTGGGACGTGCCAAATTTAATGGAAAAACCCGCAAGACACGGTAATAATTGTTTTTTCAAGGAAAATGGTCTTTTGATGCAAATTTGGTTGATAAAAATGTGTTCATATGGATTGAGTTTTGAGTATGTCGTGCTTTGAGTTGGTTTCTAGCTGTTCATCATTTAAAAATCTGGAAAACATGTGTGGGATAGCAGAAAATAGGGAACCGAGACACGAAAAACCATAAAAATGGGGAAAAACAAGGGTTTTGGGCATATAAATGGGGAAAACCGTCGATACACATCAACTAATCTTTCAATTTTGTTGCAAATGAACTAAGGGCCACAGCCCACAAACTGGTTTTCATTTTCAGCAATTTAAAAAATACAAGAAAATGAAGAAAATGGCGGGAAAATGATAAAAACACCATGAAAAATAGGGGAAAAATACATTTGGGGCTACGAAAAATACAGAAAAATAGGATTTATGTTTGTTGATGTATAGCAAGGTTGGGGCATGAAGTTATGCTTCAGTTCAGCCTTGTTTATATGTTTTGGTGCGTGTTTCATTCCTTTCTCCACATAAAATGACAAGGAAACCCTAAAAGAAATGAATATAATGATGCACTATCAACGGGGAAGGGTAGAGTTGTGGAAAAATGGTTAAATGACGCTGAGCATGAGGAATAATTTGCTGATTTTATATGCATTGCATCTAGGACGGAATAATAATGATAAGAATTAAAACCTAGTAGCACGAAGATCACTTCGGTGCTAGGTGTTGCAACGAAGCACAAAGCGGTTAGAAAGAAAAGCATGAAAGAGATGTTTTGCACTTGCACGCTGCTGGTTTTCAAAATGTTTGAGCACTAGGCATCCACCTCTTTGTATGATCATTTAGAGGAAATTAAAAGTATCAGAGTTAGCTCCTGGATATGCATTGCAATTGTTTTTGGGATATGACCTACGTTGAGAGGCAGTGAGGTTCCTATGTCGTAGGCTAGTCGTGGGATCATAAAGGGGAAGTCAAGTGAGGAAATGGTACATTCCTGGATACGTTTATTTGGTACCTTGAGTGACGTTTGTGCGAAATGTCTAAATGTTGAGCGGCGCATCGAGGGGCCAATCCCCAAGGTGTAGGAGAGTCGCAGAGGGTTGACGGCATTCAGCCGTAGGAGGAACCCCATGTGTATGTGATTCGAGCCTTTTGGCTATGTGAAAGGGACTCCCTTTGAGGAGCAATATTGGGTTAGGATCAGTTGGACTACAACGTATTACAAACGCAATGTTTAGGAAGGCAGAGATTTTGATAGACGCTCCTGGCCGCGAGGCCGAGGGGTTGTCTTGTGCATAGTGACGAGGTCCGGCTAGTGCATGAGCCAGTGCCGGCCCGTTTTTAGGTCCATCAGTGGTGCGTCTGCCGGGAGCTGCTTAAAAGTGGCGGTTCTCGAATCCTGGTTTTCTAGGGACCAACTAGCAGTTTATGCCAAAGGATACTGAGCTTGATCCGTTATTTAGTGATAAGCATCGTCTAGCAGAAATCCAAAAGCAAGAAAGAGACGAAAGAGCTAGGCGACGTGCTGAAATTTTTAGGAGATATTCCCCTAAGCGTAGCGGTGCTGAACCCTTACGAGGGAGTGGATCTAGTGGTCTTAGGACCACAAGCAGTAAGTTAGGAGAAGGTGGAAGCTCTAGTACTCCCCTTCCTTCCATAAGCCAGTCCACGTCAATTGCGGGAGGTGTAACCCCACCGTTCCCTATTCCTAGTGCAAATCCAATCCTCGTCATGGCGCAGCCTATTGCAATTCCAGCAGGAACGACGGATTTGCCGGCTCTAGGTTACCCGCTACCCATTTTTAATGGGCTAGTTGAGGAAGATGCGGAACTCCACATTAGGGAGTTTCAAAAGCTGATGTTTAACTGTCGCATTCAAGAGGAAGGACATTTAATGATGTTCTTCAACATGACTCTCAAAGGAAGAGCCGCTATATGGTATCATGGTTTAGAACCCGGTACCATATTGAACATTGATGCATTTTATGGAGCTTTTCGAAGGGAGTTTGCCCCTGAAAGGGGTGGGCAGTATTGGTTGCGTGTACTCAACGTGACCCGCCAAGATCCACACGAGGATATTCGTGCTTATGCGAAGAAGATAAAAGAGGTCTTCCGTAAGTTGGACACCTCTATCCCTATCCCCGCAGCTGCCCAATTGCAATATTTCCTACATGGTTTGGACTTTAATATCCAATTGCAGTTGAGTAGTGTTCCCTTGGGGGATATAGATACTGCCATTACACGAGCACAAGAGGTGGAATCCCGACTACAAGCAGCCTATGCTTCTCGCGGCAATTCGAACATGGGTTTAGTATTGGGAAACAATATGGCAATAGCCAATGGCAGTAGTGGCCAAGGGATAGCGATGGCTAACCCTAATGGGAGAGGGAACATGATACAGAATGTCCCTTTATTACCAGCTCCCCCTAGCATGTCGATGCCTACGGGCAGTCAAATGGCTCCAAGTAGTGGAGGCCAGGCGGTCAATTCTAATACCATGCCTGTGGCTCAACAACCAGTGCCTAATCGAATTGTTAGGCCGATTGAACGACATGGTAATGACCAAGGCTATGAGTCGAGTTCTTCCAATGTTCTTGGCGAGGTTAAGGACATGATGAAGCATTATACCGACATGATTACGGAGCAGTATCGACAAATAGCTGTTGATGTCAACTTCCTTAAAAAACAACAAAATTTGATAGGAAGTAGATACCCAGAGGAGGGTGCACCGGCGAGGTTTAGTTGCAAATGGTGTGGCGGGCAGCACTATCCAAGAAATTGCCCAAATGTTAAGTGCGACATTTGTGGAAAATCCGGCCATCTAGCAGCTACTTGCTGGAGTAAGATCAGTTCCCTCCAGCGGGGTAGTCGGCAACCAGGGCCTGTTAATCATCGTGCCCAAGGAAATGATTCCCAGCGAGAGGATGGGCCTAAACAAATACTTCAACGACCAAAGACTACAGTGGAAGAGCTACCAAGTGGAAGTGGGGTTAGTTTGATTGAGGCTGTACGCGTTAATGATACTGAAACCTCTAATCTACGAGCTGTCCTTACAAGAGGTAAAAAGGGTAGAGAAGCCGACATGGATAAGCCTGTCGACGGAAACCCTAAACAAGGCGACAAAGGAACGCAAGTTTTGGATCCTGCCCTAGAAGGGGGACCTTTGAAGCCCGTAGAGAGTAAAGCCGATAAGGAACCACCAAAGAAGAAGGTGAAAGTTAAGAAAGAGGCAATGAAGCCAGTTCAGCGACCTAAAGAGCGGATGGTTTGGCGTGAAAAGCGAGCCCTATCGAACTATCATGAATTCGATTTGGCGGGCTCTCTTTGCGAAGTCAAGCCGGATGTGAACCTTTTGCAGCTTATTAAGCTTTCCCCAGGAGTACGTAAGGAATTTAGAAAGATCCTACGTACCGGGTATATTGTAGAACCTTTGGGTATTGCGCGAGTTGGTGATGACTGGTTCGAGCATGCTGAGAAGCATTGCCCAAGGGTTGCAGCCTATGTCGATGGGATATTAGTAGATTATGCCATTGTCGACACAGGATCATCTGTTAACATTATGAGTTCTGAACTGATGGAAAGGTTGGGCCTTGCGATCCAAAAAGATACCTCCACAATTCTCAGAATGGCAGATGACAGTTTGAGACAGCCGGAAGGCTGCATTACTAAGGTCCATGTCACTGTTGCAAATGTAGAATGCCTGTTGGACTTTAGGGTGATTCGTTTTGCAGGGCGGCCAAGTTACCAAGTATTACTTGGACGACCTTGGATCTTGCAAGCGGATTGCCAAGTGGATATACCCGCCGGTCGATTGTTATTCGGCAGAGGTGCCCAGCGTGTGGTGGTTGATGCTTATCCTGAGTCCCCGCAGAGTGAGAGAGCTCCTCTATCTTCTACAGAATTGGAGACATTAGAAGATTTATCTGCTAGTGAGACATCATCGAGTGATGAGTCCAAAGAGGGATCCACCACGGAGGACATCTATCAGATCACTTTGAACGAGCCGATAGAGGCCCAAGATCGTATAAGAGATGCAGATGTTATCGAGCTAGACCTTGGTACGCTTGATGATTCGCGGCCAATCAAATTAGGGTCCATGCTCAGCACAGTAGAAAGGGAGGACTATGTGGCCTTGATCCAGGAATTCCGTGATATCTTTGCCTGGAGTTATGATGAGTTGAGAGGCATCCCTCCCAGTCTTGCTGTTCATACAATTCCGTTGAAAGAGGGCAGTCGTCCTGTACGGCAGAAAGTAAGGCGTATGCCTTTCGAATTGAGGGACGGGCTGTTTGAAGAGTTACAGAAGCTTCGAAAAGCGGGTTTGATTTTTCCTGTGCAACACACAGAATGGTGTTCGCCAGTTGTGATTAGAAAGAAGAAGAATAATCAGATCCGTTTATGTGTAGACTTTAGGGAGCTGAATAAGCAGACAGTTAAGGACTACTACCCATTACCATTTATTGACCAGATTTTGGATCAATTAGCGGGTAGGGAGATATATTCGTTTATGGATTGCTTTGCAGGATACAACCAAATGGCAATTGCAGAAGAGGACAAGTTGAAAACAACTTTTATCACTGTATTTGGCACTTTTGCTTACCACGTGATGGCTTTTGGTTTATGCAATGCGCCTAGTTCGTGGCAACGAACAGCCGATAAGACATTCGGTGACATATCCCCTGAAGAGTTGAGGGTGTTTATTGATGGCTTAGGGGCCGCCACCGTGAGAGAAAGGCAGTTGATCATTTTGAGAAAATGCTTTGAGCGCTGTAGACAATTTTGCATCGCCCTAAACCCACGGAAGTGTGCTTTTGGAGTACCTTATGGGCTATTGCTAGGCCATGTGGTCAGTTCGGTAGGAATTGCGACAGACCCCGAGAAGGTGAAAGTTATAGTTGCCATGGGTCCACCACGCACTCCGAAAGAGGTTCATAGCTTTCTGTCTTTGGTTGGTTATTACCGTAGATTCATTAACGCCTTAGCAGAAAGAACGTTGCCACTTACAAATTTATTGTCCTTTAGCTGTTCGTTTGTATGGGGTGACCCTTGTAAGGTAGCATTCGAGGATGTGAAACAAGAGCTAGCCAGAGCGCCCGTTTTAAAAGCACCTAAGAGAGGTGAGGTGTTTTATATATTCTCAGCAGCCACCATGTATAGTATCAGCTGCTGTTTAGCCCAAATTTGGGAAGAGAAGTGGTACCACCCGATTGCTTTTGCTAGTCGGAAGCTGGGGGTATCCGAAATCAATTACACCTACATGGAGAAGCTGTGTCTAGCGATGGTCTTTGGGGCCAAGAAGTTCAGGCATTACATTCTCTATGAGAAAGTTGTACTTTATACGAAGGCGGAGGGACTTCGACTATTGATGAATAAGTTACAGCCGCCTGATCGTTTAGCGAAGTGGTTGATCACTTTGCAGGAATTTGATTATGAAATCAAGAGTAAGCCACCAAGGTTGCAAGGCATCGTGGAATGTCTAGTGGACTTTGGGGAGCCGAAAGAATCTGTGGCTGAAGGTAGTGACATGGAGATGATATTTAAAATAGATACGGCATCTATTCCCTCCTGGTATGCTGCAATAACGCATTATTTATCAACAGGAGAGGCGGGATCCGAATTATCTAAGGCTGAGAAAAGGAAAATTAAGCAGCAAGCGTTAAAGTTTGCTTTGATCGCAGGTACATTATATCGGCAAGGGGTTGATGATATCTATCGCCGATGTGTGATGCCTGACGAGGTGCCATTCATTTTGGAGGAGTGCCATGATTCTGCTTGCGGTGGCCATTTTGCTGGACGGCTTACAGCACAAAAGGCTTTAAGAGCAGGTTATTGGTGGCCTGCCATCTTCCAGGATGCGTTTGCGTATGTTAAGCGATGCGATATTTGCCAACGACATGATAATCGAGAGAATAGGAAACGACCACTCACCCCTATTATGGCGATACTTCCATTTGAGAAGTGGGGAATAGACTTTGTGGGTCCTATTACTCCGTCATCGACTACGCAAAAACGGTACATCATTGTAGCAACTGACTACTTCACAAAGTGGTCAGAAGCACGTGCAACAAGGAAAGATGATGCTAAAGAAACTGCTAGTTTCCTTTTAGAGCAGATAATATGCCGGTTTGGTCCGCCGAAAGAATTAGTGTCGGACCGCGGAACCCATTTCCTGAATAAGGTGATCAAAGGTTTGACAGAGTTGTGGAACATCAAGCATAACAAGACAACCCCATATAATCCGCAAGCCAATGGGCAAGTTGAAAGCACCAACAAGCAGCTTGTGGGCATCCTGTCCAAAACTGTGTCGGAAAAGAAACGGGATTGGGATAAAAAGTTATATGTGGCAGTGTGGGCCTATAATACGACTTTCAAACGAGCCACTGGCCATACCCCGTTCAAGTTAGTATATGGGGAGGAGTGTGTCTTGCCTCTAGAAATTGAGCTGCCGACTATTCGGTTTGCCATCAATCATTCTTTGAGCGATGAAGATGCTCTTTTTGAGCGCTTGACGACATTGGCACATTTAGATGAGCTTAAGTTGCAGAGCTTGTTGCACCAAGAAGTGGCGAAGCGCCGAATGAAGCAGCTACACGACCTCAAAGCCAAGAAATACACCTTCAAGAAAGGACAGCTTGTTCTGTATTATGACGCACGACGTGAATTATTCCCAGGCAAGCTAGAACCCAAATGGGATGGGCCCTATAGGATCGTTAGGATAGGAAAGAATAAATCTACAGTATTGTTAGCTGACCTTGAGGGGATAGAATTTAAAAATAAGGTTAATCTTAATAAGATTAAACCTTATTACTTCTGATTACACTAATGCTATGACTGCCTTGCAGGTCTAGGCAAGATCGATCAAACATCTGCAAGGAAATCGTGATAGAGGTTGATGGGTCGTCTGATCCCTTATTTAGAACACCCATATTTGGAACAAAGATATCATCAGGGAAAGCTCATTTGGTGGAGCAAAGGATACAAGGTGATTGAGCAAGAAGGCGGGACATTCATTTGGGAAATCAAGGTCTTCTGCCATCACTGCCTACAACTTTTGACGAGCATCCCTGTTGAATTCAATGATGATGGAGGGATGGAGCCTACAGTCCACCCGTTGAATATGCTGAATTTCGATTACCATAATTACGAGTAGAGTTCAGGATGGCAGGATATGTAAACCCTTTATGGACGTACACCTTGTACTTTGATGGGGCGTCCAGGGGTGCATGCAAAAAAGGAAGTGTAGGAGTTGTCATCCGAGACCCCCGACGACGCATTGTCATGAAGTTAGCTGCTTATCTCGGGGCGAATTTTACCAATAATATGGCAGAATACAAAGCCCTGATTATGGGTTTGAATATTGCAAAGAAGGGTGGTATCCGCCAGTTGTTGGTGAAAGGGGACTCTCAGTTGGTTTTAAATCAACTCAATGGGACGTACATGGTACGGAACCCCATCCTTTGTATGTACCATCATACTGCCATAGCCCTGCTAGACGAATTCGATAGAGTGTCTTTTCAGCTGATTCCACGGAATTGGAATCAGTTTGCCGATTCATTGGCTAATCTTGCGTATGAAGAGGACCTCTTCTTTAATTGTGGCCCTTGTCCCGATATATCTATTGATGGTGAGACAGGACCTGGTCGTTTGTGGGGTATGCTTTCTGAACATGCCCTCTTTGGCAGACGATGGTTGATTTGGGTGATGCAGAGGGTAAGCGAGACTCATCTACCTTTATTATCGGGGACCCATAGACTGATTCGACGCCATGTGATGCGAACACCTCTTGCGATATACGCAGGGGGGATAGGTCATAATTTAATGCACCTAGTTTAGGGCTACGAGCCTTTGTTTCCCTGGGAATGGTATGCTTTGATGTCTATCATGGTTGTTTCCAGGTGGATGTTCTGCATAATATTGGTTTATTTCATTAGGCCAAGAGGGCCGATTCAGTTTTGTAGCAAAGTCATGTATGATTTCATTAGGCCAAGAGGGCCATTTTCCTGTCTAGTGCGGGTGCGTTTAATTGGGTTTTTGTTGAGTGTTGTGCTGGACAGGTTTCGTGGTTCGTGGAATTTGGTGGAGCCTGGAGGAGCCTTTGCTGCGATGGAAGCTTCTTGTGGCCACTCCAGGTGATATTTCTCCTTTACAAGTACCTTTCTTTCCTGTTATATGTGTATTTGTACTTGTTGAGGGGATACTTTTTGTTGGGGACCGGCGACCAAGGCATAAAGTCCCAAGTTTAGGCTAAGTATGTTTGAGGGAGGTTGGAGTAGTCATTACCTCCTGTAAAGACATTGTTAGACATTAAAAGACCTGTTTGAGAAGGAAGTCCTAGTGACCCTGTTCTGCCAGCCTGCTAGGCAGCCGTTCTAGGCGTTCTTGTTAGTAGTGAGGCAGTTAGAGAAGCCTGCTAGAAGATAATAATAATGATGCCAAGAAATCCTGAATATCCTAAAAGATGAATATAAATGCGAAGGTGTGTAAAAAGGGGTTCTAACCCCTATCAAAGAAGAAAAGAAAAGAAATGAAAATATATAAGCAGTTGCTCATTGCCTTGCGAAGGCCTGGTAGGTTCCTGGGGACGAGTCAGACCCGGGGCCGATACCTTGTCTTCCTAGGGGTGGCTTCTTGCTGGAAAAATAATATCAAAACAAGGAAGGTTGGAGCGAAAATAAAAGTGAGCGTTAGAAAAGGATTAAGTGTCGCCTTGCGAGGGCTTGGTAGGTTCTTGGGTGCCGAGACAGGTCCTGAGACCGATGCCCTGTTCTCCTTGGGTCACTACGCTCAGCTCCCTCCTTTTTACATGCCAAGTATGTTCATCCAATCAAAACCCTCAAAGAAGAGATATACTGAAAGAAAATATCCTTTGCTCAGGCTATAGGAGTCCTCGCCTTGTAGGAGCTCCTAGTTGCGTTGTCTTTAGTTGGTAAGTAGTTCAGACTACCATTTAGGGCAACCTCTTTGACAGTTCTTTTTAGTTTGGCTGTGTTGGAGCAGCTGGTTCGTGACTCACTTCGGATCTTCTATTAGATGATGCTAGGCCTACTCCTTGTGGATGTTATGCCTTGGTTCTGTCAGGGGTAGGGGGAGCATTGTGCTGAGTTTTATGGTGATAATTGTTTTGTATCAGTTTGATGCTTCTTTGGTTGTTTATGTGCAGATATGTTCGTGGGTTCGACGGACTGAGTCGTCCTATCCCGTGGTCGCCAATGAAGGATGGATTTTAGGCCCCGGAACATGCCTAAAAATAGGGGAAAAATATGGAAATGCGGGGGAAAATGCTCAACCACGAAGGCGGCAGCTCGACCTAGGACGATTTTAAGCATTAAGTGCTTGACGGGCGCCCGTGCGACACTCCGTGAATTTTCATAATTTTTCCGTGCGCCTGTGCCAGTCAGTGAAGCTGCAGGCCTGTCCGGGATGTTGAGACGAGCTCATAGGAATTTTCAGATCGAAGTTCCGAGTCCGGGTGCGGAAGATGGCCCGAAACCGGCCGGGGTGCCCAAGAGGGGGTCCAAAATGGAAATTTGAAAAGGTGTGAAGGAGGGGGGGTGACCTTTGGCACCCCCCCCTCAAAAAATCGTGGATATGGAGGGGGGGCGGCGGCTGAAAACAGCCGCCGAAAAAACGCGACCCCCCCCCCCACAATCGATTGCTGGCTCACAAAGAAGCCATGGTTATGGACCTCCAGGCCTGATGAAGATGATGTGCCGATCAATTCGCCGGTCTCCGCTCCCGCAATGGTGGACTGGTTGAAGAGAGAGAAAACCAGTCTTTCTCTCTCCTCTCTCTCTCTCCTCTTAGCCCCCGTTCGTGCTTGAAGGAATAGGATGAAGATGGACGGCCGGATGGATGCCGATTCTTGACGGGATGAAAGAGCAATGCAAAACCATTGTAGATTGCTGATTCCAAGCAGAATTCATGGCTGGAAATCAATCGTGGGACGTGCCAAATTTAATGGAAAAACCCGCAAGACACGGTAATAATTGTTTTTTCAAGGAAAATGGTCTTTTGATGCAAATTTGGTTGATAAAAATGTGTTCATATGGATTGAGTTTTGAGTATGTCGTGCTTTGAGTTGGTTTCTAGCTGTTCATCATTTAAAAATCTGGAAAACATGTGTGGGATAGCAGAAAATAGGGAACCGAGACACGAAAAACCATAAAAATGGGGAAAAACAAGGGTTTTGGGCATATAAATGGGGAAAACCGTCGATACACATCAACTAATCTTTCAATTTTGTTGCAAATGAACTAAGGGCCACAGCCCACAAACTGGTTTTCATTTTCAGCAATTTAAAAAATACAAGAAAATGAAGAAAATGGCGGGAAAATGATAAAAACACCATGAAAAATAGGGGAAAAATACATTTGGGGCTACGAAAAATACAGAAAAATAGGATTTATGTTTGTTGATGTATAGCAAGGTTGGGGCATGAAGTTATGCTTCAGTTCAGCCTTGTTTATATGTTTTGGTGCGTGTTTCATTCCTTTCTCCACATAAAATGACAAGGAAACCCTAAAAGAAATGAATATAATGATGCACTATCAACGGGGAAGGGTAGAGTTGTGGAAAAATGGTTAAATGACGCTGAGCATGAGGAATAATTTGCTGATTTTATATGCATTGCATCTAGGACGGAATAATAATGATAAGAATTAAAACCTAGTAGCACGAAGATCACTTCGGTGCTAGGTGTTGCAACGAAGCACAAAGCGGTTAGAAAGAAAAGCATGAAAGAGATGTTTTGCACTTGCACGCTGCTGGTTTTCAAAATGTTTGAGCACTAGGCATCCACCTCTTTGTATGATCATTTAGAGGAAATTAAAAGTATCAGAGTTAGCTCCTGGATATGCATTGCAATTGTTTTTGGGATATGACCTACGTTGAGAGGCAGTGAGGTTCCTATGTCGTAGGCTAGTCGTGGGATCATAAAGGGGAAGTCAAGTGAGGAAATGGTACATTCCTGGATACGTTTATTTGGTACCTTGAGTGACGTTTGTGCGAAATGTCTAAATGTTGAGCGGCGCATCGAGGGGCCAATCCCCAAGGTGTAGGAGAGTCGCAGAGGGTTGACGGCATTCAGCCGTAGGAGGAACCCCATGTGTATGTGATTCGAGCCTTTTGGCTATGTGAAAGGGACTCCCTTTGAGGAGCAATATTGGGTTAGGATCAGTTGGACTACAACGTATTACAAACGCAATGTTTAGGAAGGCAGAGATTTTGATAGACGCTCCTGGCCGCGAGGCCGAGGGGTTGTCTTGTGCATAGTGACGAGGTCCGGCTAGTGCATGAGCCAGTGCCGGCCCGTTTTTAGGTCCATCACTTTTCTTGGTTATTCAAATCATTCCAAATGTTACAAATTTTTTGATCCTTCTACTCAAAATGTTATCATTAGTCGTGATGCTATATTTGATGAGAAGACTATGGGTGGCACATGGTCGTCAGATGTCTCAGATGATATACAGTCTTTGCTTAGTGCATTTCCTTACTTTCTTTGTGATTCTACTAATTCTGATGATCATAAACCTCCTTCACCTCCAAAGAAGATTGATGAAAATTTGGAGATCTATGTCGATCTTCCTATTGAGATAGAGCATGGATTCTATTCTATTGAATATGATGTCTTTGATGATGCTATGTCTGTCCAAGAGGATCCAATATCGTATATGAAAGCTATCAATTCGTCTCAAAGGGATCAATGGCAAGAAGCTATGCAAGCTGAGTACAATTCTTTAATCTCCAAAGGTACATGGATTCTTACTGAACTCCCCCCAAATCGTGTTCCTATCAAATGCAAATGGGTTTATAAAACCAAGACCAAAGCTGATGGCTCGTTTGATAAGTTCAAAGCACGACTTGTTGCAAAAGATTACTCACAGATTGCAAGAGTAGATTATCAAGAAACATTTTCTCTCGTTGTGCGCTTCACAACTGTTCGTATGATTTTGGCTTTTGCAACACTATTTGATCTAGAAATTCACCAAGTGGATATTAAAACGGCTTTTCTCAATGGAGATCTTGAAGAAGAAATCTATATGGAGCAACGTGAAAGTTTTATGATTGCAGGAAAGGAGCATCTTGTATGCCAGCTTCATCGTGCATTATATGGATTGAAGCAAGCCTCTCGTGCTTGGTATATTAAGATTGATCAGTTCCTCACATCTAAAGGTTTTGTTGCATGTTTTGCTGACCCAAATCTTTACATCAAAAGGGAGGATAAATATTTTATTATTCTTGCTCTATATGTTGATGATACTATTCTTGTGTCAAATAATATTGCTTTCTTGGATGCTATGAAGAAGCTTTTATCAACTGCATTTGAAATGGTGGATCTTGGTGAGATACATTCTTGTTTGGGTATTCAAGTTCAACGACACCGACAACAAGGCATTCTTCTTCTTCGCTAGACAAAGTTTATTAATGATATTGTTAAGAAGTTTGGGTTGACAAATGCGCACTCTGCCAACACTCCCATTCTTTCAAGCTCTACCAAGGGTACATCTACAATACGCAATGAAGAATCAGCCATTCATTAACCTTTTGCTAATCTTGTTGGTTGTCTTCAATTTATTGGTTTAAACACAAGACCAGATATTTTATTTGCAGCTAATTTTTTGGAATAGTATCTTTTTTCCCCTTCCACTATTCATTGGAGTGCTGCAAAACGTATTCTTAAGTACCTCAAGGGTACTAAGGAATTTGGTCTTATTTATCGTCGTTGAGAGGATTCTTCTTTATCTTCTTCAACTTCTCTTGATCTTATTGGATATACAGATGCTGATTGGGCAAGTTCACACTTATCCATGCGATCTAAGTGGGAATTGTTTCTTTGTAAATGGATGTTTGGTTTCTTGGTCCAGCAAGAAACAACGATGTGTTGCGGTTTCTACAACTGAGGCCGAATATGTTGCTGCATCATTAGCAGCTCGCGAGCTAGTTTGGCTTCGACAACTACTTGTAGATTTGGGACATCCTTCATCATCTAGTACTCCTCTTCGATGTGATAACCAAAGTGCTATTAGTCTTACCAAAGGCTATATACAACATAGTAAATCAAAGCATATTGCTATTCATTATCATTATGTTCGACATGAAGTTAAGAAACGTTCCATTATGGTGGAGCATTGTCAGAGTGATCAAATGGTTGCAAACATCTTCACAAAAGCTCTTAGTGAAGCTCGCTTTAGTTCATTAAGACATGCACTTGGTATTGTTTCAAGTTCTTGTCTCACTGATTGAGGCATGTATCATTGTATTCAAGAAAACTTTATAGTAAATCATTTTTGTATCGTAGGTATGTGTAGGGGCTCGGGTTTTTCCCTTGTTCTCCCTAAGGGTTTTTTCACTCACACCCAGAGACCTTTGTTTGAGTGGGGATGTTACAACTATATATATCATCTCTCATTTTTTGGATATGTTTTCCAACCTTTAGTTCTCCCAAACATGGATGGATCCCCCCTCTAATTTCTTCATAGTGACACTTTTATCCACCTCCTTTTGCATTTGTTGAATTTCAAGACTTCTTTGGACATCCATAAACTCGACTTAACTTGGGTCTCACCTATATATACTAACTCTACATCAATATGAATCATTCTTTGGGAGCATGTCTTGTGTATCTCTCTCGTACTCTCTCTCTCTCTCAACGCTAAGTGTAGACATGTGGACCCATCTAACCAGGCGGTCCATCATCAATGTCCGCATGTGTTGAGCTTGTCATCTCAACACTCCCTCTCAAGCTCAACTGCATCTCTGCAACTCCAAGTAAGCTTCGAAACTTTTGAAGCTTCTCTGTACCCAATGCCTTTGTGAAGATGTCAGCTATCTGATCCTGTGTGCTGACATACACCAAGTCAATCTCACCTGCTAGTACCTTCTCTCTCACAAAATGGTAGTGTACCTCAATATGTTTTGTCCTCGCATGAAACACACGGTTCCTAGCCAATTGTATACTGCTCATGTTGTCACAATAAATGAAAACTATACCTTTCACCTGCACATCTAAATCAGCCAATAACTTTTGCAACCATACTACCTCACATGCTGCAACAGCAGCACCTCTATAGTCAGCCTTTGTACTCGACAAAGCAACTGTAGATTGCTTTTTGCTGCTCCAAGCAATTGCCGCACTACCAAGAGAGAACGCGTATCCGCTAGTAGATCTCCTATCAGACATACTACCAGCCCAGTCTGCATCTGTGTATCCAAACACCTGTACATCTATACATGCCTCATAGAAAAGTCCATAATATAATGTGGACTTCACATATCTCTGACTGCATCCAAATGTGGCCTTTTAGGTACTTGCATAAACTGAATCACAAGACCAACATCATAGCTCAAGTCTGGCCTTGTAATGGTCATGTAGATCAAACTCCCCATTATCTTCCTGAACATAGTAGGGTCTTCTATCTCATCCCCAACATCAGCACTCAACTTTACATTCTGCTCCAACGGGACTGAAAGTGGTTTGCATGCTGTCATACCATACTTGGACAACATATCCAAGCCATACTGTCTTTGGGAGAGCCATATACCATCATCACATCTGATCACCTCAATGCCAAGGAAGTATATTAGCTCACCTAAATCCTTCATCTCAAACTTCTTCTTCAAAAAATCCTTGACTTCAACAATCCCACTATCACTATCACCTGTAATAATCAAGTCATCCACATAGATGATTATGATGACCAAACCTGCATCTCCCTTTCTCACATAAAGTGAGTGATCATCATCAAAAACATAGAAGCCAATATTGACAAGATACTCTCTGATCTTTTCAGACCATGCTCTAGGTGCTTGCTTGAGCCCATAGAGTACCTTCTTCAACCTGCACACATACATGGGATGCTTTAAATCTTCATAACCTGCTGGCTAATCCATATACACTGCTTCCTGCAAATCACCATGCAAGAAGGCATTCTTCACATCCATTTGCTGCAACCTCCAACCTTTGGTTGCTGCCAAAGCAATCACACATCTGACAGTTGCCATCCTAGCAACTGGACTGAAGGTTTCATCATAATCTATGCCATATGTTTGGGCATAGCCTTTTGCAACCAGCCTAGCTTTGTATCTACTAATAGAACCATCTGCATTGTGCTTAATCTTATAAAACCACTTACATCCAATAGCTTTCTTGCCCTTTGGCAATGATACTAGATCCCAAGTCTTATTGTCCTCTCATGCAGCCATCTCCTCATCCATTGCTGCATCCCAATGAGTATGACCAATAGCATCCTCAAAACTAGTGGGCTCAACATCCTCAACTAGTTTCACCATATAAGCATAATGGTAAGCTGCATAACGTTCAAAAACAAATCTTTTAACAGGGTATCTCACCCTACTAGATATACATACCACTGGATCACTCAATGGAGTCTTTGCATTGACGCGTGCTCTCTACACACTTGGAGTCCTCACTGAAGGAATGCCAAGCTCATCATCCAAGCTCTCTAAGCCACTGGAGTCTCCATCAAGAACTGCATCAATGCCATCTGACGCTTTATTTTTTCCTTTGTCTTTACCTGTAGTGCTACTAGATGCACCTGAAGATGTAGAGCTACTCCTTAGTCTCCTAGACCAAGGACTACCAGATGATGTCTCTGGTCCACTTAGAGTCCGTGATTCTTGCTTTTTAGCATGCACATGAGTGTCATGATCATCATCATCATCATCCAATGCATCACCACTAGATGCATACCAACTGCTCATTTCATCAAAGATGACATCCGTGCTCACTTTGAATTTACATGTGACAGGGTTATAACAGTGATACCCTTTTTGCTCTAAAGAGTATCCAATAAAGACACACTTTTCAGCCTTTGGATCCAGTTTCTTCCACAACTCATCTGGCACATGAACATACGCAATGCACCCAAACACTTTCAAGTGCGATACATCAGGCTTCTTGCCAGTAAAGCATTCTTCAGGAGTCATACCATGAGCTGCAGTTGTGGGAGTTTTGTTCATAATTTAAACAGCAGTATGAACAGCCTTAGACAAAAAATGCTTAGGCATATTCTTTTCAGCCATCAAGGCACGTGCAACTTCTGCAATATGCATGTTTTTCCTTTCTGCAACCCCATTTTTCTGTGGGATATACCTGCATGTGAACTGTCTCTTTATTCCATGAGACCTCAGAAAATCACTGAACTCACTCGAGAGGTACTCTCCCCCTCCATCTGACCTCAAGCACTTTACTTTCAAGCCTGTTTCTCTTTCAACTACACCCTTGAAAGTTCTAAAGTCCTCAAACGCTTCACTCTTTTCCTTCATAAAATATACCCACAGCTTTCTAGAACAATCATCAATGAATGTGACAAAGTATGAACTCCCTCCAAGAGATACATTTTGTGTAGGCCCCCAAATGTCTGTATGCACAACATCAAGGATATTTCCTCTTACATCTCTGTCATGTGAAAAGGGTTGTCTTGCCTGCTTACCAAACTGACATGCTTCGCATACCTTATGAAATTTTGCAACTCTAAATGTAGGAAAACCTGTAACCAACCCTTTGGACTGCATTAATTTCAGCCTTTGTACATTTTCATGTCCAATGCGTTTGTGCCAAATTTCAATGTCTATAACAACACCTTTTCCTTTAGCATTCATAGTAGGAATTGTAGCATCCAGAGTAAACATACGACCAAATCCACTTCCCTTTGCAACTAACCTGCACTTGTTATTGAAGTCTTCTACAAAGCAACCATTTGCATTAAATCTAACTTGCAGCCCTTGCTCTACCATCTGACCGACTGACACCAAGTTCTTTGTAATAGATGGCACATGTAATACATCTGAAAGACTCTTTGTCTTACCATCATGCAAGGACAAGGGAACTTTTTCAACATGTGAAATTGGGTGGCATGAATCATCACCCGTCTGGACATAACATGCATTTTGCAAATCTTGCATCTCTCCAAACCATTCTGCATGGCTGGTCATATGATTGGATGCACCTGAATCAACATACCCAACATCATCATGTGTTCCCTTTCCTGTAACAGCATTCAACATATGCTGCATAACAAACAAACGTTCATTTTTGTCTTCATTCTGTCGTGAAGACGATGCATAGTTTCCTTGCTGCAACTTACCATTGCGGATATCATCTTTCTTAGCATAACATTGGGCTGTAATATAACCTGTTTTGCCACAGTAGTGACACACAATACCAGAGTTGTTAGAACCTCTGTTCTGCCATCCACCTCTTCCTCTAAAGCTCCCCCTGCCTCTAAAACTACTATGACCTCTTGAAACCTGTATATCTCCAAATTGCTGATTCAATTTGTTTTGCTGGTTGTCACTACCACGTCCTGTACCATGACCACTTGAGGAGAACCTGCCATGTCCCCTTCCTGAACTGGAGTAGAAAGCCTCAACATATTCACCACTTCTTTCAGATGTCTCACTCTGCATATTGATCTCTTCAGTGATCATAAGGAAGACCAACTCATCGAAATCTTGAAATGGCTTTCTTACATATACGAAAGTTACAAAAGACTTCCAAGCCTTTTCATTGTTAAGTCCACCCAAGGTAGACGACACCAAATCATCATCATCGAGCATTACATCAATAGCTGACAATGCATCTGCAATGCTCCTTACCTTTAGTGCATACTCATTGATAGACATCTTCCCTTTCTTCAATGTATTCAACTCTTGCTTGAGTTGAATCTTTCGTGCCTTTGTATTTACAGAAAACATACTTTCAAGTATGGTCCAAGCTACATATGAATTCTTTGCATTTCTAATATGTCCTAGCATATTATTGTCAATTACTGCAGATAACCAATACATGACCTTCTTATCTTTTGCATTCCATTCCTTCCGTGCCTTTGTCTCTTCTGCAGTTGGAGGATCACTCACCTTCGGCTCCTTTTCTTCACCTGAAACAAACTCGTAGAGGCCTTTTCCAATAAGGAAGTTCGTGACACGAAACTTCCATAAAAGGTAATTGTTCTTGTCGAGCTTCTCAATGATGGGGCTTCCACTATTCTCTACCATTATCACAAAATTAATACCAACAGCAAAAGAAAATTTCCTGTAACCCTCGACTTGTAGTGCACAACAATACACCAGACAACCTTTTTCACTATTTGGTCAACAATACATGCAATTTGCAACCAGTTTGCAGATGAACCTTGTGTTTACTTGTTGGTAAACACCTTTGAACTTACAGATCTGAAATCTGTAACCTGTGCACCCACTTTTGGTCAATACAGTCGAAGTCATAGTGTACCCTGAAATTGCTGTCCGTAACCTTACGGCTCTAAAACGGGGCTTGAAACGGCCTCAGATGCCCAAAATAACTGTGGGAAAGCCCTAAAGGGCCTATCTGCAAAATACCAAATCTCTCTGCAATCTGAGATTTTTACTCGACCCTGCTTCCGGTGCTTCCACAGGCACTATCCAAGAGAGAGAGTGGAAGAATGGGAGAGTTTCTTACGCGTGGCTTGCTTGCTCGAACCTTGCTTCTTCTCCTTCGCTTTAGCCTTCAAAATCAGCCTCTCTCAATGGCGCAGCTCTGATACCATGTCAAGAATCGCGTGGTGGGGGGACTTGCTCAAGATGCTGCGTCGAACACACATAGAATGCACAAGGAGAAGCTCACTCAAGAGACAAGAAGAGAGATGGATGCCAAAACGTTTTCTTGCTAGTTTCTTCTTCTTCTTCCACACTCTTTTCAATGTACACAAATTATAGATAAGATACAACATAAAGGAAAGTGGCCTACTAAGTCAAACAATGCATAACGGACTACACTAGTCGACTGGCGCTATAACTATGCCAGCTCTGTAAATAGGTGTAACAACCTGAATATAATAAGTAATGAGTCAGTGGCCATGTGAGAGTCATAATGACCACCAACGTGCTAAGTGTAGACGTGTGGATCCATCTAACTAGGTGGTCCATCATCAACAATGTTTGCATGTGTTGAGCTTGTCATCTCAACATGCTTCATTTGTGGTAGTTTGTACTACCGATCATGATTGCAGGATGCCTTTCTCCAAAAATACGCAGGGTGATTTAAACTTTGTCAAATTTAGTACAATGGATCTTAGAGAAGGAGATTAAGACATCCTCTATTGCATTTGCAAGGCAGGGAGCAGTGGAGACAGTCTGTCTCTTTGAGAAATACGTGCCCACCAGCATGCTCATGATACAAATCTATCTTCTTGTGTATCTTGTAGATGAATGGGACCTGTCCATACATGATGGATGTTCTTCGTGGAGCACTTCATGAAAACCCTGAAAGGCTTTGTGCGACAATGAGCTCGGCCAGAAGGTAGCATGGCTGAAGATTGGTTGGTGTCTAAGGCATTAGTGCATATTTCACAATAGCTACCAACGGTGGATTCAGACAACAATATGCTATGGTTGCTAAAGGATGATGATAGATTGACTAAAGATGTGGTGGTTGAAAATGGGGTAGAAAAAAAAATGGATGCTGCAATGGAGGATAAAGTGAATCTCTTTTGTATGTTGCACCATGCCTCCATGGAGGCGTGGCTCGCTAGATACGAGCAAGCTAGAAAAGATCGGGAAGAAGTGCATAATCTGAATTTTGACGTACTATGTACCATCGACTGATTCAATATCCCAAGGGCATGGAGGAGATGTCACGGTTTATGTCAACACGATGGTTGCATGGAGCTTTGATCGCAACGTCTCACGAAGGGGCGGAGGTCTCAACTGAGGAGTTGGAATTCTCGAGGGGATGTAGTCCAAAGGTGATGACATGTTTAGGGTTTGCCATATCTACATTTTATATGTGAAAAATAAATGACTCTTTCAGTGTACAGTATAAAATAAACAGTGCAACATGGTCGCGCCGATGGCATTTCGGCATGGAGCGCATCGACAAAATGTGCTCCACAGCATATTGTGGTATCATGGCAAAGTTCAAGCAAGAGATCCAACAACGAGCAATGGATCCAAACTCCCTTATAGATGAGATGGAGTATTTTGAAAACTTGCAAAGTATTATCACAGTGGATTACCTAGCTTCTCCATGATCCTTTTCGATGTGCCGTGGGGTTCAAAGTGGTACTTGAAAGAGCTGGAGCAACAGTTCGACGAGGTCCATCTGGATTTCTCGAAACAGATTGTGAAAAAAGATGGACGGATTTGCAGACACCTTTGTATTGCCGGCCCATTTTGAACGTGTATGAACTCATGTTTTTTTAAATTTTATTAGGACATGGTACATGTCACAAAAGTTAAATCTCTCTTGTACGTGATTTTGAACATGTAATTTTTTATCTGAACCTACGACAACCTCGATGGTGGTATGTTATACCTTCAACTCCTCGAAGTGTGAGAGTATATGATCAAAGAAATGTTCCTAGTGTAGATGAGGATAGTATACAAATCAAAGAATGGATATTGCAAGGGGTGGAGATAGCCGAAATCTTGAGCATGTAGAGGAGCCAGAATCGAGTAACAATGGCGAAAATACAAGAGTCCAAGAATTCTTTGAGAACAAGGTGGACTCATCCTTTTGTGGTGACTTGTCTATCAACCTTCCAGTGTATGCGGAGCTATGTCAGGAGATTGACATGGGACCATAGGGTACTTCATACTTGGAGCATCCACCTACTCAATTCATTGATGAGTTGCTTATAAGGGTACATAAGATATGCATTTTTAAGTAAGATCATTTTTTAAAGATTTATATTACTATGCTTTGCTTAATTTATATTGATTATGCTAACATCAATTTTTTTCTATGCCGATGACCTTTCTCGATTTTTAGATCAGCACGACGGTCAAGGGATGAGCAACGAGATCTATAGGAGATCTTCACACGTATGCCTCTAGATCAAATGTCTGGATTCAGAGATATGGCAGACGAAGAGCTGTCTCGGACACCATCAGGCCATTCTGTTAGTGCACTCTGATGCTTCAGTTTCCAGTAGACAAGGTTGATGCTCTAGACTTGGGCCGGATGAAGAGAGTGGTTCTGATGAGACATGGATTCAGTGAGCCCGCGATCGGCTCGGGATACATGTGCTACTCACTCTGGTGCAGGTTTGAGAGAGCATGGCTCAGGTGGTTATTGTGGAGGTACCAACATAGTATCTCCATCTCATCATTCTGGTGGAGTTGCATTACCTATGGGATTTGCCACACCTATCTGCATGTCTACTCTAGTCACTCCATCTTTTGCTCAACTGTCCGCCGCAGCAAGTGGCACCCCTATGGGTGCTACTCCGAGAGATACTACCGCCATAGGTAGACCAGATGTATAGGGGTCTCCTGGATATGCTCAGGAGAGTGGTCACAGGTGGAAGAGGACACATCTTAGGCATACCCTAGAGGGGTATGGATACCTTGTAGATGATAGGATAGGAGCCATCATCATGAATGATGAGGGGAGGATGGTAATGCCTCATATGAGAGAGTTGTGATAATAAGTTTTTTGGCACAATGTCTAGGATCATTGGAAGAACATAGCAAAGGGGAGAAAGGGCTACATATTAACATCCTTGCATGAGGAGTTTCCGGTACCTGCTACAGCAAATAAGTTTTCCATAGATTGGATGATGGAGTGCATGCGTGCATACATGTCACACAGACGATCAAATGCACACAAGGCACTTAAGAGTGGGGCCTCAAAGCCCGAGTGGCTAGACACGGATGATTGGTGCTGACTGAGGGAGGTAGCTATAGATTCTCCAAGACGTTGGAGACAACAGTGCGAGGTGGCGAGGGAACGACTGGAAGTAGGAGTGGTCCATCATCTTGGGAGTGGCCTGCCACAGGACTTATCTCGAGGACTTTGTAAGTTTTTATTTTGCTGTGCTTGCTTATTTTTTAGCAATCATGTTTCTAATAGTTGTATTTTTCTTTCCTTGTAGCACTCCATTACAAACTGCAATCCCACTGGCCTAGAGACTCGATATGCAGAGAGACACAGTTTCACTGCATTGATCGACTGATTGTTTGGACATTGCAGCCCTCTAAGTCACTTATCTTTCTTGTCTATAGTTACCAATTTTAATTAAAATGCATTATTGTATGGTGGACTGATGTGTAGTTGTTTCTTTTTTTGTAGAGTCCATTCGATGCTCCTTTGCGGCGGAACGAGCTTTCTGATGGCGAGGATCTATAGCTCCCCCTTGGATCCATGCAGTGCACATACTCTTCTTTTTTTGTCATGTGATTTATGTAGGCATTTTCTATGCACTATGTTATTATCATCCTTTGTATCTTGCTATGATTGTACAGTCGCTTTCATTACACAATGTTGTATTTATTTTATGTATCAATTTTATGGATTCAAGTACACTTTGCCTTCATTCAAACGAGCATTGTTTACATTACCGAAACTCTTTTGTATGGCCCAAATAAAGCACATAGTGCTATTTGTGCTAGGGCGGCTTGCTGCTCTGCCATAAAAATTTTCTTTTTCCCTGTTACCGTTGCTATTAGTGTCACAAATTTACTACATGCGTCGCTATCAACATTCCATATGCAAATAGCAACGCCAATAGTGAATGTTCTATGGCATCACTAATATCGAAGTTTTTTGCAATGATGGGGGTAAATTTCTTTATGAACATTTCGACGCTTTGAACGTCGGTATAAGGCGGGTATCTTATAGTGACTATCATTTGTGAGGGTTGTGACACCCAAGTGTTGCAAATGGAGGATGATTGACCCTTGAGTATAATACGCAAAGAAATTACAATGTTAATCTAGAATCCACCTGTTAGATTCTATTTTAAACTAGATGGTAGTAAAATTCAAAGCCGAGCACTGAGGATACTACTACCAGTGGTGCAGCTCCACATATTTTAGAAATTGTAGAGTCTCCCTAAAAATCCCAACACCACAAGTTGTAATATCCAGTACTTGTAAATTTTTAGATTTTTTTTGTCAATAAAATATTGTCGCTTACAAACTTGCAATATTTAAAAATTATGGTATTTATGCAAAATTATACACTTGCTATACACTTTCCACATCAACACATTTACATATGCATGTAAACTTTACAAAGACGTAAGCAAAGCCATAACTAAATATCGTATGCCAACATCCCTTAATGGTTTAAAACTTAAGGTTCTTAAGGTAGAACTAGTTTGGTTCTTGTTTCATTGTTTCATTTCACACTTTCTCTCTTCATCTCTTTGTATCCACCACATCCCTCCTACTTGCTATGATGGATGCTCATGCACACTTTTCCAAGTGGATCCACAAGACTATCCTTGCCAGTCAAGGTGACGAGATATTTCAGGTTTTCTCTAAGAACTTCAACCTTGAAAGCATGCTCTCATCGCTAGATCCCCCCCTTCAGGTTTTGGAAGACTTTGTGAGCACCATTGCTACTTGCACATACTCCATCGAGGGATCCAACATGACTTGGGTGCCTCTGGAACAGCTCATGGTATTTCAGGCAGGGAAGAATCACCAAAAAGTGGTGAATAGGTGTCTGGCCACATGGATTCTTTGCACAAAGTATGCACTATTCCCATGTGCAGTGCACGAGGTACAGCACCTTTGGATCTCGTGGAGTGTGATTGCGTAATGGCAATTTACCTCCTTGCATTGGATACACCCCTAGAGGAGGAGAGCGATGAAGATACAACTCCACAGGTTGTTGCTATCACATATACGGGAGAAGAACTGATTGAAGAGCTCATAAATTTTGAAGAGGAACATTAGGTGGTGGCAGAGCAAGGGTTGGCTCTCACGGTGCCATCTTCTTCAAACACTATATTGGGGAATATGGGAATTTTCCATAAGTTTGGGATACGTGGTCAAATCTTTGGATTTATCATAACTTGAGAAATATAACTCCAAATCGAGCGCTCTATAGCTCAATAGATTCCGTTTTTCAAGCGCTTTCCAATGATAGGTCATATCATATGGTTTTGAGAAACTTGTGGGCATGTTATCCGGGTGCCACCTTTTTAGTGTTCAAAAAATGGGAATTGGGAGATTCCCAAACTGACTAATATTGTGTTTTCAGAACAACCACAAGTCGACAAACCCAACCTTGCCTCCTTGACTCCCATTGAAGTAGATGGTATATAATACTTTCTTGTGTCAAATGTGCTGCAATACTTGGAAATGAAGGAAGAAGAGTTGCTTTCCATCCTAGTCAGGGATTCCATGGAAGACCCGATCAATTATGATTACATGGATGTGCATCCAACGATGGCAGAGATTGGAAGTTATGATGACACAAGCTTAGATGCATTGAGTGCCATCATAGAAACAAAAGATTATATTACCTCGATTGAAGAAGATTACCTTGTCTCATATACTCAATTTGAAGCACTACAGCATGATCTCTTTAGACCAAGGCTCCAGCTTCTCACCAAGGAATTTATCAATACCTTTGTCTAAAGAGGTGCCTCACTAACACATGAGAAAATGAAGATACAAGATGATCTGGAGAAGTCGAGATTTCCAACTACCATATATTTTTATGCAACAAAAGGCTCCACCTTGTGCCCTAGGTGGAGAGCCTTGGCATGAGGGCTTCTTGTGGTTGAAACGGCCACATGCTTGCTCAATGCATACCATGCAAGCTCGAGGAGGGCAAATATGGAGAAGAGACAAAGGTTGGGAGAGTGAGAATGGATAAAGAAAAGAAAGAAAGATATGAAAATGAGAATAAGAATGAACTTTTAACCCATTTAAACCCCCCCAAAACCAGATTAATGCAGCTTCATAAGCATTGTCCATCGTATGAAACTTCACTTGTACACTTGTTAGGTGGCCAAGAGCCCAAATTGATTTTTTTTGGAAAAAAAATCCATACATAACCTTGGTCCAAAGTGTGGCATTTGAGGCAGGAAAGTAGATCCAGATGCCAGACTTTGGACCAGGGGTTTGCATGTATTTTTTTTCCAAAAAATATTAATTTGGGCTCTTGGCCACATAATGAGTGTGCGTATGAAGTTTCGTCACATTACGATAGAGTTTAGTATTTTAAAAATTATCACACACTAAAATTATGAATGGATTGATAATCCAAAAAATCAGCATCACGACTACTGTCCTTAGAAACTTCACACCACATAGACTATACAAAGGCATCAAAAGTAAACTCTATAAGGAGAAATGGTAAATTTGTACATGTTTTTCCTATTGAAATTGACAGTTCCAGCAAAAACTGTAAGTAAGAGTTGAAAATACAACGCAGATGCAAAATCAAAGTTGAGAGCAAAGGACAAGAGCAAAAATTTAATTCATATTTTAAGGGCACATATAACATGTTTCCACTCGAACATTGTCATATGTCCAATGTATAAGGATAACACTATAACATTACAAGCTGTGTTCATTCCATTGGAACGAATGCATCCTTTACTGCTTGAAGATTTCTTACAAGTTGTAAGTCCTTAGGAGTTAGAGTGATGCACTTTGCATGTATTCCATAAGGCTTCCATAACACTAAGCATTAGTCACCAAGTCAACAAAAAAGACCTCTGCAACACACTGTTGAGCATGAAGACATTCTTTTATAAAGCGATCAGGTCTATCTTGATCTTGTGCCAAAAACCACCTCCTGCTTTGTGCACAGTAGAGGTCTTGCACAATCTCGTGAACAAATCTCGAGAAGCTCGCCTTCAGAATGATGAGATCAAAAGAGCATTGATACCTCTTGATTTCTCTCAAGGCCACTATACCTGGCTTTCACTTGTGTTTCTTAAAGGGATGCTAAGGAGGACCCTTGTGAGGGCGGCTTGATGAATTTGGGTTAGGTTGAGAAGGGGGTGCTTCTGAGCTAGTAGATGCTCCAAGGGACTGAACAAGATATGGGGTTCTGAGCAGAAGATTATTTGCAATTAGCTTGGGTCTAGCCATCTTTCCTGCACAAGAGATGTGAGAACTCAATGAATAAGAAGCATGTGAAACCCTCTTTTACATAACCCTAAACTGTAAGACTCATTCACAGATGCACACTCTCTCTTTCTCTTTTAAATTATGAATTGCATTTGCACTGAACACATTGTTCATCTTACTATCTTAGCTCTCTTTGAATCCATTTGTTGCCTTGTCGAAGTCTTGTTTATAGCCACTTGGCATGGTTTTCTTTAGCATTTGAGGCTTCATAACGCACTCTTTTAGTGACATGATGCGATTCCATCATGTCTACAAATGATTCATCAACACTTTCCTTTTTAATGACATGACGTGATTCCATCATGTCTACAAATGATTCATCAACACTTTCCTTTACTCTGTTTTTCAAGAGTTTAGCTTCATCCGCTACTATAATCCTATACCATCAAGATAGCAATTGGATCACTTGATTGCTACCATTCACCCCTCCACCATGATCAGTTTTTCTTTGGTATACACCACACATAATCCAATGTGAATTTTCCATCCCTTCTGTAGACCAAACTCCGATGGTTCCCTTTTCTACAAAGTATGGCCCATGTGCCTAAAGGATATACTACAAAGACACATATCACACATGAGTAAAATTATGCTCAATAATTTATACAATTCATACAATTTTAAAATATTAACTCGGTACGCACAATGTAATTTGTGATAGAGTTTTTGCCCCATGCTTCCACCATCTTTTCGTAGAATCTATGTACAACATTGCTAAATTCTTGCTTATGTTCATTGCTAAACACCATCTTGCGAAATAAGGGAAAGAGAGCCAATTTGTTAAGACTTATCCAAATCTTAGCTTTGGGCAACCTTGTTTTTCCTCCATAACTTTGATCACGAATTGCAAAATGTCACTTTCTCCACCCATCGTAGTCCTGTGGCCTATGATTCATGACATTCCCTTTCTTATTGATGGGTGTTGAGAGAAAGTATCCAGCCTTTTCTCCTCCAAAGCAATGCTTTTTTGATAAATTACAAGATTTTACTGATCTCTTCTCATCTTTTTCAATCAATTGAAGCTTGTGTAGCCCAATTTCTAATAGCACTCCCTCCACATTCCTACATGTTGCAATGGCTTCTTGTAATATTTCCGCTCAAAAATATTATTGAGCTTGACTCCCTGCACGCTACGTAAAAGTTGTGCAAATTCATCTCCCGTATCGACTAATAACAGTGGCCAAGTGGTTACCCCGCACGGGCAATAACAAGTCTATCCGCATTGTGCAAATGAGGCCTGGGATTAAAACCGCAAAGCTGCGTGAAAACTCCCTTCTAGGGAAAAAGGGAAAATGGAAAATGGTGGGAATTTAGGCAAATGTTTTTAAATTATCCCTTCCCCCAGCCGACGCATGGCTGGAGGGGAGGGAATGGGAGAAGGAGGGGAAGAGGTGGAGTGCATGGGGAGAAGAGAGGAGCATGAGGACTCCACGTGTGTGGAGTCTCTCCCCCCCTTAGCACTATATAAATACCCCTTAGCATGGGCACAAGAGGGGGGATCTGAGAGAGGAGGGAAAGAGGCTGTTGGCTGCACGATCGTGGAGTGAGGAGGAGGGACTGCTGCCGCCACTGTGAGAAACGCCGCCGCCTACAACGCCTGTACTGCCGCCATTTTTCCCCCTGCCATCATCCTAATCACCCCCCCCCATCATCAATCCTTTCCATTCTTCCAATCATTGGCCCCTACCACATTGACTTTGCTGAAGATCAAAAGCTTCTTAGAAGCTTCTTCTAAGGATAAGGCCCATAAGCCTTGTTTCTACATGCCTTCCCCGGTTTCAAAAATCGGGCTCGTAAAGCTCCAATTCCTACGCAAGGAAAAAGGTATTGACCTACAGGTGCCTCGAAGAGCATGGATAAAGACTAGAAGGAATCCGTGGATTCCATAAACACACTACGTCTACGATGGCTCCCAAGAAGATGCAAGACGCACCCGCGAGAGGTTCTTCCCCGAACATACACGTGGACATCCCCATGGATCCACAAGCCCAGGTTTTATGATTTTAAT
The DNA here is from genome assembly GCF_053477565.2 of Lygodium microphyllum. Taxonomy (NCBI): domain Eukaryota; kingdom Viridiplantae; phylum Streptophyta; class Polypodiopsida; order Schizaeales; family Lygodiaceae; genus Lygodium; species Lygodium microphyllum. The sequence goes on along the minus strand of NC_141151.1, from coordinate 123,420,104 downwards.
CCCACATATAAGAAATGTGTTAAGCACGATAACTTTCATGGAAAGGAAGCACTTATGCATGTTTCTAATTCACCTAGCCTAGTTAAAATGCATTTGGGGAAATTTGCCTACTCGGACGATTTACTAAAATTAATGCATGACAAGCAATTGGATTATTTGCATTTCCAATGTTATGAATGTAAATTACCTATCCATTTTACGAGCTTAGTAGCTTGTTTCCTTTCCGTGCATTTCAAAGTGACAAGCCTAAAACGCATATTGCCTAGCTTTAAAAAGATGAAAATTGTTAAGTGCATCTTTGTTTGGCCATGAAAGAACAAGCGTATCTTGCTATGACTCGCATGGAAAGAATTGTTAACGTCCGTTGCATAGTGTAAACGCCCCGAACAACGTAGTATGCTTAACAATTATGATATTTTCTTGTTTTCGAGATTTAATATAAAAGAGAATGAACACTTAAAGCTGAAAATGAAAATTACTCACAAAATTATAGCCATGAAAATATAAAAGGAATGGAGACAAGATTGAGGGTTGAAGATGGGCAACCCCCCCCGAAGGAATGTATTTATGCTCAACCCAAGTCCCTTAGGGAAGAGCTCAGTTACAATCAACCTAAGAGTGAGAAGAAGTAATTCTCACTCTCACAAGATCATGCAAAGATGTACAAACACACATGCATTATCTATTATGCAATGATAAGAACTGATTTCTTTACAGTATGAGAGAAGAAAAAGGGAAATTCAGCCTTTCTCCATCGTTGATCAGCAGTACATGGATAGAGCTTGCTTCTTGTAGCTAAAATGGAAGAAAGAGCTCAAGAAGGAGGTGCTGTAATGAATTTACAGGCTTGCTATCTTGTAAAACAACAGTGATAGACGAGGGCATATGGAAGAATTTGATAATGGAGAAGTGGGGGATGATGATGGGGATGGATGGGGCCAGTTTCTGGGTATCTGTGGGTGCTGTACATGAGTTTACAGCAAAGAAAAATGATGATCAATGAAGAAAAACGAGCTCTTATTTATAGGAGAGGGGAGAGCTAGTACAAAAGGGGAAAGTGGAGTAGCACAAGACAAGTGTCCAGCCACATGTCATGAGATGTGACAAGTGGTGGGACACTTGGAAACTTGTGTGACAAGTGTCTTGACACTTGTCTCTTCTCTATGGCCTTCCTTTTTGGGTTGAATACTGTCAAGAATAGAAACAACCAAATTTAGTAAGCACAGTCAGAGTACAGAACTTACTATTTTTAGAATGACATCCCTATTTTTTAGGACTAGCATTTTTAGGCTAATTCGAGGCTCCTAAAATTTAGGGACCTCCTAAATTTTAGGAGATCCCTAAAATTTAGGGACCCCCCCAATATGGGTATCATATGAAAGCTTTTTCCGTGTACATCGCAAAAATGGTATCCGAATCTTCATGTGACTTTCCTATGCAAAGAAATGTGCATTTCAAGCTTTCAGCCCACACATGCACATTATACAAGCATTTCATAATCAGGCCATCTTGTTGATTGTAACTGTTTGTTCTGGTGGATCTAGCCCACACTTCAAGGCATCAATCCTTTCTGTGTGCGAGTCTAAACCTGATATGCGTGAGTTCTAGTCATAGGCGCCCAATCGGGTCATATAGGTGGAAGTGTGAACTATCTTTTCTCTAACCCACCGCGTGGGTCCACCATAACCTGTGACCACTCATCAGTGGCCAGCTCCAATGCACTTTTCTTTATATCTAATTAGTACAAAGGAAATAAATTTAATAAATCATTATATAGACAAATTAATGAAAAAGGATACAAATTCTGTTTCTATAGAGTTGTGACACATAGCATGGAAATGGGACCATAGACTTGCACGTTGCATGCGAAGATGTTTGTCGAATGGATTAAAGGTTGTATGTCACATGAATTTCATTTACAATGTTGTATCTAGGAAAGGATTGCATGTTACATATTCATCATGCAAAAAATTCATTCATCAAGAGTTGCATTTAGGAAAGGTTGCATGGCTTATGAAAGAATGAAATTCAATTTCCTAGACAAAAGGTTGTAGGCATAGTTCCTTAACGTAAATCCTAGTAGGTCCTATGTAAGTTATTCTCCAAATTATCATGCGTAATGACTTTAGCAAGAAAAGATAGGGTTATTGCAAACCTTTTGGTGCGTAGAAGTAATGAATCGCATGTTTACATGTATTGTGATGTCTTGTAAACAAGTTTAGCATCTCTAGGAAAGGATTGTCCTTGTCGCAAGACAAGTAGATCAATTTAGCTAAATCACTTGTAATATTATAACTATTAGGGACTCGTATAGACATAACTAGTCGATATGATAAACACCTCAAGTATTAGCTAGGGCTTGGCACGTTAGAAATGCAGCCTAGTATCATACTTGGACGCCAAGTCAAAACCCTCAAACCCAAAGGTCCTACCCACATTCACGAAATGTTTGGGTCAATTGGACGCCCATGCAAACAATGATCTAGGGTTTCTACCCTAAGGATTGATCGACCTAATGCTAAAACTTCGATTGAGTTTGGAAACCCTAGGACCGAACGTTGTCGGCCTAGTAAATTTAGGGTTGTTTTGGATAAGAAGACACCCCAAACCCTACATCTTGACTAAACATAATTCCTCGACCAGGAAACACCATTCAATGGGTGAAATGATCCCATGAGTTAGGTGTGATACTTGTGCACCAAGTTGCAACGTCACACGGTTTTTTGTTTAACCACAAGATAAATTTGCCACCCCTCGGAATAAGGTTGGCAGGTTCTAGCGCAAGTCTAACTTGCAAGAGGATGAGTAGACATCCTGTTACATCACCTTTCTTGGGCTGGTTTGCCAACTTAAGGGAAGTTATGTATTTGCCTAGTAAGCAAGGGATCAATTAGGTTAGAGCGACATGGTCACCGGGATTCAATGTCTCAACTTAAGAAACCTAAGGTGTTGGTTAAATTGGGTTGACAGGGTATGACCCTAAGCCAAGGACAAAATGGTAAAAAAACAAACCCTTGGGGATCTTGCCAAGCTGCAATTGATCCCGGATCAAATGTTGAATGCATTCGGAGAAGAGGATTCACTTCTTCGCAGTTGGCCAAATAAATGACCACTGGATTAATCATATTTGAAATAGTTTAGGAGCACTGTTTCCATTGTTTTCTCAAGGAACTAAAGATGGAAAGATAAATTAGCTTCAGGTTGAAGGCCTGAGGGAGAGGCAGCATCAGTTACCCCCAACTATCTGCCTAACCGTAACCAAGGGGATTGTTAGCCGTGCTGGGAATGTGGACTAAACCGGCCGCGTGAGATCTCTCTGGGTGGCACTACTTGGAGCAGGAGGATGCTTGGGTGCCAGGGGGGCTCTGGCTGTAAATCCCCTGCCTTCCAGGTCCTGCACAAGAGGCCAACGTGACTCACGATTGGATCTCGAGGCCCGCACACTAGTCTACGGGCGGAATGTTGGATTAGTAATCCCTGTGGATTGCTGGATTGCCTTCGAGCGGATTATGGATTTCCTTCGAGCAAATTATGGATTAGCCTACGGGCTAGACGTATTCCAAAGATAAATAAGGTAACCTGTTGAAAAGGAACTTGTTTGACATTGTTTTTCTATGTCAAGTGCTAAGATTACATGAAGGAATCAGTGTCTAACTGGCTAATTAAGAAAGCTATTTTATGCATGTTCAACTAAATGGGGCAAGTAATTAGACAACTAAAGCAACCCTGAGGAAAGTGCAGTGGATGTGGCCATGGGTCTGTCCTACAGATGGGTGGTCCCAGTTGGCCGGGAACTTTTTTTAAGCGAAATGGACAGCAAGGAACTTTTCTTGAAGGGAATGAACAGCAGGCAACGCTGACCTAGACTTCAGGTTACTAGAATCCCGATTTATGCTATTTTAGGGGAATGGAATGGAACTATGCCTTATGGGCAGAGAGGTCGAACTTTGCATCCCTCTCATTTCCCATTCTCCTTGAACCAAGTGTAGCATGAATCCGCTTTGACCCTGGCATTTCTGCGTAAACTAGTTCGCCTGGGGTTAGACACTAGCTGTCATTCTAGGAGTTTGACCACTAGGAAAACCCAGATTCAAGTTGGTCATAAGTGGGAACAGCCAGAATACTTCCAGTACGTGTGGCAGACTCGAAAAGACCTAGATCGCAAACCCCGTAACATTCCATGGGAGTGTCGAGCGGAGCTTTCTAGACCCTCTTTCCGATGGGCTGCTAAGATGTGTCTTGCAAGGAGACAGGTGGACACGTTACAGTTGGTATAAGAGCCAACCAACGAAGGATCTGTCTTTTATATAAAAACTTAATAAGAAGTAAAGAAAATGTTGTTGTTAAGAACATTTTCTTACTTATCAATGATGATGTCTTGCAAAGTCATGAAGCATGGAACAGGTTCATGGTGTTCCAGGTCATGTTTATGACCACGATGCATGCCTCCGATTATCGACGAAGGATCGATATGATGAACATCCTAGACCGCATTTACAATCCATCGCCTCTGTATGTGGATGGGTGATTCAGGAATCTATTACATAGCTACCAACCGATTTTCATACCTTCGAATCAACCTAAAGAGGATCAAGTGGTTGGAGGACCTAAAGATTGTGAAGTTGTTCATCTTTGTTGAGGCTCATGTAAACACAACTGTACATGTCGAAGGTTAGAAGGTCAAGCTGAACACGTATCTATATGAGAAAGTGACCTGCATAATCCCTGCCGACAGGATCAAGGTGTTGGGACATTACGAGAAGAACGGGTACCAAAGGAAAGGATACCCTAATCTTCCAATGACTTATCAATTCTTGAAGATCCATGACCCAAATCCATACTATTACCCAGTTTCCGTAGCTGAATGTAATACAACCTTATTCTCCCCAAATTAATGTATCAGCTTGCTCTACCATCCCAAGAAATATTGTACTCCGAAAGGGCTATGCCCTTATGAATGAAATAAGACTTCTTTTTATCAATGATTTTCTTAACTGTGAATATTGATAAAGAAGCAAAGTGATTTGGTCATGTGGCTAAAAGCTGAATTGGGCATGAAATGTAATGTAAGTAATGTTTAGTGAGTTGTTAACGTTAAGAATCTCAATGCCCAAGCACAACCCTAGGTACAGATTCCTAGTCCGACCCCTACACCAAGTATGGCCGTGATTCAGGAGAAGAAGTTTCTTCTCAAGCAGATCAAGCTGCCAGAATTTGATGACAAAGGAAGGACTGTCCAAGCTGATACTGAGATTTGGATCGAGTCCATGGAAGATTACTTTGAAGCAGCCAGTACGACACCCGCCAACCAGGCAATGCTCGCCAAGGTGAAGCTCACCTGCGAAGCCAGACTTTGGTGGAAGCAATGGTGTAGAGACCAAGGGATCTCAGAAGGGTCCGTTACTTGGGAAAAGGTGTGCAAGGAAGATACTTACTACCTGTGTACCGCACGCAGAAGATGAATGAGTTCTATGAACTGAAACAGCTTGGTCCTAACCCTTGACGCATACTACTCAAAGTTCGTCTCTCTTTTGAAGTATGCGCCACAAATGGATATAACACAACATAGGTGTCGAAGTTTTGTGCGAGATTAAACCCACCTATAAATACCCGCCTCGAATCAATGTGCCCAATAGACCTTTAGGACGCACTCATTCGAGCTGCACCCATAATTCAGGAGGTGCAGACCGGCCTGTGTTGCCAACATGGAAATGCACAAAGAAGAAGACCCAACCATGGAAGCAAACTTTGAGAGGGCAATAGTCCATGCCGCCCTTCATAAGAAAGGCCCAAATCACCAATTTTCGGTGATTTAGACACCATCGGATTATCAATGTAAAAGCTTCAAAACCTTGATTGATTGTGGCAGTACACATTCCTTTATTTCACCAGTTTGTGCAAAAAGATTAGGAATAGCCACAAAATATGCACCTACCTTGCTTGTGGAATTGGCAAATGGTCGTGAGGTCACTTGTACCAGGCAAACTGCTAAGGTGGAATTCTTTTTGGGAGGAAGTTTGACTTCAGTCAGATTCAGGGTCATGAACCTAGGTATCCATGAGTGTTTGCTCCGAATGGATTGGCTTAAACCTAATGATGCCCACATTCATGTCAAGAATCGCGTGGTGGGGGAACTTGCTCAAGATGCTGCGCCAAACACACACAGAATGCACAAGGAGAAGCTCACTCAAGAGACAAGAAGAGAGATAGAGGCCAAAACGTTTTCTTGCTAGTTTCTTCTTCTTCTTCCATATACTTTACAATGTACACAAAGTATAGATAAGATACAAAATAAAAGGAAAGTGGTCTACTAAGTCAAACAATGCATAACAGACTACACTAGTCGACTAGCGCTATAACTATGCTAGCTGTAAATAGGTGTAACAACATGAATATAATAAGTAATGAGTCAGCAGCCATGTGAGATTCATAATGACCACCGACGTGCTAAGTGTAGATGTGTGGACCCATCTAACCAGGCAGTCCATCATCAATGTGTGCATGTATTGAGCTTGTCATCTCAACACTCCCCCTCAAGCTCAACTGCATCTTTGCAACTCCAAGTAAGCTTCGAAACTTTTCAAGCTTCTCTGTATCCAATGCCTTCATGAAGATGTCAGCTATCTGATCCTATGTGCTGACATACACCAAGTCAACCTCACCTGCTAGTACCTTCTCTCTCACAAAGTGGTAGTGTATCTCAATATGTTTTGTCTTGGCATGGAACACAGGGTTCCTAGCCAACTGTATACCGCTCATGTTGTCACAATAAATGACAACTGGACCTTCCATGTGCACATCTAAATCAACTAATAACTTTTGTAGCCATACTACCTCACATGCTGCTACAGTAGCACCTCTATACTTAGCCTCTGTACTCGACAAAGCAACTGTAGGTTGCTTTTTGCTGCTCCAAGTAACTGCTGCACTACCAAGAGAGAACATGTATCCGCTAGTAGATCTTCTATCAGACATACTACAGCCCAATTTGCATCTGTGTATCAAAACACCTGTCCATCTATACCTGCCTCATAGAAAAGTCCATAATGTAATGTGGACTTCACATATCTCAATATGCATCTAACTGCATCCAAATGTGGCTTTCTAGATACTTGCATAAATTGACTCACAAGACCAACATCGTAGCTCAAGTCTGGCCTTGTAATGGTCATGTAGATCAAACTCCCCACTATCCTCGTGAACATAGTAGGGTCTTCTATCTCATCCCCAACATCAGCACTCAACTTTAGATTCTACTCCAACGGGACTGAAAGTGGTTTGCATGCTGTCATACCATACTTGGACAACATATCCAAGCCATATTGTCTTTGGGATAGCCATATACCATCATCACATATGATCATCTCAATGCCAAGGAAGTACCTTAGCTCACTTAAATCCTTCATCTCAAACTTCTTCTTCAAAAAGTCCTTGACTTCAGCAATCCCACTATCACTATCACCTATAATAATCAAGTCATCCACATAGATGACTATGATGACCAAACCTGCATCTTCCTTTCTCACATAAAGTGAGTGATCAGCATCAGAAACATAAAATCCAATATTGACAAGATACTCTCTGATCTTGTTAGACCTATGCTCTAGGTTCTTGCTTGAGCCCATAGAGCGCCTTCTTCAACCTGCACACATACATGGGATGCTCTAAAACTTCATAACCTGCTAGTTGATCAATATACACTTCTTCTTGCAAATCACCATGCAAGAAGGCATTCTTCACATCCATTTGCTGCAACCTCCAACCTTTGGCTGCTGCCAAAGAAATCACACATCTGACAGTTGCCATCCTAGCAACTGGACTGAAGGTGTCTTCATAATCTATGCCATATGTCTAGGCATAGCCTTTTGCAACCAGTCTAGCTTTGTACCTACTAATAGAACCATCTGCATTGTGCTTAATATTATAAACCCACTTACATCCAATAGCTTTCTTGCCCTTCGACAATGATACTAGATCCCAAGTCTTATTGGCCTCTAATCCAGCCATCTTCTTGTCAAGATTGTGGGAGAGAAGGAAGGAGTCTCACTTGTAGCTTTCTTGCTTGCACAATGGGGGAATACACACAAGGGTGGAGGCTGAAAACAGTTTTCCTCTTCTTAGTTGTGTAAGCCAAAAGAACTCTTATACAAAGAAATAGAAGAACCCTATATATGGGTCTCAAACCAAACTCAACTAACTAAGGTGGCATACCAACTGAGCCACGAACTAGAGTAGATAAGGATAGCTATCATGTAGCTATTATTCATGGGCGGTGTACCAACCGCATCTGCAAAACTGACAAGTCGGTGACATAAATGCACAACAGTTACCCTGGCATATCACGAGTGGAGCTCGATATCTCAACACTCCCCCTCGAGCTCAATCCCAATTCATGCACACCAAGCAGGTCTCTGAACTTGCGCAGCTTCTCTGCGCCCAATGCCTTCGTGAATATGTCAGCTACCTGATCCTCTGTGTTGACATAAACTAGATCAATAAGACCTAGTAAAACCCTCTCTCGCACATAGTGATAATGCACCTCAATGTGCTTTGTTCTAGCATGATAGACCGGGTTATTTGCCAAGTATATACTACTCATGTTGTCACAATAAATGAAAATTGGCCCATCTGTAGGCTGATGCATATCATAAAGTAGCTTATGCAACCAAGCTACCTCACATGCAGCCATTGTTGCGCCCCTGTACTCAGCCTCTGTGCTCGACAAGGCAACTGTAGGCTGTTTCTTGCTGCTCCAAGTGACTGCAGCACTCCCAAAGGAGAACACATATCCACTGGTAGATCATCTATCAGAAATACTACCAGCCCAATCAGCGTCAGTGTATCCATGCAGCTGTATCTGAACCCCAATCTCATAAAATAGTCCATACTGCAATGTGGACTTCACATACCTGAGTATGCGTCTAGCCGCATCCAAATGCAGTTTCCTTGGAGCCTGCATAAACTGACTTACCAGTCCAACAGCATAGCTCAAATCTGGCCTGGTAATAGTCATATAAATCAAGCTTCCTACTATGCGTCTGTACATAGTAGGGTCTTCCAGAAGCTCACCTGCATCTGCGCTCAACTTCACATTCTGCTCCAAAGGAACTGAAATAGGCTTACAGCCTGTCATCCCATATTTGGACAGCATGTCCAATCCATACTGCCTCTGCAAGAGCTGTATCCCACTTGGTGATCTAATCACCTCAATGCCCAAGAAATAATGCAGCTCTCCCAAATCCTTCATCTCAAACTTCTGCTTCAATAGCATTTTCACATGAAGGATATCTTCATCACTGTCACCTGTCATAATCAGATCATCAACATAAATGACAAGTAGCATAATACCTTTCTCTGTTTTTCTCACATAAAGTGAGAAATCTGCCTTGGAAATCTGAAAGCCAATAGTGACAAGATACTGTCCTATCTTGTCAGACCATGCTCTAGGTGCTTGCTTCAAGCCATACAAGGCTTTCTTCAACCTGCAAACAAACTCAGGATGAACAGCATGCACATAACCTTGTGGCTGCTCCATATAGACCTCTTCTTGCAAATCACCATGCAAGAAGGCATTCTTTACATCCATCTGATATAAAGACCATCCCTTTGATGCAGCCATAGCAGTGACTGCTCTTACGGTTGCCATCCTTGCAACCGGACTGAATGTTTCTTCATAGTCAATGCCATATGTTTGTGCATACCCCTTGACTACTAATCTTGCCTTGTATCTGTTCACAGAACTATCTGCATTGTGCTTCACCTTATAAACCCACTTTTAGCCAATTGCATTCTTACCTTTAGGCAAAGGTACCAATTCCCATGTAGCATTTGCTTCCAAGGCATCCATTTCTTCATCCATGGCTTTCTCCCATTTTTCTTTTCCCATGGCTTGCTCAAAAGAAGTGGGTTCTGGTTCTTGTATCACCTTGACCATATATGCATAGTGAATGGCTGTAAATCCATCATATTTCAGCCTATCCACAGGATACCTAACTCTGGTAGACCTGCGCAAAGTGGGTTCACCCCCAAGTGCTCTCAAAACATCCCTGGTCTTCCTTACTCCAGGTGTAACAATAGAAGGAATACCCAACTCATCATCAATGCTCTGTTCTGAGCCACCGGATTCACCATCCACATAAGAGTGACCTACATTCACATCAAACATGGGCTGATCAACCTTCTCTTTTCCTTTTCGTGATACCTGCATACCACTATCTGCATTACTTTGAGAAGATTCTCCTGATCTCAATCTGCTTGTCCATGGCAAAGAATGTGAACCACTGCTAGAGGACGCTCCAGGTCCACTAATATTTTGTGACTGCTGCTGTGAATTCTGTGCAGCATTACCATTTTGTGCATCTACATCATCAATCACATTTACAAGTTTATACCAGCTACTCATCTCATAAAAAACAACATCTCTGCTCACTGTAAACTTACGAGTAGAAGGGTTATAGCATCTATACCCTTTTTGCTGCAGAGAGTAACCAATAAAGATGCACTTCTCAGCTTTTGGATCCAACTTGGATCTCAGCTCATCTGGCACATGTACATAGGCAATGCAACCAAAAATTTTCAAATGAGAAATATCTAGTTTCCTACCAGTATACCTCTCCTCTAGAGTCATTCCATGTATTGCTGCAGTGGGAGTCCTGTTCATTATGTAGACTGCTGTAGCAACTGCTTCAGCCCAATAAAAATCTGGCAGGTTTTTTTCATTGAGCATGGCACGAGACACCTCTCCAATATGTCTATTTTTTCTTTCTGCAATTCCATTTTGCTGTGGGGTATGACTGCATGGATATTGCTGCTTTATGCCATGCTCCTGCAAGAATCTTGCAAACTCATTTGAGAGGTACTCTCCCCCTCCATCTGACCTTAGGCATTTTATTTGCAGGCCTGTTTCTTTTTCAACCATAGCTTTAAGAGTTTTGAAATGCCCAAAAACTTCACTTTTCTTTTTCATAAAATACACCCAAACTTTTCTGCTATAGTCATCAATAAAAGTAACAAAATAATGACAGCCTCCTAGAGATGCAGCTTTAGTAGTCCACAAATTAGAGTGGATTAATTCCAATGGCTTCTTACTCTCTTGAACATGTCTAGGAAATGGTTTCCTTGCCTGTTTTACAAACTGACAAGCTTCACATACCTTATGCATTTCTGCAACCTTGAATCTAGGCAATGCTGCAACAATATTTTGGGCCTGCATTGATTTAAGTCGCTGTACATTAACATGACCAATGCGTTTATGCCAGATATCAATATCTGCAACTATACCGGTCCCATGTGCAAACATTGTTGCACTCAATTCAGACATGTCTGCATCCAACGTAAACATTCTGCCCTTCTTCTTTCCTTTTGCTATCAAGCGACCTTTATTTTTCATATCCTCAACAAAGCATCCATGAGGATTAAATCTGACCTGCAAGCCCTGTTCAACCATTTGACCAACAGAAACCAGATTCTTGGTGATATTCGGGACATGAAATACATCGGACAGGTATTTCTTTTTCCCATCCTACATAGACAAAGGAATTTTTCCAATCTGCACAATCGGATGTGCAGTATCATCACCAGTCTCCACAAATCCTGGTTCTTCCATTTTCCTTGCATCCTCCATCCATTCTGCATGACCTGTCATGTGGTTTGATGCACCTGAGTCAACATACCACACATCGTTGCTTTCTTCTGCACTTGTCACAGAATTGTTCATGTGCTGCACCATAAACAAATGCTCATTTCTGTCATCACCCTGTCTACTAGAAGATGCATAATTTCCTTATTGCAGTTTTCCATTCATGATGTCATTCTGCTTTTTATAGCAGTCTTTAGCCATATGACCCATTTTACCACAATAGTAGCATTCAACATTACTGTTTGCATTTTGGCCTCTTTGCCATCCACCACGACCTCTTTGGCTCCCCCTACCTCTAGAGTTACCACGTCCTCCTCCATAGGACTGGTTTTCTTGAGTTTGCTGCATATTCTGATTTCTACCACGGCCTCCAAATTGGCCTCCTCTACCTCTGCCTCTACCTCTTCCAGCATTTGAGTAGAAGACAATTTCTTTTGAAGTTCCTCCTGAAGAAGATGCACCACCATTTCTTTGCTCCTCAGAAATTAGAAGAGCAATCAACTCCTCAAAATCATGAAATCTTTCACGAACTGAAATGGATGTCCAAAACTGTGCATAATCCTTTCCTAGACTATTCAAGGTCACAGAAACTAAATCATCATCTTCCACTGGCGACCCAATGGAAGCAAGTGCATCTGCAATCTTCTTCACCTTCATGTGGTAGTCATTGATGCTCATATTTTCTCTTTGCACATTGTGCAACTCTTGCTTAAGCTGCATTTTCCTGGCTTGCGTATTTGTGCTATACATCTTTGACAGAGTATCCCATGCCTCCTTTGGCGTACTTGCATCCTGAATATGCACAATCATAGAGTCTGAAATGCTGATAGACAGCCAGTACATAACTTTTCTGGCTCTCTCATGCCATGCTTTGAATGCCTGCATTTGCTGTTGATTGGGAACATCAGGAAGAACTGGTTCTTCTTCATTTCCTGCAACAAATTCCCAATATCCTTTTCCCATAAGGAAATTCGTCATTCTAAACTTCCATGCCTGGAAGTTGTTCTTGTCAAGCTTTTCAGTTACAATCTGTGAAAGAGAATCAGACGCCATTACAGAACACTGCGAAAAATTTTGTCACTGCAAAAACTCAGCTTCACCTCACAAGGGCAAATCTGCAAAACTGGCGAAAGTGGTATTTGACCACACAGTCACTTTCTAGTGACGATTTTGCATAAACGGGAACCAAGGATGATTTTGAAACTCCCAATGTCTCTACGCACAAGCATACGATGCAATTTCTACAATAACTTTTCATCGACCTGTAGAACAGTGGTCGCACAGCATAAAACAAGGCCTTTTCCTAAGTGCGTGCAGAAAACTTCCGCCTTCAAAACAGGCCCCGAAATGGCGTCAAATCAAAAAAACAGGGTCGCCTAGGGCTAAAGCCTTATCCTGCAGCATATACTGCCCTCTTGCTTCACCGCGAAGGGCGTCTCAACCTGAGACAATGCACTCCTCCAATTTTCGGCTATGCTACCTGCAGAGATCTACTCCCAAAACAGAAAATGAAAGCAACACTGCTCCTCTTACCAGAACACCGCGAGCTTGGCTTGCTTTTTTGAGCTCCTTACCATGAACAAGGCTTTGATACCATGTCAAGATTGTGGGAGAGAAGGAAGGAGTCTCACTTGTAGCTTTCTTGCTTGCACAATGGGGGAATACACACAAGGGTGGAGGCTGAAAACAGTTTTCCTCTTCTTAGTTGTGTAAGCCAAAAGAACTCTTATACAAAGAAATAGAAGAACCCTATATATGGGTCTCAAACCAAACTCAACTAACTAAGGTGGCATACTAACTGAGCCACAAACTAGAGTAGATAAGGATAGCTATCATGTAGCTATTATTCATGGGCAGTGTACCAACCGCATCTGCAACTGACAAGTCGGTGACATAAATGCACAACAGTCACCCTGGCATATCACGAGTGGATCTCGATATCTCAACACTCCTCATCCATTGTTGCATCCCAATGACTATGACCAACAACATCCTCAAAACAAGTGGGCTCAACATCCTCAACTAGTTTCACCATATAAGCATAATGGTGAGCTGCATAACCTTCAAAACCAAATCTTTTAACATCGTATCTAACCCTACTAGATCTGTGTACCACTAGATCACTCAATGGAGCCTTTACATTATTATGAGCTCTCTCTACACCTGGTGTCCTGGCAGAAGGAATACCAAGCTCATCATCTAAGCTCTCTCAGCACTGGAGTCTCCATCAAGAACTGCATCAATGCCATCTGACACTTTATTCTTTTCTTTGTCTCTACTTGTAGTGCTACTAGATGCACCTGAAGATGTAGGGCTACTCCTTAGTCTCCCAGACCATGGACTATTAGATGATGTCTCTGGTCCACTAAGAGTCCGTGATTCTTGCTTTTCAGCCTTCACATGAGTGTCATGATCATCAACAACATCCAATGCATCACCACTAGATGCATACCAATTGCTCATTTCATCAAAGATGACATCCCTGCTCACTTTGAACTTACATGTGACAGGGTTGTAACAGCGACACCCTTTTTGCTCTAAAGAATATCCAATAAAGACACATTTTTCTGCCTTTGGATCAAGCTTCTTCCGTAGCTCATCTAGGACATGAACATATGCAACACAGCCAAATACCTTCAAGTGCGATACATCAAGATTCTTGCCAATAAAGCATTCTTCAGGAGTCATCCCATGAACTGCAGTTGTGGGAGTTCTGTTCATAATATAAACAGCAATATGAACAGCCTCATACAAAAAATGCTTAGGTATATTCTTTTCACCCATCAAGGCACGCGCAACTTTTGCAATATGCTTGTTTTTCCTTTTTGCAACACCATCTTGCTATGGGGTATACCTGCATGTAAACTGTCTCTTTATCCCATGAGACCTTAGAAAATCACAGAACTCATTCGAGAGGTACTCTCCCCCTCCATCTGACCTCAAGCACTTTACTTTCAAGCATGTTTCTCTTTCAACTGTAGCCTTGAAAGTTCTAAAGTGCTCAAATGCTTCACTATTTTCCTTCATAAAATATACCCACAGCTTTCTAGAACAATCATCAATGAAGGTGACAAAGTATGAACTGCCTCCAAGAGATACATTTTGCATAGGCCCCCAAATATCTGTATACAGAACATCAAGGATATTTCTGTTTACATCTCTGTCATTTGAAAAAGGTTGTCTTGCTTGCTTACCAAATTGATATGCTTCATATATCTTATGAAATTTACCAACTCTAAATGTAGGCAAACCTGTAACCAACCCTTTGGAGGACTGCATTAATTTCAGCCTTTGTACATTTGCATGTCCAATGCATTTGTGCCAAATTTCAATATAAGCAACAACATCTTTTCCTTTATCATACATAGCAGCATTCATAGTAGGGATTCTAGCATCTAGAGTAAACATATGTCCAAGTCTACTTTCCTTTGCTACCAACTTGCACTTGTCATTGAAGTCTTCTACAAAGCAACCCTTTGCATCAAATCTGACTTGCAGCCCTTGCTCTACCATTTGACCGAATGACACCAAGTTCTTTGTAATAGATGGCACATGTAATACATTTGAAAGACTCTTTGTCTTACCATCATGCAAGGACAAGGGAACTTTTCCAATGTGTGAAATTGGGTGGCATGAATCATCACCCCTATGCACATAACCTACATTTTACAAATCCTGCATCTCTCCAAACCATTCTGCATGGCTAGTCATATGATTGGATGCACCTGAATCAACATACCAAACATCATCATGTGTTCCCTTTCCTGTAATAGCATTCAGCATATGCTGCATAACAAACATACGTTCATTTTTATCTTCATTCTGTCCTGAAGACGATGCATAATTTCCTTGCTACAACTTATCATTGTGAATATCATCTTTCTTAGTATAACATTGGGCTGCAATATGACCTGTTTTGCCATAGTAGTGGCACACAATACCAAAGTTGTTATAACCTTTGTTCTGCCATCCACCTCTTTCTCTAAAGCTTCCCTTGCCTCTAAAGTTACCACGACCTCCTGAAATCTGCATATCGTTGAATGGTCGATTCAATCTATTTTGCTGGTTGTCACTACCACATCTTGTACCACGGTCTCTTGAAGAGAACTTGCCACGTCCCCTTCCTAAACTGGAGTAGAAAGCTTGGACTTGTTTACCACTTCTTTCAGATGTCTCACTCTGCATGTTGATCTCTTCACTGATCATAAGGGAGACCAACTCATCGAAATCTGGAAATGGCTTTCTGACATAGATGGAAGTTACAAAAGACTTCCAAGCCTTTTCATTGTTAAGTCCACCCAAGGTAGACGACACGAAATTATTATCATCGGGCATTGCATCAATTGTTGCCAAGGCATCTGCAATGCTCATTACCTTTAGTGCATACTCATTGATAGACATCTTACCTTTCTTCAATGTATTCAACTCTAGCTTGAGTTGAATCTTTCGTGCCTTTTTATTTACGAAAAACATACTTTCAAGTATAGTCCAAGCTGCATATGAATTCTCTGCATTTTTAATATATCCCATCATATTATTGTCAATTACTGTAGATAGCCAATACATGACCTTTTTGTCTTTTGCATTCCATTCCTTTCGTGCCTTTGTCTCTTCTGCAGTTGGAGGATCACTCACCTCCAGCTCCTTTTCTTCACCTGAAACAAACTCGTAGAGGCCTTTTCCAATAAGGAAGTTCGTGATGCGGAACTTCCATGAAGGGTAGTTATTCTTATCGAGCTTCTCAATGATTGGGTTTCCACTGTTCTCTGCCATTATCACAAAACTAATACCAAACAACAAGCAAGTCTTCTGCAACCCTTGACCTGTAGTGCACAGCAATACACCAGATAGCCTTTTTCACTGTCTGCTCAACAATACATGCAATCTGCAACCAGATTGTAGATAAACCTTGTGTTTATTCGCTGATAAACACCTTTGAACTTACAAATCTGAAATATGTAACATGTGCACCTGTATACGGCAGACACAACTGAAATTGCAGGGTATCTCGAACTGCTGTCTACAACCTTGCGACTCTTAAATGGGGCCTGAAACGGCCTTAGATGCCCAAAATAACTGCGGGTAAGCCCTAAAGGGCATATTTGCAAAATACACAGCACTCTTCATGCACACCAAACCTCACTGCAATATGCGATTTCTTGCTCGAACCTTGCTTCTTTTTCTTCACTTCAATCTTTGAAATCAACCTCTCTCAGTGGTGCAGCTCTGATACCATGTCAAGAATCGCGTAGTAGGGGGACTTGCTCAAGATGCTGCGCCAAACACACACAGAATGCACAAGGAGAAGCTCACTTAAGAGACAAGAAGAGAGATTGAGGCCAAAACGTTTTCTTGTTGGTTTCTTCTTCTTCTTCCACACACTTTACAATTTACACAAAGTATAGATAAGATACAACATAAAGGAAAGTGGTCTACTAAGTCAAACAATGCGTAATCGACTACACTAGTCGATTGGCCCTATAACTATGCCAGCTGTAAATAAGTGTAATAACCTGAATATAATAAGTAATGAGTCAGTGGCCATGTGAGAGTCATAATGACCACCAACGTGCTAAGTATAGACGTGTGGACCCATCTAACCAGGTGGTCCATCATCAATGTCCACATGTGTTGAGCTTGTCATCTCAACAATTCATTGTGAAAAGGGTCAAGTTTCCTTTTGAAACTCTGAAGGGGAATTGTTCACAACTCAAAGAGAGGGTGGAAAGCCGAAAATTCAATTGGCCAAAGCATCTCGGATTATAAAGGGAGCTAGAAAGGGACTACATGTCTATTTGATTAAGCTCAATAAGCTAAATCAGAATTAGGAGTCTGGTGAAGAACCTTCATGGCTAAAGGAGTACGAGGACGTATTTCCTAAAGAGCTGACAGAACTTCCACATCAAAGGGAAGTTGATCATGAGATCAAGCTAGTGTCGGGAGCTACGCCAATTGCAACCAATGTCCATCTCAAAAGCGATTGAGCTGAAGGAGCAACTCAAGCAACTGTTAGATCAGGGCTACATCCCTCCCAACAGTTCGCCATGGGAGCTCCAATGTTGTTCTAGAAGAAGAAGGATGGAATGCTTCGGCTGTGTATTGATTACATAGGGTTGAATCAATCACCCATTAAGAACAAGTACCCTATTCCAAGAATAGATGAACTTCTTAACCATCTTCAAGGTGTGAAGATCTTCTCTAAGATTAATCTCAGGTCTAGATACAATCAGATAAGGATCAAGGAGGAAGATATTCCAAAGACGCCATTCAACACAAGATATGGACACTTTGAGTTCCTAGTCATGTCATTCGGGTTGACAAATGCACCTGCCACCTTCAACAGGTTAATGTAGGATATCTCTAGGCCATATCTTGACGACTTTGTACTCGTCTTCTTCGATGATACCATAGTCTACTCCAAACACGAATAAGATCATGAACCCTAGCTTTGCATTGTCCTTGAGACAATGAGGGCACACAATCTTTATTCCAAGATGAAGAAGTGTGCATTCTTCAAACGTCAGATTGAATATCTGAGATTAATCATGTCAGCGGAAGGAATCTCAATGGATCCGGCCAAAGTTAGAGGTGTTCTGGAGTGGCCAATACCAACAACTGTCAAAGAAATATGCAATTTTCTTGGATTCACAAGATGGCACAAGGTCTTTATCAAAAACTATGCTTTGATTGCAGCGCCTCTAACGGATCTACTGAAGAAGCAAACATCGATTGTATGGTCAACTACTGAATAATCTAGCTTTGATAAACTAAAGCAAAGTTTGGTATCAACACCTATCCTGAAACTTTTGGATCTTGGTAAGGAGTTCGAAGTAGTAACTGATGCTAGCATGCTTGCCTTAGGATGTGTGCTTATGCAAGAAGGTCATCCTGTAGCATACTCTTCAAGGAAACTAAAGAGCCATGAGAAGAATTATGCCACACATGATCTGGAGTTGTTAGCTGTCATCCATGCTCTCAAGCTTTGGATACACTACCTATTGGGTAAATAGTTTACTCTAGTGAGACGGATCATAAAAGTCTCAAGTGGATCTTTACCCAGAACGAGCTCAACATGAGGCAACGTCGATGGATTGAAGTGTTGGAGGAGTATGATTTTGAATTCAAATACCCTCCTAGAAAGTAGAATGTAGTTGCCGATGGACTCAGTCGCAAGGCATTCCTTAATTCTCTAATCTTGCAAAATCCATCAATAGCTAGATCTCTAGCCACAAAGGTATCCATGCCAAACAACCCAATACTTGAGCTAGCTAGAGAAGAAGCATGCCATGATCCAACCTATCAGAAGATGCTAAGGGAGATCCCTATCAAGGATCAAGACCCGAAGCTATAGGCTAAGTATCAAGAATTCTCTATCAATAGTGGACTTTTCTATTATAGAATGAGATTATGTATACCGGCAAGCCAATCACTCAAGCAAAAGATACTTTGGAAAGCTCATGATTCCCCTTTCTCAGGAGATCCTGGCTATGCCAAGACCCTCAATGCACTCAGAAAGAGCTACTATCGGGAGAGGCTTAAAGGTGATGTTCTCAAATACGTCACTGAGTGTTTGTCTTGTCAACACATTAAAGCCGAACGTGTCAAAATGCCAGGAAAGTTGCAACCACTTGACATTCCCCAAATGAAATGGGAATTCATCAGTATAGACTTTGTTGTTGGCCTGCCCCAAGTTCAGGGAGGATACAACTCCATTATGGTTGTGGTAGATATGCTCACTAAGGTTGCACATCTTATTCCTATTAAGACAAACTATAAAGCCTCAGACATTGCAAGGTTGTTCATCAAGGAGATATTCAAATTGCATGGGTTACCCAAAAGAATGATTAGTGATTCAACCATCCCCAAACTGATGGTCAAACGGAGATATTCAAACAACTTACCATCCCCAAACCGATGATCAAATGGAGCGAGTCAACCAAGTCATTGAGAATATGCTAAGGGCACACTGCTGCCATGAACCAAAAAGGTGGATTCAATACTTGCCACTGGTTGAGTTTGCCTATAATGCTTCTTACCAATAAAGCATTCAGATGACCCCTTTTCAAGCATTGTATGGGCACGACTGTCAAAGTCCTTTAAACTTCTCGGATCCAACCTTGAGGGTTGAAGCTTCAAGGCAGATGCTGGAAGATATGGATGACCCAATGAAGTGAATAAGACATGACATCCAAGCCGCCAAGGATAGACAGAAGGCATACGCAGATTTGAAATGTCAAGATAGAGCCCTCGCTGAAGGAGACATGGTCTTCATTTGCGTACGCCCAAAGAAGAGTTCCCTATCCTTAGGTGAATGCAAGAAGCTAAGTCCGAGGTATTGTGGACCCTACAAGATTCTCAAGTGCCTAGGACCGAATGCTTATAGACTACAACTCCCGGAGAACCTAAAGGTTCATAATGTATTCCACATCAGTCTATTGAAGAAGTATGTACCTAATCCTAGCCATGTACTTGATGATCAACAAGTTGTAATGCCTAGCCAAGGAGTCCTTGAGCTACGGCCCTGACAGGATCTTAGATGTTAGGGAGAGGCAATTGAGATCCAAAACCTTGAGAGAATGTCTCGTCCAGTGGAAAGATTATCCGGAGGAGGATGCCACTTGGATGGATGAAAGTACTCTCAACCAACAATACCCCCAGTTCTTCTCGAGATGAGGACATCTTGATTCTTCCAAGGGGGAGAGAATGTAGTATTTCCGCTCAAAAATGTTATTGAACTTGACTCCTCACAGGATATGTAAAAGCTGTGCAAAGTCATCTCCTGCATCGACTAATGACAATGGCCAAGTGGTTACCCCGCACATGCAATAATGAGTCCATCTGCATTGTGCAAACGAAGCCGGGGATTAAAACTACAAATCCACGTGAAAACTCCCTTTTAGGGAAAGGGGAAGTGAAAAATGGTGGGAATTTAGGCAAAAGAAATTTAAGTATCCCTTCCCCCAACTGATGCATGGATGGAGAGGAGGGAGTGGGAGAAGGAGGTGAAGAGGTGGAGTGCATGGGGAGAAGAGAGGAGCATGAGGACTCCACGTGTGTGGAGTTTCTCCCCCCCCTTAGCACTATATAAACACCCTTAGCGTCGGCATAAGAGGGGGGATTAGAGAGAGGAGGGAAAGAGGCTGCCGGCTGCACGATCGTGGAGAGAGGAGGATGGACTGCTGCCACTTCCATGACAAATGTTGCCGCCTACAGCGCCTGCTGCTACTGCCATTTCCCCCCCTCCCATCATCCTAATCCCCCCCCTTAATCAATCCTTTCCATTCTTCCAATCATTGGCCCCTACCACGTCGACTCTATTGAAGATCAGAAGCTTCCTTAGAAGTTTCTAAGGATAAGACCCATAAGCCTTGTTTCTACATCCCTTCCTCGGTTTCAAAACCGGGCTCGTAATGCTCTAATTCCTACGCAAGGGAAAAGGTATGGATCTACAAGCAGCCTCTGAGAGCGTGAATAAAGACTAGAAGGAATCCACGGAGTCCATCAACACACTACGTCTTTGATGGCTCCCAAGAAGATGCAAGGCGCACCCACGGGAGGTTCTTTCCCAAACATACACATGGACATCTCCACGGATCCACAAGCCCAGGTTTTACGATTTGAATCCCACGTATAAGAAATGCGTTAAGCACGATAACTTTCATGGAAAGAAAGCACTTATGCATGTTTCTAATTCACCTAGCCTAGTTAAAATGCATTTGGGGAAAATTGCCTACTCGAACGATTTACTTAAATTAATGCATGACAAGCAATTGGGTTATTTGCATTTCCAATGTTATGAATGTAAATTGCATATCCATTTTACGAGCTTAGTAGCTTGTTGCCTTGCTGTGCATTTCAAAGTGACAAGCCTAAAATGCATATTGCCTAGCGTTAAAAAGATGAAAATTGTTAAGTAAATCTTTGTTTGGCCGTGAAAGAACAAGCATATCTTGCTATGACTCGCATGGAAAGAATTGTTAACGTCTGTTGCATAGCATGGAAATGGGACCATAGACTTGCACGTTGCATGCAAAGATGTTTGTCGAACGGATTGTCCTTGTCGCAAGAAAAGTAGATCAATTTAGCTAAATCACTTGTAATATTATAAGCATTAGCGATTTGTATAGGCATAACTAGTCGATACGATAAACACCTCAAGTGCTAGCTAGGGCTTGGCACATTAGAAATGCAGCCTAGTATCGTACTTGGACGCCAAGTCGAAACCCTCAAACCTAAAGGTCCTACCCACATTCACGAAATGTTTGGGTCAATTGGACGCCCATGCAAACAATGATCTAGGGTTTCTACTCTAAGGATCGATCGACCTAATTCTAAAACTCCGATTGAGTTTGGAAACCCTAGGCCTAGTACAATTAGGATTGGGTTGGGTAAGAAGACACCCCAAACCCTACATCTTGACTAAACATAATTCCTTGACCAGGAAAAGTCATTCAATGGGTGAAATGATCCCATGAGTTAGGTGCGACACTTGTGCAACAAGTTGCAATGTTGCACGGCTTTGTGGTTTAACCACCAGATAAATTTTCCACCCCTCGAAATAAGGTTGGTAAGTTCTACTGCAAGTCTAACTTGCAAGAGGATGAGTAGACATCCTGTTACATCACCTTTCTTGGGCTGGTTTGCCAAGTTAAGGGAAGTTATGTATTTGTCTAGTAAGCAAAGGATCAATCAGGCTAGAGCGACGTGGTTGCCAGGATTCAATGTCTCAACTTAAGAAACCTAAGATGTTAACCCCAACACGAAGAAAGCAAAAGAAAGTGGAAAAGACACAGGGCAAAGGCGGAAAAAAGGTAGCCCGATTGAAGAAAGAAAAGGAGAAAAGGCCAAAAGCGCAAGGGCAACCTTAAAAGTCCAAGGCAAATACAAAAGGGGAAAGACGCATTTTTAAATAAAAAGGTGCACCCTAAAATCTTGTAAAAGAGTGCCGGGCTCTCACCCGTGCAATTTGTAAATGTAGCTAGGAAGATAAAAGGACAATGGAAAATAGGGCCTAGGCTATGACCGGCCATGTAAAAAGGGGAAAAGGGGATGACCGCCCAAAAGGGATTTAGGGTTTTGTATATAAAGTTGAAAAGTGAATGAGGAGCTCATTCTTTGGTGTGTGGCAAAACTAGTCTTCTTCTTCCTCTCTTCTTCTCCCCTTCTTGCTTGTGTGTGCTCTTGAGAGAGGGAGTGTGAGAGTGTGAGGGGGTGAGTGTGTGTGAGAGTGAGGGATCAAGAGGGTGAAGCTCTTCACCATCTCCTCTCCTCTTCTTCTCTTCTCTTCTCTTGCGCACACGGCTATGGAGGATGGAGCTTGGCGATGGAGGAGGCTTGAGGATGCTTGAGCTAGCATCTAGGATCGTGGGGCTACCGGAGTGCAAGAGAGAGGAGGGTACTCGATCGAGCATCAAGGTAAGCTCATTGCATTTGTAGGATCGACGGCGCGTCGGCTAGGTGAGAGATAGCCATTAGAGCTCGCTTGGAACGCTTGAATCAATAAGCGGTCCATGGGTCTTGGCGGTTGAGCGAAAGCTCCCACATTTTGGTTCCGTTGCCGGGACCAACAGATTCAAGCTTGAGCACTTGCGCGCCTCATATCGAGCATCGAAGTAGGGTATTCATCCCCGAACCGGAGCTTGAGATAGGTAGGAAGTTGGGTGTTTTCGATCTTCAGAACAGGTAAGTATTTTGGGATATTCTGGTTGTTGATGATTGGAAAACATGGAGAAACTAGTTCAGTGTTTTGCTTTCGATTTATGTTGTGTTTAGGGTAGATTAATAGTAGGAAATCACACACGAAGAGGCAGAGGGCTGCTGTTGTGAAACAGGGGGAAAATCGCAAGAAACAAGGGGGAAAATGGAGTAAATGCGAAGGTAACTACGTAGGAAACGCCAGGAAAGGGATCTGTAATGTTCAGGGAAGAACCAATAGGGTATAAACCCTGGGAGGGCAAGAGAACCCCCATTTCCAACCAACAGAGAGCGAGAGAGAGAGAGTGAGAGAGAAAGCGAGCTTGGCAACTGTCCAATCGACCAGGGCACGGAGGACATTGCATTCGCAGGTAACCGATCTCCCCCTCACCACTCCAACTCCATCGCTGGTGAATCTTGTGGTCAATAGGAATAAACATCTGGAGATAGTTGGGCAAATCCGCGTGCGCAAGCTCATCGGACCAGCGGACTCGGACGTCTGACCTAGTGTCTGATTCCCAGAATTGGACACTCGAAAAACGGTCCGATCGGAACAACCTGTCCGACTATCGAGATCAGACCACCAACCCGTCCGATTCTGAGAATCGAACGCTCAGACCACTCGGACACTCGGACTCGGACCAATCCGTCTGACCCGGACGCTTTGACTCGGACCCACCTTGTCCGATTGGACAAATTAATACACGTCACCAATCGGACCACCTGCCCGGTCCGATCCCTAGAATCGGACCCACCCATAATCGGACCACTAGGATCGGACACTCGAACCAGTCTGCCCGATTCTAGAAATCGGACTACCCTGTCCGATCGGACCATTCAGACGAATCGGACCACCCAAAATCGGACCAGTCCAGAATCAGACCCCCTTGTCCGATTCTTCGAACACTTGCCTGTCCAATTTTTGAGAATCGGACACGCGGACCTTAAGACTGCCACTCAGCCCTGATACACCTGGTCCAATTTCCAAAATCGGACCACTGGTAAATCGGACGTCCGATTCCCAGAGTCAAACCAAAACAAAACCTGACCCATCCAAGGACACACTGGGGCACTCCCCGAGTGACCCACCCCCGCATGAACAACAGGAAGCAGCACAGGACCCTAGAACCCGTAGAACGGCCAGAACTGGAGTAGCAAAGCCTTTCAGGCCCGAAACGAGCGAGAGGGAGTGAGACGCCGCGGAATTGCTCACAGCACTCAGGTTGAATTTCCGCACTTGAAGTACACTTAGGAAAGCTGAAAGCCTGATTGAGCACAAGTGCACGAGGAACAACACACTCACGAGTGACCATAAGTTGAGCACTGCATTCAAAAATTAAAGGAACTCACTCAGATAAATTGCCCAAAAAACCCAGCAATAGGAGAAGACCCATGGCATAGGCAAACGCGCGGAGCGTAGGATAGGATCAAGCAAGGAGCGTCAACGACAAGGATCTGACTCACGACTAGGCGCAAGAATTCAACCATGACAGAGGGAGGCTCAGACCATCGGTTTACAGGGGAGCTCGATGTGAGCGTATTCCCAGACACCATACAACAGATGGTGCATAGTTACGATGCGCATGCCCGGTACGAGCACCGTGGCAGGACGACAGATGCAATCATCGCGGACCTAGAGGAGGAGAGAAGGCTAGCCCGCAAGGCATTGCAGGGCATAGCCGAGTATCATAGGGACCAACAAGCCAGGAGCCTAAGGCAAAGCATGGAGCTGCATGAGGTGCAGCGAGTGCTGAACTTGGCTAGCTGAAACCGAACAGACCAGGAAAGAGCACTAGAGAAAGACCTGACGCTGGGCGAGCTCCTCATGAAACGGCTGCTCGATAACACCGCGGTAGAACAGAATGCCACTGCGCTAGCAACCTTGCTACTTGCAGGGCTGGGGGCAAACCAGGGCTCAAAGAGCCAAGCCAAAATACCTATTGTTGCCAAGCAACTCGACAAGTACCAGCCACGAGACGACCCGTACAGCTTTATCAAGCAGTTTGAGCAAGTCTGCGAAGCCAATGGCCTCAACCACCAGGCTCAATGTTCGCAAGCATTCGGACTTTGCTTAAGCGATAAGGGTAGGATGTGGTATACAAGCCTAGATGCCATAGAACGAGCCAACTTCAATAACCTCAAGGACCTTTTTGTCAAGAGGTTTGCCGAACCTGGATACTCTGACAACCTGCTAGTACGCCTGATGAACGTCAAGCAGAAGGAGAAGGAGGGCATCCGCGACTATGTGACCCACATGAGAAGCCTCATAAAAAGAATCCCCTTAGGTGAGAGACCGACTGACAGGGCAGTGTCGACCGTATTCATCAGTGGGATTCGAGATGAGGAATTGTACAAGGCACTGGCAGGCAACTCAAGCTTGCAACGAGACGTGGTGGCTAGGGTTTTTGAGGAAGCCATTAGGGTCGATGACCAGCTGAAAGAGCGGAGCTCCACGAGCTCAAACCTAGAAGAAACCAACCCACGGAGTTTAGAGCAAACGTCAACCTCTAGCGGGCGATCAAACCCATCATCCCAAGATAAGGGAAAGGCCACCGAGACGGACCACATCTTGGCCGAGGTCAAGACGGAATTGGCCAAAATACAAGACATGTTGAGGCGACCGACGCGTCAGCACATCCAGTGCGTGTACTGTGGAGGAAACCACTTGCCAGTAGAGTGTCAGGACCCTAGGTCAAGACTCTGCACTAATTGTGGTAGGTTCGGCCACGATGCCGCACACTGTAGACTACCACGAAGACTACCATACGTGCAACCCTATGGCCAGCTTTATCTGGCTAACAGGCCACAGCTATTCTTCGGAAGGGGAGCCCCGCTAGCCCTACTGCTGCCTAACGATATGAAACCAGCGGTCCCTAGGCTGGACATAAATCCTACCAGCATTCCTAGACCGCCTGGTCCCTATGTGACCCACCCACCGAGCGATGCTCCCGTACACTACGTAGAGGAGCCCAGTGACGAAGAGACCTACATATACCCTTACATCTCGCATGACGACAAGGGCAATGCGGTCCTCATGGATTACCGACCCGTGCCGGTGATGGCATTAGGACGAGGACAGGGTAGAGGCCTAGGAGGGCAGCCACAGGATCTGGTCACTTGTTGGACTTGTGGACATCCCAATCACGTCTCATCGCGCTGCCCCGAAAGAGAGCAGCAAAACAGGGACAAAGCTGACCAAAGGTGCGCAGAGTGCGGAATCACCCATCTTTTCATAGACTGCCCAAAACGAAAGTCGCCTTCTGGTTCAGCTAATTTTCCGTTCGTCCCGCTGGGGCTGTTTGGTGTTGAAAACCCCGATGGGGAGGCCACACCTATTCCCTTGCGAGTTATGACCCGAGCACAAATGAAGCAGGCCGGCATCTCTCTGCCAGGACCTAGCAATCTTGACGCGACCTCGGTAGGAAAGAAAAGTCGTAGGCGGAAAAAGAAGAGATCAGAGGCTAAGGTTGCACTAAAAACCGACAGTGTTACGACCTTACCCCAAGGGAAGAAAGTCTTAGACGCGAAGGCAGATACTTCAGTCCCTAAAATAGCCCAAAAGGGAAGCGCTAAGGTAGGGGAATACCCACACCCCAAGCGGCAATTAGAAGCCATAGAAAAGGTGAAGGAATGGGTGAGGGAGGCGCAATAGCACCTCAAGGATGTTGAACCCATTACGGAGGACGAGATTGATGATCTCTCTAGCATAAGCATGCCAATATCACCGCCCCAACCTAAGTCTGCCAAGGCTACTATGCCACAAGCAGTGCCATCGAGGCCAAGCCTAGATGCAACAGACCCGCAGATCAGCCGCGGCCATTGGCCCGGATAGTCTGGGCTAAGGGAAAGACGAGTGTTTAGCAATCTCCTAACCACACTAGTAACCACCCCTATAATGTTTGGCCTAGGAGATCTGCTTAAGTAGCACCCTGCCCTATGGCAGGACCTCAAGCAGTGGGTCGAGAGACCGCGAGAGCAGGCCCCAGCAGATCCTCAAGGCCAGGATGCGGAAACACACTTGCCAAGTTTGACGCTACACTCCGGGCCTAAATTCTTGCACGTCAACGCTTTCTGGGAGGGCTTGGAGATGCACGTAGTCCTACCGGCCCTAGCCCTGGGAGACGCATCAAGGAAGGGGATTGTAGACACAAGAGCTGGGGTTAGTGTGCTTAGCCACGCAGTGCTACAGGTGTGGGAAAACCCGCCTGTCGAAGCTGCTCGGTTTAATGTCACGCTAGCAAACGGTATGCGAGTGAAGCCATTCGGGGTCTTGAAGAATTGTCCAGTGAAGATTGCAGGAGTCCAGTTCTCTGTCGACTTTATAGTCATGAAGGGAGTGAACTATGATATCTTATTGGGTCGACCTTGGATGCGCAATGCTAGAGTTATCAAAGACTGGGGTAACAACCTGATCTTCCTTGGCAACCGCACTAACGCTGTGAGAATAGAGATGGACACTTGGAAGACCTCACCAGTCGACCTAGACACCATCTCTACTCTGCTCAAGGGAAACACTCAGGACAAGGAACCCTATGGGTCCTTAACTAAGTACATCCCATGCCCAGAGGACGAGCGGGATTGGATGCACGTTCTCACTACACTTGACCTGCCGTTCTCAGACCATGAGGCGTACGAGCAGGCCGTCAAAACAATTGGCAAGCCAAAAGAAACACTCCCTACACCATTCTACATGATGGCAGCAAGCCTCCATGAAGGGCCTAAGCCTGTCATCTTCCAAGTGCCTACCAAAAAGAGGGAACTCCAGGGAATACTGAAGCACTTAATGGACCCACTGGTAGGCAATGCAGCTGCCAATCTCAAGCCTCTCCAGGACCTCTTGGAAGAGTCCGAGTGGAAGTGGACCAGGGTATATGAACTAAACCTCAAGTATAACTGGGCTTTAGTTTCCGACCAACAAGACGAGGCAGAACAAGCCTTGGGAGACGATGAACAGTCGAGTGATAAAGATTCCTGTGACGAATACGAAGATTGCCAATCCTTTGATGTGATGAAAGTGAAGGTGAGGTAGATACCATAGAATACGACACCGAAGGGCGAGAGATTGAGCAAATCCGGGCAGATGCTAAGCCGTAGAAGAGACAGGCCCTTAGAGTGGACCAAGGAGTTATGTGTAGGAAATGTGATCGTGCTTGGTTGGAACGGATGGGAGCACTGGACCTTGAGCAAGCCGGCCTAGCCCAACCAGGAACGACAGCATTGCTTAGAACCGAATCACCATCTGAGCTGCGGCCACTAGGGGAGACCACCTCCTCTAGTGAAAACGGGGGGTTTAACTCTGAATCGGAAGTTACTTCGGAAAGTGACCCAGAAATCCCTAGGCCACCCATGACCAGACGCACCAAGGGGGACTTACTTGTCCATCTGAGGCGTAGACGGTTGCGGCAGGATGAGGCAGAGCGTCCCAAGGATGCACGAACAGAGGAACAAAGGAAGCCGCAAGACCTCCCTAAACGTTTCTCTAAATTCAAACGAGGGAAGAGGGTAGTGGTTCTACTAAGTGCCAAACGCCAAGGGCAAACCAACGAACCAATCGAAGGGCTAGCCAAGGTCAAGGAGGTAAACCTAGCCCTGGAAGGGGAAGTACCCCGCCCAGAGTTCATCGCCAAGGACTTGACCACGGAAGAAGAGTCTAGTCTTGTCACTCTTTTGCGGGAGTACCAGGACGTATTTGCTTGGTCCTTAGAAGAGCTACGAGGGGTAGATCCGAGTGTTGTGACTCACAACATACCCATGATGACGGATGCAACGCCGGTCAAGCAGCGACTATACCCCATGAATCCAAAGCACTCTCATGCTGCCAAGGAGAAAATCGACAAGCTGATGAGAGGTGGATTCATTTACGAAATTGAGCACACATACTGGGTATCACCCATAGTCATCGTGATGAAGAAAAACGGCAAGATTTGAGTGTGCGTCAATTACAAGAAGGTGAACGCCGCTACAAAGAGAGACAACTACCCCTTACCGTACACCGAGCACATGCTTGAGAGAGTGGCAGGTAAGGAAGCCTACAGTTTCCTCGATGGCTTCTTGGGGTACAATCAAGTGCAAGTGCATCCTGCAGACAGGCACAAGACTACCTTCGCCACGGAGTGGGCCGTCTTTGCGTACGTAGTCATGCCCTTCGGGTTGACCAACGCCCCCGCCACCTTTCAACGCCTCATGTGCACCATATTCAAGGACATGCTTCGCAAGGAGTTAGAGGTCTTTGTCGATGACCTGTGCATCCATTCAACCTAGATCGAACATCTAGACAAACTCCGCGCGGTCTTTGAACGGTGTCGCTTGTACTGTCTCTCCCTGAACCCCCTCAAATGTTAGTTTTGGGTGAAGCACAGATGCATCTTGGGACACGTGGTGTCCAAGAATGGCATTACCACTGACTTCTTGAAGGTCAAAGTTATCGTGGACCTTCCACCCCCAGGTAATTACAGGGGATTTCAATGCTTCTTAGGTCACGCAGGGTACTACCGGCGGTTTGTACTAAACTACGCGCTGATCGCTAGGCCATTGTACAAACTGCTAATTGTCTTCGAGTGGAGTGAAGCATGCCAACGGGCGTACGAAGAATTGAAAAAAGCCCTAACAATGGCACCTATTCTACGAGCCCCAGACTGGACCATTACTTTCCACGTACACATTGACGCCTCTAAATTTGCCGTGGGGGCAGTGTTGTGCCAACTGGGTGAGCATAACCTAGATTACCTAATGAATTTTGCTAGCAAGCAACTCACTGAGACGGGGATGAATTATTCGATAACGGAAAGGGAGGGATTAGCCATGGTGTTCACCGTGAAGAAGTTCCGGCAGTACCTACTGGCCACCCCCTTCACCTTCTTCGTGGACCATCAAGACCTGCTCTATTTAGTGAACAAACCATGTGCTACAGGATGTATAGCTCGATGGCTACTCCTTCTCCTAGAGTTCGACTTCTCAGTGGTGGTGTAGAAGGGAAAACAACATTACATGGCTGATCATCTGTCCCGTATACCCACAGGAGAAGCCGCTGGACAAGGCATCATGGACGAGTTACCGGACAGCCACTTATTCCATATGTCCAGAGAGGGAGACCTATTCAGGGCCGATCTAACACCATACTGGGCAGACGACATAGTCCAAGTGCTCGAGCATGGGCTGCCCGAACGACTAATAGAACGGGCATGGATTAGGCGCTTAATCCTGAAAATCCAGCCCTACCAGCTGATTGCAGGCTAGCTCTATAGGCTGGGGCAAGAGGATTGTTACGTAGATGCATATGTGAGCATGAGATGCACAATCTGCTCTCAGAGGCGCACAACGGTATTGCAGGAGGACACTTTAGCGGGGACACTACAGCACGAAATGTGCTGCAGTCCCAGCTATGGTGGCCCACACTCTTCCGCGATGCCATACAATTCGTCAAGCATTGTGACGAGTGCCAATGGACAAAAGTCCCGGTTCGTAAAGATCAGATGGAGTTAACCCCTGTTATTGCTCGCCAACCCTTCAAAAAATGGGGGATTGACTTCATAGGACCCATTAGCCCCGCGGCACAATACTCACAAGCCAGGTACATCGTGGTGGCCACGGATTACCTTGCCAAATGGGCGGAGGCGAGAGCCACGCGGAGAAACGACGCTAGGACGACTGCCAAGTTCTTATGGGAGCAATTAATCTCGTGTTTTGGTTGCCCCATCGAACTGGTCAACGAACGAGGGAACGCACTTCATCAATGAAGTGATAGCCCATCTCCTATCCACCTTTCTCATCATCCATCGCAAATCCTCTCCATACTACCCTCAGGCTAATGGCCAGGATGAATCAACCAACAAAATTCTCATCAATGTCCTGACTAAAGTAGTCTCAGCCTCACGAAGTGACTGGGATAACAAGTTGATGGCAGCCTTGTGGGCCTACCAAACAGCTTATAAAACGGCCGTCGGTCAAACACCTTTTCGGCTAACCTATGGGACCGAAGCCATTCTCCCATTAGAATTCTTCATCCCTAGCCTAAGGATAGCACTCCAAGAACGATGGGAAGGGAAGGAGGCATGGACACAACGCTTGGTTGAGTTGGAACACCTCGTCTCCTAGCCACCCACGCACTTATCTGCGAGAAAGCCCGACGCAAAAGCTGGTTTGACAAACATGTCAAGCAACGGGAGTTTGAGCAGCGTGACCTAGTGCTCCTCTACTCAATTAAAGGACATAAGCAAAAGATGAAATTCAGAGGTCTCAGACCCTTTAAGGTTCAGGCAATCAGCCAAACTGGTAATGTCGAGCTGGAAACACTGAATGGTGAGGGAATGGGCTTCTTCAATGGCAGTCGGGTCAAGAAGTACTACCCGCCCACTCATCCATTGCACGAGCCACCAATGGTAGAACCACCCGTCAAAATACGAGTAGCCACAATTATGGAAATCTGCGAAAATGAGGAGGAGCCTGTAGAACCCGCCTACCTCCGTGTCATGGTCACGGCCAAGCAGACGTGCTCCTTTGACGCCCTGATTGATGAGGGGGCGGATTTTAACGTTTTAATGCACGAGCATTGGACCCAGCTTGGCGCGCCAATACTTCATCCCACAACAGTCAAATTAAGTCCATACGGGGCTCAATCCTACCCGATCCTCGACACATGTCGAGTCGCCATTTCTATCGAGTCTGAAACTATCCCCATGCTATTTTACGTATTGCCAAGTACCATGGATGCAAGCACAGAGTCATTGCTCGGGCAAACTTTTAAAAAGTAGACCCGCTACAATGTTGATTATGAGTCGCAACGCATCCACTTAGCGATCGGGAACGTCCCTATTGTCACAACTTTCAGCAAGGGCCTCGTAACCCTATCATCGCTCATAGGGCCACCGATAGAAACAGCCGGAGCTAGGACTAAGGAGGGGGGCCATGCATATCTACCACACCCAGATCCCCATAAACCGTGGCCCGCCGCACCCAAAGTAAAACCTCAACAGACTCACTTGCAATGGATACCTAAGAAGCCTCGAGAACTGCCTAGAACTAGACGCCCATGTCTGCGGAAGACCTACAAATCTTAACCTAGGAAACCAAGACGCCATCATCGCAAGTGCCGCGTGATTAAAAAAATATGGGTCCCTAAAGTCCTCCTGCGTGCACAAGGCTACTATGAGGGGAATGCTTCGCTGTGGATCCCTAAAATCCCAACTATCAAATGCATTAGTTCTACATCCACCTCAAGTCTAATCAATCCTTGTTCCCCGATGCCTCAAGACCACGAATTGCAGGGCGCAACCCACTCACCCGACTCCTCTGCGTGTCAACCCATGAGTGTCGCACACGCTCATCGGCCCAAACAACGGCCATCACCACAAGTGGCATCATCCAACCAACCCCACCCGCCACTCAGCAGCCTAGCTGACTGCAGCAACATAGCCCCTAAGATCAAACCCGACCCATCCATCCGGCCAACGCCCACGTTGCCGACTCAAATGGACCCCCAGCCGGAGCTCTATACTATCACAACCTCTTGCTCCAGCAAACCCCAACCACCCGCCGGCCTTAAGGCCTTCTATGAACGAAAGTCATTTCTAACGCTAGCCGCTGCTGACCTCGCAGAGGACACTGGAGATGATGTGGTGGACTGCATCAAATAGCTCGATGCCACCTTTGTTGCACTGGCCCTCAGCTATGATCGCCTGGACTTGGGACTATTAGGAGAACCCTTTGCAACAGAGGTGCGCAATATGCCTTGCTCTTGGGAGACTTTTGAATTCTCCTTTGCACAAGCTTCTCACTCTGCCGCCGAGATGCTCGCTAGCAAGGTCTCCAAAGAGCAAGCCATTAAGCAACGCCTCATCACATCATTTGACCCACGGACAACGTCTGCCACCATCAGTGGCCAAGAGAGCGCAAGGTTGTCCCACCTGGCCGATACGGGATCACCCTTCTTGAAGCGGTGGTACGCTCTTAGGTTGAAATGGGAAGTCGACGGATGCCGCATAATGACCAACGCCGAACAACGCCGAGCCATCAAAACGTCCGACTATGATCCTACCTACGTCGTGCCTACCTCATATAGAGTGTTAACCACTCTTCGGGGTTGAACCATGGACGATCATATCTCAGAGCACCCTTATCTCGACCACCTCTTGACAGAGGAAGAGCTCCACATCGCAAGTTGGGTCGACTCCGGTGATTTGCTCACAGATGTCCTCACGTACATCACACATGTAGGCATTCGACCCTGTGACCTGGACTGCGCTGCACACCTAGAATATAACCCCAACTTCTACGATTGGCTCCTACACAAACAGACATGAACGCCTTGGCCCCACAACCTCCAATCCTGGGACGGATTCTTCTCTTCCACAAAGGGGAAGGGGCAGTAAGTAAGGGGATAAACGGAGTTAAAACTAAAAAGTAAACCAAGCGTGAAAAGCTCAAAATTGAAATGCCATATAAAAAGGGGTGATAGAAGTCTGAAAGGAAAAGTTAGGGCTATGGACAATAAAATTTGCTATGTTTGTGGTCGTCCAGCAAATTGGTTGCAAAAGCAAATACTAAAAAGGAAATTGGCTAAATGTGCAGGTGGCGACCATGGCAAGCCAAGACAAAGAAGGCAAGCTCCCCTTCTCGGAGGAAGAACAAGTGAAGTACGGCCTCATGGTGGAAACGAGGGCGTTCAACCAGCTGAAGTTCCGCCACATATTCAACCTGGAAGACGTGATCATCGAGCAACCGGCGGTACGACAAATTATAGAGAAATGCCACTTACAAAGGTACCTGGACATAGTGGGCTAGAGGATAAACTACACCCTATGCACTGAGTTCTTGCGCACCTTCAACAGAAACAGGGGCACTGTCACGGTGTAGGACAGGGAAGCCACCAGACAAGTGCAGGTCGAACTGACCCCCGAACTAATAGAAAGGGCACTAGGGCTTCCAAACAAGGTGGAGAAGAAACAAAAAAGGGGTGTCTATGCCATGTTGGGGATGGACAAAGTGAAGGTCCACACCAACGACGGAATTAGCCTGGCAGACATCCCCAATCAAGAGATTCAGCTGCAGGCGAAGATGATGCATACCCTGTTCTCGAGCCAGTGGTACAACAACATCATGTCCACAATCAATGTACCCCTGCTCGAAAGCATCGCTGCTCAATCGCTGGACGAGGTGAACCTCAATGGGTTCGTAAGAAAGACAATTGAGGCTTCGGCAAAGGCCCTGGTGACAGGAGGAAGGGCCATGGCAGGAGAATCCCCTTCACCCCGATCGACTCGCAAAGCCTCATCCTCCACGGCCTCCACCATAGGGTTTGGAGGTGCCCTTACCGCGATCATCCACGAAGCAATAGGGCATGGACAAGCAGGAGAAGACAAATAGGGAGGTGACGAGAAAAGTGGCAAATTGCCGTCGCAGTCCCAGCCTCATGCGGAAGAGCAGTCTAATGAAATAGAAACGGACACCGACGAGGAGGGAGAACCCCAGGCTACACCAAAAAGAAAGGCGGAACAACGGACTAAGGCCCTACACGGAAAAAGAGAGGAGGAGCAAAGGAGGAAAGAGAAGGAAGAGCTCGAATGGGCCCAAAGGGAGTCGGTAAGGGAAGAGGAGGAAAGACAAAAGAGGGCTGAGGAGGAGCTGAGAAGGAGGGAAGAAGAAGATTTGGAGCTGGCAACCCGTCGCTCCATCGAGGAACAGCGAAGAAGAGATGAGGAAGGAGCAGGGGGTCCATACCAACCTGAGGCACCCAGTCCTAGCACTAGTGTGTCAGAAATTATGCACCTGCCTCCTGCAGAAGGTAAAGGAAAAGACCCAATCAGGCCAGCCTCCCCTCTCCTCATGCCACCCGTGCAAGCCACCCCCATCATGGTGACACCCCCTGCCACTGCCACCCAGGGTCACACCCCAAAAATTGATGAGAGCAACGTGGTCACCTGGCTGCAGTTTCTGGTGGAAAGGGAGCTGGCAAGGGAAGCGGCCGGGGCCACCCCAGCTTCAGGTGCCAAAAGGGCAGCCACGGCCGAACTAGAGCCAGGGTCGGAAGTGAAAAGACAAAAATTGGAAGAGGTTGCCACCACTACAACCATGGCCCACCCCCCACCTCCAGCAGTCCACTACGACGAGTACGTGAAGGAGCTGCTCGTACAGTTGCAAAGAGCCAGGCAGGAAAGGAGGATAGCCATGGAGGAGCTGGCAGCGGAACGCGAATCACAAGCCGCCCTCTAGCTGGACAGAGTGAAGCAGATAACAGAATATCAAAAGGAGATCGGCGTGCTTAGGGAGGAGGCCAGCACTAAGGAGGCAAAAGAACTAAGAGCCCTGAAGGAACATGACGCTGCCTGGGAGGGAAGAAGGAAGATCCTGATGGAGCATCTCAACGGGGAGAGGGAAACAAATGCCCACCTTTGGCGCAATAATGATCAGTTATCTGCAGCCAACCTGGAAGCGCAAAGCCAGCTTGACAAAATCAGACAGGAGGCTGTAGAGCTGGATCAATTAAGGGCAGAACAAGTGCGCAGGATGCAGGTGAAGCTATACCAGCTCAATGCGTAAATCGCAGAGGAACACCAGGAGCAGTCCCGCTTGCACCGTGAGCTCGAGGCCCAGCAACAACAACTCATGGCAATGACCCTCCATCAGGGAGAGAGCCTGGAAGATATGGAGAGAAGGGCAAAAGAATGGTCCGATCATAACGAGCAGAGAGTACGGGACTTAGCACACCGGCTAGCCAAGGCCGAAGGAGACAGGGTGTTGGCTGAGAATCAGGCAGAAGCAGCCCAGCTCTCCATGATAGCTCAGCAGCACACCTTTCTCAACACGGTGCTCCACACCACCCGACCAGAAGGAGATGAAGCCAATGATCAGCTACAAAGGAAACTAACCATTGCGCGTAGAGCTCTCACAGCAGCCCTGCACATGCCGCTGCAGCTAGGAGGCCCGCCGCAGAGCCTAGAAGAGCAGAGAAGATATCTGGCACAGGTAGGCCTGACGACATAGGAGATGGATGACCTCGATTTCACAGAGGAGAAAACACAAGAAGACGAGCAAGCAGAAGGGGGTGAACCGGAGCTCAATTTGGGACCTCCGAAGGAGGAATATGTCCCACCACCCCCTCAACCACAGCAAGCCGAAGTATAGCCCCCTGACACATCTGCTGAGCGAAGAGCGGCCCAAACCAACCGTAGGAAGGAGATGGTGGAGAAGGCAAGAAGAAAGCTGAAGGCCAAACCTGTCCAGAGACAGCATGCCCCTCTCCTACTGCGCACCCAAGACTCCCATGCTGAATTCCGCACCGAAATGATTATCTGGGAACAACAGGAGTATAACCGCGACCCCTTCGACATGCGCTTTGAGTTTCCCATGGCCTTGAATAGGGTGCTGCCCATTCAGCTGGTGGAGGATGTCATTGCCATGGGGGCCAGGCTCAAAGCCAAATGGTTAGCAGAGCGTGAGGCTCACCCAACTGCTTGGGGAGCCGAGGACCACGAGTTTTGGCAAGATAAAGTCCTCTAGGTGCCTCGAATAGTGGAAGGCTATAATTGCCAACCCACCTGGAGGAGGCACATTTTTGACGTCAACCTGGAAGCGTGGATGGCATTTTGCAACACCCTCCCTTCAGAGAGAAACGACCCCACTTTTATGCCATATCCTTGAAGGGTAGGAGTGGACTTCAACCCGTCCATCCACGGCAGGTTCGATTTCCCCATCATCTATAATGCCAATACCACCTCCCATAGAAACGCCCTCCTTTTCACCCTCCCCGACTTGTATAGCTCTATAGACAAATTTCTTAGCGAATTCACCTCTTGCCCCGACCCCACATTCATCACCACTTGCAATTATCTTAGGTTAATTAGGATCCTAGTCCACCAAGAACCCGCACCCCAAGAACGCCACCTCCCACCCCTCTATTTTGGCCCCAACACCATAGACAACAATACCATGACTCGCTTCATGATGCATGCTTCTCTTTTGCCATCCTTCTGTGGTGCACTACTCGAAGACATGAACGACAGTAAATTTACCTAGTGCAGCCACCCCTTTCTTTCCACCACCACCCTCAAAACCCGCCTCCACATCAAAGGCTACTTGTTAAGTCAAAAAATTCCTTAAAAAGGCCCCCCGCCCCCCCCGCCAACCCTTACCCACTATTCGGATGACGAGGAGTAAAACTCCTGTCATGCTCTTGAACCGTTGCCTCCATGTATACGCCTTCTCATGCTATTGTTACAAAAAAAAAAAAAAAACCTCTTCAAAAGTGTACTCCACCTCTTCATTAACACATTTTTCCATCAACTTAGCCCCCTGCTCTCCAAGGAACCACGCCAACAGTCTTCTAACTAAGTAATATCTAAGTATGCACAAGCACTCACATAATGTCTACACTAAAATATATTCACAGTTTGGGTCCTCAAGTGCAGGACAATAATCTCAGCTTGCTTAGAGTTCGACCTGTCTCCCAAACTAATCAAATATGTCTTGTGCACAATAGGGAAGACTAGCACTACCCTTAGGGAGAGACCTCTTGAGAGGTTTTCAATTGCAGGTGTTGAAGAACACAACAAAAGTGTCATTCGTTCTTCATCAACGCCCAACTCTGACTGCTCACCCCTCATCATCCGACAAGCCCGGAAAGAATCGTCCTATGTAGAATCCCCAACAAACCAACACGTGTGCGGGCCACCAATGCATACCCCAGGCGTCCTTGTCACCCACGTCTTCGGTGCCTGCTACCACCTGCTACCTACGACAATGAGTGCCATGGGACTGGCACTCATCTAGGAGGGGGGTAATGTTAACCCCAACACGAAGAAAGCAAAAGAAAGTGGAAAAGACGCAAAATAAAGTGGAAAAGATGCAAGGCAAAGGCGGAAAAAAGGTAGCCCGACTGAAGAAAGAAAATGAGAAAAGGCCAAAAGCGCAAGGGCAACCTCAAAATTCCAAGGCAAATACAAAAGGGGAAAGGGGCATTTTTAAATAAAAAGGCGCACCCTAAAATCTTGTAAAAGAGCGTCGGGCTCTCACCCGTGCAATTTGTAAATGTAGCCAGGAAGATAAAAGGACAATGGAAAACAGGGCCTAGGCTATGACCGGCCATGTAAAAAGGGGAAAATGGGATGACCGCCCAAAAGGAATTTAGGGTTTTGTATATAAAGTTGAAAAGTGAATGAGGAGCTCATTCTTCGGTATGTGGCAAAACTAGTCTCCTTCTTCCTCTCTTCTTCTCCCCTTCTTGCTTGTGTGTGCTCTTGAGAGAGGAAGTGTGAGAGTGTGAGGGAGTGAGTGTGTGTGAGAGTGAGGGATCAAGAGGGTGAAGCTCTTCACCATCTCCTCTCCTCTTCTTCTCTTCTCTTCTCTTCTCTTCTCTTGCACGCGCGGCTATGGAGGATGGAGCTTGGAGATGGAGGAGGCTTGAGGATGCTTGAGCTAGCATCTAGGATCGTGGAGCTACCGGAGTGCAAGAGAGAGGAGGGTACTTGATCGAGCATCAAGGTAAGCTCACTGCATTTGTAGGATCGACGGCGCGTCGGCTAGGTGAGAGATAGCCATTAGAGCTTGCTTGGAATGCTTGAATCAATAAGCAGTCTGTGGGTCTTGGCGGTTGAGCGAAAGCTCCCACATAAGATGTTGGTTAAATTGGGTTGATAGGGTATGACCTAACCCAAGGACAAAATGGTAAACAAACAAACCCTTGGGGATCTTGCCAAGTCGCAATTGATCCCAGATCGAATGCTAGATGCATTCGAAGAAGAGAATTCACTCCTTAGCAGTTGGCCAAATAAACGACCACTGGATTGATTGTGTTTGTAACAGTTTAGGAACACTATTTGCATTGTTTGCTCAAGGAACTAAAGATGGAAAGATAATTAATGCTTCGGGTTGAAGGCCTGAAGGGAGAGGCAGCATCAGTTACCCCTGACTGTCTGCCTGACCCTAACCAAGGGGGTTGTTAGTCACACTGGGAACATGGACCGAACTTGCCGTGTGAGGTCTCTCCATTGGGCACTACTTGGAGCAGGAGGACCCTTGGGTGCCAGGGGGACTCTAGCCGTAAATCCCTTGACTTCCGGGCCCTACACAAAAGGCCAACATGACTCGAGACTGGATCTCGAGGCCCACATACTAGTCTACGGGCAGAATCTTGGATTAGTAATCCCAGTCGATTGTTGGATTGCCTTCGGGCAGATTATGGATTGCCTTCGGGCGGATTATGGATTACCTACGGGCTGGATTATATGGATGTATTCCAAAGATAAATAAGATAACCTGTTTAAAAGGAACTTGTTTGACACTATTTTTCTATGTCAAGTGCTAAGATTATGTGAAGGAATCGGTGTCTAACTGGCTAATTAAGGAAAGCTATTTTATGCGTGTCCAAGTAAATGTGGCATGCAATTAGACAACTAAAGAAACCCTGAGGAAAGTGCGATGGATGTGGCCATGGGTCCATCCTACGGATGGGTGGTCGCGGTTGGCCGGAAACTTTTCTCAAGCGAAATGGACAATAAGGAACTTTTCTCAAAGGGAATGAACAGCAGGCAACGCTGACCTAGAGTTCAGGTTACTAGAATCCCGATTTATGTCATTTTAGGAGAACCGCATGGGACTATGCCTTATGGGCAAAGAGGTCAAGCTTTGCATCCCTCTCGTTTCCCATTCTCCTTGAACCAAGTGCAGCATGAATCCGCTTCGACCCTGGCATTTCTGCATAAAGTGGTTCGCTTGGGGTTCGATGCTAGCTACCATTCTAGGAGTTTGACCACTAGGAAAATCCTGATTCAGGTCGGTCCTAAGTGGAAACGTCCAGAATACTTCTGCTACGTGGCACACTCGGAAAGATCTAGATCGCAAACCCTGTAACATTCCATGATAGTGCCGGCCGGACTTTCTAGACCCTCTTTCCGATGGGTTGCTAAGACTTGTCCTGCAAGGAGACAAGTGGACATGTTACACTTCTTTTTCAGGTTGCATCCTATAATCAAAGCAAATGTATTCACATATAGGTTTCTCCATGATTTTGATAAAAGCATGGAATGAAAAAAATGTGAATATGATCCAATGGAATGTTGAATATGGGCTTCTAAGTGGGATCTTCTCTATTGTGCATCGGTGCAACATTTGTCACGCTTTTCCAATTCTTATTTCTATCCTTTTATTCCACCCTCTCTATCAAGAAATATAAGAATGGATTCTTTGTATTTGCACCATTGGAGATTTCACACATGTATTTTAAAGTTTTCAAGTCTCTTGCAAGATGCCATTCAACCAAGTATTAATTTTCCTCCCAGATTTGGGCTAAACAGCAACTTATACTATGCATGGTGGCTGCTGAAAATATGTAAAATACCTCGTCTCTTTTACGTGTTTTTAAAATGGGTGCTTTTACTAGCTCTTGTTTCACATCCTTGAAAGCTACCTTACAAGGGTTGCTCCATTCAAATAGACAAAGATAATAAGTTCGTTAATGGCAACGTCCTTTATGCCAAGGCATTTATAAACCTCCAATAGTACCCTATTGATCAGAAAGCTATGTACCTCTTTTGGAGTGCGTGGTGGACTAATAGCAACTATAACCTTGATCTTTTAAGGGTCAGTTGCGATTCCTACTGAACTGACCACATGGCCCAGCAATAGCCCATAAGGCACTCTAAAGACACACTTCCGTGGATTAAGAGCAATACAAAATTTTCTGCAACGCTCAAAACACTTTCTTGAGATACTCAACATCCTTTCCCTTACAGTGGCTGCCCCCAGGTCATCGATAAATACTTTCAACTCGTTGGGAGAGATGTCACCAAAATTCTTGTCTACTATTCGTTGCCATGATCCAGGTGCATTGCACAATCCAAAGGCCATCACATGGTACGCAAAAGTACCAAAGACAGTAATAAAAGTCATTTTCAACTTGTCCTCTTCTACAATTGCCATCTGGTTGTATCCTCCAAAGCAATCTATAAACGAATATATTTCCCTACTCGCTAATTGATCCAAAATCTGGTCAATAAATGGCAACTGGTAGTAATCCTTAACTGTCTGCTTATTCAGCTCTCTAAAATCTACACATAATCGGATCTGGTTA
The DNA here is from genome assembly GCF_053477565.2 of Lygodium microphyllum. Classification (NCBI taxonomy): domain Eukaryota; kingdom Viridiplantae; phylum Streptophyta; class Polypodiopsida; order Schizaeales; family Lygodiaceae; genus Lygodium; species Lygodium microphyllum. The sequence continues at coordinate 123,378,711 of NC_141151.1, read as the reverse complement.
TTTTTCTTATTCCTGATGACAACTGATGAACACCATTTTCTGTGTTGTAGAGGGAAGATTAACCCATCTTTCCTTAACTTTTGTAACTCCTCAAACAGCTCGTCCCTCAATTCAAAAGGCATACGCCTTACCTTCAAATGCACAGGATGACTGCCTTCTTTTACAGGAATAGTATGCACAGCCAGGCTGGGAGGAATGCCTCTCAACTCTTCATAACTCCAAGCAGAGATGTCGTGGAATTCTTGAATCAATGACACATAGTCCTCCCTTTCTGCTAAACTGAGCATGGAACCTAATTTAATTGGCCGCGAATCATTCGGCGTGCCAAGGTCTAACTCAATCACATCCGTGTCTATTATCCTATATTGCGGCTCTATTGGCTCATTTAGAGTTATCTGATAAATATCCTCTCTATTGGACCCCTCTTTAGATTCATCACTGGATGATGTCTCACTACCAGATGGATCATTTACTGTCTCTAATTCAGTAGAGGATAAAGGAGCTCTCTCACTCTGAGGAGACTCAGGGTAAGCATCGACTATTACTCGATTAGCACCTCTACCTAGAACCACTCGACCAGCGAGTATATCGACTTGACAATCTATTCGTAAGATCCAAGGCCTGCCTAACAAGACTCGATTGCTAGGACGTCCTGCAAATCTTATCACCCTAGAGTCCAAGAAGCATTCTACACTTGCAACTGTAACATGGACCTTAGTAACACAACCTTTTGGTTGTCTTAGACTATATCCGCCATTCTAAGAAGGGTGGAGCTGTCTTTTTGGATGCCTAGACCCAACCTCTCCATCAACTCTGAACTCATGATATTGACGGAGGACCAAATGTCTACAATAGCATGATCCACTAATATTCCATCCAAATATGCTGGAACCCTAGGGCAATTCTTTTCAGCATGATCAAACCAATCTTCCCCTACTCGTGCTATGCCCAAAGGTTCTACAATATACCCAATACGCAGGATCTTCTTGAATTCCTTGCGTACTCCTGGAGATAATTTAATCAATTGTAAGAGGTTTACATCTGGTTTAACTTTGCAAAGAGAACTTGCTAAATCAAAATCATGATAGGTAGCCAAAGCTCTCTTTTCTCGCCACACCATTCTTTCTTCTGGTCTCAGGACCGCCTTTGGTGCTTCTCTTTTAGCTCTTGCCTTCTTTCTTGGCACTTCCTCATCCTTCTTAAGATCGACTTTTTTGTCCAACAGGCCTTGGAGGTCCACCTTCCACGCCAGGATTATGGACTTGTGCATCCCCTTATCCCCTTGCTTAGGGTTTTCCTCAACCGGTTTTGCATTGTCTTTATCAACCTCTTTAGCCTTTTGGCCTCTTGTTATGGCTCGTAGGTTAGAGGTTTCGACGTCATTGACACGTACAACCTCAATAAGGCTGACTCTTGTGGCAACTCTTCTATAGTGGTATTTCCCCTTTGCAATATTTGTCTTGGTCCATCATTTTACTGAAGGTTATTACCTTGTGCTCTATGATTAACTGGACCTGGTTGTTTACTCCCTTGTTGGAGGGAACTAATCTTACTCCAACATGTAGCGACTAAATGGCCTGACTTTCCACAAATATCGCATTTAACATTTGGACAGTTTCTAGAAAAATGTTGTCTGCCACACCACTTACAGAGCTAAATCTTGAGGGACCACCCTCTTCAAGGCGTCGACTCCCTATCAGATTCTGCTGCTTCTTCAAGAAATTGACGTCAACAGCTATTTGCCAATATTGTTTAGAAATCATGTCAGTGTAGTGCTTCATCATATCCTTAACTTCCCCAAGGACATTAGATGCATTCGACTCATAGCCTTGATCGTCTATCTGTCATTCCATTGGCCTAACAATTTGATTGGGCATTGGTTGTTGACTCATAGGAACAACATTAGGGTTCAAAACTTGGCCTCCAACATTTGGTGGAGCCAACTAACTAGCCATAGGCATAGTCACACTAGGAGGAGCTGGCAGCAAAGGTACATTTTGAACCATGCTTCCTCTCCCATTAGGGTTATTCATAGGCATCCCTTGACTTCCATTTATTAATGATAAATTGCCTCCAGGTACTAATCCCGCATTAAGATTTATTCAAGAGGAGTAGGCTGTTTGTAATCATGATTCTACTCCTTCTGCCCGCGCGATGGCGGTGTCTATATTAGCCACAGCCACACTGCTCGATTGTACCTGAATATTGAAATCCAATCCATGCAAAATGTATTGCAATTGGGTAGCCGGTGGAATAGGAATGTAAGTTTGTAACTTACGAAACACTTCCTTAAGCTTCTTGGCATATGCTTTCACGTTCTCATGGGGGTCTTGGCACGTTACATTCAATACACGCAACCAGTATTGGCCACCTCTTTTAGGGGCATATTCTCCTCGAAAAGTTGCATAAAATTGGTCGATTGTGGTTATGGTTCCAGTCTCTATGCTATGATACCATACCGCAGCCCTTCCTTTTAGTGTCATGTTAAAAAACATCATGAGATGTCCCTCATCTTGGATGCGATAATTAAACATTAATCTTTGGAATTCAAAAATGTCAAACTCCTCATCTTCTTTAGCCAACCCATTAAAAATGGGTAAAGGAACTCCTAAAGTGGGCAAAACCGGCGTCCCTATAGGAATTGCAATGGGTTGTGCCATGACAAGAATCGTATTGACAATAGGAGGTTGAATTGATGGAGTCATGCCCCAACTTGAAGTGGGTTGACTTGGTGGAAGAGAGGAAGAACTTATGCTTCCTCCTGCACCTGAAGGACTATATGCAGCAATTGGGTTACTAAGACCATTGCCTCTTATGTGTATTGTGCTACTCCTTTAAGGAGAATAGCGACTACGATCTCCAACCGCCGTCTAGCCCTCTCAGTACGTTCTACTTTTTGTATTTCGGCTTGACGGTCCTTGTCAGAGGACATAAACCAACTTTTTGGTCCCTAAAAACCCTAGAGTCGAGAACCACCACTTGTTGGCAGCTCCCAATAGACCCACCAGTGATGGGACCTAAAATGGGCTGACACTAGCTATGGCACTAGCCAGAACTCATACTCATAACAGACAAACACACCCTCACGGCCTCGCGAACCATGAGCATCAATCTAATGCTAAAGGACGAACTACCCTAAAGCCTAATCTATGCGTTTATAGTTTCATCGTTTTGTCGTCCAACATTTCCCTTTTTATAAACTCCTTAGAGGGAGAACCCATACACATTGGCCATGCCACGATAACACACATGGAGGCAACCTCTCGGTAGAAACACTGCAGCCCCACTGCAGCTCTCCTACACCTCGGGGATTAGCCCCTTGAAGCGCTGCTCAACATATAAAACATATGAATACAAACTCCTCTCTTTTATATTGTGAAATGTAATCTAGGAGATATACCATGTGTCCTTACTTAACAGTCCCTTAGGAAACCGACCCTCTATCCTACGGCAAGGGATAACTTTTCACTCTCAATCGTGGGTCAAATTCCTAAGAAAACAATTGCTATGCAATCTAGGAGCTTTTCCGTTGATACCATGAACTATGCACAGTGCATAATGTGAATGGTTTAGTGCGCAAACAGAAGAAAATCAGCATTGTGCATCGTGCAAAACCAATCTTTTCATGATTTCCATGCTAGTGTTTATGTAATGCAAAGAGAAAGGACACCGAGCCTTATGCTCATGCTGCCTTTTCCTTTATTTTACAACAACGTCCTATATGCATGATGCAACACATAAACTAGATTTTAATTTATATTTTGACGCTAAACCTCCCCTCTCACCCTACCGTTTAATGTTTTGCATTCATTGATAGTAGGTGAAAATGTCATTTTATATGTGTTTCCTTACAAAGAAAGCAATAAACATGAACGAAAACATAGAAACGAGGGTAAACCAAGGCCAACCTCATGCTTTACCTTCATTATACGCTACACAAACACACATGTAATTTTTTGGAATTTTCCTTTTACCGTTTCCTAAATTTTCCCCATTTAAAACCCAATTTTCACCATTTTTTAGTAATTTTTCTCTATTTTCTTCAATAAAAAATGACTAGAAATTAAGATTGATTGTGGGATGTGGCCCTTAGGTTCCTTGACCATAAAATTTCAGGTTTTATAGGCATTATGTCTCATACTTCCCATTTATCTTGCAAAAAACCCCATTTTTACCCCTTAAATGCATGTTTTTCGGGTTTTATGACATTAATTTCAGCCATATCGCTTATGATTTTCTGATTTTCAGACTATAGACTATTGAAAATCATAGAAATAGCATCATAATGAATATTCAGCCCATAGGAACAATGTTTTATCAATCAAATGGCATAAAAATTCATTTTTTCTTCATAAAAATTGAATTACCGCTTAGGCTCCGTGTTTCGGGATCTCGGTTTTGGTGCGGGACTGCAGGTCAGCCCACATTTAGTGTCCATCATCTTCACAATTAGAAATCTTCATGTCTTCATCGATCCGGAAGCAATCCGGTCCCAACCGGACAAGCTTTTCTTCACCATTCTTCATTTTCCTGTTGCACACAAAAACAACCCCTTAAGGGAGAGAGAGAGAGGAGAGAGAAATACTAAATCCAGTTCTTCTCATTCCCACAGCCATTTCACGGGTGAATACAGGCGATAAGACTGGAAAACTGGGAGAAGATCGGGGCCATGATCGATTGGGTAGGTTGTTTGTAGACAGCAATCATGATCTCCATGGCATCAAGCGCATTTTTCGGGTGCAACTGACGTCGTGCTCTTCATCCTCTCTCTCTCCATGATTTAATGCAAAGTTTCATGTGGCATGAAATGCCCCAACTCCCCAAAGGTCACAGAGCTACATACGCACATACACATACACGACACTTATCACACTCACAGCATCGTATTTTCAGTTTTCAGTTTTTAGCTTTTCATTCAGCACTTTTATTTTGGATAGCTAGACCTCATCAGTTGTATCACAGTTTGTCTCATAGGCCAGTTTTGGTCTTTAGAAGACGTTAATATAACTTTCTTTCTTTCTTTCTTTCTGTGTGTGTGTGTGTGTACTACTACCACCACCACCACCACTGCTATTACCACTACCACTACTACTACTACTATTACTACTACCACAAACAAGGAAAAAAGAAGTTAAAGAACAAGATCTTACCCTCTCTTTGTTTTTTATCCATTCATTCTCCTCTCTCCCTCTCTCTCTCTCTCTCTTTCTCTCTTTATTTATTATGTATGCACAATAACAATAGGGGGAACCTCCTTAAATTTATCAGAGCTCCATGCAAATACAACCCTAAACTCCTATAGGAGTTCCACAGAATCCTTACCCTCATCATTGAATAGTATAGTACCTAGTTTAATTGGGTGTGGATCATTCAGAGTCTCAATAGCTAATTTTATAACTTTAGTGTCACAAATCTGATCTTTTGCCCCTATTGGTTCATTCAAACACACTTAATAGACTTTCTCCATGATGGGACCCTCATTAGAGTCACTTGAGGTTGAGATTCCAATTGTAGAGGTTCCGTCAAGCACTTCCCATTTAGTAGAGGAAGGTAATGTCATTTCATTCAATGAGAATTCTCAATAAGCATCCAAGATTTTCCTTTTTATCCCATGCTCGAAGATTAATTTATTGGCTAGATATCCACCAAATAATCAGGCCGTAAGATCTAGGCCATCCAAGAAAGAATTGATAGCTTGGCCTCCTAGCAAACCATATGACATGGAAGTCAAGAATACACTCTTTGTGAGCTACTATCTATGTATTTGAGATACCATTCCTTTTGATTATCTTACACTATCATCATCCATTTTTAGAATATTCATAACATCTTTTTGATTGGATAGTCCTAGCCTCTCCAATAGATCCATGGTCATAATGTTTATAGATGAGCCCATGTCTACTACTACACTTTCAATCAAAATGTTGTCCACATAAGCCGGCACCCTAGGGTAGTATCTCTCTATATGCTCCCACCATTCATTATCCATATGATTAAAACCAAATGGCTATAAAAAATAATACATTCAGGAAGCTCTCGATCTTAGCTAAACTCTGATACCACTGGTGCACAGATCGGATGTCGTATGCGCACATAGTAAGTATCAGAAGGTCCCAAGAACAAAAGAACTCTACTTTTTACACAAAAACCAATGAAGAAAGCTTGCACGACATGAACAAGAGACCAATTGGGTGCAATCTCCCCCCATGCTTTGTGTGAGTGCTCCACAAAGCATGTATTTTATATATTATTCATCTTCAAGCTAAAATAATAGCCCAATTTACAAAATAGCACGCTTAAGCTTTTAAGTTTGCTTTTGTGCCAATAAGAGTTAAAGCTAATGGGCACCCAAGAAGTCAGGCGCTACCCAAATACAATGTCCAATACAAGTATTTAAATTGTGCGCCCATGCGCATACAAAAATAATAAATAAATATCAAGCGCTTTGATAAATAAGCACGACAAAATATAGGCGCCATGCCTAAGATACTCATCTGCATCTTTAGCAGATTGCTGTAGGGACTTAGAAGCAATATGGTCTTTTTGTTCACATATAAAGCATTTCCCAGCCATCATTGAAGCCTTTCTTTCTTCAAATGATTTGTCAAAAAATGGCCTCTTTCGCCCTTTTCCCTATTTAAAAGAAGTTTGAGGCTGTTGCTGAAAACTTTTTTTCCAAAAAGACTTCTTTGTAAAACTGGTATTTTCTAGAAATTACTTCTTTTTCTTGCCAAGATCCTAATCTGAGAATCCTTCTTTTCAAGCCTTTAAAGCTGTGAGCTTTGTGAGAAATGCCCGATCTAGAGCATGGCAAAACCGGAAGCTTATGGAGGATGAAGAAATAAGTGTAGACTCATGATGGAAAGGACACTGTTTGTTACACAAGTGAATTAGGTTCCAAGATTGAGACTTGGACTCATAAACACAATCTTGTGTATGTGGACAATGACATTGACACTTTACTGAAATGAAAAGAGTACTATCATTACATTAAGAAAGGAAGCAAGTACAATGCTTTATAGGAAAGTAGGAAACTGCAGTAGGCACCATTGTGCATATGGGATAAGTTAGCCTGCATGTCCTTGACCCTGAGACTCCATACAAAGAGGCTGTTTGAGTGTGATTGCTGATTCTCAACACCCCTCCTCAATCACAACTAGGAAAGGCACAAAGTGTGTAGAGGCTGTAATGAGAACCACCTGCAAAGTGTGGGCATACCACAGACATGGCAAAACACCAGAGGCTGTTGCAGAAAAAGCTAAGTGTGGGTACCATAAACATGGTGGACATCCAGAGGCTGTAATAGGGGCCTCACAAAGTGTACAGGGACTGTAATGCCAAGTTATATAAGGAGTTTACAAAGCTTATGGCAGGAAGCATTAGGGCAAGGAAAATACAAGGCTATTAAAACAGTCTATCAGAATTATGAGAGTACAAGGACTGATGAGTCTTGTCCTTCCGATCCTGGTGGTCTTCATCTTCATCTTCTTCTTCCTTTGCTCCATTTTCTTCTTCTTCTTTGACTGCGACTAGATAGGCCTTTTGGGATCTCTTTCTTGCGTGGCAGAACTTCTCGGTGTGTCCGGTCCTTTTGCAGAAGTCACAAAAGAGCTGATCCTTCTTGCCTTTGTACCTCTTGCCAACATATAATGCATGCTCATCTCTAGAGGTACTTGGTTCTTCTTTGGTTTTTAACTTCTTTTCTTCTTCTAATAGTGATGCCTGGATATCAACAAGTTCAGGATTTGGCATGTTGATTAAAGTTGTTGATACGTTATTATATTCAGGAGGCAAGCTCTTAAGGAGAACACCGATACAAACATCTTCATCCATTTTAATGTTGATTCCTGCAAGTTGGGTTAGGAGTCCTTCCATGTAATTAAGATGTGTGGCAAGTGATGTGCTTGACTTCATTTCAAGCCTGAAGAACTCAATCAGGAGACCATACTTTGATGATTTAGATTGTGCACCGAACAGGGTGTTAAGTCTTTTCCATGTATCCTGTGAGGTCTCACAGTTATCCACATGATGGATATAACTGTCGTCTAGCTCCAGTTTGATAATGGCCTGAGCTGTGTCATCATTCTTTTGCCAAGTAGTTGCAAGGTCCGCATCCCGAGGTTTCTTCTCTTTGCCATTTGTGATGGCCCAGAGACCCTTCTTCATCAGAATGAGCTTGATGCGGGTTTGCCAAGTGTGGAACCCGACTCCTTTGAATCGAGCATTTGGAGAGTCTTTTCCCATGTTAGATTTACGGGAACAGTAGCAAATCAACTTCAGACTTATTGGATTTGAGCAACAGAAGAATTGATTGAGAGACACAAGTGTTAAAAAACACTAACTGAGTGTCAATTAATACCAAATCTGCAAAAGTCTTTTACTCTTTTAAAATCCAAGTGATCTTCCCCTTCTTGATTTGATGGTGATGCCTTCAGATCTGAGTGACAGTACTTTAACGAACTTCAGAGAGTATTGCTCAGTGATTAAAATCACTGTTGATAACTTCAGTGAGAGAAACAGTGAAAAATGTCAAGATTTTGAAGTTTTTGGCTATGGTGGAATTAGGGTTTCTGAGATAGGGGCCTGGTTTTTTGCTGATTGCAGGAGCTACAGTGGATCATTTTCAAAACTTTTTATATGCCTAGGAAGTTGATTTCATGGGCTACAAAAGCCCTATCATGATGATCAAAATCGTGGTCAGTATGCAGCACGCAGGAGCCGCGAACAGAATCGGCGCAGTCTGGGGCAGCGAGGTCAAATTTGTGCAATGCCAGAGCTATAGCTTGCCAATGTGGTTGTTTGTTGTGCCAGGATGAAGCGTCTTGAGCAGAGGAACAACTCTCCAGAAGAAATCGTGGGCTGAAATGGCCTGGTTGAAGAGTTATGGAAGCTCCAAGCAAGGTAGGTCCTGTCTGGCTATGGCAGACACAGAGCAGAGATTGGGGATTTTCACAATGCTGAGCTCCAGATGGTCCAATGTCCTGGATTGATGTGATACAGGGAAGCTTTATGAGTTGGGGAATACTTTTCAAGAAGGAAGCTCCAAGAGATTTGACCTGTGGAGTGAGATATAAGCAGTTCAATCTGACAGGGTGCTGCTGGCTATGGCTGCCATGGAAGCTTCAGTGAGAGTAGAGTTGGGAGATGAAGTCATGAGCTGACATTGAGCTAGACTGAGGTTGAAAGGAATCAAGAGTGGCTAGACAAGCAGTGCCATGCCCAACTGGGCTCTGATACCATGTGAGAAATACGGGATCTAGAGCATGGCAAAACCGGAAGCTTATGGAGGATGAAGAAATAAGTGTAGACTCATGATGGAAAGGACATTGTTTGTTACACAAGTGAATTAGGTTCCAAGATTGAGACTTGGACTCATAAACACAATCTTGTGTATGTGGACAATGACATTGACACTTTACTGAAATGAAAAGAGTACTATCATTACATTAAGAAAGGAAGCAAGTACAATGCTTTATAGGAAAGTAGGAAACTGCAGTAGGCACCATTGTGCATATGGGATAAGTTAGCCTGCATGTCCTTGACCCTGAGACTCCATACAAAGAGGCTGTTTGAGTGTGATTGCTGATTCTCAACAAGCTTTTCCTTTCAACAATGCATTTGCCACACCAACATTTTCGATTAACTGCACCATATTTGTAACCTTGGTCTTGGTACAGTAATTCGTGATGGCTTCGAGCAAACCGCAACAATACTTTTCAATTTGTTTTGACAGGGCATTGTCCTGTAAGAACTCACGGGAAAAAGTGCTTCCCAGAATTTCTTATTGTACAGCATTCACAATTGTTAGAAAACTAATACAATTAAATCGACAAAAGTGAATACCTAGCAGTCTTTAGCTACATAAATAAATTGGTTAGAAATCAATCCTAACCTTAATTTATTATGAGTGCGCACTCTAAAATCATAAACATTTATTAATTTAAATATGTATTTTGTGGAATCACCCGCTATGGAATCACCCATGTACACATAAAATTAACAAAACGCCCGAAAAGGATAGGCGTCCCCATCGACTTCTCGCACAAATAATCCACTTTGTGTATGAGCCCCGATAATAAATTTTTACGGAATCCACCGCAAAACCTCACAAAATCCACCGTGGAATATGCCTCCTGGCATCAAAGAGGGATTCAAAAGAATTCAAGTGATTAAACACACGTACTTGTGAGTTGTTTTTAAGGATATTCTTGTCTTAGATTATTGGAAGTGGATATCCTCCAGGCTTAAGCTAGGCTACTAAGGTGACTCTAAATGGAATGTTGATCAAGGCTTATGCTTGGTTGTTCCGAAAAGGATATTTCTAAGTGAATTGACCAGTTGCCTTGGTAAGAGGAGATCCCTACTAAGGACAAGTAGTTTATAAGCAAGTGATTGCTTGATGTAGAAAAAGATATTTTCTTGATTGAAAATGAAAGGGTTGTTTCTCTTAGTAATTGTTTATAAGCTGGGTGCTTCAGCTATGATTGATTCCCTAAAGGAATAATTAAGGAAGGATGGCACTAGCTACCTCCCGCGAGCTGCCAAACCCTAACCAAGGGGGTTATGAATCCGTGTCGGGAATGTGGACTGAGCCCACTGCGAGAGGTCTCTCTATGGAAATTACTTGGAGTAGGAGGATGCTTGGGTGCTAGTGGGGGCTCTGGTTGTAAATCCCAATGCCTCCAGGTCCTACACAAGTGATCTACGTGACTCGAGATGGGATCTCGAGGCCTTGATACTAGTTACAAGGCGGAATCTTGGGAGGATAACCCTTCGGGTTTTATTGCCGGGAGACAGAAGGATTTTTCTACGAAGGCAGAAAGGAACACTTAATTCTGCTGTATGGGCAGGAGATAAACATTAATCTAACGATAAGTTAAGGAAGTGTTTGATCTTGTTTTATCTTGTTTTCGTGTTAGTGCCCTAAATTAAATAAAGGAACCTGTAATTAACAGGGTTAATTAAGAAAGCTGTTCTTATGTGTCAAACATAATGTGGTAGGTAATTAGATAACTAGAACAACCCCTGAGGGAAGCGTGGTGGATGTGACCAATGGGTCTATCCTATGGAAGGGTGGTCTCGGTTAGCTGAGAGCTTTCCTCAAAAGGAAATGTTAGCGAGGAATGTTAGGGAAGGTCAGACGATGACCTTAGACAGTGTTGGTTAGAATCCTAATTCATACCATTTTAGGGGACAGGAATGGAATTATTCCCTATGGGTAGAGAGGTCGAGTGATGCATCCCTCTTGTTTTCCATTCTCTTTGAACCAAGTGCGGTATGAGTCTACTTGGGTCCAGTTGTATCTACGCAAAGTGGAGCAGCTGTAGACCGATGCTAGAAGGCTGTTAGGAAGACTCGACTACTAGGAACCCGGAATTCAGGTCCATTCTAGTGGGAATGGTCGGATAAGTTCCGTTGTGGGGTAGACTCGAGAGACCCTATTTGGCAAACCCTGTGTCATTCCTTGGGAGTGTTGGGCAGTGACTTCTAGATTGATCTCTCGGTGGGCTGCTAAGACGTGTCCCACAATTTGAGGGGCCGACATGTTACAGTCCAAGATCAGTGCCCAAGTGCCAATGACCATAAAAGAGTTGGAGGAGTGATCTGATTTAGGCCAACAAATTTACACAAATCAAATTGATTTGCTGGTCTTGTTGGTTTCCATTGCTACCCATATTAGGGCCCTAAAACAATATTGAATATGTCCAGGAGAAGGCTTGGAGCAACAAGCCTTTGATCATCAAAAAGGAGAAGTGTACCAAGTCATATCTCTCCAAGCTAAGCCATGACTGCCCAAAAACTCCTGAATTGTGGGTATTTCCACAAGCTAAAGAAATGTTAGGTTAAGCTCAAGCTCTAAGGGAAGATGAGTTTGATACTAGTTGAAGGGAGTGAGCCCTGAAGTGGAATCATGGAGCAGAAGTAAGAGCTAAGGTGAAAGGAGCAAGAGCAAGAGAGAGAGAGACACAAGACGTGGGAACTCTAGCTATCACAATGTGTAACTAATCTTCCCTTTATCCAAATATCATTGAAAGAATAAATAATGAAGTGAGAGTGATGGGTGCATGCCACCTACTATGTATATGTGTGTGGGTGACTAATACATGGTGCAGGTATTGTGAGTGTAAGCAATACACGTGTGGTTCATAGGTGCCTTTACGCATAATAGATAATGAGAAGACATATTTTAAAAAAATATCCCTTTGATCCCTACCACAAGTGGGCCTTCAAATTGGGCATGGCCTCATGATTTTGGACTCATTTTGGCCAAAAACATATCCCTCTTTTGTATTTCGACATAAGTTAAGGTCTTTAAGTATGAAATGGCACCTCAAACATGCAAAAAGGATTAGCAATTGATGCTTGGACTCTTCTACACTCCTTGTAGACTTAGTGCTCTACTACATTGTCAAAGGGGTTTTAGTCGAAAGGTCATATCCACTAGGTATTACAGAGAGAAGGAAGCATGGAATAGGAGATAAAAGAGAAGAAAAAGAATAGGTTGGAGATCTAAATGAATCTCAGAATGCTAGAAATCAAGTTCTATTGAAGATATGTCCATACATCATGAAGCAATCATAAAATCTTCTACAATTCAGCCAAAGCCTTTACACAAGACAAAGACAAAGCTCAATGATTTAGACTTTGCATGTATGGCATGTAAACTCTATTGTACATCTCAGATAAAGTTTCTAACAATATAAATGTCAGTAGAATTAGATGATTTCTCCATAGTATAAGCCAAAGTACTTCTCCCAGGCGCACTATATAATAATAGAGCCCGAGAAGGTAAACAAAATCCATGTATGTGACTCCAAATACACTTCAAATTTGATGGCTAAACTCCACAACAAATGATTCTTGGACTATCTAGACAATGTCTACTATTACTTGCAATCTATCTCTGAGCATTAGATCTCTTGGAGCACCCTATAGAAGCCTTGATTCACTTATGGTAGTTTGCTACCATGATTAAGATAGTTAATAATAGCTTAAAGAGATTTCATGTAATAAAACTTCTCTTTCATGGTTGGAGATGGATTCCCCAAGGTATGGGACAATGGTGTTCTTTCATTGCTAAGATACGAAGACATGGGGCATAGACACTATGCTTAATGCAACATAAAGAAAGACTTGCATCTTTGTGTGCCAAGAAATCCCCAAACACCAACACAAAGTGGAATGCACAAGCTACAGACCACTTAAGTCAAATGCAGAACTACACTAATCATGGTCTCCCTTCACTTCTAAGCCATGAGGACATGGAACCCAAAGATCATGATTAGTGCAGGCTTAAGGAAAGCATTGTATCTTTGTGTGCCAAGAAAGCCTGATACCCAACACAAAGTAAAAAGTACAATATATAAAGCACTTAAGTACAACTATACTAATCACGGTGTCCCTCCAATGCCAAACTCAAAGGACTAAGGAGACTTAGACTCCATGCTTAGTGTAGCCATAACGAATTCCTTGTATCTTTGTATGCCTAGCAAGCCTCAGATATCAATACAAAGAAGAAATTATAAGGTATAAACTACTTAAGCTAAATGCACGACTATAATAATCCATGGTGTCCCTTCAATACTAAGTTATGGGAACATATAACCCAGGCAATATGCTTAGTGCAATATAAGGAAATCCTTATATATTTGTGCCAAGTGAGCCTAGGACATCAAGACAAAAGGAATTCCTTGTATCTTTGTATGCCCAACAAGCATCAGATATCAATACAAAGAAGAAATTATAAGCTATAAACTATTTAAGCTAAATGCATGACTATAATAATCCATGGTGTCTCTTTAATACTAAGCTATGAGGACATGGAACCCAGGCAACATGGTTAGTGCAGTATAAGGAAATCCTTATATACTTATGCCAAGTGAGCCTAGGACATCAACACAAAGTTGAAAGCACAAGCTATAAATCACTTAAGTTAGACACATGACTACACTAATCATGGTGCCCCTTTAGTGCCAAGCAACCGTGGAACCTAGATACCATACTCAGTGGAGCATAGAGAAATCCTTATATATTTATATGAAAAGTGATCTTGGGATACCAATACAAATTAGAAAAGCACAATATATAAACCACTTAAGTCAAATGCATGACTACACTAATCGTGGTGTTCCTTTAGTACCAAGCCATGAGAAACTGGGTGCACACCATGGTTAGTACAGCATAAAGAAAGCCTATTATCTTTTTGTACCAAGTGAGCCACATAAACCAACACAAAGTGAAAAGCACAAGCTATAAACCACCCAAGTTAGATGCATGGCTACATTAATCATGGTGTCCCCTTATAGTGCCAAGCCATTAGAAATTCCAACCCAAACACCATGCTTACTACAAGCATAAAGAAAGCCTTATGTCTTTGTGTACCCAACAAACATAGGACATTGATACAAATTAGCAAGCACAAGCTATAAACTGCTTAAGTTAGATGCATGACTACACTAATCTATGGTGTCCCTTCAGTAAGCCATGTGGACATGAACCCTAGACACTATGATTAAGGAAGCATAAAGAAAACCTTGTATTTTTGTGTACCAAGAAAAAATAAGACATTAATACAAAGCAAAAAAGCACAAGCTACAAAAAACTTAAGTTAGATGCATGACTATACTAATCCATGGTGTCCCTTCAGTACCAAGCCATGAGGACATGAAACCTAGACACCATGCTTAGTACAACATAAGGAAAACCTTGTATCTTTGTGTGCCAAGCGAGCATGGGACACCAACACAAAGTGGAAAGCACAAGCCATAAATCACTTAAGCTAGATGCATGACTATACTAATCATGATGTCCCTTCAATGTCAAGCCACAAGGACATGGGAGCTAGATGTCATGCTACCTGCAAGCATAAGGAAAGCCTTGTATCTTTGTGTGCCAACAAAGCTTGGGATATTAAGCTAAAGTGGAATGTATAAGCTACAAACCACTTAAGTTAGACACATGACTACACTTATCCATGGTGTCCTTTAGTGCCAAGTCACAATGATGTGGGACCTAGATACCATGCTTAGCATTAAATAAGTTTTCACTGGTAAATTAAAAAAACCAATTCTAATTAGTAATAAAAATAGCAATTTAAAAAAATTAACACGTATAACAAAAGCCTTGTATATTTGTGTGCCAAGAAAGATTTGGACAAAGAAGGTGTATCACTACTCTTATCATGGTGTCTGTTTAGTGGAAATCGATGAGGATATGGGACCTAGACATCATGCCTAGTATAAGCATGAGAGAATTCTTGTATATTTATGTGCCGATTGAGATTAGGACACCAACACAAAGTGAAAAGGATAAGCTAAAAATTATTGATGACTAATCTAAGACTATACAAATATAAAACATTTAGAGGAAAGCATATTATATCTTCTTCAAGTTATGCTTTTCAAATTATCTAGAAATGAATGGTTGAGGTTGTCTTGGACATACACCATAACTAGGATGGCTTCATATGCTTAAACAATTTCTATATTTGAAGATATGCTAAAGAGTAATAGTTGGTAGGTTTGGCTCTTTTGAATACTCATAAAAATTTTCTTTTATCATAGTTAGAAATTATTAGGACATGTAATGATTATACAAATTAATTGAAAGCACTAGATATAAGAGTAGGTTGAAAAGATGGGGAAGAGAGAGGGAGCTTGAGCTCTTGCAAGATACACAACACACAAAGAGAATGCACACAAGATAGGAAGCTAAAAACCTTGAATTTCTTCTTCTCTATGTGAGTTGACCAACACTAGGAGAGCGTACAATATATGTAATATACAAGTGGTTCATAGTGTGAACATGGTAAGTAGAAAGATTGCTAGATAGATACCCTGTAACTCACATAGGTGGATTAAGTGATGTAAATATGTAAAGTGTCATTGGAATGAGAGTGTAACTCCTATGAAATTTTGAAATATTTTCATCAAGTTGACAAGTTCAAAAACCTTATGGTAAAGAATAAGAAGACTACCTAGTTAGCCATTTACCACTAAAATAATACTAGAAGGAAGCTCTAAAGAAAGATTTTATTGATGATGATTGTTGATACATCCTCAAGTGTAAATAAGCTAATCCTAGATCATATTAACCCTTCCACAAACAATTTATTTTATGCTTGTAAAGGTAGCAACCTAGCAATTATAGACTGTGGCACTTGATTGTCTATCAGATCTTCCACCACTCAAAGTGGTCTTTCTAGTACCACCTTCAAAGTGCAACATTCTTCCACTACTAATTCCATGGTATTTATGGCCAAATAAAAAACCTCCATGTACTGCATATGTTCTTAATGTATTCAACCAAACATAACATTCCGAGTATTATTTGTTTCATCAAGACAAATTGAATAGAATTGAATAAATCTATAACATGCATGTGCTCCCCCCCCTTAATTTCAAAATAAATAAATAAAAATTATTATGGTCAGTTCAAATTTTTCTTCCCCTCTCTCTCTCCCCGCCGACAGTACGTCAGGGAGAGAGAGAGAGGGAGTGATGTGCTAGTGCTAGGGGGGCTCCATGCCCCCCACCTGGGGGGCATGCAGCTCCCTAGGTGGGAGGGGTGGCCATGCCACCCACCTCCTCCCCCTCCTATATAAGAGGAGGCTCCTCCCCTCCCTCGTCTACATGGAGACTATGCCCCCCCTTCCCTACGTCACCACCTCCTCACCTGCAGCAATAGTACTAGCAGCCCTGAGGCTCCGACGATAACTTCCTCCCCCCGGGTCGGCAGCAACTGTGCGGGCCCCTGGACCTTCAACTAAAGAACACCCCCCCTCCATTCGCGAAAACAGTGCCCCCCCTGGGGCTTTCGACCGAAATCACCCCCCCCCCCCAAATGCTTCCTCGACTGCCAGTCGGCTACGGCCTCCCCCGTGAGCAGAAAAGAGAAGTGAAGGGAGAGAAGGAGAAGGAGAGAAGGGGAAGGAGGGAGAGAGAAGAGAATAAGAAAACTAGAGGGAGAGAAAGAGAAGGAGGGAATGAGAAGGAGGGAGAGAAGAAAAGAAGAGAAGTAGAGGGAGAGAAGGAGAAGGAGAGGAGGGAAAGGAGGGAGAGAGAAGAGAAGTGGAAGAAGAGATGGAGAAGGAGAGAAGAAGAAGGAGAGGGAGAGAGAAGAGAAGAAGAGAAGAAGAGGGAGAGAAGGAGAAGAGGTAGAGGAGGAAGAGGAGAAGGAGAGGAGAAGGAGGGAAGAGAGAAGAAGAAGAAGTGGAAGAAGAAGAGGTAGAAGGAGAGGAGAGAGAAGGAGAAGTAGGAAAGAAGAAGGAGATGAAGAAAAGAGGGAGAGAAGAAGGGAAGGAGAGAGAAGGAAGGGGAAGAGGAGAAAAAGAAGAAGGAAAGGAAGAAGAGAGGGAGAGAAGAAGAGAAGGAGAGAGAGAAGAGAGGAAGGGAAGGAGAGAAAGAGGAGAGAGAGAGAAGGAGAAGAAGTGAAGAAGAAGTAGAAGAGGTAGAAGGAGAGAAGAGAGAAGTAGAAAAGGAAGAAGAAGAGTAAGGAGAGAGAGAAATAAGGAGAAGAGTAGATGAAGAAGAGAGGGAGAGAGAGAGAAGGAGAAAGAGAGAGGAAGAGAGTTGGAGAGTGAAGACGGTTTGAGGAGCCACACTCAAGCTACCCCCTCATCAGCAAAGGATCCCTTGCCCACGACCTTTTTCTCCCAAACTGGTCAACTTGAAGGCCGCTAAGGCCTGGACTATCCAAACCCCGAGTAGAAATGGCTCTACCGTTGGAACCGACAATGCGGAGAGGCGAGCGGAGCAACCAACACAATAAACGCCCCTACGAACACGAATCAAACCCAGGTTATTTAAGCGTTATAATTATTTATGTATTATTTATAATTGTGGAAGACATGAAAGGGTTAGTTACCTGCATGGAACAAGGACGAGTCTTAGGGTTTTTGTTTACTCTAAGTGATAGTTGCATGCGTGATATGGTAGAGTATGAAATTCACATAAGTTTATATGCATGATAGCTTTTACACACATAAAATGATAAGGTTATTGCCTTACTTTACATAAAATGATAGCTTTTTAACCAGTCAGTGCATGATTAGTCATTTAGAATTCATGTTTCGCAATCATGATTAAAAGAAGTACATGAAATGTTAGTTTTCGTTCATGAGATACATTCGCACCATTGGATAAAAACCTAGACTTTTATATACACAAGTCACATGTGATCCAGTGCATTAGGGATAAGTATTCCTTGCTAGGAATGAAGAGAGATAAAGGTCGTTTAGGATATACAGCTATACTAAACGCACCATGTGCATGATAGATAAGGTTGATTGGAAAATTCTACATAGAACCACACTAAGAGAAATGGAAGGAACGCATGCATCTAGACTGTATCTTGAAGGCCTAAATGAAGAATCCTGTGTTGCCAAGTGTGTTAACTAAACTTGGTTCGAACTAGAAGATTAAAAGACCCTTGGTTGGGTTGCGAATAAGGCATGTCTATTGCCTTGATTGACCAGCTAATGCCTAAGTTAGGGTTAAGATACCATAAGGTAAAACCCAAGGAAAAAGGGCAAGTCAAAATAAGTTAACTTACCAAGAACATTTACTTGCCTAATCTTGTTTTAGATTATTGGGATCTCATCAAGTCGTGAATGATCAAGGATCTGATTCTAGAGCATCCAGGAAAAAGACCCTGGATCGGATGCTAGGAGCATTCGAAAAAAAGGAGTCACACCTTAGCAGTTGGTCGTACAAACGGCCTCCGAAATGCTTGTGATTGTACATTTAGGTACATTATTTGATCCCCTTTGCTCAAGGAACTAATTCAAGGAAAAATACTTAATGCTTCAAGTTAACGGCCTAGAGGAAGAGGCAGAAACAATTACCTCAAGCTGTCTGCCTGGCCCTATCCAAGGGGGTTGCTAGCCGCGCTGGGTATATGGACCTAACCCACCACGAGAGGTCTCTCCGTGGGTGCTGCTTGGAGTGGGAGGACGTTTGGGTGCCAGGGGAGGCTCTAGCTGTAAATCCCTTGGCTCCAAATCTCGCACAAGAGGCCGACGTGACTCGAGATGGGATCTCGAGGCCCATGTACTAGTTAACGGGCGGAACTTGGAGCAACAATCCTGTACATTGTTGGAATAGCCTTCGGGCATGATATTGGATGTACTCCAGGATTATGAGAAATAAAGAAAAAATATTGGAGAAAAGGGAATTGCTTGACATTTTTTTTGTGTTAGTGCTTAAGTTACGTGAAGGAACCCATGATTAATTTGATTAATTAAGGAAGCTGCTTTTGCATGTTAAAACATAATGTGGTAGGTAATTAGATAACTAAAACAAACTGAGTAAAGTGTGGTGGACGTGACTTAGGTCCGTCCTACGGAAAGGTGGTCCCGGTTAGCTGGGAACTTTTCTCAAATGACGAGATAACAAGACTATGAAGACCTAGTGTTAGTAGTTGTAGAATCTCGGTTTATTTTGTTTTAGGGGAAAGGAATGGGACTATGCCGTATGGTAGAGAGGTTGAGCTTCGCATCCCTCTCGTTTCCCATTCTCCATGAACCAAGTGTAGCATGAGTCCACTTCGACTCTGTTCTTCTATGCAAAGTGGTTCATCTGGAGCTCGATGCTAGCTTCTTCCTAGAGACTTTGCTATGATAGGAAGGAAACCCTGACCTCAGGTTGATCCCAAGTGGGAATGGTCTGACACTTTCGCTCGGGGCAGTCTCGGGAAGACCTAGATTGCAAACCTTGTGTCATTCCTTGCGAGTATTAGGCGGAGCCTTCAAGAGCCTCCTCTCGATGGGCTGCTAAGACGTGTCCCACAAGCAGACGAGCGGACACGTCACAGTTGGTATCAGAGCGAACCAACGGGATCTAAGATTACAAGGGAACTTAATGGAGGAAAATAAAGGGAATAAGGGGACAATCAGAGGTAGGTGAGTGAAATAGAGCAGTGTTTTTGGTTGAAAACATTTCTTTACTCACTTATGGATGCTAGGTTGCAAAGTCATGAAGCATGGAGCAAGTTCTTGGTGTTCCAGGTCATGTTTATGACTACAATGTGTGCTTCGGATTATCATCAGAGGCTAGGCATGATGAATATTCTGGACCGCATCTATAATCCTTCACCCCTGTATGTGGAATGGAGATGGATGGGAGAATCAGGAATATACTACATAGCAGCCCAGCGACTTGCGTACCTTCAGACCAAGTTGAAGAGAATCAAGTGGATGGAGGATTTAAAGATCGTGAAGCTATTCATCTTTGTCGAAGCTCACGCAAATGCAACCTTGCATGTTGGCGGTCGGCAAGTCAAGCAGAACAAGTATGTCTATGAAGAAGTGACCCGGGTGATCTCTGTCGACAGGATCAAAGTGTTAGGGCGCTATGAGAGGAACGGGTATCAAAGGAAGGGATATCCCAAGCTTCCTTTGACTTATTATTTCCTGAAAATCCACGACTCCACTCCATATTATTACTCACTCCGTGTAGCCGATTGTAACACAATCCTATTTTTCCCAAATTGATGTATCAATCAGCTTGTCCTACTTGCCCAAAATAAATGTACACAAAGGGTTATGCCCTTATGAATAAATAAGACTTTTTACTATTGTCTATATTGATCGTAAATGTTAGCAAAGGCGTTAAGTGATTAAGCCACTTGGCTAAAAGCTATGCTAGTCATATTAACGTAATATGGGGAAACGTTTGATAAGATGTGAACATAAAGAATGTTATTGTCCAGATGCAACCCCAAGCATAGGCTCCAAGTCTGACTCTTGCACTAAGTACATCTGTGATTCAAGAGAAGAAGTTCCTCCTCAAACAAATTAAGCCACCTAGTTTTGATGGCAAGGGAAGGACTGTTCAAGCTAACACCAAGATCTAGATCGAGTCCATGGAGGACTATTTTGAGGCAGCAGGAACTGCACCTGCTAACCAAGCCATGCTCACCAAACTTAATCTTACAGGTGAAGCAAGACTTTGGTGGAAACAGTGGTGCAGAGACCAAGCAATCTAGGAAGGGACAGTCACTTGGGAAAAGCTTAAGGAAGCTGTGCGAGGGAGGTATCTGCAACCTGCTTACCGTACACAAAAGATGAATGAATTCTATGACTTGAAGCAGCTAGCATATCCCTTGATGCATATTATTCAAAGTTCGTATCTCTCCTAAAGTATGCGTTTCCAATGGATATGACACAACAGGTGTGAAAGTTCTATGCTGGGTTGAATCCACTCATAAACACCCGATTGGAATCAATGCGCCCAATGGACCTACAAGATGCACTTATTCGACCTGCTCCAATAATACAGGAAGTGTAGACCAAACCAAGGAACAACAGGACTTGGCCTTATAGAGATCAAAACAAGGGTATGTCTAGGGCTCAGACCAAGAGAGCGCATGGTCAGAATCAGGGCCAAAGAAAGAAAGCTAGGGCCAATGCTGTCAACAACTTTGTTCCTACACAAGGTAATGACCGCAATCTATGTTGCTTCTATACAATGAGCCCGGACACTTCAAGAGGCAGTGTCCCAAGCTTAGTAGTGGACATCGCCAAGGGCAATTCCAAGGAGCCGCCTATGGCCAAGGAACCACTGTCATGGCCAGAGGGAGAACCTCCAGTGTTTCCAACAAGGAGCTGGGCAATGAAGAAGATCCATCCATGGATGCTAACATTGAGAGGGCAACGGTCCACCCACTCTTCACAAGAAGGGTCCAAATTGCCAATTCTTGGTGATTCAAACTCCATCCGATTATGAAGGTAAAAGCTTCAAAACCCTAATTGACTATGGCAGTACACATTCCTTCATTTCTCTAATCTGTGCAAAAAGATTAGGGATAGCCACAAAAGACACACCTACTTTACTTGTAGAGTTAGCAAATGGTCGTGAGGTCTCTTGTACTAAGAAAACTACTAAGGTGAAATTCCTACTGGGTGGGAAGCCAACTTTGGTGCGATTCAGGGTAATGAACCTAGGTGTCCACGAATGTTTACTCGGAATGGATTGGCTAATTCCCAATGATGCCCACGTCCACTGTGGGAAGGGCCAAGTCTCCTTCTGAAGTTTTAAAGGGGAACTAGTCACGACTCAAAGCTGGTAAGCCAAAAATACAGCTGGCAAAAGCAACCCGGATAATAAAAGGTTTTAGAAAGAGCCTACCTGTCTATCTGATTAAACTGAATAAGCTAGATCAGAATCAGGAATTTGGGGAAGAACCTTCATGGTTAAGGGAATACGCAGACATATTTCCTGAAGAGTTGACAGAACTTCCTCCCCAAAGGGAAGTCGACCACGAAATCAAACTGGCGCCAGAAGCTGCATCAGTTGCAAAGAGGCCATATAAGATTTCCATCCCGAAAGCTATCAAACTGAAAGAGCAACTCAAGCAACTGTTAGACCAAGGCTACATCCATCCTAGCAGTTCACCATGGGGAGCTCCAGTAATGTTCAAAAACAAGAAAGATGGAATGCTTCGTATATGCATTGACTACTGACGAGGGTTGAATCAATCAACCATAAAAAATAAATACCCCATGCCAAGAATAGATGAACTACTAGACCGTCTTCAGGGAGCGAAGATCTTCTCTAAGATAGATCTCAGATCTGGATATTATCAGATAAGGATCAAGGAATAAGATATCCCGAAGACTACATTCAGCACAAGGTATAGACACTTTGAATTCCTAGTGATGTCATTTGGGCTAAGGAATGCTCTTGCTACCTTCAATAGGTTAATGCAGGATATCTTTAGGCCCTATCTTGATGACTTCATACTCGTCTTCTTTAACGATACCCTAGTCTACTCTAAACAGGATAAAGATCATGAACCCCAGCTTTGCATTGTTCTTGAAATAATGAGAGCACACAAGCTTTATGCCAAGAAGAAGAAGTGCTCATTTTTCAAGCGACAGATTGAATATCTGGGATTCATTATATCAGCAGAAGGAATTTCAATAGATCCAACTAAGGTCACCAACTAAGGTCAGAGACGTTCTGGAATGGCCAACACCAACTTCTGTCAAAGAAATACGTAGCTTTCTTGGATTGACAGGATGGTACAAGATTTTCATCAAATATTATGCTTTGATTGCAGCACCTCTGACTGATCTACTAAAGAAGCAAGTAGCAATTGTATTGTCACCTATCGAACAGACCAGCTTTGACAAACTAAAGCAAAGCTTAGTATCAACACCCATCTTGAAACTTCCTGATCTTAGTAAGGAGTTTGAAGTGGTAACTGATGCTAGCGCACTTGCCTTAGGATGTGTGTTTATGCAAGAAGGTCATCCCGTAGCATATTCTTCAAGGAAATTAAAAAACCATGAAAGGAATTATGCTACCCACGATCTGGAGCTATTGGTTGTCATCCATGTTCTCAAAATTTGAAGAGATTACTTGCTAGGTAACAAATTTTCCTTAATGACACAACACAAGAGTCTTAAATGGATCTTCGCCCAGAATGAGCTCAATATGAGGCAACGTCGATGGATCGAAAGGTTGGAAGAATATGATTTTGAAATCAAATATAGGCTTGGAAAAGAGAATGTAGTTGTCGATGCACTCAGTCGCAAGGCATTTCTAAATTCTCTTATTTTGCAAGATCCATCAACAGCAAGATCTCTAGCCACAAAGGTATCAATGCCAAACAACCCAATTCTTGAGCTAGCTAAGGAAGAGGCCTATTATGACCCCATCTATTAGAAATTGCTAAGGGAGATCCCCATCAAGGATCAAGACCCGAAGCTAAAGACGAAGTATCAAGAATTCTCTATCAGTAGTGGACTTGTCTACTTTAGGACAAGATTATGTATCTCTGCAAGCCAAACTCTCAAGCAGAAGATACTTTGGGAAGCCCATGACTCCCCTTTCTCAGGACATCCTAGCTATGCCAAGACCCTTAATGCGGTCAGGAAGAGCTATTATTGGGATAGAATCAAGGGTGACGTTCTCAAATATGTCACGAAATGTTTGTCTTGTCAACGCATTAAGGCAGAACATGTCAAAATGCCAGGAAAATTGCAACCACTTGACATTACCCAAATGAAATGAAGATTCATTAGTAGGGATTTCATTGTTGGACTACCCCAAGTTCAAGAAGGATACAACTCTATTATGGTTGTAGTAGATATGCTCACCAAGGTCGCATGTCTCATCCCTATCAAGACAAACTATAAAGCTTCAGACATTGCAAGATTGTTCATTAAGAAAATATTCAATGTAATATCCCGAAGGCACGCGTGAACTGCCTCAATAAAAATGAAATTGGATAAATGAAAATTTTTTAATTCCCCTTATCCCCCCAGCCGATTGAGGAGCTGGAGGGGGAGGCGAATAGAAGGAGTGATTAAGCTCCTTGGTGGAGCTTGGAGTAAGGGAGAGACATGCGTGATGCCACGCAGGGGAGGGAGGTTCCCCCTCCCCTCCCCTATTTAAATCAAGGGGGCGCAGGCTGAAGGGGAGTGCTATCACCTGTTGTTGTTGTGAAGAGAGAGGTTGAAAACGTCGTGCTGCTGACAGTAGCCTTGAGGGGAGAGGAGCAGTGTCTCTGGGCAACAAGAGAGAAGGGAATCACCGTGAGCTACCGCACCATTGAAAATTGCCTGGATCACAGGCTACCGCAGCCGTTCTGCACCATCAAGGAGCTAGGCTAGAAGAGAAGGCGCCACTCAAGACGGTCACACCAGTTCGCGCGGCCACCTCCTGGCCATCGTAAACGGGTGGGGAGTTATCCTCCCCCTCCACATGGCCTTGTAAGGCTTCTCGAAGCCTTAGAAGCTTCCAAGGGGGGCTTCCTAAGCCCCCCCTTCCTGTGGCCTTTGGGACTACCCCCTCCCTCTAATTTTTCCCCTAAGGGCCCTTAGGCCTCTTACCTATAGCCTTAAGGCTACCTTTTCCCCCCTGGAATTTCCCCCTTAGGGTTTTTTAAAGCCCCTTCCCCCCCCCCCCCCCCGGTTTTAATTCCTTTAAGCCCCTTTCTCCCCTCGCATTCTTAAACAAAGGGATTCTTACCCCGGGAAACAAAGCCTTTCCCTTGCCTTTCCCCCCTTGCCCCCCCCCCCCCCCCCCAGTTTTAATCCTCCTAAGGCCCTTTCATCCCCCTTCTTGTGCCTCACCAAATTCTCCCTACTACCCCCCCCCCCCCCCCCCGTGTTTTAAAGGGTCATAAGCCCCTTTTTCCCCTATAAAGGGTGGCTTAAAGGTCCTACTATTACACCCCCATGCTTTTAAAAGTCACATAGCCCCTTCCCTTAAGCTCCTTCTTCATATCCTCAAGTCCCCTTTTCCTTGGAACCACACCCCCGTATATTAACCCTTAAACCCTTTCCTTGGACATCCTAAAACCACACCCCCCGTGTTAATCCCTTAAACCCCTAACCCTTGGCTTGGAAACCACCCCTCTTTCCTCCCTATTTATACCTTCCCCAGCCCTCCCCCTTGTGGCGTATTGAAACTCCTTTTAAGTTTGACTTAAGGGTCCTTCGACCTTATTTATAACCTTTACGGTTACTATATCCCCTTTGAAGTTCTCTCCTGCACCTTGTTTTTTTTTCCATCCCTTTTCGTTCCTTGTTTGAGCGAGTCATTAATAGACCATTAAGCCTTCCCCATGGCTTCAATGGGTCTTAATCGTAGAAGACTCTAAAACACCCTTTCGAATTTCCCTGACTTCCAAGGAGGAAGCCTTCCAAAACTACTATCGACAAGTGGTGCAAGGAAGCGACGGTGGAATTTCTAGGAGGAGTTGTAAAGCTGCTTCCACGTTCGAAAAACTACAATTGCGATGCCTCCTAAGAAAGTCCAAGGCATAGCCGCGGGAGGGTCATCTCCCGGTATCCATGTGGATATCTCACCTCAAAACCATGTTTTTCTTCTTGGCTTTAATTCGGTTTTAGGTTGATCATGCAAAGAGAAATTGTTAGGGATAGGATATATTTGTCCGAGTTATTTGTAATAAAGGAGTTTAGCTTATTTGAATGAATGATAATGAATAGAACTTAGCTTCCTTCGAGTTGCGTCAAGCATTATAAATTACAAGCAAGATTATCCATTTACTATAGTAGTGTATTTTAGTTAAATCCTAAAGGTGTAGAAATTATATCTTGCACCATTAGTCTTATTCCTTTCGCAACGAATCATTGTAAATGGTTAAATTCATGAAAGTTTTCTTTCGATGCTCAAATTACTAGGAAGTTATCTTTGCTAATTGCATATCTTAGCAAGGCAAATGTTGTTATTTGGCATGAGTTCATGTGTAAGGAAAATGGAAGTTTAAATTAAACTGTATTGACTGAAAAGTAAATTGTCACAAGGATAGCAAAACCGTGACAAGACGATTGATATTACCTTCCAAAAGATAACTAAACCAATTTTAACATAGAAATATTCATACCCTAAGCACTTGACTACTTTCCTTACTGTAGGGTCAATAAATTCGTAAAGATAAAGAACTAGGGTTTGTCCCTAAGGTTCTTAAAAAAAGAAACCCTAGGCCCGACATACGTCAGCTTAAAGGATCTAAAACAGATTATTCCATTGCAGGACTTGCGCAACAAGTACGAAATCATTTAGTCTTGTGATTGATTCACAAGGAGAAAGGGTAAAAACCCTCAACAAGGATGGCAGATCCCTACGCAAGTTATCTTGCAAAAAGGACGTATTTTTGGATATCCTTCTAAATAAGAAAAGTTGTAAACCGGAAACTAGCATATCTAAGGAACTTTAGGGTTGACCAAGTTGGGTTAATAAGGTACGCCCTACACCAGACTGTAAAGAATCTTGCCAATTTACAAGACACCTTGGAAATGAGTGCTGATACACTCAAAAGGAAAGAACACTTCCTTAGCAGTTTGCCAAACAACACGGTTGATTAATGGAAATGTTTGTGCTTGCTAGAGATTTTAGGGCTCTGTTTGAATTATGAATTACAAATTAAATGAGTACCTATACTTCAGGTTAAAGGCTGAAGGAAGAGGCAGTTTCAGTTACCCCCGACTACCTGCCTAACCCTAACCAAGGGGGTTGTTCACCGCGCCAGGAACGTGCACTGAACCCACCGCGAGAGGTCTTTCCTTTGAGCTCTACTTGGAGTAGGAGGACGCTTGGGTGCCAGGGGGGGCTCTGGCCGTAAATCCCTCGCCTTCCGGGTCCTGCACAAGAGACTAACGTGACTCGGGATTGGATCTCGAGGCCCGCATACTAGTTTACGGGTGAAAGCTTGAAATAGTGATCCCTGGGGATTACTGAATATCCCTCTGCCGGATTATGGACAAGCCTACCGGCGGAACTCCTTGTATTTCAAAGATAAAATGATGAAATGTTAAAAATAACTTGCTTGATATTGTTTTTCTATGTCACGTGATAAGATTACGTGAAGGAATCAGTGCTTAACAGGATTAATTGAAGAAGCTGATTGTTATATGTCAAATTAATGTGTTAGATAATTACATAACTAAATCAAACCGAGGAAAGTGCGGAGGATGGACCATGGGTCCGTCCTATGGTTGGGTGGTCCCGGTTAGCCGAGAACTTTTCTCAAAAATCTCGAAGAACAGCGGGATGATCATCATCATCAAAACGAATAACGAGAACAATGACCTAGAGTTACGTCTTACCCGATTTACGTTGTTTTAGGGGAACAGAATGGGACTATGCCTTATGACAAAGAGGTTGAGCCTTGCATCCCTCTCGTTTCCCATTCTCCTTGAACCAAGTGCAGCGTAAATCCGCTTCGGACCTGGCGTTTCTGCGTAAAGTAGTTTTCTCGGGTCTGATGCTAGTTGCTATTAGCTAATGACCAATTAGAAAAACCCTAATTCCAGTCGATCCTAAGTGGAAACGGCCAGGATACTTCCGCTACATGGCAAATGCGGGAAGACCTAGATCACAAAACCCGTGACATTCCATGGGAGTGCCGGGCGGAGTTTTCTAGACATCCTTTCCGATGGACTGCTAAGACGTGTCCTGGATGATACTAGGGGACACGTTACAGTTGGTATCAGAGCCGACCAATAACGGAATTGCTTTTATAAAATCTCAATTAAATGAAGTAAAGAATTGCTACTGTCCAAACATTTCCTTACCTTCAATGCTATCTTGCAGAGTTATGAAGCGTGGAACAAATTTTTGGTATTTCGGGTCATGTTTATGACTGCAATGCATTCTCCGCTTTATAGACAAAGAATTGGGATGATGAACATCCTAGAACAGATTTATAATCTGTCACCTCTTTACATAGAACGAAGATGGATGGGGTCTTCAGGAATCTACTATATAGCCGCCCACCGGTTTGCTTATCTACAGACCAACCTAAAGAGGATCAAGTGGTTGGAAGACTTGAAAGTCGTGAAGCTATTCATTTTTGTGGAAGCTCACTTAAATTCGACTTTACATATTCAAGGTCGGAGGGTTGAAATGAACTCATATGTATATGATGAAGTAACCTATGTAATCCCAGCCGACAGGATTAAAGTGTTGGACCGCCATGAGAAGTATGGATTCCAACAGAAAGGGTATCTTGAACTTCCAATGAACTATCGATTCCTAAAGATCCATGACCCAAAACCCTACTATTACCTAGTTCCTGTAGACAAATGTAATACAACGTTGTTCTCCCCAAATTGAATGTAATGATTGGCTTATCATCACATGAAACGTTGTATAAGGCTATGCCCATGTAAATACAAATAAAGACTTCTTTTTATCAATATCTGGTTGTGCATAAGAGTTGTTAAAAAGTTAAGTAGCTACATTGTTTACGAGATAGCTGAACAAAAAAATGAAAGATAAGCTAATGTCGATTATCATATAATAACGTTAAGAATACTTTTATCCAGGCACAACCCCAAGTACAGGTTCCAAATTCGCCTCCTACATCAAGTACTGCTGTGACCCAGGAGAAGAAGTTCCTCCTCAAGCAGATAAAGCCACCCGAGTTTGACGGGAGAGGCAGATTCGTCCAGGCTGATGCTGAAATTTGGATTGAATCCATGGAGGATTACTTTGAAGTAGCTGGTACTGCACCTACCAATCATGCCATGCTCGCCAAGTTAAAGCTCACCGGCGAAGCCAGACTTTGGTGGAAGCAATGGTGCAGGGATCAAGGGATTTCAGAGGGGTCCGTTACCTGGGAGAAGTTGAAGAAAGCCGTGTAGAGAAGATATTTACCACCTGCATATCGTACGCAGAAAATGAATGAGTTCTACGAGCTAAAACAACTAGGACTCACTCTTGACGCATACTACTCTAAATTCATCTCATTTTTAAAGTATGTGCCACAGATGGACATGACGCAGCAGGTGTCCAAATTTTGTGCGGGCTTAAATCCACCCGTAAATACCTGTCTTGAATCTATGCATCCACCAGATCCTCAGGATGCACTCATTCGAGCGGCGCCTATAATTCAGGAGGTGCAAGCTAGACCAAGGGGTAACAAAACTTGGTCCTATAATGACCCGAACAGAGGAGCATTCAGACCTCAAATGAAGAGAATTCAAGGTCATAATCAGGGACAAAGGAAGAAAGCAAGGACAAATAACGTCAAAAACTTTGTTCCTACTCAAAGTAATGGCCAAAACCTCCGTTGTTTCCACTGCAATGAACACGGTCACTTCAAGAGGCAATGTTCCAAGCTCAGCGGAGGACATCGCCAAACACCTTTCCAAGGTGCAGGCTATGGTCAAGGAGCTGTTACCCGTGGAAGAGGAAGAACCGCTTGCATTGCCAATAGGCAAAGATGCGAAGAAGAAGAAGAGGAAGATCCGACCCTGGAATTTGAATTCGAAAAAGCGACAGTCCATGCCGCTTTACACAAGAAAGGGCCGAATCGCCAGTTCTCAGTAATTCAGACACCGTTGGACTATCAAGGTAAAGGTTTCAAAACCTTGATTGATTGTGGCAGTACGCATTCCTTTATCTCACCAGCATGTGCAAAAAGTTTAGGAATAACCACAGTAGAAGCACCTACCCTGCTTGTGGAGTTGGCAAATGGTTGTGAGGTAACTTGTACTAGGCAAACTACTAAGGTGGAATTCTTTCTGGGAGGAAAGAAGACTTTAGTCAATTTCAGAGTCATGAATTTAGGTATCCATGAGTGTCTACTTGGGATGGATTGGCTTAAGCCCAACAACGCCCACATCCACTGTGGAAAGGGTCAAGTTTCCTTTCGAAACTCTGAAAGGGAATTTGTCACAACTCAAGGTGAGGCAGGAGTGCCAAGAATCCAATTAGCCAAAGTATCTCGGATCATAAAAGGATTCAGAAAAGGATTACCCATTTACCTGATCAAGCTCAACAAGTTAGATCAAAAGCAAGAGTCTCACGAAGGACCTTCTTGGCTAAAGGAATACGCTAACGTATTCCTTGAGGAATTGATTGAACTTCCGCCTCAAAGATAAGTAGATCATGAGATTAGGCTAGTGCCTGGAGCTGCACCAATTGCAAAGAGACCTTATAGAATGTCCATACCGGAAGCAATTGAGTTGAAGGAACAACTCAAGCAACTGTTAGATCAGGGTTACATCCGGCCTAGCAACTCACCGTGGGGAGCTCCAATACTATTCCAAAAAAAGAAAGATGGGACACTTCGACTATGTATTGATTACCAAGGGTTGAATCAATCAACAATCAAGAACAAGTATCCTATTCCTAGAATAGATGAGCTTCTTGATCGTCTTCAAGGTGCAAAGATCTTCTCCAAGATTGATCTCAGGTCAGGTTACTATCAGATAAGGATCAAGGAGAAGATATTCCAAAGTCGACCTTCAATACAAGATATGGGCACTTTGAGTTCCTGGTTATGTCATTCGGGCTTACAAATGCACCTGCCACCTTCAATAGATTAATGCAAGATATCTTTAGACCATATCTTGATGATTTCGTACTTGTCTTCTTCGATGATACTTTAGTCTATTCTAAACAGGAAGAAGATCATGAACCTCAACTTCGGATTGTCCTTGAGACAATGAGGTCTCATAAGTTGTATCCAAAAATGAAGAAGTGTGCATTCTTTAAGCATTAGATTGAATTTGGGATTCATAGTATCATCAAAAGGAATATCAGTAGACCCAGCCAAGGTCAGAGATGTGCTTGAATGGCCAACACCAGTATCCGTCAAAGAGATACGTAGCTTTCTTGGATTGACAGGATGGTATAGGGTCTTCATAAAAAACTATGCTTTGATTGTAGCACCTCTTACAGACTTACTAAAGAAGTAGACTTCCATTACATGGTCAACTTCCGAATAAAATAGCTTCAGCAAATTGAAGCAAAGTTTGGTATCAGCACCTATTCTAAAACTTCCTGACCTCAATAAGGAGTTCGAGGTAGTAACTGATGCTAGCATTCTTGCCTTGGGGTGTGTACTTATGCAGGAAGGTCATCCACTAGCATACTCTTCAAGGAAATTGAAGAGTCATGAAAAGAACTATGCTACGCATGATCTGGAATTACTAGCTGTCATCCATGCTCTAAAGCTTTGGAGACACTACATGTTGGGTAACAAGTTTACTCTAGTAACGGATCATAAGAGTCTCAAATGGATTTTTACCAAGAACGAGCTCAACATGAGGCAACGTCAGTGGATTGAAGTATTGGAGGAATATGATTTTGAAATCAAGTACCGACCAGGGAAGGAGAATGTAGTTGCTGATGCACTCAGTCGCGCAAGGCATTCCTAAATTCCCTAATCTTGCAGAATCCATCAACGGCCAGATCTCTGCTACAAAAGTATCTATGCCAAACAACCCTATACTTGAACTAGCTAGAGAGGAAGTATGCCATGATTTGGCCTACCAAACAATGATAAAGGAAATATCTACCAAGGAGCAGAATCAGAAGTTGCAAGCTAAGTATCAGGAATTTTCCATTGATAATGGACTTGTCTACTACAGAACAAGGCTGTGTATACCAGCAAGCCAGTCACTTAAGCAGAAGATATTATGGGAAGCTCATGATTCTCCTTTCGCAGGACATCGTGGCTATGCTAAGACTCTTAATACAGTTAGGAAGAGCTATCATTGGGAGAGGCTTAAAGGTGGCGTTCTCAAATATGCCACTGAGTGTTTGTCTTGCCAACGTATCAAAGCCGAACATGTCATGATGCCAGGGAAACTGCAACCACTTGACATTCCCCAAATGAAATGGGAATTCATCAGTATGGATTTTGTTGTGGGCTTACCCAAAGTCCAAGGAGGATAAAATTCCATTATGGTTGTGGTTGACATGCTTACCAAGGTTGCACACCTGATTCCAATAAAGACAAACTATAAAGCCCCCGACATTGCAAGATTGTTTATCAAGGAGATATTCAAGCTACATGGGTTACCTAGAAGAATCATTAGTGATCAAGATTCTCTCTTCACATCACACTTCTCGAGAGCTATCTTTCAAGCTATTGGGACTCAACTCTGTTTTAGCACCGCCTACCATCCCCAAACGGATGGCCAAACAGAACGAGTAAATCAAGTCATCAAGGATATGCTTAGGACATACTGCTCTCGAGAGCCGAAGAGGTGGATTCAATACTTGCCATTAGTTGAATTTGCCTACAATGCTTCTTACCAATAGAGCATTCTGATGACTCCTTTCCAAGCATTGTATGGTCATGAATGTCGAAGCCCCCTAAACTTTTCTGATCCAACCCTAAGAGTTGAAGCGTCAAGACAGATGTTGGAAGACATGGATGATCAAATAAAGTCAATAAGACAAGACATACAAGCGGCCAAGGATAGACAAAAGGCATACGCAGATTTGAAACGTCAAGAAAGAGTCTTCGAAGAAGGAGACATGGTCTTCATTCGTGTACACCCTAAAAAGAGTTCTCTATCCCTAGGAGAATGCAAGAAGCTAAGTCCAAGGTATTGTGGGCCGTACAAAATCCTCAAATGCCTAGGACCCAATGCTTATAGATTGCAACTCCCTGAGAACCTAAAGGTTCACAATGTATTCCATATCAGCCTATTGAAAAAATATGTACCCAACCCTAATCATGTACTTGATGACCAACAAATTGTAATGCCTAGTCAAGGAGTCCTTGAACTAAGGTCGGATAGGATCTTAGATGTTAGGGAGAGACAGTTAAGATCTAGAACCTTAAGAGAATGCCTCGTCCAATGGAAATATTATTCCGAAGAGGATGCCACCTGGGTAGATGAAGGCACTCCCATCCATCAGTATCCCCAGCTTATCTTGAGATGAGGACATCTCGATTCTTCTAAGGGGGAGAGAATGTAATATCCCAAAGGCACGTGTGAACTACCTCAATAAAAATGAAATTGGATAAATGAAAAAATTTTAATTCCTCTTATCCCCCCAGCCGACTGACGAGCTGGAGGGGGAGGGGAATAGAAGGAGTGATTAAGCTCCTTGGTTGAGCTTGGAGTAAGGGAGAGGCATGCGTGATGCCAAGCAAGGGAGGGAGGATCCCCCTCCCCTCCCCTATTTAAATCAAGGGGGCACAGGCTGAAGGGGAGTGCTATCACTTGTTGTTGCTATAAGGAGAGAGGTTGAAAACGCCCTGCTGCTGATAGTAGCCTTGAGGGGAGAGGAGCAGTGTCTCTGGGCAACAAGAGAGGCCCTTGGCTTGGAAACCACCCCTCTTTCCTCCGTATTTATACCTTCCCCAGCCCTCCCCCTTGTGGCGTATTGAAACTCCCTTTAAGTTTGACTTAAGGGTCCTTCGACCTTATTTATAACCTTTACGGTTACTATATCCCCTTTGAAGTTCTCTCCTACACCTTGTGTTTTTTTCCATCCCTTTTCGTTCCTCGTTTGAGCGAGTCATTAATAGACCATTAAGCCTTCCCCATGGCTTCAATGGGTCTTAATCGTAGAAGACTCTGAAACACCCTTTCGAATTTCCCTGACTTCCAAGGAGGGAGCCTTCCAAAACTACTATCGACAAGCGGTGCAAGGAAGCGACGATGGAATTCCTAGGAGGAGTTGTAAAGCTGCTTCCACGTTCGAAAAACTACAATTGCGATGCCTTCTAAGAAAGTCCAAGGCATAGCCGCGGGAGGGTCATCTCCCGGTATCCATGTGGATATCGCACCCCAAAACCAGGTTTTTCGTCTTGGCTTTAATTCGGTTTTAAATCGATCATGCAAAGAGAAATTGTTAGGGATAGGATATATTTGTTCGAGTTATTTGTAGTAAAGGAGTTTAGCTTATTTGAATGAATGATAATGAATAGAACTTAGCTTCCTTCGAGTTGCGTCAAGCATTATAAATTACGAGCAAGATTATCCATTTACTATAGTAGTATATTTTAGTTAAATCCTAAAGGTGTAGAAATTATATCTTGCACCATTAGTCTTATTCCTTTCGCAACGAATCATTGTAAATGGTTAAATTCATGAAAGGTTTCTTTCGATGCTCAAATTACTAGGAAGTTATCTTTGCTAATTGCACATCTTAGCAAGGCAAATGTTGTTATTTGGCATGAGTTCATCTGTAAGGAAAACGGAAGTTTAAATTAAATTGTATTGACTGAAAAGTAAATTGTCACAAGGATAGCAAAACCGTGACAAGAAGATTGATATTACCTTCCAAAAGATAACTAAACCAATCTAGAAATAGAAATATTCATACCCTAAGCACTTGACTACTTTCCTTACTGTTTATGGGCTTGGATCTTGAGGCCCGCATACTAGTTTACGGGCGAAAGCTTGAAATAGTGATCCCTGGGGATTACTGGATAGCCCTCGGGCGGATTATGGACAAGCCTACCTGTGGAACTCCTTGTATTTCAAAGATAAAATGATGAAATGTTAAAAATAACTTGCTTGATATTGTTTTTCTATGTCACGTGATAATATTACGTGAAGGAACCAGTGCTTAACAGGATTAATTAAAGAAGCTGATTGTTATATGTCAAATTAATGTGTTAGATAATTACATAACTAAATCAAACCGAGAAAAGTGTGGAGGATGGACCATGGGTTCGTCCTACGGTTGGGTGGTCCCGGTTAGCCGGGAACTTTTCTCAAAAATCTCGAAGAACAGAGGGATGATCATCATCATCAAAACGAATAACGAGAATGATGACCTAGAGTTACGTCTTACCCGATTTACGCTGTTTTAGGGGAACGGAATGGGACTATGCTTATGGCAAAGAGGTTGAGCTTTGCATCCCTCTCGTTTCTGCGTAAAGTAGTTCGCTTGGGTCTGACGCTAGTTGTTGCTGTTAGCTAATGACCAATCAGGAAAACCCTAATTCCGGTCGATCCTAAGTGGGAACGGCCAGGATACTTCCGCTATGTGGCAGATGTGGGAAGACCTAGATCGCAAAACCCGTGACATTCCATGGGAGTGCCGGGCGGAGTTTTCTAGACATCCTTTCCGATGGACTACTAAGACGTATCTTGGATGATACTAGGGGACACGTTACATTCAAACTACATGGGTTACCCAGGAGAATCATTAGTGATCGTGACTCTCTATTCACATCACACTTCTGGAGGGCTATCTTTGAGTCTATTGGGACTCAACTCTGTTTCAGTACAGCTTACCATCCCCAAACTGATGGTGAAATAGAATGAGTCAACCAAGTCATTGAAGATATGCTTAGGGTATACTGCTATCACGAACCCAAAAAGTGGATTCAATATTTGCCACTAGTTGAGTTTGCATACAATGCTTCTTACCAACAAAGTGTTCGGATGACCCCGTTTCAAGCATTGTATAGGCACGATTGTTGTACCCCTTTGAGCTTCTCGGATCCAACTTTGAGGGTAGAAGCTTCAAGGCAGATGCTGGAAGACATGGATGATCAAATCAAATTAATAAGACAAGACATCCAAGCTATCAAGGATAGATAGAAGGCTTACGTGGACTTGAAATGGCAAGATAGATCCTTCGTTGAAGGTGATATGGTCTTCATCTGTGTACGTCCTAAAAAGAGTTCACTATCCCTGGCAGAGTACAAGAAGCTAAATATGAGGTATTGTGGACCTTATAAGATCATTAAGTGCCTAGGGCCTAATGCTTATAGACTACAGCTGCCCGCAACCCTAAAGATTCATAATTTATTCCACATTAGCCTATTGAAAAAATATCTACCTAATCCAAACCATGTACTTGATGATCAGCAAATTGTAATGCCTAGCCAAGGAGTCCTTGAGCTATGGCCTGATAGAGTATTAGATGTCAGGGAGAGACATTTGAGGTCAAGGACCTTGAGAGAATACCTCATCCAATGGAAATATCATCCCAAAGAGGATGCCACCTCGATGGACGAAGATACTCTCAACCAACAATACCCTAAGGTCCTCTCGAGATAAGGACATCTTGAATCCTCTAAGGGGGAGAGGATGTAACATGCCCGTGCTCCCCCCCATAGGAAATCCCCCCTTAATTTTATATATATATATATATATATATATATATATATTATGGTTAGTTCAAAAAATTTTCCCCTCTCTCTCTCCCCGCCAATAGCACGTCAGGGAGAGAGACACCGGGAGTGATGTGGTGGTGTTGGGGGGGCATGCAGCCCCCCAGGTGGGAGGGGTGGCCATGCCATCCACCTCCTCCCCCTCCTATATAAGGGGAGGCTCCTACCCTCCCTCGTCTACATGGATATTGCACCCCCCCTTCCCTACGCCGCCACCTCCTCCCACTTGCGGCAGCAGCAACAGCATTGAGGCTCTGACGATAACTTCCTCCCCCCTCAGGTCGGCAGCAATTGTGCACGCCCCTGGGCCTTCGACTGAAGGACTCCCCCCTTTGTTCGTAGTAACAGCGCCTCCCCCACTATGGCTTTCGACCAAAGCCACCCCCCCACCTCCTTCCTCGACTGCCATTCGACTGCGGACTCCCCCGTGAGCAGAAAAGAGAAGTGGAGGGAGCGAAGGAGAAGGAGAGAAGGGGAAGGAGGGAGAGAGATGAGGAGAGGAAAAGTAGAGGGAGAGAAGGAGAAGGAGAGAAGGGGAAGGAGGGAGAGAGAAGAGAAGTAGAGGGAGAGAAGGGGAAGGAGAGAAGGGGAAGAAGGGAGAGAAGAGAAGTAGAGGGAAAGAAGGAGAAGGAGAGGAGGGAAAGGAGGGAGAAAGACGAGAAGAAGAGAAGTGGAAGAAGAGAGGGAGAAGGAGAGAAGAAGAAGGAGAGGGAGAGAGAAGAGAAGAAGAGAAGAAGAGGGAGAGAAGGAGAAGAGATAGAGGAGGAAGAGGAGAAGGAGGGAAGAGAGAAGAAGAAGAAGTGGAAGAAGAAGAGGTAGAAGGAGAGAAGAGAGAAGGAGAAGTGGGAAAGAAGAAGGAGAGGAAGAAAAGAGGGAGAGAAGAAGGGAAGGAGAGAGAAGGAAGAGGAAGAGGAGGAAAAGAAGAAGGAAAGGAAGAAGAGAGGGAGAGAAGAAGAGAAGGAGAGAGAGAATAGAGGAAGGGAAGGAGAGAAAGAGGAGAGAGAGAGAAGGAGAAGAAGTGAAGAAGAAGTAGAAGAGGTAGAAGGAGAGAAGAGAGAAGTAGAAAAGGAAGAAGAAGAGGAAGGAGAGAGAGAAATAAGGAGAAGAGTAGAGGAAGAAGAGAGAGAGAGAGAGAGAAGGAGAAAGAGAGAGGAAGAGAGTTGGAGAGTGAAGATGGTTTGAGGAGCCACACTCAAGCTACCCCCTCATCGGCAAAGGATCCCTTGCCCACGACCTTTTTCTCTCGAACTAGTCAACTTGAAGGTCGCTAAGGCCCGGACTATCCAAACCCCGAGTAGAAATGGCTCCCAAGAAGAAAATCGTAGGAAGCGTAGGTGCCAAAGCTACCGTTGGAACCAGTAATACGGGAGAGGTGAGCGGAGCGGCCAATGCAATAAATGCCCCTACGAACACAAATCAAACCCCGGTTCTTTAAGCGTTATGATTAATTATATATTATTTCTCATGGAAGAGATGAAAGGGTTAGCTACCTGCATGGAACAAGGATGAGTCTTAGGGTTTTTGTTTACTCTAAGTGCTAGGTTGCATGCATGATGTGGTAGAGTATGGAATTCGCATAAGTTTATATGCATGATAGATTTTACACACATAAAATGATAAGGTTATCACCTTACTTCACATAAAATGATAAGGTTATCACCTTACTTCACATAA
The DNA here is from genome assembly GCF_053477565.2 of Lygodium microphyllum. Classification (NCBI taxonomy): domain Eukaryota; kingdom Viridiplantae; phylum Streptophyta; class Polypodiopsida; order Schizaeales; family Lygodiaceae; genus Lygodium; species Lygodium microphyllum. The sequence continues at coordinate 123,340,680 of NC_141151.1, read as the reverse complement.
AATGATAGCTTTTTAACCAGTTCAGTGCATGAATAGTCATTTAGAATTCATGTTTCGCAATCATGATTAAAAGAAACACATGAAATGTTAGTTTTCATCCATGAGATACATTCGCACCGTTGGATAAAAACCTAGACTTTCATATACGCAAGTCACTTGTGATCCACTGCATTAGGGATAAGTATTCGTTGCGAGGAATGAAGAGAGATAAATGTCGTTTAGGATGTACAGCTATACTAAATGCACCATGTGCATGATAGATAATGTTGATTGGAAAATTCAACATAGAACCGCATTAAGAGGAATGGAAGGAACACATGCATCTAGACTGTATCTTGAAGGCCTAAATGAAGAATCTTGTGTTGCCAAGTGTGTTAACTGAACTTGGTTGGAACTAGAAGATTAAAAGACCCTTGGTTGGGTTGCGAATAAGGCATGTCTATTTCCTTGATTGACCAGCTAATGCCTAAGTTAGGGTTAAGATACCATAAGGTAAAACCCAAGGGAAAAGGGCAAGTCAAAATAAGTTAACTTACCAAGAACATTTGCTTACGTAATCTTGTTTTAGATTATTGGGATCTTGCCAAGTCGCGAACGATCTAGGATTGGATGCTGGAGCATCTGGGAAAAAGACCCAGGAACGGATGCTGGGAGCATCCGGAAAAAAGGAGTCACACCTTAGCAGTTGGTCATACAAATAGCCTCCGAAATGCTTGTGATTGTACACTTAGGTACATTATCTAATCCCCTTTTCTGAAGGAACTAATTCAAGAAAAAACACTTAATGCTTCAAGTTAAAGGCCTGGAGGGAGAGGCAGGAACAATTACCTCTGACTGTCTGCCTAGCCCTATCCAAGGGGAACCTTATTCGTGCTCAGTATATGGACCTAATCCGCCACGAGAGGTCTCTCTGTGGGTGTTGCTTGGAGGGGGAGGACATTTGGGTGCGAGGGGAGGCTCTCGCTGTAAATCCCTTGGCTCCGAATCCTACACAAGAGGCTGACATGACTCGAGATGGGATCTCGAGGCTCGTGTACTAGTCAACGGGAAGAACTTGGAGCAGCAATCTTGTAGATTGCTGGGATAGCCTTTGAGAATGATATTGGATGTACTCCAAGATTATGAGAAATAAAGAACAGATATTGGAGAAAAGGGAATTTATTGAGTTTTTTTTGTGTTAGTGCTTAAGTTACGTGAAGGAACCCGTGATTAATTTGATTAATTAAGGAAGTTGCTTTTGCATGTCAAAACATAATGTGGTAGGTTATTAGATAACTAAAGCAAAGTGAGGAAAGTGCGATGGATGTGACTTAGGTCCGTCGTACAAAAGGGTGGTCCAGGTTAGCTGGGAAGTTTTCTCAAATGATGAGATAACAAGACTATGAAGACCTAGTGTCAGTAGTTGTAGAATCCCGGTTTATTCTATTTTAGGGGAAAGGAATGGGACTATGCCGTATGGCAGAGAAGTTGAGCTTCGCATCCCTCTCATTTCCCATTCTCCATGAACCAAGTGCAGCATGAATCCACTTCGATTCTGTTGTTCTATGCAAAGTGGTTCATCTGGAGCTTGATGCTAGCTTCTTCCTAGAGACTTTGCTAATAGGAAGGGAATCCTGACCTCAGGTCAATCCCAAGTGGGAACGGTCGGACACTTCTGCTCGGGGCAGACTCGGGAAGACCTAGATTGCAAACCTTGTGTCATTCCTTGCGAGTGCCAGGAGGATCCTTCTAGACCCTCCTCTCGATGGGCTACTAAGATGTGTCCCACAAGCAGATGAGCGGACACGTCACAAAAATACATTTCCTCATTTAGTGCAAGCAATGGTTCTTTCAAGAGAAGTCAGCAATTATTCAATCTTCCCTTACTCTAACTAGCTAGATTCCTCGAGAATTTAATTAGCTATATGAATGGAATTGGGTTCCATCATTCAGAGCTCACATATTTAATTAGTTACATTATTAGAACTCATTGTCATCATTCACAACTTGCTTAATAGATACTTTGTCCACTTTACCCATTATAGTAGAGCATTAACTACATTTCTTCTCATAGGGGTGCTTGTGCTATGCTTGAGGATATAGACCTTGATTTAGTATTCTTAATGAATAGAAATAGCCTAGAGATGCCTGCTAGCCATAGCAAAAGCATTAACTACATTTCTTCTCATAGGCATGCTTGTGTCATGTTTGAGGATATAGACCTTGATTTAGTATTCTTAATGAATAGAAATAGCCTAGAGATCCTTGCTAGTCATAGCAAAAGCTAAAAGCTTGTAGAAATAATCATTACCATGTCTCTTGCTCGATAGAAGCAATCATCAAGTCATAATCTTCCTTTATGATGGTCATTACCATGGCTTTGAATGCTTGAATAGGCCATGAACTTCTTTAGAATGGACATTTTCATGGCTTTGAATGATTCAACAAGTTATAAACTACTTTCAGGAGCTTCTCTGAAATGGTCATTACCATTTCTTTGAATTCTATACTGTTGAGCTCTCTATTGGTCAAAACATTTTTCCCTAACAATGGAGAATACTTTGTTTGTCTACCACGTTGCAAGAGTGAAAAGCTACTATCATGAACTTCTTTCAATGCTATACTGTTCAGCTCTCTATCGGTCAAAACACCTTTCTCTAACAATGGAGAACACTTTGTTTGCCTACCACATTGCAAGAGTGAGAACAATGTTGTGTATTGAAGCTATTTTGGAACCTACAAGAGCTACCTTAAGCTCTCAAAACATGGCTCTTGCTAGATAGAAGCAATCATCAGGTCATAATATTCTTCATATTAGTCATTACCGTGGCTCTAAATGCTTCAACAAATTGTGAACTTCCTCAAAATGGACATCACCATGGTTTTGAATGATTCAACAAGTCATGAACTTCTTTGAAATGGTCATTATGATTTCTTTGAATGCTATATTGTTGAGCTCTCTATTGGTTAAGACATTTTTGCCTCACAATACAAAATACTTTGTTTTCCTACCACATTTTCAGAGGGAAAACAATATTGTTTGCCTACCACATTTTTGCATCTAAGGATTTACCCAGATATAGAAGTAGTATGAATAAAGTACTAACCATGCTAAGGGAAAACATAATGCATGATGTCTGAAGCCATGGCTAACAACCTCCTTAAGAATTGATAATAAGTTTGTGCTCCATAAGAAATGTTGGTGGATGATGAAGATTACTGCCCATTTCACAAGCCATTTTTTAATTGATGTTATAGAAGGGATAGGAAGGATTGACATACTTAAATAAAGTGAGCTCTATGAATATCAAAGCTTGTAGAAGAATACCTTCTCTATTGTCCTATTGTTCTACCTTTTGAGATTGCAAGCTATCAAAATTGATTTCTCTAATCATTAAAACTACCAACTTGTTCTACCCTAATGAAGCAAGGATAGACTATCAACTTGCATAGTTTACACTAGATTCCTTAATGTCCTCAAGCTAGAAAAAAAAAACTTGGTTAATATTTGTTCATTTACATGGCTATCCTTGCTTCATTTGAGACCTATCTACCATTAGGGTTTTTGAAAATAAAAGAATGCTTGAAAGAAAAGTGATGGAGGATTTATCATGTTAATATTTCATGATTCCAATGAGCAAGCACAGATGAAGTAATGAAGTAGAAGCTTTCTTTTAATGGAGTCTATATTCATAGATATATCAATTCATGGTTGAGTTTGTAAATGTGATTCAGTGAGTTAAGTCACCAAGATATTATCTTGTGTATGTAGGCATTTTTCTTTGGCCATTATGATGTGTTTTTTGGCAATTTTCAACCAATCGGCTAGTATTTAATGCTAGTTGAGCTAAGATATCCTTGGCATTCATTTTTACCTATTTTAGGTTCTCGTTATCCATAGTCATCATTATTCATCTCTCATCTATAGGTTCTATTGGAGAGAGGAGATGGTGCTAGTACCTCATTTCTTGGTATATGGATTTCATTTCTCAAGAATTCTTCTAAGTTTTCTTCATTTGCAATGTTCTTATATCTCTATTTTGTGTCCAACCATCTATTTCAACACATGTATACACTTCCATTGCTACATCCATGGTATCATATTGTAGGATCTATGTTCATGCTAATGTTTTTCTACTGATCAGAGGTCTATTTTATCTCTTCTAATCAGACAACCTACTACTACTACTTGTTAGCTAGCCTATATTTTGTGTCCAATCTTTGGTCCGGTATTCCCTATTTTCCACCTTGCATTTTTTAATTATTAGTCCATTGCTACATGCATTTTATGTCCATGAACCTTTGTTTTCAACCTATAAGAGTTTCATGGCTTATAATTATCAGTTTGCTATATTTATTGCTATTCAACATCCTGAGCATCATTTTTTAGTTCCAAAAGATTTTTCTTAGGAAGGCCATGAAGAATTTTTGCTTAGATGGGATACCGAATATGCATGTATCTATTTCCACTACAAGGATATAGGGGCATAGCAATGGTCGATTGTGATGCATATTAGTGGCATTGCTATTTGCGTTGCAAATGTGATGGAAATAGGGATGGTACTTTGAGAAAAAAAAGTGGCTGAAACCCAAGCATGGAATTTTGCCTCAAAGAGTGAAAGAGATTGTGCTTTTGGGAGGGAGAGGGAGAGAATGAGAGAATGAGATAGAATAAGAGCTTGTCACCACTGCTGTCGATGCTCACCAAGAAGAGGAGGAAGTACATGAAGGAAGAAGAGGGGCCATCCTGATGAGGAGACAAAGAATCCATCATCGGGCATTTACAGTGAGTACATTGCTCCCTCTTGGTTTGTTCTTATTCTTTCATCTTTTCTTTTGTTTTTTTTGTTGAGAATGATGTGCATTGAAGGAGAAAGAGAGGAAATGAGAGAGGGAGAAGAAAAGAAAAGGAAGAGAGAATGAGAGAGAGAGGAAATAAACATGAAACATAATAAAGAAACAGAGAAAGAGAGAGGGAGGGAGAGAGAGAGGAGAATGAATAAGAAAACACAAGGGGGTGGAGAGAAACAAAGAGAGGTTTATTCTTGTTCTTTCTTCTTCTTCTTCTTCTTCTTCTTCTTCTTTCTTAATAATGATGTGCATCTCAAGCAACTCCTTTACCTATTTTTCAACCTCTTTACATTCACACTTGGAGATTCTGTAAGGTGGCGTGTTCATTGGCTTGAAATGGGGTTATAAATCAAGTGGGTATTCAACTTGCCTCTTAGAGGGAAGGGCTGTAGGCATGTGAAATAAAACACTATACTCCTCAAGAAGGCCTACAAGCTAAGTTCTTAGATAATTTCAAGGGTTGATCTAAATTTTCCTTATTTAAGTGCAAGACAAAGATATGTAAGCATTTTTGAAACTCCGTTTGAGTTGCTTTGGTATAATGAGTTGAAAATCACCGTTGTCTTGAATTTCCTCTAAGTAGATGAGTTGTCCATGCATCATAAACTCCATGTAGAGCTGAGAGAGGTCCATAGCAAAATTTCCCAATTTTTTCATCCAATCACAACCCAAGACAACATCAATCAGGCCCATCTCTAATGCAATTAGGTCAATCGATGCCATAAAATTTTTAGCCCAGTCTATCCACCAAAATATATACATGCTTCCCATGAATACTACCTTCAATGCACAAGGTGTTGGGGCTCCTAAAACATGTCCAAGAATCCAAGGAGACAGAGCAAAGGGAGGTGGTAGTCAAGTGGGATGTCAAATCAAGTGCATGGGATGGACAATTTCCCAGGTCAAAGGAGAACTCATCCTCCAGGTCATAAAACTGCTCGTGATCCACATCCTTAGCATACTCATCATTGTCAACATGTAAGTCATCCTCATCATTGTGCCAATCCATTGCATACATGCTATGAGCCTTGACCTTGGCTATCTTGTAAGGGCACTTGGAGGCATGCTCCGTAGCATACTTATCCCCACATTTAAAACATAAGTCTTTTTCCTTATATTCCTTCACAATATCTAAAAAAATGAACATTTGACTACTCGATTGGAGGGTGATGCAATGGAATGTCTATTTTAAGTATACTTACTCTCAACTTTAGAGCCAAGTGCTATCCCAAAAGTGTCTTGTTTTCTTTTAGCATGGAAGGGGGTGTAAATGGGTATTTTGGGATTACTATTAGGCATGGAATTGCCTCTCAAACCACCTCCATATGGGGCTTACCTCAATGGGGTATGAGGTTGTTCATAACGTTATTGAAAGCTCTCATTCTTACATTAATTTCACATATATCTTTCAGCCAATTCAATTGTTTCAAATAGTGTGGTAGGATTTTGAGCCATGATGTCTACTGATAGGCTTGATTTCAATGCATAGATGTACTTATGAAATTTGGCATCATCATTAATGATCTCCACATAGATGGTGAAGTTCATAAACTGATTTGTGTACTCTCATACAGTGAGATTACATTGGTCAAGAGTGTACGACCATCTTGGCAACCACTCTTTTTTCACTAGGGCCCCTATTTCACCCCGCTTTCCCCATGCTTTTTCAATTATAAACTCTAGATTTTTCTTTCCACACACAAGCGAATTCTTGCACTCCAATCATCCTTGCTTTTCATGGAGTAATCATAGACATAGATCAATCTTGAACTTCTTGTCATACACTTGTCAAGTTATAAATAATTTGTGCCAACCACTTGTAATGGCACATAACATAGTATTTACATGAAACATGTAAGTTTTCCCATTGTGGAGATGGAGTGTCCCAGCAATAAGCAGAGAAAAATACTAGAAGGAGAAACCATGAAATTATAAGAAGTAAAAAATGAAGAGACTTGTATTATTCAATGATAAAAGTAAAAAGATCCCTTGCACCCTTTTATGCATAGTTACTATGAATGGTATTCTCTTATTATCCCAAATAAATGCTAATATTTCCCATCATTTGCATTCCATCCCCATAAAAAGAATTTTGTCCTCAAAAACAAAATTAGGACTTATACAATGGCTAGAATAGTGAGAATGATAGATTAGTACGTTTTTTTAATGTTACAAAGGTATGAGAATTCTTGGGAAATTTTAAAAATATTTTACTGGAATCAAGGTTGAAGAGTCTCATATGTATAACAATTGGGAATCATCAAGTTGAAGGCTTAGTTATACCAGTTTTCCTTTAAAAAATGCTTGCAAATAGTTGATAGCTCTATTACAACCTATAAATAGAGTGCATTTGAGTGCCCTTTTACTATTTTGACAAAGTGGTTTATTAAGAAAATATTTGGATCAATCAAATGATGTTCATGTGGGATAAAATTGATTGTAAAGATGGATTAGAGGGTGATTTAATATCTTATGGAGTAAAATTAAATTATATATATATATATATACTCCAAAAATATGATTTTGGGTAGAGAAAATAAGAAAAAGGTAGTTTTTACATTCAAAAAATTATGAAAAATTTAAAATATATTTGTGCATGTAATAAAAAAGGTAAAGCATGAGGTTTAGTCTCATCTTATTCCCATTCTTTATGTTATAGTATGTATTGATTGCTTTTCACACAAGTAAAACTCATTAAAAAAAACTCTTTATACTTATCAACAAATGCAAAATTTCAATAGTAGGGGACTGTGGAAAGTTGAATATCATTTGAATACTAATTTTAAATCTTGACACATAGGACTCACTTGATTTAAGATTTTAGAAGGGTAGTAGTACGAATTATTTTGGTGCTACCTTAGCAATGATGCACTGCATTAGAGTGAAGTCGTGAAAAGAAATATTTGTGCACATCCAAACTATTTAATTAATAAACTTACTTGTTTCTGCACTCCATGGAATTCACCTTACATTTGCATTTCCATACGTGGTATTAAGGAAATTATCTCTTGGATGCATAGCATTTGTTTTTGAATATTTGACCCACATTGAGTGTGAGGTTCCATAAGTTGTAGATCTAGCGTTATCGTCTCCTTGGGGTGTGATGTGGTAATGATTATATTATCTCTTGAAACATTTCATTAAAGAGAGGACTGTGTTGTATATGTGCTTTCTGTTGAAACGAGGCATGCTAGGGCTAATTCATTGGGTATAGGAGAGCCGTAGTGGGGCCACAACAATAGTTGGGGGGTCCTCCCTTTCTTTGTGTTATGAGGTGCTAGATACCATTATGTTTGGGTAATCCAATTGCTTGGAGTTGGGAAGGGCATCATGTTAGACTATAATATGGAGATGTTATCTACAAACACATTCTTTGATTAAATCTGCTCATAGTTTCTATACACTTTTGGTGGTGAGACCATGGGGTTGTTTAGGTGAGTTTAGGAGGCCTGGATAGAGCCCTAGAGTCAATGTTGGGCCCATTTTTGGTCCCGACACTTAGATATAGAAATTGAAAGCATATCTTGAATTTTCTATATGCCTTTCAAATCAAGAGGATATTAGAAACAAATTTGTACTTGGAAGAGCTCTCAAGTAAGCAACCAAATGCAAAGTTGACTACTTAGCACACTGGATAAATTTGAGCTTGTAAAGTGTTAAGATTTTCATCGGTTTGAGTAAAGGCAATCTTGTCTCTTCTCTAGGAGAAGATACAGAATGTGTCTTAGAGTCAAACTAAAAGCCCAATGAGAATAGTGAGAAAGTTTTGAAGGAAACACTCAATGTGTATTATTCTAGACCCAAAGCAAACTCCTAAGTGATTAGGAACCATATAATAGCTTTTCAAATAGTCAAAAAAAGAGCTTTATCTAGAAGGAAGAGAGTCCTTAAGGTATATAATTATTCAAAGGGGGAGATAAAGAGAGAGGCGGGATTACTAAAAAATATGTAAGCATATCACAGATTTAGAATAAGGGATTTTGAAAATACCATTTATAGGTGTTTTTTACACATAAAACGTAACATATAAATGTGTTATTCATGTATTCAATAGAAAAGGGTATGCTTTATTTAGAGAAAATTCAAAAATCAATGTATTTTTATGTAGGCCTTTAACACACATGATATAGAGGGTTTATATATAGTGAAACCCCTGGAGTATAATCAAATGTGTCAAGGAAGAGCTAGCAATAAGACACAATAGATTTCCAGAGCATTGCCACATTCTCAACCATTCTATGTAAAAATGTCAAGATTGTGGGAGAGAAGGAAGGAGTCTCGCTTGAAGCTTTCTTGCTTGCACAATGGGGGAAGACACACAAGGGTGGAGGCTGAAAACAGTTTTCCTCTTCTTAGTTGTGCAAGCCAAAAGAACTCTCATACAAAGAAATAGAAGAACCCTATATATGGGTCTCAAACCAAACTCAACTAACTAAGGTGGCATACTAACTGAGCCACGAACTAGAGTAGATAAGGATAGCTATCATGTAGCTATTATTCATGGGCGGTGTACCAACCGCGTCTGCAACTGACAAGTCGGTGACATAAATACACAACGGTCACCCTGGCGTATCACGAGTGGAGCTCGATATCTCAACACTCCCCCTCGAGCTCAATCCCAATTCCTGCACACCAAGCAGGTCTCTGAACTTGCGCAGCTTCTCTGCACCCAATGCCTTCGTGAATATGTCAGCTACCTGATCCTCTGTGCTGACATAAACTAGATCAATAAGACCTAGTAAAACCCTCTCTCGCACATAGTGATAATGCACCTCAATGTGCTTTGTTCTAGCCTGATAGACTGGGTTATTTTCCAAGTGTATACTACTCATGTTGTCACAATAAATGACAACTGGCCCATCTGTAGACTGATGCATATCATAAAGTAGCTTATGCAACCAAGCTACCTCACATGCAGCCATTGCTGCACCCCTGTACTCCGCCTCTGTGCTCGACAAGGCAACTGTAGGCTGTTTCTTGCTGCTCCAAGTGACTGCAGCACTCCCGAAGGAGAACACATATCCACTGGTAGATCGTCTATCAGAAATGCTACCAGCCCAATCAGCATCAGTGTATCCATGCAACTGTATCTGAACCCCAGTCTCATAAAATAGTCCATACTGCAATGTGGACTTCACATACCTGAGTATGCGTCTAGCCGCATCCAAATGCGGTTTCCTTGGAGCCTGCATAAACTGACTTACCAATCCAACAACATAGCTCAAATCTGGCCTGGTAATAGTCATATAAATCAAACTTCCTACTATGCGTCTATACATAGTAGGGTCTTCTAGAAGCTCACATGCATCTGTGCTCAGCTTCACATTCTGCTCCAAAGGAACTGAAATAGGCTTACAGCCTGTCATCCCATATTTGGACAGCATGTCCAATCCATACTGCCTCTGCAAGAGCTGTATCCCACTTGGTGATCTAATCACCTCAATGCCCAAGAAATAACGCAGCTCTCCCAAATCCTTCATCTCAAACTTCTGCTTCAATAGCATTTTCACATGAAGGATATCTTCATCACTGTCACCTGTCATAATCAAATCATCAACATAAATGACAAGTAGCATAATACCTTTCTCTGTTTTTCTCACATAAAGTGAGAAATTTGCCTTGGAAATCTGAAAGCCAATAGTGACAAGATACTGTCCTATCTTGTCAGACCATGCTCTAGGTGCCTGCTTCAAGCCATACAAGGCTTTCTTCAACCTGCAAACAAACTCAGGATGAACAGCATGCACATAACCTGGTGGCTGCTCCATATAGACCTCTTCTTGCAAATCACCATGCAAGAAGGCATTCTTTACATCCATCTGATGTAAAGACCATCCCTTTGATGCAGCCATAGCAATGACTGCTCTTACAGTTGCCATCCTTGCAACTGGACTGAATGTTTCTTCATAGTCAATGCCATATGTTTGTGCATACCCCTTGACTACTAATCTTGCCTTGTATCTGTTCACAGAACCATCTGCATTGTGCTTCACCTTATAAACCCACTTACAGCCAATTGCATTCTTACCTTTAGGCAAAGGTACTAACTCCCATGTAGCATTTGCTTCCAAGGCATCCATTTCTTCATCCATGGCTTTCTCCCATTTTTCTTTTTCCATGGCTTGCTCAAAAGATGTGGGTTCTGGTTCCTGTATCACTTTGACCATATATGCATAGTGAATGGCTGTAAATCCATCATATTTCAGCCTATCCACAGGATACCTAGCTCTCGTAGACCTGCGCAAAGTAGGTTCACTCCCAGGTGCTCTCAAAACATCCCTGGTCTTCCTTACTCCAGGTGTAACAATAGAAGGGATACCCAACTCATCATCAATGCTCTGTTCTGAGCCACTGGATTCACCATCCACATAAGAGTGACCTGCATTCACATCAAACATGGGCTGATCAACCTTCTCTTTTCCTTTTCGTGATACCTGCATACCACTATCTGCATTACTTTGAGAAGATTCTCCTGATCTCAATCTGCCTGTCCATGGCAAAGAATGTGAACCATTGCTAGAGGACGCTCCAGGTCCACTAATATTTTGTGACTGCTGCTGTGAATTATGTGCAGCATTACCATTTTGTGCATCTACATCATCAATCACATTTACTGGTTTATACCAGCTACTCATCTCATCAAAAACAACATCTCTGCTCACTGTAAACTTACGAGTAGAAGGGTTATAGCATCTATACCCTTTTTGCTGCAGAGAGTAACCAATAAAGATGCACTTCTCAGCTTTTGGATCCGACTTGGATCTCAGCTCATCTGGCACATGTACATAAGCAATGCAACCAAAAATTTTCAAATGAGAAATATCTGGTTTCCTACCAGTATACCTCTCCTCTGGAGTCATTCCATGTATTGCTGCAGTGGGAGTCCTGTTCATTATGTAGACTGCTGTAGCAACTGCTTCAGCCCAATAAAAATCTGGCAAGTCTTTTTCATTGAGCATGGCACGAGATACCTCTCCAATATGCCTGTTTTTCCTTTCTGCAATTCCATTTTGTTGTGGGGTATAACTGCATGAATATTGCTGCTTTATGCCATGCTCCTGCAAGAACTTTGCAAACTCATTTGAGAGGTACTCTCCCCCTCCATCTGACCTTAGGCATTTTATTTGCAGACCTGTTTCTTTTTTAGCCATAGCTTTAAGGGTTTTGAAATGCCCAAAAACTTCACTTTTCTTTTTAATAAAATACACCCAAACTTTTCTGCTATAGTCATCAATAAAAGTGACAAAATAATGACAGCCTCCAAGAGATGCAGCTTTAGTAGTCCACACATTAGAGTGGATTAATTCCAATGGCTTCTCACTGTCTTGAACATGTCTAGGAAATGGTTTCCTTGCCTGTTTTCCAAACTGACAGGCTTCACATACCTTATGCATTTCTGCAACCTTGAATTTTGGCAATCCTGCAACAATATTTTGGGCCTGCATTGATTTAAGTCGCTGTACATTAACATGACCAATGCGTTTATGCCAGATATCAATATCTGCAACTACACCGGTCCCATGTGCAAACATTGCTGCACTCAATTCAGACATGTCTGCATCCAATGTAAACATTCTGCCCTTCTTCTTTCCTTTTGCTATCAAGCGACCTTTATTTTTCATATCCTCAACAAAGCATCCATGAGGATTAAATCTGACCTGCAAGCCCTGCTCAACCATTTGACCAACAGAAACTAGATTCTTGGTGATATTCGGAACATGAAATACATCGGAGAGGTATTTCTTTTTCCCATCCTGCATAGACAAAGTTATTTTTTCAATCTGCACAATAGGATGTGCAGTATCATCACCAGTCTCCACAAATCCTGGTTTTTCCATTTTCCTTGCATCCTCCATCCATTCTGCATGACCTGTCATGTGGTTTGACGCACCTGAGTCAACATACCATACATCATTGCTTTCTTCTGCACTTGTCACAGAATTGTTCATGTGCTGCACCATAAACAGATGCTCATTTCTGTCATCACCCTGTCTACTAGAAGATGCATAATTTCCTTGTTGCAGTTTTCCATTCATGATGTCATTCTGCTTTTTGTAGCAGTCTTTAGCCATATGACCCATTTTACCACAATAGTAGCATTCAACATTACTGTTTGCATTTTGGCCTCTTTGCCATCCACCACGACCTCTTTGCCATCCACCACGACCTCTTTGGCTCCCCCTGCCTCTAGAGTTACCACGTCCTCCTCCATAGGACTGATTTTCTTGAGTTTGTTGCATATTCTGATTTCTACCACGGCCTCCAAATCGGCCTCCTCTACCTCTGCCTCTACCTCTTCCAGCATTTGAGTAGAAGACAGCTTCTTTTGAAGTTCCTCCTGAAGAAGATGCACCACCATTTCTCTGCTCCTCAGAAATTAGAAGAGCAATTAACTCCTCAAAGTCAGGAAATCTTTCACGAACGGAAATGGATGTTCGAAACTTTGCATAATCCTTTCCTAGACCATTCAAGGTCACGGAAACTAAATCATCATCTTCCACTGGCGACCCAATGGAAGCAAGTGCATCTGCAATCTTCTTCACCTTCATGTGGTAGTCATTGATGCTCATATTTTCTCTTTGCACATTGTGCAACTCTTGCTTGAGCTGCATTTTCCTGGCTTGCGTATTTGTGCTATACATCTTTGACAGAGTATCCCATGCCTCCTTTGGCGTACTTGCATCCTGAATATGCACAATCATAGAGTCTGAAATGCTGATAGACAGCCAGTACATAACTTTCCTGGCTCTCTCATGCCATGCTTTGAATGCCTGCATTTGCTGTTGATTGGGAACATCAGGAAGAACTGGTTCTTCTTCATTTCCTGCAACAAATTCCCAATATCCTTTTCCCATAAGGAAATTTGTCATTCTAAACTTCCATGCCTGGAAGTTGTTCTTGTCAAGCTTTTCAGTGACAATCTGTGAAAGAGAATCAGACGCCATTACAGAATACTGCAAGAAATTCTGTTACTGCAAAAAAACATAGCTTCACCCTCACAAGGGCAAATCTGCAAAACTGGCGAAAGTGGTATTTGACCACACAGTCACTTCCTAGTGACGATTTTGCATAAACAGGAACCAAGGATGATTCTGAAACTCCCAATGTCTCTGCACACTAGCATACGATGCAATTTCTACAGTAACTTTTCACCGACCTGTAGAATAGTGGCTGCACAGCATAAAACTGAGCCTTTTCCTGAGTGCGTGTAGAAAACTTCCGTCTGCAATACAGGCCCCGAAATGGCCTCAAATAAAAAAAACAAGGTCGCCAGGGGCTAAAGCCTCCCCCGCAGCATATACTGCCCTCTTGCTTCACCGCGAAGGGCGTCTCAACCTGAGACAATGCACTCCTGCAATTTCCGGCTGTGCTACCTGCAGAGATCTGCTCCCAAAACAGAAAATGAAAGCAACACTGCTCCTCTTACCAGACCACCGCGAGCTTGGCTTGCTTTCTTGAGCTCCTTACCACGAACAAGGCTCTGATACCATGTCAAGATTGTGGGAGAGAAGGAAGGAGTCTCGCTTGAAGCTTTCTTGCTTGCACAATGGGGGAAGACACACAAGGGTGGAGGCTGAAAACAGTTTTCCTCTTCTTAGTTGTGTAAGCCAAAAGAACTCTCATACAAAGAAATAGAAGAACCCTATATATGGGTCTCAAACCAAACTCAACTAACTAAGGTGGCATACTAACTAAGCCACGAACTAGAGTAGATAAGGATAGCTATCATGTAGCTATTATTCATGGGCGGTGTACCAACCGCGTCTGCAACTGACAAGTCGGTGACATAAATACACAACGGTCACCCTGGCGTATCACGAGTGGAGCTCGATATCTCAACAAAAAAATCATTAGATTTAGTTATCTAAGTTACTCACATAGCCACCTCCATTGAATGTAGGCCAAGTTTCAACAAAATCAAAGAGAAAGATTAAGAGGTATAAACAAAAAACAAGATCAAGAATCAAGATGCTTGAGGAGACAAAAACAAACAAGTTAGCAATTGAACAACTAGTTTGTGTGATAGTTGAGCCCACAATTCCAAAAGGAACCATTTGAGTGAGGAACATGTGGTGTCTCAGAAGTAATCAACCCAAGAGAAGGAAACAAACTAGTCACATATTTGTGATGATGTTCAAGTTCAGAGAGAAAGCTTAAGGAAAAACATGATAGAGCCATCGAACATTGATAAGAAGCTATGTGAACCCAAGAGAAGGAAACAAACTAGTCACATATTTGTGATGATGCTCAAGTTCAGATAGAAAGCTTAAGGAAAAACATGATAGAGCCATCGAACATTGATAAGAAGCTATGTGAGACATCCAAATTACAAAATATAAAGGACCATTATTACCCAAGTCCAAGTTAAAATCTAGTAGTAGTCTCTTGCAATTTCTTAATCTAAGAAAAGGATTCCCCAATGGATAATCAAGAATGAATGAAATAATCATCAACCTTCTTCTAAGACTATTGTTGAAAATAAACATGCAAATTTGATGGGACAAAAAAATGGGCTGGCATTGGCTATGACACTAGAGCCGGACCTCATGGACACAATAGACACCTCCATCACCACTCGACCTCACGGGCCAAGAGCATCTATAATAACTAAATGCTCACTAGATACATCTAATATTGTGTTTATAGCTGGATAAAAATCCAATGGCACCTTCCCAAAAACCCCTCAAAGGGGGTATTCCACACATATTGGCAATAAGTGCCATGTATCACAAACACTAAAGGCACCCACTAGCTGATTGCTGTGGCCCCACTGTAGCTCTCCTGTCTTGGGGATTGGCCCCTAGATATGCTACTTTTACATATAAACATATTCGCACAAGACTCCTCTCTTTGTCAACGAGATCCATGAGATACCATGTTTTCTCACCAATAATTTTCCCTAAGAAACAAACGACTAACCTACGGCAAGGGGAATCTCATCCTCTCAAGCGTGGGTCAACTATAATTCAAACAATTGCTATGCATTTTCACTACAAGAGAAAGGCTCTATAGACGTGCACTGTACATGCAAAATAGCGGGCGCATTTATCAGCGCGTCTATTGGTGCTAGTATATAAAACACATCTATATACCCACGTTTTTAAACGCGCTTATAGATGTGAAAATAAACGCACATATTTTTCATTTCTCATAAAGTCCCTTAATATGACCAAACATCTTAACAGCTAGTATTTTTTTGAATACATTACCAACTTTACTTATTTCTGAGTATTGCAAATATATATCCAATCATTCAAAGCTAATTATATGTGCTACAATGAATTATCAATCTCATGTTCAATGAGATCGGCCCTTGATAGACTATCTACCTCCAGGTCTATATTACCAATAGGCAATGAAATAAATAAGTCTATCGCACTGTCAGATGTATTGCTATGCTCAATTTCTTCATCATCATTTGCAACCATATTGTTATCCTCTTCTGCGCTTCCTTGAACATCCTTGCGGGGATCATCTTGCACTGCATCATGTATATCATCAATCATGGCATCATCATGTGCATCATCATTGATTGTTGGATTGTCATCAACAATCTCTATGTTGGTAGCATTGCCATATATTGTTTTTGAACTATTAGATATGGGGATGACGTGCCACCATCGGTTATTGTTTACCATTGGGTGATACACAGCCTGCATTTAAAAAACAAAAAGTAAGCAACTTAGATATTTGTTGTATTTTGAGAATGTATTAAGAAGTAATATATATGAAAATACATAGCTTCTAATATACCTGCTCGCATTGTTGAGGTAGTACGAATGTGTCATTCTTGCCTTGGTGAAATTTTGTAGAGTCAATCACTACAAAATCACTTGGATGACATCTAATTGTGCAATGCTCACCCGTTATTACTACTTCTTTAAATCACTTCACATCTAGTATATATATAAAAAATTGCCTAAAGTAAAGCTTCAAAATATCTTGGATCAAGCCACAATAACCTTCCATGGTGCCATTGGTATCCTGGAAGTTTGCAAGGATACCACAATCCTAGGTATTTTTCTTATCATCTATACATTGAGTTTGAAAATGTTTGGCTTCACACCAAATAGCATTGAACAATGTGCACTAGTAGTACATTGTTGAGATCATATTAATGATTTAGTTAAAGATGAAACATGTGAAATTATTATATCATATATAACTAAAGATAATTTAATTATAAGTATGTCTCACCTTTGATAAGCAACCTCGTGCGTATTCCCACTCCTCTTGAGATATATACATCGCCTCCTCTTTTTCCATCTTCTCCATTTCTTCATATAGCCAATCTATATCAATATGACATGGAAGTGCACTTAAATGTTCTGGATTTGGGACATTACGTCCATGTCTAGCACAAAATGCTTGCCTTTTGCTTACTCTTCTTGCCCTTGCTTCTTTATATAGTGTCACCCATTTGCTCATTACTTTGATGTTAAGCACACAAAATACATTTAACTTACAAAGTTTCTCTTTCATTAGCACTTTGCTCCTTCCTTTTCCTTGAGGTAGTATAGAGGTCATCCTCAAATATTCATCATCTTTCCATAGTCATGGTAAAGAGGGGTCCACTTTAGTAAGATATTTAGAGATTTGTACAAGGGATGATTGCACTAACCAACCCTCAGCCATGCTTCCCTCGGGCTGTGCATTTTTCCTTACAAAATCTTTTAGGGTTTTCATAAAGCACTCTAGAAAAAATATCCACCTTGCATGAACTACCCCACAAATTGTGATCTCATCAATCAGATGTATGAGTAAGTGTACTTGAGTTGTCAAAATGGAGCAAGGAAAAGTTTCCTCCACCAAACAAACCACCTCAATGGACAATACTCGAGCCTCTTGGAATGTATTTGGATCGATTTCCTTCAAACTCACAAATCCACCAACATGCAATTGAGAACGATGATTAGTTTTTTCTATAAATTCAAGCGGGTTTACTATGTGATGGACGTAATATGTAAACTAAAAAATAAGTATAAAGTATACATATCTCGCGAGCTCACCCATCTTATAAATGATATCACGCACATATTTTGAAACACAATGGGATATGCTAGTAGGAAGGATGAACTGTATGTAAATATTCATACATTGTTAATTAGTCTACATAGTTTCTCCACTAATTAATATATTTATGGCTATGAAAATCCTTACTTGAATCATTTTGTGCCAATCGTGAGACTTTAAACCGGATAGTTGCTCCATACCTCTTTTCTTTTTCTTTATGAAGGCTCCCTTGGGCATCTCATATATCCTGTGGGAGTTCGAAAGCTACATATCTGCTGCTTCACCATCTTTTCTTCAGTCAACAACATCCAAGGTGCAGGTGGTAACTCGATCTTTCCTCTGGGTCCGATGCGTGGCCAAGCTCGTCTCATACGTCCAAAGCTACATAAATCCTCCCTTACATTGGTAGAATCACGAGCCCCGATTAAGTGATCCCATAATGTAGAGGCAACATTCTTGAATATATGTATGGGGTCCAACAGGTGATTGATCTTGAGTTCAGTCCAATATGGGAAACGAAAAAATATAGAGAATCTAAGGCACAAAAAATATATTATTTCTTGTTCTTATATTGGATTGTACTTTAAAGACAAACAAAAGAAGTAAACTAGTTACCGACTCATGCCGAGTGGAGGATGATCATTGGCGTGTGTCCAAGTGTCCTTCCAATCTTCAATGGTCAGAGATTGTGGAGTTCTTCCATTAGTGTCGGGTGCATATTTGGGGTGGTCAATAGGAAGAAAACGATTATGATTGTCATAGATAACCTTCTTCAAGCGTGTCGGTCAAGAAGAAACCAGAGAGGGACCGCAAATTGGATATGCATGATATCCTGATGTAGTTAAACCTGTAGAAACAATTGGGTTAATGATGACATATATTTGATTAAGGGTAAGAATGAATAAAATAGATTACACAACTACCTGAACACTCTCCATAGCCTAGAAAGTCATGCATGGTCCACAACAACATACCCTTTGAAGTGAAATCTCTAGAGGACAATGATGCACTCACATCTTGCATCTCAATACCTCTCTATAGCATTTCTAGCTCCTCGATCAAAGGCTCTAAGTAAACGTCCATGTTTTTTACTTTGTGTTTTCCAGGAATCAAAAGGGACAACATTACATGTCCTTTTTTTATTGCCATGGATGGAGGGATATTATAGTTCACCAATACCACTGGCCATACACTATATGGGGTGCTTTTGATGCCAAATAGATTTATTCCATCTAATCCTAGACCAAATTTCAAACTTTTGGGCTGTTCTTTGAAAGTAGGCCACAAATGATCTATGTGTTGCCAAGCTGTTGTGTCTGAAAGAATTCTCCACTTTCCATCACTTGAATGGTGACTAGCATGCCATGATATGAGTCTCACAAAAGATTCACACTTAAACATAAGTTGAATACGTGGAATAATAGGAAAATGTCGCAAAACCTTACGAGGCACATCCATTGATTTCATCTCCTGGTTGTATCTTGGTTCACCACAAATAGGAAACTGTCGTGCAGATACATGATCCCCACGAAAAAGATGCAATCATTGACACATGCATGGAATTTAACGTAATCGAGACCTCCACATGCCTCGTTTGCTCCCTTCTAGTTGGCATTTTATTTCCATTTGGAAGCATTTGTGACAATAACCTGCATATATTGTGCAAACAGAGTTAACAAACTGCAAACATTGTCTAGAAGAATTTATGAATTAATATCAAATGATACATACTTCAATAATGCATTCAAGCTAGTATTACTCCATCCATAAATGGTTTGTAAGTTCAGTATCTCGAGAGATGCACGTAGAATGAAATATGTGCAACCTTTGTACAATGGAGTTTTCGACGCTATGTGTAGCGGGTCATCTGTCTCTCTAGTGGCGCCCTCCCCTCGAACCTCATGGAAAAATAAATCGTGCACCATGTTGTCCAAAATCTCTTCCTCCAAAACTTGATGGGGAATTTGAAGAGGGCTGCTATCATCGTCATCAGTCTTTACTCTTCTTGAGGACTCTGCCTCCTCGCATTGACGCTTCGCAATCTCTCGACGCCCTAGAGATGCCATTTGAGGATGTGGTATTGCATCCTGCTCAATTCAAAAAAGGTGGTTTTATTTAATGGTGAAGACGCAACATAGACCAATAATATTTGTGCAAATAAGGCAGTAAAAATTACTGGGTCTTTTTCTTGGTCCCACTCTTCGTACATGCTGAGGCGTGACATTGTGATTCGACGTGCTCGAAAAAAACATCCTCGACAATGATCACACATACATTTGATTTTCCGTCGTAGCCAAGCGTCTCAATTGTGAAGACGCAACGTCTCGTCCTCACTAGAGGATGTACTGTTTGTTGACTTAGCATATCCCATACTAGTAGAAGATGACGTTTACTTCTACCTCTTTATCGACCAACATCATCTCCCTTATTGAGCTAAAAAATACTTACGCATAATAGTGGATGCATATCCTGAATCTCTTGAAAGTGAGAGAGTACACTTATCTTTGACAGAATTAGATACATTACAAGATCCTTCTAGCAATGAGACTTTGTCAAGTGATGAATCAAGAGAGGGGTCCACTACATAAGATGTCTACCAAGTGACAATGAATGATTTGATAGAAGCTCAATAAAAAATCAAAGACACATATGTGATTGAGATAGATCTCAATATATTGAATGAGCCATGATCGATTAAATTAGGATTTATGCTTAGGCTAGAAGAGAGGAAGGGCTACGTGTCCGTGATCTAAGAATTTTGTGATATTTTTACCTAGAGCTATGATGAGCTGAGGGGCATTCCTCCAAGTCTAGTTGTGCATACTATTCCCTTAAAGGAGGTAGCCATCTTGTTTGAAAAAAATGAGGCTAAAAGATAAAGGTTATCATTGCTATGAGTCCACCATGTACTCCTATAGATATGTATAGGTTTTTGTCATCAATTGAATATTATCAATGTTTTATTAATGCACTAGGTGAGAGGACATTGCCATTGACAAATCTATTGTCCTTTAGATTTCATTTGTTTGGAGTGATCTCTATCAAGTATCCTTTGAGGATGTGAAGCAAGAATTGGTAAAAGTGCTAGTTTTGAAAGCAAATAAAAGGGCTAAGATATTATATATATATTCACAGGTTAGGATATATAGTATCAACTATTGTTTAGCTAAAATTTGGGAGGATTATTGATACCATCCGATTGTGTTTGCTAGTTGCAAATTGGGTGTATCTGAGATTAATTATACTTACATGGAGAAATTATGGCTTGGAATATTCTTTGCAATGAAGAAATTTAGGCACTCCATCCTATATAAAAAGGTGGTATTTTATAGAAGTCAAAGGGGTTGAGGCTATTAATGAATAAGTTGTAGTTGCCAAACTACCTAGCGAAGTGCCTAATCACTTTGTAGGAGTTTGACTATAAAATTAGGAGTAAGTTGCTAAATTTGTAGGGCATCTTTGAATGTCTTAAGGATTTTAGGGAGCCAAAGGAAGTCTTGGCTAAAGGTAGTGACCTCAAAGCTCTATTAAAAATTAATAGGGTCTACATTCCATCCTAGTATACTGCCATAATGCACTATCTATCTAGAGGAGAGACTGGCGTTGCTTTGTCAAAGGCCAAAAAGAGGAAAATTAGACACCAAGCCTTGAAATTTCCCTTGATTGTACAAACACTATATCGGCAAGGGATCGATGATATTTATCGCTGATGTGTCATGCATGATGAGGTTCTATTTATCTTGGAAAAGTGTCATAACTCTCCTTGTGGAGGGCAGTTTGCTAGACGGTTGATTGCACAGAAAGCTTTGAGAGCGGAATATTGGTGGCCGACCATTTTCCAAGATGCATTTGTGTATATCAAGAGATGTGATACATGTCAAAGACATGGCAATAGGGAGAATAGGAAGCACCCCCGTTGACTCCTATCATGGCTATACTACCATTTGAGAAGTAGGACATTGATTTTGTTGGACCTATACATTCTTCATCAACTACACTATAGTGTTGTATCATTGTGGCGATAGATTATTTTATGAAGTGGTTTGAAGCCTACACTATGATGAAGGATTAGTTTTTTTTTGGAACATATTATTTGCTGCTTTAGTCCACCTAAGAAGCTTGTGTCTGACCATAGGACACATTTTTTGAATAAACCAATTGAGGCTTTGATGGTAGCTCTTAAGACTAAACATAATAAGACCATGCATTAAAACCCCCAAGCTAATGAGCAAGTAGAGTGTACTAATAATTAGCTCGTGGGTATTTTATCGAAGATTATATTCGAAAGTAAGCATGATTGGGATAAATAGTCATATGTGGCTATTTGGGATTATAATACAACATTTAAAAGAGCTACAAGCCATACCCCTTTTAAATTAGAATATGGGGTAGAGTGTGTTTTACCATTAGAGAGGTTTTCTTTAAATTAGACTTTCGGTGAAGAGAAAGCATTCCAAGAAAGCTCACTTCCCTTGCATATCTTGATGATATTAGATTACAAGCCTTGTTACATCAAGAATTAGGGAAAAAGCGGATGAAAATGCTTCATGATCGTCATGCTAAGAAGCATAAATTTGCTAAGGGTCAATGGGTCCTATATTGTGATGCCCATTGTGAACTATTCCTAGGCATGTTGTAACCTAGATGGGATGGTTCTTATAAGGTCGTTCAGATAGGAAAGAATGGCTCTATACTCCTTATAGCGGATTTATAAGGGATAGAGCTTAAAACTAAAGTAAACTTCAAATAAATTGAAGCTCTATTATGTGTAGGGGTTGACATTAGACTTGGTGACTTTGCAAATACTTCCAGATCTAGCTAAAACTTGCAGAAGGTACCAAGACTATTAGATGGGAAAAGTCATTCTTTTTCAAGCATCCATATTTAGTGCAGCGTTACCACAAAGGCAAGGTGATTTGGTGGAGTAAGGGTTATCACATTACTTAGTGGCAAGATGGTTCTTTTACATGGGATATTTGAGTCTGTTGCCACAAATTCCATAGGGTACTTACTAGCGTCCCTATTGAGTTTAGTGAGGAAGGATGAACCATGCCTATCTTATACACCCACTCTTGATTAGAATTTGATTATCATAAGTGCCAATAGTTTGGTTTCCATGGTAAGTTATACCAATGAAGTTGTGGTTTACACATTATATTTTGATGGAGCTTCTTGCTAAGAATGTGAGTGTAGGGGTTGTCATAGAAGACCATTGTCATCTAGTGGCTTTGAAAGTGGGCATGTATTCAGGCACTTCTTTTATGAATAACATGGAGGAAAAGAAGGCCTTACTTATGGGGTTAAATCAGGCCAGACATAGTGATATTCATCACTTATTGGTGAAAAGTTACTAATAGCTAGTGATGGACCAATTGAATGGGACCTATTGTGTGAGGG
Source organism: Lygodium microphyllum (assembly GCF_053477565.2). Lineage (NCBI taxonomy): Eukaryota > Viridiplantae > Streptophyta > Polypodiopsida > Schizaeales > Lygodiaceae > Lygodium > Lygodium microphyllum. The sequence goes on along the minus strand of NC_141151.1, from coordinate 123,317,439 downwards.
ATCCCATTCTAAGAATATACCATCATGCAGCCTTGGACACCCTTGAGATCTTTAAGGAAATGACTTGCCAATTGATTTCTCGATAATGGAATGACTTTTCAAACTGTGTGGCTAATTATGCATTTGTTGAAGATGTCTTTCTCCGCATTGGTCTTGAGGGCTTTTATAGTTGCCTCTTAATGTTACTCTAAGGCTACTATGGGGACTCCTTGTTACTAACATGTCCTATTTTGGCTCCCAATGGATAGTATGGGTTATAAGCCACGTAGCGATTGACCATCTTCCTATTCTATTTTGGATGCATCGGATCATTCAACAGCATATTCATTGGACACGTCTTGTCATTTATATAGGGTGTTAGGCTAATAATTTGATGCATTTAGTGTAAGGGATAAATGGCCATCCCCTTGGTCTAATTTTTTGCTTAAGTAAGGTTTATATGGGGACCACGGGTTTCCTTTCATTGTAGGTTGCTGAATTGGTGTGCTTTATGGTTACATTTCATTATGCCAAGAGGGCCCTTTATTCTTTTGTTGGCAATTGTTTGATATTCTTAGACCTAGAGGACCATTTATTTATTTGGTATAGGTGTGGTTAATGCGTTTTGTTTTAGTGCTACACTAAACAGGTTTGATGGAGTACTTGGAGGGAGGCTCTTGGGTATAGAAGCTTCTTGTGGTCACTCCAAGTGATATTCTTCATTTACAAGTTCTTTCCCTTTATGTTGTATGAGTATATGTATGTGGGATTTTTTTCTATCATTGAGGATGGGCATTCAAGGCATGAAGTCCCAAGTTCAGGCTAGGTGTGTTTGGGGAGTTTTGAGAAGTGGTTTTCCTCCAATAAAGACATTGTTGGGCCTTTAAGAGTTGTTTTAGAGGGTAGTCCTAGTGATCATGTTTTGTTAGTGTGTTAGGCATCTGTTTGTAAGAATCCTTGTTAGTTGTGAGACAACTAGAGATGTTTGCCAAATGAAAGATAAAAATAATGAATAGATTTGGAATATATATAATATGGTGTGTAAAAATGGGTTCTAATCCCTAAAATAAAAAGATAAAGGAATAAAAATTCCAAGAGTAGATGATCATCGCCTTGTAAAGGCTTGGTACATTCTTGCGGACAAGTCATGACCTTGGGCTCATACCTTGTCTTCCTAGGGGTGGTGTCTAGCCAAAAAAAAAAAGGATGGTTGGAGTGAAAATAAAAGTGAGCACTAACAAAAAAGGAATATCATGTTGCCTTTACGAGAGCTTGGTAAGCTCTTGGATATTGAGATCCCGATGCCCTATTCTCCTTGGGTCATAATACAATCAGCTCCTTCCTTTTTATATACTTGAGTATAAAGTATTGAAGAGAAAAATGTGATTTAAAAAATATATATGATTTTCAATGAGACAGGTTGTTATAGGTGTACTCGCCTAGTAGGAGTTCCTAGTCTAGTTGTCCTAGGTCAAGTAGGTAGGTTAGACCACCACTTGGGATGACTTCTTCGACAACTCTTTTTAGCTGGCTCGAGCAGTTGGTTAGTGACTAGCTCTAGATCTTTGTCAAATTATGCTTGCCCTGTCCCTTCGGGACTTCATGCCTTGATTTTGTCACGGGGTAGCATGAGAGCTATTTTTGTGCTCTATTGCATATTTTTATTTGAAGCATCTTGATACTCTTTATGGTTCATCTTTATGCAGGTCACTTTGTGGGTTTGATGGGTTGAGTCACCCTATCTTGTGGGGTCGCCAATGAGAACCGAATTTTAGAGCCACATTTAAATTGAAAAAATGGTCCTAGATCCATAAAAGGGGCTTTTTGGCAAAAATGTAATGATCATAAATGAAGGAGCAAGATTTTTCATTAGTGCCTTTTGACGCAGGGAATCCAATGAAAGTGTATGTTTATCGATTAGAGTCCATTTGACCCCTATTTAATGGTCACTAGATTTAGCATTATGAAGCAGCTACCTGATCCGAAATCCAAAAAGCTAGTGACAAAAGCCATTGTAATAGATTTTGATGCCAAAAAGCCATTGATCTAGTCTGATCATGATTTCAAGGTCATTTGGCCATTTGTTTTGGCAAGCACTTGTGAAACAATGTTACAATACTAGAGTGAACTAGCTTTTTTTATCAGTTAGAAGTTAATCCATGATTAAAAGAAGCATGAGACTCCATAAAACATTATGAATGGGAGGGGCACATTTTTTTTTATGCCCCTCAATTTGATAAAAAATTTAGTTTTTTACTTCTCTTGGCATCAAGCATTCTCCTGTTGGGACTAAGATGCTCCAATTTTATGCTCCACCTGATTAAAAACAAAAAGTAATTCAATGTTGCATACTATGAAAAGATAGAAATTCAATTTTCCTTTCTCCTCTTTCTCCCTTGCCATAAACATTGTTCATATAGGCTAACAGGATGAGGGGGAATGGGTGCCAGTTCATGATGAGACACAAGAAAGGGAATAAGGAGGCACAAAAGAATACATGCACAGCTATAAGAGAGCGTTAGCGACCTCTCATCTTTGAAATACAATGTATTACATATGTGGTTTATAGCATAAGTGTCTTTTATTGGATTTTATGATGAATCTCTTATCCTTATTATAAAAAATGATTGCAAATAGTTGAATATGCTTGAATATGTTTGAAACTATAAAATAATCAATCAGCTTAAGAAATTCATGTAATAAAAATTTAAACCATAAAATTTGCAATGTGAAATTTAGTAAAATAATAATAATTTCATGGAATTTTATGATTTAAATAGTATTCCTATGGACTTATATGGAGTGTAGTGCTAAAGTACAATCTACATAAGCTTCATAAATCTAATTATTTAAAAAACCAATAATTAATATTAAAAAAATTAAAAAAAGTATTTTGATGAAAAATCTAGTTTTCATAAGTAAAAAATTTACCATAAATTATGTATATATGTATGGATATATGGTGAAGGTAGGGCGTAGGGATTTGTCTCAACATATCTCCATCTTTATGTGAAAATGTGTCTTTAGTGTTTTTTACACGGAAAAAATGACATGAAACACCCTCTTAAACCGGTGCACGATTGCAAAACCTAAATGGTAGGAGGAAAGGAGTTGTGGAAATTTAAGTATCAATTAAAATTCTGATTTCTATGCATATCATGACATATAGGACTCATCCGCATGCACATCACGGTATATAGAACTCATGATATCTTTATGTGAAAGTGTGTATTTATTGCTTTTTTACATGGAAAAAATGACATGAAACACTCTCTTAAACCGATGCATAATTGCAAAACCTAAATGGTAGGAAAAAAAGAAATGTGAAAAGTTAAGTATCAATTCAATTCTGATTTCCATGCATATAATGACATATAATACTTATTTTATTTAAGTTTAAAGGGACGATAATATGGATTAGTGATGCGTTGTTTCTAAGAAGAAAAATACATTAGAAAGAAAATAATTAAAAGATTATTTTTACATGACATATTGGCTGATTTATGGTTAGTTTGTTTGAGCACTATATGGCATTATACCTTTCCTTTGCATTCTTATACATGGTATCCAAAAAGAGGAAGTCTTATTGATGCATTGCAATTGGTTGTTAAAACTATTAACCAATGATGAAAGTGTGAGGATCCTAAGCTATAGGATAGTATGATTTCTTTGGGGACTCATTAAGTGAGGAAACAAAAATATCTTGAAATGCTTTATCAAATGAGTGGACAATGTTACAATTCTATTTTATGTTTGAGATAACACAACTTGAGGCCAATCGTTAGGGTGTAGAAGAGCTATTGAAGCCACAGTGATTGGCTAGGAGGTGCTCTACATGTGTGTGCAACAAGGCGTTAGTCATCTGTATGTGTGGGATACTTCCTCTATTGGAGTTAGGATGGGAAAAATCATTGGACTACAAATCAATACAAATGCATGATTTAGCTAGATTAGTGTATAGCCTCCACACGATCCTAGCCGCGAGGCCATGAGGTAGTTTGGTGAGCATAGGAGACCCACCGACTAGAGCCCTAGAGCTAGTATTGGGCCCTTTCCAGGTCCCAACAACATTTCCAAGGGTAGTTGCCTTAGAGAAATATAAGGCATTCATAAAAATATCACGATTGCACTCACAACAATATGATGAGGACAAAGGGGAGAATATGAAGTAACAATGGGGGTCACAACTATACATGTGAAACCCTCATCACTTCCTTGCTACTCCTTCTAAAGTCTTTGGCTACCTGGGGTGTCTTGAAGTCCTTCTTCTCCAATCATTGGTTAGACCACTATCTCTCATCCCTATGTTGCTACTATTAGCATTGATTTCCACTTTAGTTGAAAATCTATGAATGTTACTTCTGGTTGCCAATCAGGATTGTTGATAATTATACATGTAGAATCTAAACAAAGAGTATCTAAGGTATCAAGGGTTGAACGAACTTTTCCTACCACTAATCTTGCAAATCCCTACATAAGAATTCAAAGAGCTATTAAAGGAACTAGAGGATAAAAGAGATTGATTAGATGAGAAAACCAACACTACATTCGCCACCCTTCAAAACCAGAAAAAAATCCCTATACCATACTAGCAAAAGGCAATTAAGGAGTCTTTCAACCACAATAAAAGAATTATAGTACTTGAGGCTAGGAAAGATACAAGAAAGGTGTATAAGACAATAGAGAGAGAATCAAGTACATCTAAATTTAAGTAAATTTTGGATTGCCATCAAGGAGAAGGGCCATGACTAGAAAAACGCCAAAAGATAATGACAAACCTACAAGAGTACTTAAGAAGGGACCTAAAGAAAGTAAGAAACCCAACAAATGAGGTAGAATTGAAAGCAAGAAAGGTTTTATATTGGCCAATGAAGAAGAAAGGTGTCACATAGTTATGAGTAACTCCAAAAATAGTTTAGCTTATGAGTTACAAGAAAGAAAGCCTAAAGGAATAACATTCCACATTGGAAATCCTAATAGGCTAGTAGAACAAAGAACTAGAGTAGCTTAAGGAGAAAATGGACCAAGGGTAAAAGAAGAATACAACTCCTATGCTAGACCTAGCCATGGAGATAGCACAAAGAGTGTGAGAGAAATTAAACATTGACTTAGAGTTATCAAAATGGATGAAGCTTAATAAGTGTGCATTAGGTTCAAAGGAAGTGACGGATGAAATCTTACTAGAAAATGTGAGACATATAGTCTGAAATGACACAGTCTTGTCATTTTCCAACCTATAATATGTGATTAATGAAATCTTTCTTGCAAATAAGAGTTGTAAGGTGGGCTTTGAGAGCATCCTATCTACCATCATAGAAGAGACCATCAAAGAATGCAACAAGTGAAAAAGATGTCAATATCCCCGAATCTTGCTGGTGCATTAGTGTATGAAGTATCTTTTGCCCTTGAAGAAACATTAGAGAAAGAACATGTAGAGGATCTAGAACAGGAGAAGGTAAGAAATTTGTAATAAGAAATAGAGCAAGCTACAACAAACCTTGCCAGAATATAGTAGAAGCTCAAGAGATAGAAAAATCTAATAAGAAAATATGAACCAAGCCTCTCAAAAAGTCTATCTAGAGAAGAAGAGGTGAATTAGCTAGAACATATAGCAACATAAACCTCTCAATCTCAAGCACTAGAATGACCACTAGAGGAGAGAAGCAAAAGATTTTAGGATCCAAGGTGAGCAAGAAACACAACTATAGATACTAAGATTAGCTATCCTCTCACTACAAGGGTACACACATATAGTGATGCTAAGTAGCGATGTTTTTTTTCGGCATCGGTATTAGCCTCACTATTAGCATCGGTATCTGCGTCTTTAAAAACGTCGGTATTTACGTCGGTATTTAGCGATGCAAATACCGACATTTTTAAAGACGCAGATATCGATGCTAATAGTGACGACTTACTGCGGTAAAATTTTGCCAAAACTCGAACGTTTCTTTCATATGAGTGCATGAAGGCAGAGAGAAAGAAAGAATTGTGAGCAAGAGAGGGAGGTGAGAAAGGGAGGTGAGCAAGGAAGCAAGCTGCGAGCCGCATGCGAGGAGAGGAGCGTTGCTTGCACGAAGAGGTTGTGGAAGAAGAAGAGAGCACGACGGTATGCCCTGTTTTGGTTTCTTTACAATCTTTGTTTTGCTTTGCAATATTGTAGGTTAAAAAGTGTTGGTTTGTCTTCGATCTTTGTGTTGCTTTGTGTTGCTTTGCAATGTAGGTTAGGAAGTATTGAAAGAGAGAGAAATGGAAGCGAGTGTTCTCAAAATTTTTATTGTGTTGGTTTTTATTCTTTGCAATGTAGGTACGAAAATGTATGTGTGTGAGCATAGTTTATAGCCGACCTCAAAGATAGATAATGTAGGTACGAAAATGTATGTGTGTGAGCATAGTTTATAGCCGACATCAAAGATAGATAAGTTTAGAGCCGACCTCAAAGATAGATAAGTTTAGAGCCGAACTCAAAGAGATAGGTATGAAAATTTAAAAAAAAAGACCTGAAATATATATAGTGGAGTGGTCCCAATATACAATATAGAATCTTTATTAAATTATCATTCCATTACATCGCAGTCAAGATATCTAGCACTCACTACCAACATGGTGGTGATCGTGAGGCTTGGCTCAATCAACGTGTCCCCTGTCCATGCACGCAATGAAAATTGGCCATTCGTCGGAAACGTCATTTGTCCATAGAGCATGTGCAATGGTATGGAGAGTTTCGAGTTGAGATAATCGACCAAGCAGTCTTGAATTACGAGATTGCGGTAAGTATATGACATGTAATTGATTTAAGTATAAGAGTTTGGGGTTATCTTAGAAGTTAGCTCCTTAACGTCCTTTAAAGGGTTGGGGCCATGTCGATACATTGCAGTCCGTAGATCTCTTGCGTCCAGTAAGACGGGTTCGTCCGTGCTCTATACAAATGCCATCCGAGATAACTAACTATCTCATAGAAGGTGATAACTCTCAACCCCCTTCTATGGGTGAGAATGCTGGAGACATGGACGATCCTCCTACTTTTTTGGAGCCCGAGTTAGAGGACATGATCGAATCATTGCTTTCGATGGACTCGGAATCCCAAGATCCTTTAATTGCAGAGGCTGCCATTCCATTGTATGATGGGAGTCGGGTATCCCGTCTTGCAATGTTGAGCATACAAACAAAGTATGGATGGAGCGATGCGAGTGTGACAGATCTATTCAGGTATATTATGATGTGTATGATTCTTTATTGAAAGCCATTAAAATGTGCTATATAGCACTCTAATAACATGCTTCATTGCAATTTGTAGAACGTGCTAAAGGAGTTGTGGGAGGGAATTGTAGTGGAGGACATGAGCAAACATATTGGTAGGCAATCCGCAACTATAAGGGAAATTCTTATGTGGACCATGCATGACTTTCTAGGTTATGGAGAATGCTCTGGTAAAGCATGTTTTCTTATTTTGCTAGTTTTCTTTGAGCGATGTTGGTGTTATGACATGCCTCATTGTACATGTGTGCTCTGCAGGGCTAGTCACATCAGGTTACCATGCATGTCCTCTGTGTGGACGAAGGTTGGATTCTCGTATGTCAAAATCTATGAAGAAGATGGTATTTGAGGGACATCGGGCTTTTTTGCCAGAGGGTCATGTCATGAACGCATTGAGCTAGTTTGATCGCAGGATGTCCACTTTTTGCAAATCGGTTAGGACAGTTTGTATGTTTTTGGAGTATGGTGTTTTGTATTATCTAAATTTTTTTATTATTTTAAAATGAAGTCTTGCAAATTAAGTCTTAGTTTTATTATGTCTTGCAATTCATTATCTAATTGAATTATTTTTCCTTGTATGTGCAAAATTAGGATTTGGGCACGGACGGCAGGATGAGCCTGGATTTTACAGATGATGACATTGATGCGATGCTAGCGCATTTCTCACTGGAGTACCTAGCACGGGTCAGAGATAGAGCCGATGCATAGCTTTCCCGTTCCACCTCAGCACGATCACCAGACTCTAGACGGTCCGATGCTTTAGTCTCCAGTAGATGCAGTCGCAGGTCTCGCTTTGCTTCAAAATCACGTGGTCGAGGAGGAGGTAGCTCCTGTTGTGGGGATGCGGATGTAGTCTCTCCCACTCGCAGTGCCACCAAGGAGTCGACACCGTCTTTCATTAGCGGTGGTGGGCAGACGTCTACTGCTCCCACTCCTTCACGCACCCCATCGATCACTCCCAGGGCCGACAAGAAGTACACGAAACCCACTCCTCGAGGTATGTATTTTCGCATGAAGATTTTCGTAGTAGCACTTATCAATTCAAATTTTGTTTGACACATTTGTATTAATGTCCTGAAAGTACACGTTTGCAAAATCTTGCAGGTTACTCGTAGCTCATAGATAAGGCCTCTGGCCATTGATACATGAATGATGATGGAAAAGTTGACATCTCTAGGATGCATGAGTTGTGCCAACAAGTATTTCGGCACAACATTACAGACAAGTGGAAGGAGATCCTAGATGCCAGCAAGGAGTACATAATCGATACATTGTATCGAGAGTTCCCTCAGCCCTCTAGCAATGATAGATTTTCGAGAGGGTGGATGATGACTCGTATACGTGACTATCAGTCGCATAGGCGGTCTAATACACGTGAAGCAGTCAAGCAGGCAAAATCGACGCCGGAGTGGCTGGATACAGAGGACTAGAGTAATCTCCAGGATGAGGCGACATCCACTCAAGACAAGTGGAAGCAGCAGAAGGACGCAACAAAGGCACGCTTGGACGCAGATTGGTGCATCACCTTGGTAGCGGCGGCCACGCAACATTCGTGGCAGATTTTGTAAGTATTAATAGGGTAGAGTACTCTAATTTAATGACATCCATATTGATGTATGTATTTCGAACATGAATCTCAAGTACGTTGTTTTTCAATGTTTGTGTGCCACAGTAAGGTTTTACGAATCGCGACCCGACTGCACTGGAGGTGACATACGGGGAGAAGCATGGTTTGAGTGCCCTGATTGAGAAGCTCTATACTCGCGGAGGACCAGTAAGTAGTAATAAATATCATTCCTAATTTGAGAAATCTGTCATTATATGTCAGTTTGTATTTGGTACTCCGAATTATATATGCATTTGCTGTTGCAGACTCCCTTCGATATGCCACTACAGCGAGAGGAGTTTCCTGATGCGGATGAGTCGTAGAGAGCAGATTAGGCTACATAGGATTACTCCCCATCTTGTATTATGTATGGCATTATGGCCTCTATCCTCCATATGTAATAGCAAAATATATATGATTCGGACTTCTATGTTGTAGCATGACTCCATATTTGCTTTGTTGCAGTAGCACTTCTCAATTTAAGTTCTGTTATTTTCTTTATCAATGTAGTGCACATTTCTGTTAATTAATGTCATGAAAGTACTTGTTTGCAAAGTCTTGCAATTATTTGGGATCGATTGTCTAACTTCTTTGACAGCAGGAATTGTCTCTTAGCCCTATGTGGCTCTAACTGTGATGCAGCTCTGCCACAAAAATTTTTTATTCTCTGCAACCGTTAGTATCAGCATCGAAAAATTATTCTGCAATCGTTGGTATTAGCATCGCAAATTCTCTATAACCGTCGCTATTTTCATCGGTATTAGCGTCGGTATTTGCATCGGTAAATAGCGACGCAAATCGTGATGCTAATACCGACGCTAATACCGACGACAGGGATACTTTTTATATATAAAGAAAACATCGTTATAAACATCGTTATAGCATGTATATGTTGTAGTGTCTAAAGATGAAGAAGAATTTTTTTAAATTAAAATAGCAACTAAGAAGGGAAACACTATATTTGAGTAGGAGAAGGATGTTGAAAAGCCTAAGGAGAATTCACAAAGGAAAGAGGAGGAATGGAAGAAATGAGATTAGGAGGAAGTTGAGAGGCTCAAGAGAACAAAAGTAGAGGACTTAGCCCTCACTATTAGGGGATCAATTGACTAGTCAAAAAGGGACAAAGAAGGAAGGAGCACTCATGCATACTAATCTCACAAATCTAATAGCAATACACTAACCAAGATACAAGTCTAATAATAGGAGAAAGGTTGCATCTTCCATGAGTATATAAGCAAATGTAAGATACCTTTGGAAGCCTATTAATTCCAACCATCGCCATTCTACCATCCATTCTAGCAACCAAAGTTGAGGAAAGCTCCAAGGGAAATTTATAAGATAGGGTGTATGGATTGGAAGTGTAAGCTATAGCCCTCTCCCGAGTGAGGTCAACCAAAGAAAGTCACTACTACAAGTGCTAAGAGGTTAATTCTTCTTGTAAATATAGAATCCAAACAAAGGTTATCTAAGTATCAAGTGTTTGAAACATCCTCAAACTTTTGTATCCCAAATCTTGCAAAGATCTATAGAAGAATTCAAAGAGCTATTAAAAGAGCAAGAGGATCGGAAAAATTAATTATATGAGGGAAGGAAGGATCCATTAACCTCCCTTGAAAAATAGAAATAGTCCCATATAGTATAATTGCAAAATACAATTAGGGAGCCTTTGAACTAGAAACAATAATAAGTAGCACTTTTAAGGCTAGGAAAGATACAAGAAAAATGTATGAAACAATGTAAGTGGAAAGAGAGAATCAAGTATAATAGTCGATAAGTAATTTTGTAATTACAATGAGGGAGAAAGTCTAAGTAGAAATATATCCAAACATAATGACACAACTACAAGAGCAATTAAAAAGGAAGCTAGAGGAAGAAAGAAAAGAAAAAATGAGATAGAAGTGGAAACTAGAAAGGTAGTAGAGTTGGCCAAAGAAGTAGAAATGATGCCACAGAGTATGAGTAACTCCAAAAATGGTTTAGTTTATGGACTATAACAAAGAAGGAAGCTGATTCAAGCTTGAAGGAGTGACATTCCACATTGGAAACTCTAATAGCCTAGTAGAACAAAGAACTAGAGCAATCTAAGGAGAAAATGGTCCAGTGGAGCTAGCCATGAATACAACACAATCTTTGTGACAGGAATTGAGAAAAAAGAGAAATAAGGATTGTGGAAGAAATAATGGAAGTAAAACAATAAATATATACTAATATCTTACTAGAAATAACAAAACAAGGTGAAGGGACATAGTTTTGACCCTTAGAGGAAAGCTTAAGCTTACTAAGAGAGCCTTGAGATGCATAAGCAAGGTATGGTTGCTCATTTATGTGCTATAATCGAAAAACCATGTGAAGCTTATACAATGGGCAAGCAATGAATAAATGCATTTCCATAAAAAGACAACAATAAAGTGAAGGATCCTCTATAGTTGTTGCATCTCCTCGACCTCTTCAATGACATGCATCTAGTAGTTGTCTATGAAAATGAGGACATTGTGTGATTGAAAAGAATATGAAATTCATCGTTCACTTTCATCAATGTAAGGGACCCAGATCTCATGGTACTTAGATATGAGATTTTTCTATGTATCAGCATGCTAAGAAGATATTGAAAGTCATTGCCTTGTACAATACTCTTTGTAATGAATTTTATATTGATATTTATGTCTCACATATTTGTGTGTTCATTACTTTCATTTTGAGTAAATTTCCACACATAGCCACTAGCAAGCATACTTTAGCGCATGCGTCCACCACATGCCATACTAACACAAATTATGAATGATCGCATTCCATGTAACCACACAATTTTATACAAATATGAATTATGTACAATAAAATTAAGGTTACATTATCATGTACACAAGTAACACACATCTACCTAATTGGTTCTCAATCACATGATAACTAAATGTACCATGTGTCTATGTAATGGAGTTGCATTATGCTATTGTATGAAAACATATCATGCATGATTGCATGTAGATATCTATTAGCATGTCACATTATTATCATATGCATATGCACCACACATTTATTAAATAAATCCAAAATTATTCAAACAAAGTAAAGTAGTTTGTGTTAATCATAAGATCCAAAAAGCTTAATTGAAAATTACTAATACAAGAAAAATTGATGCATGCCCTAAGTGAAGAGACTCAATGTATCTTTCATTTCTTTTGGGGTAGAGACTAGTGGCCTTCATATGCAAACAAGAGTGGTCTCTTTGAATTGAAAACATGACACTTGCCCTTCAACTCTTTTTTGCATGACAAGTGGATGGGTTTAGCTCACCCAAACCATTGACCCCATAGATTTCTCCACCACGTGCTTCATCAAACAAGTGCAGAAGCTTTCCACACTTCACGAGAACCAATTCTCCTTATTGGAGGTTTTAGGCATAGTGTGGGATTGTGTAAATATTATCAACACACAAGTCTTCATTATTGTCTCATCCACTCCACATGAGCACTTCTTCTAGTAGATGACCATATCAAAAGTAGTAAGGTAGTTTATGTACTCCTTTTAGGTTGATTCCTTGCATTTTCTACATGCCTTGTGTAGAAATTACATGGCATATTGGACAAAATCTTAGCAACAAGTAGAGAACCTCGGGGGGGGGGGGGGGGGGGGGGGGGGGAAGGGGGGTTCACTATATATATAGTCTCTATATAACGTGCGTTCGTGGCCTATTTATAAATATCCTAATCTATGAATTTTTCTTGAATAAAACACAATCCTTTTCTATTCAATCTGTAAGTAACCCCTTTATATGACACCCTTCTGTATGTAAAAAATGTATAAAATTGGTATTTTAAAAACCCCTTATTTTGAACTCATGTTATATATACATATATTCATGAGTGATCCCCCCCCCCCCCCCCCCCCCCCCCCGAGTAGAGAACACAAAACAAGTATGGAAAGAATACAAATTACTTTAATCTCAAATGAACTTATATAAGCATGGCTCTATCCACCCATGCGGTTTCACTTTGGACCATAGATGGAAATCCAAATAGTTAACATGTGAAGAGCTTAAGGGTAACTAGAAGAACTCAGATTGGGTGAAAGATAGATTAATGATGGCTTTGGATTTTATAGCCTATGAAGGTAGTCTAGTCGACTTGTCTGACCATATTATGAGCCCTCCCTTATCGGCTAGGGAATATTCAAAGAGATATTTTCTTTACCCTCGAATCAAGGGTAGCGTTGCAACTTAATGTGTTATGCTTGGAGGTGCTACCAGCATAACGACTCTATCTAACCCAAAGGCTAGATCCATAAAGGTCACCTTTTTTTTATACAAGTCAGGACCCAACCAATGTCCATGCTCACATATGGCTTCTCCTCATAATGGAAACCTTACAACTTAGAGCATCATGGATCATTGGTGGCATCTTACAAGGGTGGGACACTGAGCATATCTCATCCCCCCCTCAATATCCTCAACTACATCCTCAGCTCAAAGTCGAGTGCTTAGAGATGAACTCAAAGTAGATCCTTCCTAAGAGTTTTGATGATGATATCTACTCCATTCTTCATATTATGTTTTTATCTTTCTAACGCACTCACTCAAATAGCATTCTATCTCATGTAAATGATTCTCTCTCTCTAGCACGTAACTTGGGTACATTCATGCAATCATCCCAGAATGGTACACCATGGCCCACATACCTCTCTCTCTCTCTCTCTCTCTCTCTCTAATCACTCCATCTCATAACTCTCTTTGACTTTTTGTTTGTACATGCAATTTCTCTCTCTCACTCTACATTATGTCTTGCTCATACATACATACATACACACATACACACACACACACACACATGCATGCATGCATGCATGTATACATACATAAATGTGTGTGTGTGTGTGTGTATGTGTGTGTTTATAGATCTCAGTCCCTCACTCACTCTCCATGTTTGTCTCATGTATATGATCAGTCCACACTGTATAATAATGCATGACATCCAATTATGACATGTGTTGTAACAAAAACTTCTCTTAAATCCTAAACACACATATCTATCTCTCTCTCTCTCTCTCTCTCTCTCTCTCTCTCTCTCTCTCTCTCTCTCTCTCTCTCTCTCTCTCTCTCTCTCTCTCTCTCTCTCTCTCTCTCTCTCTCTCTCATAATGTGGATGCATGTGCGGCCACTCTATGCTTTTAGAACTTTAATTGCAATGGATTGATAACTCTCTCTCCCCCCTCTCTCCCTCTCTCCTCCCTCGAATGAATTTGATAAAAGGCAATTCATACAATAAATCCAAAGTACAAATTTACATTTATATTGCGTTAAGTTTGGCAATCATGAGTTTTCTTGACAATTTAAGAGAAACAATGTCACCAAAGGCTTGTCAAAATTTTGGCATAAGCTAATAAATTGAATTGTACAATAGTACTTTCTTGACAAAATAAAATTCAATTGTGCTAGGAGGTAGTATTGGTGTTAAATTTCTGGTGATAGTATAGGTCATGTTGGAAAAGTTCTTCTGCTTCCAAATACAATGTGTAAGTTTTCTTTAGTGAGTACAGGTTGGTGTATAAACATGTTGGCATTTGCATCCATTCGAAACACTCAGGGGCATATAGTATAGGTGCTTGCATACCAAATACAATTTTTCTTCTACAACACAATCCATAAAATCCCATCACTTACATGTTGGATTCCTTGCAATGTGCACATCATAACACTCCTAGAAGAAACTTGAGTAAGGTGTCTCTAGTTTGAAAACCTTGTGCTTTAAGGGCTTCACCAATATATGGCCCTTCACAATTTTATCTAGATCCAATATTTTCCTTGAAGCTTGTGAAACAATGCTGTGACTGGTAGTTGACATTACGAAGTGTTTGCCTTTTAAATGTATGTCCTGATAATGATTCCATACTTGTGTCCTTTGCATTTGGCAACATATAAAATATTATTTCTAGGATTTCAAACTTGATGAAGATAGCAACCTTGCACTTTCCCAAAAGTGCATATGATCGGTCCCCATATGGGTTGAGTTTGGGGTTAGTGGGTTGTAATTGTGGTTTACCAATTTGAACCCACTGATCGCAAGACAATATATTAAAATCAAAACCCTTATTGATCAATGGATCAAATGTATGTGTTTGCTTGGTAGTGACAGTCATGCGCACGTAAGTCGGAGCCCTTGCTTCCTCATCTTCATCTTCAATTTCCATGATAGTGGCTACTCGTACATTGATAGGGTTGGGTTTCTATGGGAGCTCCTAGCCATCATGCGAAATTGGTACCAAGGGCATGTAACTAGGCTTACCAATTGCCTTCGTGGCTTGTTTGTACTCCTCATTATCCAAGAATGGCAGATCAATTGTGGCTAGCATGTGCGTCCAATCTTACTCATCCTCATGACAAGGGATATACTTTGTGAGTGGCCCATAAGAGTTCCTTGTGCATCGCCCTTGAGCATGGAAGAGATGGCATCTAAGTAAAATTAACTGGTCTTTGAGGTATCCATCTACACTCTCACTTCTTCCGCTTAATTACCTAAGAAGATCACACCATTGGCCCAGTTCTCTATGACTCACGCATTCCTCATCCAGGGTAAGCCTACCAAGATATTGTAGTCCACTCCCTTTATGACAATGAAGTTCATAGAAAATTGGACACCTACGATCTTCAACTTCTAGTTCTTCAACATTCCAAATGATCTAACCTTCATTCCATTGGCCAATGTAATATTAAACCTAGCATTATCAATAGGTGGGTTACATCAAGCTTGGAGCACTGCATGGCTAAGCACACTAACTCTTGCCCCTGTGTCCACGAGCCCTTTTCATGTGGTATCTCCTAATGCTAGGACCGATAGGACTACATGCATCTCTGTGCCCTCCCAAAAGCATTCATGTGTAACGACTTGGGCAGTGAGTGCGTTGTTAGACTGGGTATCTGAGTTACTGCATCATGATCATGTAGGTTAGCTGCCCCTTGCTCCATTGGTCCTGCAACCCACTACTTGAATCCTTGCCATAGTGTTGGATGTTGCCTAAGCAGATCTCCCAAAAACAAAGTCACAGGGATTGTCACTAACATAGTGAGGAGGTTATCAGCTATCTGCATCTCTCCTATTTCAACACTTCTTAGCCATTGGCCCTGTCTAGTTCACTGGCCCGTGCTTCTAAGCTTTGTCTCTCCAGTACCGGTTGTGGTATTGATAGGTGTCTGGATTTTACCCTTGTAGGTGAAACTGGTATGCTCATCCCAGAGAGCTCATCAATTTCATCCTCTAGGATGGGCTAGCATCTTTCAAGTGTTCTTGGGCCTCTTTCACACACTCCGTGACCTTGTCTATGGCTTTGAGCTGGCATTTTGGGTTGGGATACTCTCCTATCTTGCCACTCCCCTTCTCTGTCATCTTCTCTCTCCGTTTTAAGCGTGACCTTGGTCTCCCTATTCTTCTTCCTTTGCCTACGGCTCTTTTTCCCTATTGAGGCTGTGTCTAAGTTACTAGACCCTGGCAGTGAAGCTTGCCTACTTTGTGTGCGCTCAGGTCATGACATGCAATGGAATGGGTGTGGCCTTACCATTGAGTGTTTCGACACCAAACAACCCCAATGGGACTCATGGCATGATTACCGAGCTAGTGGATGGCTTCCATTTAGGAAAATTGGAGAAGAGATGTGTGATTCCATACTTGGCGCATCTAAGATCAGTCTTGTCTCAATTTTCTTATTCCATTTCATGGTAGCGTGAGGAGATGTGTCCTAGGTGACCGCAAATCCAAAATGAGATTGGCTCTTGGGTTTGCCCTCCTAAGCATTTTCGTCTACGTCTATCTAGTGCCATCACTGCTACTAGTCAATAATCCATTAGGATTGTACTTCCGTGTTGGTCATACGAGACACAAGGGTTCACATAGGGCTTTTCGTCATTCGCCTCCTCCACATAGTCGACTAGCATGTTGCTCGATGGATGGGTTACAAAAGGTTTAGGTGGCCAGGGTATGCCTATGGGGTTTATCTCCATCCTAGGAATGGCTGGTTTAGCATCATTAGAGGTACCAAGAGCCAATGGGGCTCCCCTCCCAAAGAAATTTGGTTGCCTGTTCCCTAGTAGGTAAGGCTAGTTGTACAGTTGCGAATATGGGAGTCTCCTGGGCAGCAGTTTGCAATGCATGGTATCGTGCTATCACAATTGGCACATGGTTGGGACCTAAGGTCTTGACACTCACCTAGTAGGTGGTTTTCGCCACAATACACACATTGGATGTGTGGGCACGTAGGTCTCCTCATGATCTCCTATAGTCTCACTAGCTCCATGTTCATTTGTGCTAGCTCTTGGCTCTTGTAAATACTCTTTCCCTTATCCTAGCTACTTGGGATTCTCGATTACCCGTCTAAGTTTCATTGTCTTCTCCTACTACTGGGTTCGTTTAGTTTCTTAAGTCTAAGTGAATTTCTTAATATTTACAAACAATCCTCAAGTCACCATCACTCTATTTATGTGTGCTATGTGCGAAATCAAGCTTTCAATTCTTCTTCGAGTACACTTCAAGTGTTGAAAAACAATGTGGGTTGCGAATGCAAGATGGAAAATGCATCTCACACTATTCCCCTTTTCGTTCACATCCTAGTGTGGCTCTAAGCATATTCTCTAGTTGTTCCTAAGACTTTTCTAAGATCTTTTACTACTCTTCTATGCTCAGTCAAGGTGTAATGGGGGCTATGAGTTGGTTTTTGGCTCTAAGTGGGATTGGACTCTCGATTAGGCTACTAGAGGTTGCCTCTAGGTCA
Source organism: Lygodium microphyllum (assembly GCF_053477565.2). Taxonomy (NCBI): domain Eukaryota; kingdom Viridiplantae; phylum Streptophyta; class Polypodiopsida; order Schizaeales; family Lygodiaceae; genus Lygodium; species Lygodium microphyllum. Next base: position 123,299,849 of record NC_141151.1, on the reverse strand, counting down.
TAGGTCACAATTTCGTGTGTTCTTGGATTTTGTAACTTGAGTCATTTATCTAGGTTGTTCCATGGTCTAGTTCAACTAGTTTTGATTGAGGGCTCGGTGATTTGTCACTCTCTTTATGCTTTGCCCTGTTGGGGGCTGACTACAAAAATCGCATGGTCCAATTATTTGTGGTTAGACTCTGGCAGTTGGACGGTTTGAGTCCAAGTGGCTATGTCCGATAGGATGGTAGTGATTTGACAAGGATGGTCTGATTCCTAAGTTTGGTCTTGTCCAACAAGACAAAAAAGTGGTCGGAATGGAGTGTTCAATTGGATAGAAAGTCATCCAACTAGTAGTACCAGTTTGATCAGATGGTTTGATTGGATAGCAATCCACTCACTCGGCTTGGTTCAACTCACCAGTCCAAGATCCCAATTTTACCAGTTCGGACTCTTCCACTGGTATAACTCTAAGAGTCGAACACCAATGGGTGCAAAAATGAGCTCCCCCTATTAGTTTTGGGCTTTAGGGTCCTCTCTATCAATCCTTAACCTTTCAATTCCATATCTTGCATGCATTAAACCACAAAACTCATCTTTTCCCTTTTCTTCTACCTGTTTTTCTTGTTTCATAGTAGCAAAACTCTATAGTTCTTTGTAAGTTCTTAGTCCTAATCTACCTCAATGCAACCAAAAATCACAAGGTAACTTCTAGGCTAAAGTAATCTACTTACCTACTCATCAAAAAACTCCGAAGACTTATTTTAAACATCAAGAGCCTAAATGTCCTACCTATATCAAGCATTTGTTTAGGGGTGAAACCCTACTTCAATGCTCGATTCGAAGCACGCAACAACTCAAGGCTTGAATTTGTTGGTCATGGCAACATAACCAAAATGTTGGGAGCTCACGCTCGACCGACAAGACCCATAGACTACTTTTATTTCAAGTGTTTCAAGCTGAGCACTAATGGCCACCTCTCACATAGCCGATGCACTATCCTTGTTTACGAGTGTAGTGAGATTACCTCAATGCCCGATTGAGTACCCTCCTTCCTCATGCACATTGGTAGCTCCATTATTTTTTATGTAGACACAAGCAACCTCAATCCCTCTCCTTCAAGCTCTATCCTCCATAGGCGCATGAGACAAGAGAAGAAGAAGAGAGGAGATGTTGGGATCTTCTCCACCCTGGTCCCTCACCCTCACTCACTCACTCACTCAAGCACCCACAAGAAAGCATGAATGAGAGAAGAAGGACATGGTTGACCATGGCCTAGGCCCTCTGTCTTACTGTCCTCTTATCTTCCTAGCTTTCTTTCTATTGCCTGTCTACCCTTGCAATGTGCACAAGAGGCCGTCTAGCACTCTTTTACAAGGATTTTGGTTGCGCCTTTACATTCAAAGATGTGCCTTCTTTTTTTTAGCACTTTTTTGGCTCTTGCTGTTCCTTTGACTTCTTGTGGCCATGGCTGTGCTTTTGGGCTCTTCCAGGTTTGATTTTCTTCTAGGCCACCTCTTTCAATTCCCGACTCGCACTTTCCCACTTTTTGTGCTTCTTCTTGTATTGAGGTTAACATCCACCACTCTCCAACATGTGGATTTATTCAATAGTCAAATTTGTGCCTTGTGTCACTGGCCATACTTGTGGAATCTTGGGTAGTGCATGATGAATGGAAGAATAAATGTTCCATATATGGTCAATACTATCATTACAAAACCACATGAACTGGCACGGACCACATTCCATGTTGATTGCTAGATTCTTCTCTTGAGCTCGACCACTCCATGATGCCCCAAAACAAAGGTGCAGGCATCCCATGTGTTCTCTTTTTTATTGGTTTTTTGCATTTTCCCTCTCTAGCTCTCAACCATCCTTGACATTGCACACGACTATCAAGTGGAATCCTTCTTGTAGCCCAAACAATGTCATGAAGGACTGTCTCTGCAACCATTTCCTCTGAAGAATTTGGTGATACTACCCTTGATTGGTCGAAAGGCAAAGTGTCCTTAGAGTTTAGTGTTCTTGTGCCCTTTCTTCTAGGTATATTTTTAGCCACATAGTCATGGCTATGAGAGGTGTTGGATTCCTCTCGACCCCACTTTTTCATTAATCTTACATTCTTTGGCTACAGTCACGTTCTCCCCTAAAAAATCAGGACGTTGATGCAATTTAGTTCCCCCTAGCACCTCCTCAATCATCCTTGCTGTTGCCCCATGTGTGAGGCCGATTCCTTGCTCTAGTTAATTGAAAAGCTTCTCTACTATGGGTCCTATACCATGGAACTTTCCACCAATGAATGCATGTTGCTATGTGCTCTTGTAGTAGAGCTTTGGCAAAATCACTCACAAATGCATTGTTTAAGCTCTTAGAGCCCTTGAATCCCTCCCCTACCAATCAACTTGCATGCATTATGCATGGATCTGCTAGATCCGTGGTTGGTATATGAGCAATGTCCTCCACCACCTGGACAAAAATACAACATGAGAGGGTATGGAGCATAAGAAAACAAATGCACCACACATCACATCCTACTATTATGAAATACTCTTACCCTAGCAAAGCATTGTCTCCAATGTTGATATCTGATATGCCACCAACTAAGCCAACAATCCATTGTTGGTATATTGCAATCGGCAACCATTTGTGAGGCCCACCAAGCTCGAATGAATCAATATTTCATTGTTGCATCATCTTCCATGGCTGCACACCTCCACATGTAGCACAAGTCCTTATGCTCATCTTGGAAACTCTTGTGCACATACTATGATGTGTTTATTTGGAGACATTTTTTCCAATGAGATAAGCAAGATCTCTCCCTTCCTTGCATTAGGTTTTTTGGACCACAGTTAAACAATGTGCACATGGCCCTCTAATTGGTGGCTATCTCATCAACCATGAATCCTTGAAAATAAGTGCTTGGGTGGTCACATTTCTCCGTCACCTCATTCATCTTTGTCCAAAAACGAGCTTGTGTATCTATCCTCTTTCTTCATCTCACATACTGCTAGAGTCATCAACTTTTATATCTTATAGAAAGATAAGTAGGAATGAAAGAGTATGGAGAACTATGTTCATTAAGTTCATGTTGTGATGGTAGACTTGAGTAAGAGAAACTACCTTGGGTCATACACATGTGCTCTTATGGTGGTCCAATCATTAATGCAATGCACACAGTCAAAGAATATTGAGGTATGGCATAGGTCCCCAGGTCCCTAGTGTGATTCCTTCATATACAATTCACTAAGTCAATCCCTGAGGCTAGCCCAATTGTTGACATTTTGAATATAAAGCACCTACTATCATTCTCAACGGCCTTTTGAGAAAATAGGCTTCCATGAAAAAATTTGTATGCACAATATTTCTTTTACTTTAGAAGACAACATTCCATCCCCTAATTGCTCTTATCATATGGTGCATGGACCATATATTTGAACATACATACATGGAATATTTATCTTCATATGCATGGCTTTTAATGATATTTTGGGATGTATTGCGAATGGAATAATATGTTACTTGTTGAGGGTTTGGAGTTCCTTGAGAATCATCGAGAGTTCAATGTTAGACCTTGGAACACCTTGCTCACGAACAGGGCCTCGTCACTAGCCTTCTAGCCACACTCATTTGTAGATGTCAAGGTCTAGTCACTCTTCTTACAATTTTCTCTATGCTCTTTCACGCCACTTTGTTAGCTCTGTACATGACTCTTTGCACCTCATAGTTATGTGTGCCTTGATGGATGAACATTCTTGACATTAGGCTCACTCACATCACATAATAAACTACACACTCGCACCGGGATAGTGGGATGGGGGGTTTTTATAATAGAAGTATCCAAGGCTTTTGAGACCATCGACTAACATTTTGATAGTCTGTATGCATATATTAATTTTACTATCATGGCATGTATGGGGACTTGATCTCGGGGAAGTTACTATATGTATATCCTCTACATCACGTGCGTTCAAGTCCTATTTCTAAATATCCTTATCTGTGAATATTTCTTGAATAAAACATAGCCATTTTCTATTCATTTTGTAAATAACCCCTTTATATTATGCCCTTCTGTATGTAAAAAAATGTATAAAAATGGTATTTTAAATATATCTAATTTTGAACCCATGTGATGCATCTATATATTCATGAGTAACTTACCCGAGGACTTGATTAGTATGATTTACTTCTAATAAGGTACATAACCAAGTTATGTGACTCCACAATCATTTTAATTGTAGTGGAGTGAGTGAAGAATCTTGTACCTATCCATGCCACCTAGTTTTGGGAGCGAGAAATCGATTGACCAATACAATTTCTATTGGACACTCTAGTTCTCCAATTCATTTGCTTCCGTAAATAGTACCAAGAAATGCCATTGATGTTGATGCGGGTTTTGTCAAGCAATGGCCATCGTACTTTTTCTCCATTGGACACATATTGTCTACTACTGGTGGAAGCTCGTACAACACATCACCATCATACAAAATTGGGATCTCCTCCACTCTCTCTATAGTGCTCACATTTTAAAGAAAATTACATAACACTTAGTGTCAACCCCGTGAAGACATTATGTACCCTTCAAGAGAAGGAAATTTGATATTTTTCCAGCTAATCTAATTTAATGAGCACATACATTGTTTTGTCGTGCCCTTCATAAAGTAGAGTGATTGCTTTGATAGTACTACTTCTTAAGCTAGATGTTAGAATTATCACTTAAAATTTTACAAACTTGGTTAGGCCTAAAATTTTCATGATATTTCCTCTCCTTGTGGTGAGCACTTCTTGTGGTAGACCACTAAGTTAGCAATAAGATTACCAATGTAGTCCTATAGAGTTGAAATCTTCCATGGATCTACATAAGAGATTCTCCTTGCCTTGATGCAAACTTATCTATATATAGTACATCTTGAATGAAACAATCAAGTTTAAAAACATGATAAGAAACAAACCTAGAGTTATTGTAATGTGATGAAACTTGATGGTAGGGTGCATCGGGTCCCTAGAGATCTATCGGTGAAATCTTGGCCAAAAATGATGCATATAGCTACCTTGTCTTAAGCTTGATATCTGTTGGGCCATTAAAATAATGCATGCAGCTACCTTGTTTGAAGTTTGGTATCTAGGGCAACTTTTTTAATAGAAAAGTGGCCCTAGATGCTAGATTTCAAATAGAGAACAATTGTAGACATTATTTTTTACCATGATTTCACTGATGGACTCAAGGAATCCAATTCACCCTACCATCAAGTTTTATCATATAAAAATATATGATAGTAAAAAATATTACTTTTTTAAAATCTTCTTATATCTTTGTTTTCTCATATGTTAAAGAGACACCTCTCTAGGTAGAGAGATCAACAAACTCCCTAGTAGAAAGCTAGGACCTTATTTGAATAATTAGGGCAAACTAAGGCCACAAACCTCATGCTTTCCCACTACCATACATCCACAACTACTTATTAGATTTTTTCGTATTTTTCTAAGGCGTGTTTCTATTTTTCTCTTATTTTTCTTCCCTTTCACTCTATTTTTCTAATAAAAATATTGATATATTTTCAGAGCCATGACTCTTGATTCTTAGAAGAGCAGTAATATAGATTTTATTGGCATTTTATCCCATGTGTATTGGTTTATCCCACCCGAAAACACCAAAAATCCCATTTTTCACATAGAGACCGTATTTTACAGGTTTCTAAAAATTATTTTCAGCAATTTGACTTTATGTTTTTTTATTTTTTCACTTTGCAAGCATAGGATAAACAGTACACAACATGTCTACCAATTTTCACTCCATAAGAACTACATTGGCTCAATCAAATATAAAAAACAAGCAATTTTCCTTTGAAAAATAGAGTTACCGATTTTTTCCTCCTTTGCGGGTTTTAAAATCTAATGCCGGACTGCAAATTAGGCCTTATTCAAGGCTCAACCCACCTCCAAATAGCCAACTCTAGCCCTCCATCGATTCGGGGGTGATTCGGTACCATGTCGACGGACAAGCATCCTTCAACCAGTTCTCTTCTTGATTCTTCCCACATAAATTGCCTCTTGGAAGAGAGAGAGGGAGAAGAGAGAAAGACTGATTTTCATCCTCCATATCGAGGCAGCTATCTCACGCGCAGAGATCGTTGATTTGAAGTGTAAAGAAGAGGGAGATCAGGTATGTAATCTATTGGGAGGGTGCATTGAAGCTCTACAACCCCCCTCCCAAAAAAATCATCGCCTCATCCATGGCATTTTCCTAATGTGTGCCAAAAAAAAAGTCCCCCCCATGAAAATAAAAAATTAAGGGGCCTCCAAAGGGAGCCCCCAAAAGTCACATCATTTGGCCCTTCCAAAGTCCATTTCCACTTAGCCATTTGGTCTTGGCCCTCCTTTCTGGTCTATCTCCCGCATCCGGCCTCGGATTTGACATCTAAAAAATTTTGGGCATTCGACTCTTGATTTTTAGAATAGCAAAAATATAGATTTTATTGGAAATTTATCCCATGTGTATTGGTTTATCCCACCCGAAAAGACAAAAAACCCCATTGTTCTCATAAAAAATGTGTTTTACAGGTTTCTAAAAATCATTTCCAGCATTTTGACTTTAGATTTTCTGATTTTTTTTACCATGCAAGCATAGAACAAACACTACAAAGCATGTCTACCAATTTTCACTCCATAAGAACAACATTGGCTCAATCAAATATATAAAATAAGCAATTTTCCTTTGTAAAATAGAATTACCAGTTTTTTCCTTCTTTGGAGGTTTTAAAATCTGATGCTAGACTACAGATTAGCCCTCATTTATGGCTCAATCCACCTCTGAACAGCCAATTCTAGCCCTCCATCGATTTGGGGGTGATATGGTACCATGCCGGACAAGCATCCTTCAACTGGTTCTCTTCTTGATTCTTCCCACATGAATTTCCTCTTGGAAGAGAGAGAGGGAGGAGAGAGAAAGATTGATTTTCATCCTCCATAACTAGGCAGCCATCTCATGTGTAGAGACCGGCGATTGGAAGCATAGAGAAGAGGGAGATCTGGTATGTAATCTGTTGGGGGGGGGTGCATTGAAGCTCTACAACCCCCCTCCCAAAAAAAACCCCCCCTCATCCATGGCGATTGGAAGCATAGAGAAGAGGGAGATCAGGTATGTAATCTGTTGGGGGGGGGGGGGGTGCATTGAAGCTCTACAATCCCCCTCATCCATGGCGTTCTCCTGATCTGCGAGATGGCCAAAAAAAAAAACAGCCCCTCCCCACCACGAAAATAAAAAATTATGGGGCCCTGAAAGGGAGCCCCCAAAAGTCACATCCTTTGGCCCTTCCAAAGTCCATTTTAACTTGGCCATTTAGTCTTCACCCTTCTTTCTGGCTTATCTCCCGCGTCATGCGGCCTCGGATTTGGCCATTGAAAAATTTTGGGCATTTGTCTCGAAGTCCCCCACTGTCGAGCATCTCGAGAAGTCCCGTCTAATAGTCAAAAAAATTATGAAATTTTTCCAACTGCCACTCGATGGGTTTTTAAAGCACTTTTGGGCATTGCTACTTAAAATTGTATTGATTAAAGCTAGCGCCTTCAATGAAGTCTATTTTTCCTTTGAAATTCAAAATTTTTGGCTATTTTGAAGCACTTCTTGGTGTAAAAAATCATATGTCATTGGCGACCACGGGATAGAGCCACTCAGCCCGTCGAATCCCACGAACAGATCTGCACAAAAACAACAAAAGGATGCATCAAGCTGATACAAAATAGATACGCATCAAAACACACCAGAGCTCTCACCCTACCCCTTGACAAAACCAAGGCATGAAATCCACGAGGAGTAGGCCTAGCATAATCTGATAAAAATCCTAGAGCTAGTCACTAAGCAATTGTTCCAACACAGCCAAGCTAAAAAGAACTATCAAAGAGGGCATCCTAAGTGGTGGTCTAAACTACCTACTCAACTAGGAGCTCCTACTAGGCGAGGACTCCTATAGCCTAATCAACAAATATGATCTTTTAGCACATTGGTCCTTTACCCTCTTATTTTCCATACTCAGGCGTGTAAAAAGGAGGGAGTTGAGCATAGTGACCCAAGGAGAACAAGGCATCAGCCTTAGGTTTTATCTTAGTACCCAAGAACCTACCAAGCCCTCACGAGGTGACACTTAATCCTTTTCTAATGCTCACTTTTATTTTCGCTCCAACCTTCTGATCTTATTCTTATTTTTCTAGCTAGATGCCACCCCTAGAAAGACAAGGCATTGGCCTTGGGTCTAACTCGTCCCCAGGAACCTACTAGGCCTTGCAAGGCGATAAACAACTGCTCAAGGATTTTTCTTTCTTTCTTTTTCTATATTTTTTTAATAGGGGTTAGACCCCTCTTTACACACCTCCATATATTCATAGATTTTCTCTCACATATTTAGGGTTCTATTTCTTTATATCATCATTTTAGTAGGCTTCTCTAACTGCCTCACACTAACAGGACCTCCTAGAATGGTTGCCTCGTAGGTTAGCAAAACAAAGTCACTAGAACTTCCTTCGAAAACAAGTCTTTCACTGCCTGACAATTCCTTTGCAGGAGGCAACGACTACTCAGACATACCAAACCTAAACCTGGGACGTCATGCCTTGATTGCCGGTCCCCAACAAATAAAAAGTACCCCCTTACACATGTATTGCTATTTGCTTAAGGGAAAAAAAAAACTGGGAAAGGGGACAAAACCACCTAGAATGGCCACAAGAAGCTCCTTTGCAACAAAGGCTCCCTCCAACGACTTCATCAACCTGTATGATGAAATCACTAAAACAACAAACCATTAACCGTACTTGCACCAAACAGACATAGGGCCCTCTTGGCCTAAAGAAATAATACATTTTTACTGCAAACTAACTGGCCTTCTTGGCCTAAAGAAGTCAAACATTAAAACCTTAAAACAACTGGCCCTCTTGGCCTAATGAAATCAAACAAAGCAGCTCATATAGATCCCTCCTTGGAAGAAGGAAAATATATGAAAATACGCTCTATTCCAAGGGGAAAAATAGGGCTCTCAACCCTAAACTAAATGCATCAAATTGTGGCCCATACCTCCTGCACATATAGCAAGAGGCATACGCATAACATGTCGTCTCACCAACCTATGGGTCGAGGATAATAGTGGTAGATGAGTCTGGGCTCCTCTTCGCATTACCCATATCAACCATCACTTGTCATATAGCGCGTGGTCTGATAACATTTCCCACAAATGACCAAGTCCTGTCTCATGATCAAGAGCAACATTCGCACTAGGACCACCGTTGAAGAAGAGGTCCTCTTCACAACCAAAATTGTCTAGTGAATCTACAAACTGATTCCAAGAATGTGGAATCAGCTGAAGAGATATGCTCTCAAATTCATCAAGTAGGGTTATAGCAGTTTGATGATACATATGAAGAATAGGATTCCAAATTGTATATGTCTCATTGAGTGGATTTAAGATCACCCTTTTACTAACAACTGCCGAATACCACCTTTCTTTGCAATATTCAGTCCCATAATCAGGCTTTATACTCCGCCATGTTGTTAGTGAGTCCTACCCTGAGATAAGCAGCTAATTTTATTATAACTCTACATCGGGGATCTTCGATAACTACACCAATACTCCATTCTTTATTAGGGCCCCTGGACACCCCATCAAAATATAATGTGTATGCCCACAATGGGTTTACACAGCCAGCCATCCAGAACTCCCCTATTCGTAATTATGATAGTCAAAGTTCAACATATTGAGAGGATGAACTAACGGCTCCATCCCACCTTCATCATTTAAAACTACCTATACACTTGTAAAAATTTGCAAATAGTGATGATAGAAGACCTTAATCTCCCAAATAAATGTCCTGTCGTCTTGCTGCTCAATCACTTTATAGCTTTACTCCACCAGATGAGCTTTCCCTGATGATATCGCTGCTCTAAGTACGAGTGCTCCAAATAAGGGATCAGTCGACCCATCAAGCTCTATCGATGTTTCCTTGCAGATGTCTGAATAATCATGCATAGACCTGCAAGGCACTTATGTCATTAGCGCTGTCAAAAAATAATAAGGTTTAATCTTATTAAGATTAACATTATTCTTAAACTCCACACCCTCAAGATCTGCCAATAATACTGTGAATTTATTCTTCCTGATCTTGACAATCCTATAAGGACCATCCCATTTGGGCTCCAGCTTTCCTGGAAATAATTCTCTATGCGCATCATAGTACAACACTAGCTGTTCTTTCTTAAAAGTGTATTTCTTTGCTTTTAGGTCATGGAGCTGCTTCATCCGGCGGTTGGTCACCTCCTGATGTAGCAAGCTCTAAAATTTAATCTCCTTGAGGTGGGGTGCCAGAGTCGTAAAGCGCTCTAAGAGAGCATCCCTGTCAACCAAAGAATGATTGATCGTGAATCTTATCGTCGGCAACTCGATCTCTAGAGGTAGGATGCACTCCTCTCTATATGCTAACTTGGATGGGGTGTGACTAGTAGCTTGTTTGAATGTCATATTTGTTAGAAATCAAGCTCACCGTCAGTGTGTCTTTATCTATGACCGACATCTATGACAGCTAGAGTGTGCAGCTGTCTACATGTGACTACATTAAATAAGTCGGGTTAGTAGTCAGTTAGTGACCTGATTAGAGTTAGTTTGTCTAGTCTACACTTACACTAGGTCACTTTATCCTTGTATTGTGTGTGCTTTTCAGTTTGGAGTGTGGAAAATGAAGAAATGACTTTGAGAGCCTGAAGGCTCATGACAATGGAGTTTCCCTGTCTCTCTATCTCTCAACTTTGAACATGGTATCACAGCTTGAATTGGTGGAGCTCTTGGAGCTGGAGGGAGTGAAGATGATCTGTAGAGTTGAAGACTTGTGTCATTTTGTAAAACAGGCTGAATGCCATTGTAAACTGGAAGGTATGCATTGAGTGATTGCCTACTCTATGGTTCAAGCTACAAGTTGTGGCTTGTTTAGAGCCTTGTGAAGGGGGTATTAAGCACTAGTGTGTGCTCCATCAGGATCAACCTCATCAAATCAATCTGCTGGAGCAGAGGATAGATCTGTGCAAATTGCGCTTGAGTCTGCAGACATCTTTGTGGGCTGGAAACATCACATGCAAGTGATATGAGTGGGATAAATGCCTGACAGAGACTAGTGGAAAGTACTTGAAGAGTACAAGGTGTGAATGCTTATGTGAGAGCTCACTTATGAGCTGAAAACAGAGATTACATGTCTTTCATAAACAGTGGCCTACTGTATACAGCCAGTACAAAGCATATACACTTGTCTGGCATGAGCTTGAAGCACTCATACATACCCAGAAGCATCACTGGAACCAAGATGTATGTCAAGAAGCCATATGTACCGGATGTAATGCATTTGAGCTGAAGTTGCTCACTGAAATCACTTAGATCTGAAGTATGTTAGTGGCTGAAAACTGTCATACACTGTCAATGACAAGCATTGTGTGTTACTGAAGCAATACAGGTCATCTTGGGGGTTCTATCATCTATATGAACTGGCCTATACATGCTGAATGTATGGAGGATTGAAGCAAGCAATGAGAATCATTGAAAACTGAATTCTGAAGCTGAAGTAAATGCAGTCACACTGTCTTGGTTAATTACAAATAGTTCATGAATTTTATGCCATTGGTCTCAACGAAGACAGGTTGTCTCTGCCTACTCAGATGCTCATGTATTAAACTTGCCACTACAAAGTAAATGTATGACATGATTGGAAGACATTTTGGAGCTGCGTGGAGTCTATTATGCTGAATTTTGGTTGACTACAACCTGCAACTGAATTTGTTGACACTTATATGTGCTGGTTATGCACTGTTCTGTGCCTCTATGCTCATGTCTTGACTGCCAAATGTACTAGCAGCTATCGGGGAGTTTTTGGAACATGTATGACATGATTACCACTCAATTTTTGGACTTGAAATTGCTACTGGTTACTCACAGTTTACAGTTTTTAGACTGCATGTATGTACCCTGGCAGTGAGGTTATAGAAGCTTAAGCTGAAGCAAACACATAGCTTATGTATTGACAGTTATATCTACAGTTGAGACCACTTGTTTGTGGGTGGTTTTGGGGGTGTCAGTGGACTAAAATACCTTTTTTTTTTCTAAAATTTAGTGCAGAAAACTGTCATAAACTATTACGGACTGAACTTGGTCAGTCATACTTATTGGTCTGCAGGGAGTCAGGCACTTGATAGACAGTCTATTGCATCATGGCTAATGCACATGGGAGTGACAATATCACTCAGATAGTTGGAGAGAAGTTGGGCAACAAGAACTTTGCATTATGGAAATTCAAAATGAAAAACTTTCTGGTTGGCAGAGGTTATTGGGATCTATGTACAGGAGATGAGGCTGCTCCTGAGTTGCCTGCACACAATCCAACAAATGAACAGAAAAGAGCTTATAGGCTATGGAATGAAAGAGCATGCAAGGTGCTGCATTGGTTTTATTTATGTATATTTGATGCTATGGTAATTCAAATCACTGGATGTGAGACTTCGAAGGATGCTTGGGACATACTAATGAAAAATTATGGAACCATGACACATGCAAGGAAGATCCAGTTGAAACAGCAGTTCAACAACATGTCTAGGAATGGCAAGAGCATCCAGGTGTATACCACGAAGATCAAGACCATAGCTGATCAACTTGCTACCATTGGCTCAAGTGTATCAGAAGATGATATGATTGCTATTGCCTTGAATGGCTTAGGCAAAGAGTAAAAAGCTTTTGACACTTCCATTTCTGTTCAGAGAAGAGCCCCCTAGCTGGGAAGAGCTAGTTGCCTTGTTGCTGCATGAGGAAGTCAAACTTGGTTTGAATACAGGTTCCAGTGCATCTCAGAATAGAGACACTGTGTTATACTCTAGCCAGCGTGGCAGAGGATCTAGAGGTCGTGGTTCATTTCGAGGTCGTGGTGACACTCGTAATGCTTATGGACAGTAGCAGCAGCAGAGTAATTGGCATGGTGCAAATACACAAGGCCAGCGTGGATCTGGTGGGTTTAGAGGTAGGGGGAGATCACCCCGAGGTAGAGGTGGTGGATCTGGTTCATGGCAGTCATCTGATCAATCCAACAAGGACAAGGATTGCCATTATTGTGGCCGGTATGGGCATATTGCAAAGGATTGTTACAAGAAGCAGGGAGATATGAAGGCAAAGGGTAGACAGCATGGGCACTATGCATCTTCCAGTGGTGCTCATGATGAGCCAGTTGATAGACTCTTTTCCATGCAGCATGTATCCAGAAATGTATTGAGACATGATAGAGATGACAGATGGTACATTGACTCTCGAGCGTCAAACCACATGACAAAAGTAACAGGTTTTAGAGAACCAAGTAAGTTTGATGAAGTAGTTGAAGATGAGAATTGGCGTGCTGCTATGGATGAGGAATATTCGGCTTTGGCTGAAAATGGTACATGGGATTTGGTACAATTGCTTGAGGGCAAAACACCTATTGGATGCAAGTGGGTGTATAAGGTGAAATGTAAATCAGATGGATCATTGGAAAGATACAAGGCCAGGCTGGTTGCAAAAGCGTATGCGCAGCAGTATGGTCTTGATTATGAGGAGACTTTCAGCCCTGTAGCAAAGATGGCTACAGTTAGAACAATGATTGCTTTGGCAGCAGCTAGAGGCTGGAAACTATGGCAGATGGACGTAAAGAATGCATTTCTCAATGAAGAATTACAGGAAGAGGTTTACATGGAACAGCCTGAAGGTTGTGTACATCCAGAATTTCTAGCACATGTATGTCGGTTGAAAAAGGCATTATATGGGCTGAAACAGGCACCCAGAGCATGGAATGCTCGCATCAGTAGTTATTTGCAGCAACATGGTTTCTGATTGGGAGATGCTGATGATCATAGTCTGTTTGTGAAGAAGACAGATAGTGGCTATGTTTTCCTAGCTGTCTATGTTGATGATTTAATCATTACAGGAGATGATGAAAATGGGATTGCTGAAATAAAGACATGTTTACAGGCTGAGTTTAAGGTCAAGGACCTTGGAGAGCTGAAATATTTTTTGGGGATTGAGGTTGTCTCTACACCTCAAGTCATATGCCTGCTACAGAAGCAGTATGCTCATGACATGTTACAGAAATATGGTATGGCTGATTGCAAGCCTATGGATACACCTTTAGAGCAGAATGTCAAGCTGCAGATTGATGTTGGGACAGAGATTGAGAATGTTACTATGTACAGACAGATGGTAGGCAGCTTGATCTATCTCACGATCACTAGACCTGACTTGAGTTATGCTATGGGGCTGATCAGTCAGCTCATGCAAAAGCCTCGGAAACCACACTTGGATGCAGTCAAGAGAATTATGAGATATGTAAAGAGTACTACAGATCATGGGCTATTTTATGCATATGGGAAACCCCTTGACTTGATGGGGTACACTGATGTTGACTGGGCTGGTTGCATGTATGACAGGAGGTCAACCAGTGGCTATGCATTTGGAGTGGATAGTAGCATGATCAGTTGGCAGAGTAAGAAACAGCCTATAGTTGCATTGTCCAGTACGCAAGCAGAGTATCGTGGTGCGGGCTTAGTGGCCTCTGAAGCTAAGTGGTTACAGAAGTTACTGAATGACTTGGAAGTACACTTGGACAGTAAAGTCAAGCTGTACTGTGACAATTTGAGCAGTGTCATGTTAGCAAGCAATCCTTTTTATCATGCAAGATCAAAACACATTGAGGTTCACTACCATTTCATCAAGGAAATGGTTTTAGCAGATCAGATTGACTTGGAGCATGTGAAGACTGAAGACCAGGTAGCAGACATCTTTACCAAATCACTTGGTAAAGATAAGTTCATTCACTTTAGACAGCTACTTGGAGTGATGCAAATGATTTGAGTTTTGTTTTTGAGCTTGAGGGGGAGTGTTAGAAATCAAGCTCACCGTCAGTGTGTCTTTATTTATGACCGACATCTATGACAGCTAGAGTGTGCAGCTGTCTACACTTGACTACATTAAATAAGTCGGGTTAGTAGTCAGTTAGTGACCTGGCTAGAGTTAGTCTATCTAGTCTACACTTACACTAGGTCACTTTATCTTTGCATTGTGTGTGCTTTTCAGTTTGGAGTGTGGAACATGAAGAAATGACTTTGAGAGCCTGAAGGCTCATGACAATGGAGTTTCCCTGTCTCTCTCTCTCTCAACTTTGAACAGTATTGTATGCCCATTGTATGCCCACATTGCCATGTACAACTTCATGTCCTAATCTCATTTCTTTTCCGATACTACCTTAGACAGAATGCTCACAAGCTGCTTGTTGATACTCTCAACCTACCCATTGACTTGTGGATTATAAGGGGTTGTTTTATTGTGCTTGATGTACCAAGCCTCAGTTAGGCTTTTTATCACTTTGTTCAAAAAATGCGTCCCGCGGTCCGATGCTATTACTTTTGGTGGACCAAATTGACATACTATTTTCTCTAATAGGAAATTGGTGGTTTCATTTGCATCGTCTTTCCATGTTGCACGTGCTTTCAACCACTTAGTAAAATAATCAGTCGCTACGATAATATATCTTTTATGTGCAATAGACGACAGAGTAATAGGGCCCACAAAATTGAGCCACTACTTCTCGAACGGAAGGATCACCATAATAGGAATGAGTGGTCGCTTTCTATTCTCTCGGTCATCATGTCGTTGGACACACATTGCATCTTTTAATGTACTCAAATGCATCTTGGAAGATGGCCGGCCACCAATATCCTGCCCTTAAGGCTTTTTGCGCAGTTAGTCAACCAACAAAATGGCATCCGCAAGCAGAGTCATGGCACTCTTCTAAAATGAAAGGGACCTTGTCAGGGCTTCTGCATCGGTAGTAGATATCGTCTACCCCTTGTCGATACAGCGTGCCTGCGATTACTGTGAATTTTAAATCCTACTGCTTAATCTTTTACTTTTTTGACTTTGATAGACCAACTCCAGTCTCTCCCATCGACAATTAATGCGTTATCACTGCATACAGGAGAGAATAGATGCCATGTCAATCTTGAACAATGAGTCCTAGTCACTACCTTTAGCTAGAGCTTCCTTTGGCTCCCCAAAGTCCACAAGGCACTCTACAATACCTTGCAACCTAGCTGGCTTGCTCTTAACCTCGTAGTCAAACTCTTGCAAAGTGATTAACCACTTTGCCAAATGGTTGGGCAGTTGTAGCTTATTCATTAGCAGTCATAGCCCTTGCGCCTTTGTATAAAGGACAACCTTCTCATAAAGGATGTAGTGCCTGAACTTTTTAGTCGCAAAGACCATTGCAAGGCACAACTTTTCCATATAAGTATAATTAATTTTGGATACACCAAGCTTTTGACAGGCAAAAGCAATCAGACAATATTACTTCTCTTCCCACATCTGTGCTAAACAACAACTAATGCTATACATGGTAGCTGCTAAAAAGATATAAAAAATTTCGCCCCTTTTCGTTGCTTTTAGCACAGGTGCTCTTGCGAGTTCCTGCTTTACATCCTCGAAAGCCACCTTATACGGGTCACTCCATAACAAATAGTTGAAGGATAACACATTTTTCAATGTTAATATTCTTTCTACCAAAGTGTTTATGAACCAAAAATATAGCTTTTATTGGCATTTTATCCCATGTATATTGGTTTATCCCACCTGAAAACACCAAAAACCTCATTTTTCTCATAAAGACCGTGGTTTACGGGTTTCTAAAAATTATTTCCACCATTTTGACTTTATATTTTCTGATTTTTTCACTATGCAAGCATAGAACAAACACTACAAAGCATGTCTACCAATTTTCACACCATAAGAATAACATTGGCTTAATCAAATATAAAAAACAAGTAATTTTCCTTTGTAAAATAGAGTTACCACTTTTTTCCTTCTTTGCGGGTTTTAAAATCTGATGCAGGACTACAGATTAGCCCTCATTCAAGGCTCACTCCACCTCTAAACAGCCAACTCTAGCCCTCCATCGATTCGAGGGTGATCTAGTACCATGCCGGACAAGCATTCTTCAACTGGTTCTCTTCTTGATCTTCCCACATGAATTTCCTCTTGGAAGCAAGAGAGGGAAGAGAGAGAAAGACTGATTTTCATCCTCCATATCTAGGCAGCCATGTCATGTGCGGAGACCGGCGATTGGAAGCGTAGAGAAGAGGGAGATCAGGTATGTAATCTATTGGGGGGAATGCATTGAAGGTCTACAACCCCTCTCCCAAAAAAAACATCGCGTCATCCATGGTGTTTTCTTGATCTGTGCCAAAAAAGAAATAGCTCCCCCCACGAAAATAAAAAATTAAGGGCCCCCCAAAAGTCACATCCTTTGGCCCTTCCAAAGTCCATTTCCACTTGGCCATTTGGCCTTGGCCCTCCTTTCCGGCCTATCTCCCACATCTGACCTCGGATTTGGCCACTGAAAAATATTGAGCATTTGTCTCAAAGTCCCCCACTCTCAAGCATCTCTAGAAGTCTCATGTTATAGTCACAAAAATTATGAAAATTTCCCAACTGCCGCTCAATGGGTCTTTAAAGCACTTTTGGGCATTGCCACTTAAAATTGTACTAATTGTAGCTGCCGCCTTTAACGAAGTCTATTTTCCTTTGAAATTCAAAAATTTTGGCTATTTTTAAGCACTTCTCAGTGTCAAAAACCATCTATCACTAGCATCGGATGCACATCCACGTAATCATTATCAATGAGGTCTTCCATCAAATCCATGATCAAGGTGGAGAATAACTTTTCTTTCTTCATTTCAAAGTATGATAGTATGTCCAATAGAAGCATGTACTGTATATCATATATTTCAATGGGCATCAAGGAGGCAAGGTTGGATTTGTTAACTTATGGCTCTTCTAAAAGAGGATGCCACCGTAAGAGCCAACCCTTGCTCTGACACCACTTAACTTATGGCTCTTCTAAAAGAGGATGGCACCGTAAGAGCCAACCCTTGCTCTGACACCACTTAACATTCCTCTTTGAATATTTATTAGCTATTTAATTTGTTATTCTCCCTTGTACATGATAGAAATAATATATGCAATTGTATGTTCATTGTTGTCCTCTTATATGGGTGTATCCAATGCAATGAGGTAAATCACCAACACACAATCGCATCCCATGAGGTCCAAAGGTATTGTACTTTTTATACTACCCATGGAAATAGTGCATGATGTGTGTGAAAGATCCACATGGACAAAACGCCTATTTACCACTTTTTGGTAATTCTTCCATGTTTAAAATACCATGAGCTATTCTAGAGAAACCAAGTCATAGCATATCCCTCAATCAATTATACACCAGTTGTGCCAATGTTACTCAAAAAGTTTTCCAAGTCCTAAAGGGGGAGATCCAATGGTGAGAGTATGCATTCAAGGTCAAAGTTCTTTGAGAATATCTCAAAGATCTTATCACCTTAGCTAGTAAAGCAAGTCTCATAAATCCACATATCAAAGTGTACACAAGCATCTATTCCAACAAGGAGGACATATATGGTAGATGTAAAAAGATAAAGACAGAATGCATAAATTAAAACAATAAAACAAGAACTAAGGTGGTTCCACCTTAAAAACCCTAAGTTTTAAACCATTAAAGGACTATTTATATAGGATGTTTACTTCTAGATTTACTTAACATTTTGTAAAGTTAAAATGCACATGTAGATGTGTTGATATGACAATTGCACATTATATCAACCTTGATCTAGAAGGAGCCCCCTCCCTCCTCATTACATAGGTATACACATGTATGCCATATGTCAACAAAAAGGTGTTATGTATGCTAAAAAATTTCATTATAAATTACAATAATAATTACACACTCTATCAAATAACATTGGAAGGGAGGCACCATCTCCCCATCCTCCAGTGGATGCTTGGATATATGCATCTTATCTCGATAAAAAGATGTGTGTATATTCAAAAGAATCAAAGTTAGGATAGGTGTTTCTCTCTTCTAGTGTGTAGTTAGGTATATACATCTTATCTCAAATTTTAATGTACCTATACACATACACTGTTGTAATAGTTTTCAATGTGATTGCATAAACATAGAAAAAGATAAAGAACAACAAAAATCTAAAATATTGCAAGTGTATGATTTTACAAAGAGATAGTATTCCATTATCCAAAAAATTCCAAAAGTTTACAAATGTTAGATATTCCAACTTGTGGAGTTATAATTTTTAGGAGACTCTATAATTTCTATTATACTTGGAGCCACACTCTTTCTAATCAAAATAGTATCCTCAACTTGACTTCAAACCTTTTGTCCATCTAATTTAAAATAGAAGCTAGTATTAACATTGTGATTTTGTGGTGCATTATACTCAAGGGCCAATCATCCTCCATCTCAAACAGTTGGGGCTCCTAGACCTCACAGATGATAGTAACATCCATAGATACGCTTTTATATATATCTTGATCAAGGCACAACCACTCACCATTGAGCCTCCTCCATCTACAATACTTGAGCACTAGACATAAAGTCTGTCATATGAAAAAGCACCTACAACTAAGAAGGAAAGTTAGTTGATCCATCCAAAAGTAAGAAAATATTCAACCAAGAGAGTAGTAATTTTACTTGAAAGCCATGTGCCTTGTTTTGTGACTAGACACTCTACCATGTTAGGACTAGTAGTGATTCTGGATATTCAAGTTTTATAAAGAGTCCTTGTTGCATACTCCTCTACGTATTTCTTTATAATGTATATATTTTTGGTACATGTCAAGCTCTAAGATTTCTTGAATATATATGCAAAAATTACTATTAATAAGCAACAACTTAGGTGTACACTCTTTGACCTAATGCTTAGCTTAATAGAGTTCAATATATCTACCAAAATTTATGTTATACACGTGCAAAATATCACTTATACACAATGGCTATTCTATGTTATTGAGATTTGGTATGTGTATAGACTTAAGGGTTCTATGTTCTTGACCCCCCTTAGGCAACATGTACTTGGAGTCATGAAAAATATAAGGTTCTTTATGAGTTTCTTGGTTGCATCTCCCTCAAAGAGCAATCTATCAATTTTGAGCTACTAACACTTAAAAGAACCTTTGAAACTCTCAACATTTTTCGACTCACAACAATCTAGAGGATACACTTCTATAAATATGAAACACTTAGTTACATAGATATCATGAAATTACTCATTCTCAATGTGCTACAAAGGCTTACTCTCGGCTTACTAGTTGCAATATTTCCTTGAATGGTTACAATAGGTGCAATATGTATTAGCCTTTTCACAAGTAAATATTGTACCAATGCCTTTGTTACAAGGTAAGAATCAACCTTTCTTTGTTTGAGAGCTAAAATTTTACCCTTCTACCACTTTGATATATCTATAAGTGCATATGATTTCAATCTATAAGCTCTCTTCATACCACATATGTATCCAAGATGAGCAAAGATATATACAAGTGATTTTATTTCCTTGTTCATCTTTTGTGTTACGTACTTCTATTAAGAGAATGCTTTTTTTTTTCTCTTAGGCATTATAACCTAGGCAATAGATGCAAAGATGTATGTCTTAAACCCTGAATAATTATCATCTTAGGTCCAACTAGTAATCATCAAAATGCTATAAAAATCAACATAGAACTGAGATATATCTATACTTTTGTAAATAGACATAAATATTGATATCAAAATGCATATAGATATTTATATCAACACCACTTAAATATTTAATTTCAAGGCATCACTTTAATTATACCATTTACGTGAAATAAAATAAAAAATATAGTACAAGAATACTCAAAGAATTTTGCATGAAAAATTGCATAGTAATGAATAAAAGTATGCTCTAACTCAATAAATTGCATAGAAATGTGAATTTTATAGAGTAGTTGTTAAACACATTGTATATTATATGGATAATATGATATAAGAGTTTCAAGGATCTTTGCCAATTGGCTTGGATATCCAAATGGACATATAGGACCAATAAATTAGAGGATTTTTGAACTTGTGCTTTACTTAGACCTTGCATAATACCTATATGTTGTAGAAACATAACACTTCAATAATAGCCAAAATATCTAATTATTCATGAGTTCTTGCAATATAAAAAAGAGAATTTACCTACAAGGTAGAATACCAATACTACTCTCTTGATTATAGTAACAACAATTGATTAAAATCTTATGATCATCAAAGCCTATTAAAATCATAGATACGAGAAAACTATGACTAAACTGTTTAATAGATAAATTCATTAAAAAAAATATCTAGATAGTTACATGAATGAAAGTAACACAAAATTAGTGAGTTTATCTATAAGCTGATCTGATAAACATAAGATTGATTTTTTAAAAATAAAAACCTATTGTAAATCTAGAGCTATCGAATGTCTAGTCTACCTTATGTTAAACCTTACCCAATAACAATTGATTCGAGAGTTAAAACTAGCATCAATACTACTATAAAGATAGTAGAAAACAGAAAACATAGAGAGGAACAAAGAGAGTATGTGTGTGAGTAAATCAGAGAGAGAGTAATGAGTACTTATCCAATTCTGCCCAAATTGATATTTGAAAAAAGACAATAGCAAGTGTTAGTGTTTACATGAAAGATTCTTTTAAAAAAGTAGAAAAGTAGAAAATATAGAGAGAGAAAAAGAGAGAGGGAGAGAGATGCAATCACTTATGTAAACTCACCCAAAATGATCTCTATCATAAGACAACAACAAGGATTAAAACCAACACTATGCTTTGTTGAAAAGATAATAGTGAAGAAAAATTAGAGAGTGAGAGAGAGATCACTATCTTCAGTGCTTATTCCAAATGATCTCTGCAAGAAAATAACAATAATTGGAATTAACATCAAGGCATATTAAAAACATAACAGAAAATATAAATCACATACACACACATGGGTACCTATATGTAATGAAGGAAACCTAGGAGAGAGAAGGAGAGAAGGGAGAGACTGCAGAGAGGAGAGAGAAAGAGGAAGAAGATGAGAGAGAAAGACTAGCAGAAGAGAGAGAAAGACATGAAAATGGAGAGAAAGAGGAGGGAAGCCATGGAAGCTAGAAGGAAGGATAAAAGAGAGACTTGATTATTGATACACTGATGCCCTAATTGGGTCTCTTAACACCTTATATACCCTATCAATATAACAGGGTATTCCCATGCTAATCCGTGTCCTACCCATCTATTCCTACTCTTTTACAGACTACGTGATTATCCTGTGCCTCCTAATGCCCAAGAATTCAAGGGTTTTCGGGTTGCACTACTATAAAAGGAGGCTATGGTAGTGTGTCATGTAAAAATATTGAATCTCCTAATGCAACAAAAACTATGTCTCTAGCACATTTATATGTATGTACAGCCAATAGTATGGGTTGTTATAAGTCTCTTTCGGCCATGACTAAGGCTGAAAGAAAATATTTATGTCATGTAAAAAGGGAGCTAAAAGCTTATGACATGATGGCTGAAAATGAAGATATTTCAGGCATTTTTTTTGGATTGATTACTATTGACACATTGGCTGAAATATATGCAGCTGCTCATGCAGAAAATCACGCAAAAAATCAATCCATAGAAGTATGTACATTGGATTTTTATCAAACAATTCAAGAATTTGTTGAGCAGGAAGACATTGGTTTACTCAACAAGGTTGAAGCACAAGTGGAGACATGGTCATTTTTATGGTCCCACATGTGCCTTGGAACCTCAAGCCTATTCCTTTTCTAAGGGCACACTTGCATAGCTTACTAGAACTTCTAAATGAAAAGATCTGAATGAAGATTTTAGAACATTCTTCAGTGCCCTACTCAAACCGATGGTTTACCGTGCCCAAGAAAAATGGATCTTTACGATTCATTTTAGATCTACAACCTATTAATCGTGTCACAATCCAAAATGTTGGTTCAGGTCCAATTATTGATGAGTTTGCTGAAGCTTTTGCAGGTAGAGCAATTTATTCTATGGGTGACCTATATTCAGGATATGACCAATTTTAAATTTCATTAGAAAGCCAACACATTACCACAATGAAGACACCTCTTGGATTGGTCCTCATGTGCACTCTACCAGAAGGTGCAACAAACTCCGTAGCCCATATGATGAATGCCATACACAAAGTGTTAAGGGACTTTGCTCCACAACTTTCTCTTCCATTTCTTGATGATGTACCTATCAAGGGATGTGAAGTTAATGAAAAGAATGAGGAGCTTGATAAAGATGGCTGCATGACATTTGTAGTTAACCATATTCATGATTGTGATAGGATTTGGACAAGGCTAGAACAGGTACATCTTACCCTTTCTGGAGCTAAGTCAATTTTTGGAGTAGAAGAAGTCCTAGTGGTTGGTTATATATGTGGCCTCTATGGACACAAACCTTCTCCAATGAAGATAGATGCCATTAGCAGAATGCAAGAAAAATGCACAAATGTTTTAGAGGTGAGAAGATTTCTTGGCGCATGTGTATTCTATCTCATATGGATACCACATTTTTCTCATGTAGTCAAAAATCTTTATCAATTATTAAGAAAAGGCCAAATATTCTCTTGGAATAAAGAGAATAATCTCACTATGTGCAAATTAAAAAAGCTGTTAATTTTAGCCCCCACTCTAAAAAGGGCTAAGTATTTAAATGGTCAACCCATCATCCTTACTGTGGATGCAAGTCCCATTGGGATAGGATGGGCTGTTGGCCAAGAGGATCTTGAAGGTAAGAAATATGTAATTTTTTTGGGAGCAAAAGTTCTCAATGAACGTCAAAGAAGGTATGCACAAGTAAAAAAGGAATTGTGGGGAGTTGTAACAGCATTAAAGTGTGATCGTGAATACTTTATAGGTGCTTTCGTAGTGATAGAAACTGATTGTCTTCCACTCTTGGGCATGATTGCCAACTGCTCTACACCCGACATTGCTATGCTAAGATGGATTGCATATATTAAGTCTCTCAACCCCGAATTAAAGCATATTGCAAGAAAGGCGAATCTAGTTTCTGACATGCTATCACGTGCAAGATATGGCAATGAAGAAGAGCTGATGGGAGAAGATGAAGCTGAAGAATCTATACTTACTGAATTTCATTCCATGGCTACTAAAAATACATTTTCAGTTACTACATATACTAGTCCAAAGCTGAAAACAGCAGGATGCTCAACTAGAAGCCAGCATGCTCATTGCATTGTTCAAGTTCTAGTTCATTTCCTTGAAGAAGATTGGCTGAAGATCGGCCAATATTTGAGCACAATGAAGAAGAAGGAGACTTGGACTGATGAGAAGTTCAAGCATATCAAGAGGAAAGCTTATGGATTTTTTCTTAAAGAAGGACATCTATAGAAGCACGCAAAGAAGAAGAAAGGAGCACTTGTCTGAGTTTTAGGTAACAAAAGATTGCAACAATAGGTAATGAAGGAATTTCATGAAAGCCTGGCTATAGAGGCATATGGGGAACCTTTAGTAAAGTCAAAGAAAAATATTGGTGAAAAAACATGTATCGGGACATAGCGCATTTTGTTGAAATCTGTTATGTGTGTCAAATGTATTCTATGGTTAAGCATCGAGATGGGTTACAACCGACTTATCCCTTGTCTATACATTATAGATGGGTTATTGATCTTGTAACCATGCCTACAGGAATATGGATTATGCGGTATTTAGTGCTTGCAAGAGAGGATCTAACCAATAAAGTTAAAGGAAAAGCCTTAACAACCAAATCCACTCAAGTTATTTGTCATTTTTTGCTTGAAGAACTGTTTTGTAGATATGGTTGTGTGGATAAAGTAACTACAGATAGAGGAGAGTTGGATATTGATGAGGCACACAACTTTTTTGCTCAATTGGATATTAAGTTGTCTTTAACATCAGCCTACAACCATGAAGACAATGGAAAGAGTGAGAGAGGTCATCAACCTATTCTCAAAGCTCTAGCAAAGTCTTGTAGAGGAAAGATCAAAGAATGGCCTAAAATGCTACCTTTTGCATTATGGGATGACTAGACTACTCACAGTTCAGTGAGACTGGCTATACTGCCAACTGAACTTATGCATGGACAACAACCAATTATGCCAATTGAAAAATCTATTCTCACATGGAGTCTTCTACCTTGGGAGGAAGGCATCAATATGCGCATATGGCAGCTAGAAAGAAGGCTTGAAGATGTTTAAGTAGCTATACTGAGAAGCTAAAGACAGCAAGACTAAAGAACAAAAGAAGATTTGATAAGCGAGATCGACTTTGGCCAAGAGCATTTCAAGAAAATGACTGGGTACTCGTCTATGACAACAACTTAGACAATCAATACAGTGCTTCTAGGAAGATGGTGAAGTGTTGGTTTGGTCCATATGTGGTAAAAGTCGTTCATGACAATGCCACATATTCATTGGCTGAATTGGATGGAGCAAGCATGAAGATACCCATAGCTGGAAAAAGAATCAAGCTCTTCAAACGAAGAGAAAGTTCAACATATGAGCTAGAAGACTTGAATATAATTCAAGAGCATGAAGACATAGAGGAAGAAGAAGAGGCAGAAGATGAAGACATTGACATGGCAGAAGATACTTCTTCTGACACTGCAAATCTATAAGACTTTGGCACATGACAGAGGATGTGTAGGTTAGGATGGGGTGAATGTCATGTCACTACACGCACATCGTGTAAAAAAATCTAGAGTGTGGCTTCCTTTTAGATTTAGAGACCCAATGCCATTTTAGACATTAGTGTTAGTGTCCACGGTTCAAAAATATTAGATTTTAGTTATTTTTTAATATTCTAGATATTATCTCTTGTTAAAAAAATCTACAAAACTATAGACAACTTCTAGGTTAGGATGGCATGTAAAAGAAAGCATGTAGCTTTTAGCTAATTTGAGAGAATTTTATGTAAAAAGAGAGATTAGTGAAATCGCACGATGCACGATCGTTGTTTTCAAGCAGTGAACAACACTTGGAAAGTGGGAGATGAAGAAGGAGTGATCTGGTATGATTCTGGCCAGGTGTCTTGATATTTAAACCCCCTTTTGGATCCATTGGAAGCATCAGATTGGTGATTTGAGCAACATAGAGGAATGTATTATTTTGTACACGTTTTTGTCTATTAGAGTTATATTTTCTCATAATGCTGAAAGAAATTGACATGCTTCATCTCTTTTTCTACTTCTTTTTTGGAAGTATTCTTCTACATCTTCAATCTCTTCGAACCCCTTCTCTTGCGTCTACTCCTCTCCTTGAATCTACCTTCACCCTATTGTCACTTATCTTCAAGAACTTGGCTTGAAACCTTCAACCTTTCTCTTATCTCTACCATCTCTAGAGTCTGAGCTCTTGAATCCCCATACATTCTTCTCTTGCCAAACCCCTGTGGTAACCTTTAACCCTATGCGCTAGGACAGCGAGTAGGGGGCTCCTCCTGAAAGATAACCCTACGTATATCAACAACTTTCTTAGGTTGCATATGTAGTTTGTCCTCATGGAACACATAATGGCTGCGGATCACTTTTCACTACCTGCGGAACACGAATACAATATCCCATCTCACATGCATCTCCATAGAACACCATATTGGGGAATATGGGAATTTCCCATAAGTTTGGGACACGTGGTCAAATCTTTGGATTTGTCATAACTTGAACATTATAACTCCAAATCCAGCGCTCTATAGCTCAATAGATTCCATTTTTCAAGCACTTTCCAATGATAGGTCACATCATATGGTTTTGAGAAACTTATGGGCATGTTATACAGGTGTCACCTTCTTTTAGTATTCAAAAAATGGGAATTAGAAGATTCCCAAACTTTGTTAATGAGGTGTAGGATAATGGAGACTGCGTTACCCAAAAATGTTGTGGTAAGCTTGCTTGGATAAGCATACTATGGACCCTCTCCAGGATAATCTTATTCATATGCTCAGTCATACCATTCTAAGGAGGGTTATAAGGGGCAGTGTCTTAATACCTTGCTTGTCATAAAATTGCTCAAAGGCACATGAGAGTGCTCAACCTGATTATTAGTCCTTAGGTATTTCAGCCTATGTTTATATTGGTTATCTACTAAAGCAAGCCAACATGAGCTAAAAAACTACCAAACATTAGATTTTTACTCTATGGGATGAGCTCAAATCTTGTGTGAACAACTCTTAATAAATGTGACAAAGTACTTCGCACCCCCTAATGAGTGACATGGAATGGATCCACATACATATGAATGCACAAGAGCCAAAGGCTCACCAATGTGTGGAATAGGAGACATTTTATGTGAATTCCTAGTCTTCCTACCACATAAACAATATTCACACGACTCAAAATGTGAGTAGTCAAAAGATGGAAGATACTGCGAAAACACTAGGCATTTTCATTCTCTCAAGTGACATATGTCCAAGATGAGCATGCCAAAGGGATACATGTGGGATAGAACCCACTAACAAACATGGTCAATAGCACAAAATATATAACCAAGGGGTAGAGGCTGCCAGACTTGGTACCTCTTGCAAGAATAGGCCTACCACGAGTTATTTTCCATAACCAAAGCATATATAATAACTTGCACCATTAAGTTGCCCAGCAGACATAAAGATTTTAGTTAGGGCGGGTACATGGCATACATTATGTAGAAAAAAAGTGCTACCAAAGGGAAACTATGGAGTGACATCACTAATGCTGCCAATTATAGTAAGAGACCGATCATCACCTAAGCACATAGTACTAGATACACTGTGATAGTTATGAAATCACTCATGATAGGGGGTCACATGAAAAGAACCACCCGAATCCAAGAGCTAACACTGTGCATGTATAGAATGAGTCTCAATCAATTGAGAGGCATTTCATGAAGAGGTTGGGAAGATGTAGTCACCATCAGACTCCTTAGGCTGCATAACATTTATCTCCTCAATATTTATGTTAGACTTTGCAGGTATAATGTTGCGATCATTGGATTTCTCATACACTTTTTCTTTCCCCTTTTCTTTGCACTTGTCATTGTGCATCTTATGGCACTCTGGTCATATGTGTCTTACTTTCCCACAATATTGGCATGTAAGATTTGACTTATGTCCATGGGACTTGCTGCATCCACATGGCTTAGACTGGGACTTCTGAGAGTCCTTCCCATGACAATCATTATCTTTATTGTCACTTCTGCTACCTCTAGTGGGATAAAGCATGTAAACTACTAGAAACATCATTGTTTTTCTTGTTAATTTCTTCAATCAAAAGAACACTCTCTACATATTTTAATTTTAGACCATCAAGTTTGTTGATACAGATCGCAATTTAAAATACAACCCAAGACTCAAGTAAAGTATGAAGTAGAGACAAAGGATGCACATTGTTCTAAAACTCAATATCCTGTTGAAGCAGATTCTTCATGATAGAATGAAACTGGCTAAAGTGACTAGACAATGGGATTCCCTCCTTCATGCAAAGATCCATCAACTATCTAAGCTAATACATATGCAAAGGAGGGCTCGGTTTTGCATAAAGTTCCTAAATCTTTTCCCATAGATTCCATGCACTTTGATCTTCATCTTCAACAACATTATTGTGGACCTTTTAGAGAGATAAAATGATAGTGGACTTGCATAGTGTAAAATATTACACGGCGCAGCGAACAGAATCTGAGAAAGAGATAGAGAGTACACAACAGATAAGAGGAGAATCAGTAAAATTCTTTAACTCCAAACAACTGATACAAAGATGGCTCTGTCCACCCGTGCGCTTCCACTGTGTGAAGCTTAGATGGCGATCTAGACAGAAGATAGGTGAAGAGCTTAAGGCTAGCTGGAACAACAACTCTAACTGGGTGAAAGATGAGTGTAAGATGGCTGCGAAGGGGTTTAGCTTTTATAGCTCGCGAAGGTCGTTAGGTCGGCCTGCTGACCGACCTACCATATGAGCCTCCACTAGTCGGCCAGGGAATATTCCAGGGAATATTCCCTTTACCATCGGGCCGGGGGCGCTGCCCCCGGACCCCCGCCAGGGGGGCCGCTGGCCCCCCTGGGACCCCCCAGCCAGGGGCCGCTTCCGCGGCCCCCGGACCCCACAATAGGGGCCCCTTTTAACTCCCTTACCACGCAACTCAATGCAATGTGCCTCGAGTTGCTACCAGCTTAACCACTCCGTCTAACCCAAAGATTAGACCCACAATGGTCACCTTTTTGCCATCCGGTCACATAGACCTCATCTGATATACAAGTCAGGACTCCACCAATGTCCGGGCTCACACTTGGCTTCTCCTCATAATGGGGGCCTTACAACTTTGAGCACCATGGATCATTGGTAGTACCTAATGAGGGTGGGGCATTGATCATATCTAACACCCCCCCTCAATGTCCACCCATAGGTGAACTATCTCCTCGGCCCAATGCCGAGTCTCTGAAGATGAACTTGAAGCAGATCCTTCGTAAGTGCTTTGGTGAAGATATCTGCTCCATTCTCCTCTGTTGGACAGTAGACCAATTCCACTATCCCATCCTCCATCAAATCACGCACATAGTGATACTGGATCTCTATATGTTTGGTGCGTGCATGAAACACTGGATTTTTGGCAATGGCGATGCAACTCTGATTGTCACATCTCAGCACAGTTGGTTCTTCATCCTGCACTCCCATATGCCATAGAATCCTTCTCAACCATACGGCCTCACATGCAGCAAAACAAGCTGCCTTGTACTCTGCTTCGGTAGAAGACAATGCCACTGTTGGTTGCTTCTTACTAATCCAAGAGAAAATTCCTGAACCCAAAGAGAAACAATAACCAGAAACTGACTTCCTGGAATCAATGTCTCCTGCCCAATCTGAGTCACAGTTCCCCACAAGAGAAGTTCCGAAACTGTATGTGATACCATAGTCAAGAGTTTTCTTCAAGTATCTGAGCACCCGCATCCCAGCCTTCCAATGACTCTCATGAGGTTTGTTTGAGAACCTGCTCAAAACACCAACAGCAAAACTGATATCTGGTCTGGTGTTACACAAGTAGATTAGACTGCCGACCAACCTCCTATACCTCCCAATGTCTGCTAGTGCTGATGTATCCTCAACGGATAACTTTACATTCACCTCCATAGGTGTAGCTATCTCCTTGCACTCGGTCATACCAAATGCCTTCAAGATCTCCCATGCATACTTCTTCTGAGAGATGAAGATCTTTCCTGGCTCTTGCCAGACTTCAATCCCCAAACAATAGTGCAGCAAGCCCAAGTCTGTCATTTCAAACTCAAAACTCAAAGCCTTTCGAGTTTGGTTGATCATATCTTCATAGTCACCTGTAATAAGAAGGTCGTCCACATATAGGACAATCACTACAGACTTTTTACCATCCCTGTAAACATACAAGTTAGCATCTGAGGCACATCTTTTGAAGTTTAGGTTTAAAAAGAACCTATCTATCCGCTGGTACCATGCTCTGGGGGCTTGTTTCAGCCCATACAATGCCTTCTTCAGTTTACACACTTTGTTCTCAGAATGGGGGGCCTCAAACCCTGGTGGCTGAGCCACGTACACCTCCTCCTTGAGGTCACCATTTAAGAACGCTGACTTAACATCCATTTGGTACACTGGCCACTTCTTGTGGGCAGCCACTGCAAGTACCGTGCGAATAGTGGTCATTCTGGCAGTTGGGGCAAATGACTCTTGAAAATCAAACCCTTCAACTTGTGAAAATCCTTGGGCAACCAGTCTAGCTTTGTACTTTTCTAAGGTACCATCAGCCTTGTACTTTACCTTCCAGATCCACTTGGTGCCAATAATCTTCCGCTTTGCTGGCCGATCCACTAGCTCCCAAGTGTCATTCTTCATTATGCTGTCATACTCCGCCTGCATAGCAGCCTTCCATGATGGATCTGCAAGTGCTTCTTCTAAGTCAGTTGGCTCCTTTACTTCTCTCATAATCTCAACCATCAAGGCCATGTTGACTATGTGAGCAGAAGCCCTCCTTTGCTCCTCTATTCTCTGAGACCTCCTTGGTCCGTCTGCCTTCTCCTCAACAGATGCAGGCATAGGATTATTGTGGTCATAGAGCTGCTTCACCCAGCGCGGCAATGGCTTTTCCGGTGGGGTGATGTCAGGTTGGTGAACTTTTTCCTCATCATCTGAAGATGATGCTTCCTCCTCCTTAAGGATAGGGATAGCTCTCGGGACAGGTTCATAGTGGACTACTTCTTCGCTTGATGATAAAGTGGAAGACCTTGCCTTCTCCTCCTCCACTGTATGCGGCTCCTCCTTGAACACCACATCACGGCTCGCGATGATCTTCTTTGCCTCTTGGTCATATAACTTGTAAGCCTTTTGCTCATCACTATAACCCAAGAAGATACATTTTCTGCTTTTTGGTTGTAACTTGTTTCTCTTCTCATCTGGAACATGTGCATAACATTCACATCCAAAAATTCTGAAATGTGAAACAGATGGTTTCTTACCAGTGTAAGCCTCATGAGGTGTTTTTCCCTTGAGAGCCTTTGTGTAGCTCCGATTTAGAATGTAGACTGCAGTATTAACAGCTTCAGCCCAAAAATGGTTAGGCAATCCCTTGCCCTTTAGCATGCATCTTGCCATCTCCACAATGGTACGATTCCTGCGTTCCACAACACCATTCTGCTGAGGTGTGTGAGGCGTCGTCAATTGACGCTTGATCCCTTTGCTCTTGCAAAAGCCTTCAAACTCCTTTGAGTTGAACTCACCACCACCATCTGTTCTAAATTTCTTCACACTTTTCCCTGTTTCATTCTCAACAAGTATTAGCCATTCTTTAAACTTACCAAAAGCTTGAGCCTTATCACGAAGGAAGTACACCCACATCTTCCTACTGTAGTCGTCGACAATCAACATAAAATAAGAAGATCCCCCCAAGGCCTGTGTAGGCATCTTACCACACAAGTCAGCATGCACCAACTCTAGAGGAGCATGTGCTCTATTCTTGCTTTCTTGTGGAAATGCCTTTCTCTGTTGCTTGCCCATCATACAAGCTTCACATGGTTCCTTCAATTCAGTTATTGTAGGTAGGTGAGCAACCATACCTTGCTTTTGCATCTCCTTCAATACTGCAAATCCGATGTGTCCAAACCTTTCATGCCAAAGCTTACTTGTGCCCACTCCAGCGGTGGCTGTAAGAGCACTTAGCTCATACAGGTTGTTCCTCCTTTCTCCTTTGCCAACAATTGTGCCAGCACTATCAATAATTTCTGCACCTGTCTTCTTGAACCTTACTTCATGACCAAGATCAGTTATGGCAGCAACTGATAAGAGATTTCTTCTGATTTCGGGAACATACAACACATTTGAAAGCTTTTTGACTTCACCATTTGCAGCAACAAAAGAAATAGTACCTGTGCCCGCAGCAGGGCATTTAGCATCATTTCCAACCGTCACAGTGATGGATTCTTGTAGAGGCTGCATAGAACTGTATAGACCTTTCTTGTTGGTCATGTGACGGGAGGCCCCACTATCCAACACCCAAGAGTCAGTGGTAGATTCTTCTTGCGCCGAGGAGCACACTTCCTCAATGGTCGCCATGAATAATTCCAACTCTGCTTCAGCCGTATTGGCTGTCTCTTTCCCTTTAGTTTTAAGGGTACCATTCTTTTCATCTGCCTTCTTGACACGACAATCTGCAATTGCATGTCCTTTCTTCTTACAGTAGAAGCACTCTCCTTGAAACTTCTTCTTGCCGCCCTTTTTCTTTTTGTCACCATCATTTTTGGTGGAGGAAACACCTTTGCCTTTTGCATTGGCAGAGAATGCAGCATCTCCATTGTTGCTTCCTTCTCGGGCTTTCAGCCTCAACTCCTCCTCCATTAATAATGCACAAAACTCCTCAAAAGTCAAAGCTTGAGGTCTCACCTGAGTATTAAGGGCAGTTACTAGTCCATCAAACTTTTGTGGACAAATCCGAAGACACCTCCGAGCTAGCTCTTCGCTAGTCTTTTGTATCCCAGCGCCAGCCATCTGGTCGCGCAGATTCTTAATCCGAGTGATGAATGCTTCAACCGTCTCTCCTTCAGCAAACTTCTCCGCTGCTAGTTGATTCTCCAAGTTTTGAATCCTTGTTTGGTTTCGTGTTTCATACTGACTCCTTAGTACATTCCAAGCCTCTGACGCTTTGGTTGTATGCTGAATCAGAGTCAAAACACTGTCAGAACAGCTTGTAACTAAGGCACACAATGCATCTGCATTCCTTCGTTTCCAAGCTCGTAGGAGATCTGCATTCGGAGGAATCATCACACTAGGATTTGATGGGTCGGGGGTAGGCTGTGGTTCTGCGTCAGTCCCCAGCACAGTCTCCAGAAGCTCATAAGAATCAAGGATAGTAGTAATTTTGAACTTCCACAAGGTGTAGTTTGTACCATCTAACTTGCCTTCGCTGAAGGTTGGTGGACGAATCCTCAGTGTTTGAATAGCCGGTACAGCAGCACCACCTCCTGCACCGCTTCCTGATGCGCCAGAACTGCTTCCCGGAGTCGACATCGTTTCTCTTTGCTGTTGAAGCCTTTGCCTCTTGCACTCTCTCCGATCTCTAGAGCCCCCTGGGCTCTGATACCATGTAAAATATTACACGGCGCAGCGAACAGAATCTGAGAAAGAGATAGAGAGTACACAACAGATAAGAGGAGAATCAGTAAAATTCTTTAACTCCAAACAACTGATACAAAGATGGCTCTGTCCACCCGTGCGCTTCCACTGTGTGAAGCTTAGATGGCGATCTAGACAGAAGATAGGTGAAGAGCTTAAGGCTAGCTGGAACAACAACTCTAACTGGGTGAAAGATGAGTGTAAGATGGCTGCGAAGGGGTTTAGCTTTTATAGCTCGCGAAGGTCGTTAGGTCGGCCTGCTGACCGACCTACCATATGAGCCTCCACTAGTCGGCCAGGGAATATTCCAGGGAATATTCCCTTTACCATCGGGCCGGGGGCGCTGCCCCCGGACCCCCGCCAGGGGGGCCGCTGGCCCCCCTGGGACCCCCCAGCCAGGGGCCGCTTCCGCGGCCCCCGGACCCCACAATAGGGGCCCCTTTTAACTCCCTTACCACGCAACTCAATGCAATGTGCCTCGAGTTGCTACCAGCTTAACCACTCCGTCTAACCCAAAGATTAGACCCACAATGGTCACCTTTTTGCCATCCGGTCACATAGACCTCATCTGATATACAAGTCAGGACTCCACCAATGTCCGGGCTCACACTTGGCTTCTCCTCATAATGGGGGCCTTACAACTTTGAGCACCATGGATCATTGGTAGTACCTAATGAGGGTGGGGCATTGATCATATCTAACACATAGTGCATCTAAATCAACCTAGTCATCATCATCCATGTTCTCAAAGTTAACATCTTTATTTCTTAGTGACTTAATACACAATCTCTGCTCCAAAACGTGCCATATTTGAGACTTTTAGTAACCATAGCTTGTGCCCTGCAACTTTTCAATATTAAATAAAGTCGTATCTTTGAGATGGCCAGTCATAATGAGTCAAATAGAGGCTCACTATGTAGAAAATAACCTACTATAATTAGCAATACCAGGTCAAAGCCACTGCCAAAACAAGTCCAAAATAAGAGAATTGCTAAAATGGCCAACTCTCCACCAAATAGTACCAAAGATACATCAAAATGACATGACTAAGCTCAATAAATACATGATGATCCGCGTAAAACAACTTACGGTAATAAATCACAATAGTGAGAAAAAGAGATTAAACAATGAGGTAACAGTGATCCAAAGTCAAGTATGACTGCTAGGTTAGATCCTACATGAAGTGGGCATGTAATAAACATTGTAGCAGCCAAGAACCATGAGCCAAACACCCAAATGTGTTAGAGCAATTGATGTTTGTAGGAGGATATAAGCCATGCAGGCATAAAGACCTCAGAGAGTAAGCCAAGCTAGGTGTATGCATAACTGATAGGATCTCATAGAGGTCAGTGTATGATCAAAGAGAACATGGATCAAACTAGCCAGAAAATATCTAATGTAGACAAGTATCTATCAAGATCATAGACATGTACGAGATCCATGTCTCATCCACTCAAGAAGCTCAACTGCATAACCCACAAGCTCTCCAATATCCAGAGATAGCATGAAACTCCCACTGGCAAAAAGATCGATGTCAATTGAGAAACCAAGCTCAAAGATAACATGTGAATACATAAGTCATCATGGAGCCAAGACCGTATATCAACAGAGCATCTAGAGCAAGGGATCGATCAAGCATCGCCTATAACATCGAGTACATCATGTAATAGTCAATGTCAAATATCTGATAACCCAAAAAAGCATCTAGGAGCTCCAAAGTATGCAAATGAAAGCCCAACTAAAGCTCCAAGTGGCAATCAAACAAAGAGGATGTAAGAAGCATGTCATTTCTGACATATGCATCTAAGCATGCATGTACCGAAGGGTCAAGCATAGACCATAAGCATAATGTTGTCACAAAGCATGCTAGTGTAGACCAATGTCAATCAAATGCCAACCAAAACACAGCTTGATCGCAATTATACAAGATGTGCCAACATCTGCATACATATGTGTAGTCATATGAGTTACCTAGGAAGCACATGTGACCAATAGGTAGAGCATGCATTGACCA
This sequence comes from Lygodium microphyllum, assembly GCF_053477565.2. NCBI lineage: Eukaryota > Viridiplantae > Streptophyta > Polypodiopsida > Schizaeales > Lygodiaceae > Lygodium > Lygodium microphyllum. Next base: position 123,264,324 of record NC_141151.1, on the reverse strand, counting down.
AATAGGCTTTAGCCCCAGTTATTACAACAATAAAATCACTATCAAAACTAAGTAAATCAGTACTCAAATCAAGCTCAAAGCCACCTCAAATCATGGGCATATGATATACCAATATACTAGCATCAATGGTACATATCAGTAGTGCATATAGAACATCTGAATCATAGCCAGGAGCAATAGGCATATAAAATCCTTGTCAAAAGATGTTTAAAACTACTATATACAGTAGTGAATACACTATCAAACCAAGCTATTTCAATACCAAAATAATCTCCAAATCAAACCCATAACATGAGCATAGCATTCCCACACATGTAGACACATCAACCTAGCATAATCAAGCATAATAAGACCAACAAAGTTGACAATAGAAGCAACAAATAGAGTACTTCTCTATATTTCTAGCCCAAAAACCTCAACCAAAAAAGAGCAAATGAAGTGGTTAAAGCAGTCCAAAATCAACTCCAAGAAATGATATAGCATCCTCAAATATATAAGCATCAACCAAGCATAACTAGGCATCATCCAACTAATGGCAATGAGTGTAGACATTGAAGATAAGTGCTGCTCAATTTTATGATAGCATGTGGACTCTTATAATAGTCCAAAAATGAAGCTTAGCACTAAAATTGAATGCCAAGAGTAGAAGGATCAATACCAAGCATCAAAACCAAGTGTATAAGTGCTTGCCTAGCTACCCAATGAAGAATATGTGTTGTACGAAATGAAAACCATGAGCTACTGCTAAAAAAAGGGTATGTTCCACGCAATGTGATGCTACACCAACTTGGTGAGGGCTATGGGGGGCTACTCCAACTTTCTTGAGAAGACTCAAAGAGTGCCCAAGAAGAATGCAACCAATAGGAAGCTCAAATGGAGTAGCTATGGCTACCAACAAAGAGAAGACTACTATAGGTATTTGAATGGAAGTTGAGCGTATGATGGACCAAGCTCAAGCTCATGAAGAAGAAGTCTTTGCTACCAGCTGAGGGGAGGCGAGCCCTAAAGGGGAAGCATGTGGGAGCAACAGCTATGGTGGAAGGAGCAAGATCAAGAGAGACACACACACACACAATGTGGGAAATCTAGCACTCACAATGTGGGACCAACCTTTCCTTTATTCAAATTTCATTGAAATAATAAATAATGAAGTGACAACAATGGATGCCCGCCACTTATAGTGTGCAAGTGCAGGTATTATCAGTGTAGTAATACACGGACAGCTAAGCAGAGGCGCCTTTGCCCCCAACAATTTAGAGGAGTAAGTAGAAGAGTTTTTTCAAATTTTGTAAAAAGGAATTGGAAGAAATATTTTATTATTGAGTGATTACTTAGTTTAAGCCTAATACTTTTAATGATCACTTTCCACAAATTATATCTTGGTATTTTTGAGATGTGCAAAGAGAAGATATGTAGGGACGTTAGAGGGAGAGAAGAGACAGACCATGTACACTCCCAAAGACTATCTCATATTGATCACAATCTCTATATATATGTGAGACCTAGTTTAGATAGAGTGAGCTATATGTATCTCCAACACCCTCACTCAAACAAAGGTCTCTACTTGAGAATTAAAAAAATCCTTGTGGAGCACAAGGGAAAGACCACAGCTCCTATATACAAATGTACAAATATGATCAAGAAGGATTATTGTGTGCATGTAAAGTGAATTAGTGCATGTGACCTAAAACTTAATATGTATGTACAGAGATGACCAAGAGGTCTGAGGTGTATGTGCATATGTGAAGTTATGGTGTCTACAAGAAGTATGTACAATGACACTACAATGTCATAGTAGATTAATTTCCAAATTTTGAAGTGGAGAAAACTCCAAGTTCCGAGTGTAGCAGTAGAGTGAAGCGTGCTTCAATGAGTCCTTTCGTGAATATATCTATAGTTATCTGATCACTTGGACAATCTTCAATTATGATCATGCCTTTCTTTATTTCATATCGAACATAATGATAATGCACTACAATATGTTTAGACTTGTTATGTTGAACATAGTATTTAGCAAGACTAATAGCACTTTGGTTATCGCATCTAGATAGTGTGCTTGCTAGAGAGAGGAGAATGGCCAATATCTGATAGAACTTGTCAAAGACATACTAACTCTCGAGCCGCTAAAGATGTAGCTACATATTCAGCCTCTATAATGGAAACAACAACACAATCTTGTTTCTTGCTAGACCAAGAAATAAGACAACCACTGATAAAGAAACAATTTCCACTTGTAGAACACATAGATAATTAAGATATTGCCCAATATGCATCTATATAACCCAAAAGTTGAAGTGAATGTAGAGAATTAGAGTTTTGTTGGTGCCAATAAATCAATCCAAAATCTTTAGTGCCTTTCAAATACTTCAAAACTCATTTAGCTATAGTCCAATGCTTAAGACATGGAAAACTAAGATGTTGTCCAAGAAAATTTGTAGCAAAAAGAATGTCAGGGTGAGAATTTAAGAAAACAAATTAAAGACATTCAACAAGATTAGCATAAGGTTGATGTAATGCTAATTGTCCATCATTTTTCCAAAAGTGATAGTTTTTTGTAGAGCTTACAAGACAAGGGGTACTAGCATGATGCGTAGAACTCAAACCAAACTTTTGAATAATATCTTCAATGAACTTTGTTTGACGGAGTAATAAAATACCCTTTTCTTGATAGCGTTTAATTTGAATATCAAGGCGTGAGTGTATATCTCCAAGATCCACCATATCAAAGGTAGAAGATAAAACCTTCTAGTATCATCCACATATAGAGAAAGAATAACAAAACTATCATTGTAGCGCTTGACATATAAGTAAGGATCTGAAGAACAAGAGATGAAACCTTGTTTTGTAAGGAAGAGATCAACCTTTTGATACCAAGCTCATGAAGATTGTTCCAGACCATAGAGTGCTCAATGAAGTCTGCAAGCAAGATTTTCCTTATGTTTGACTATAAATTCCTCTGGTTGCTCCATGTATATCTCTTCCTTTGAATCGCCATTAAGAAAAGTAGTTCTCACATCCATTTAGTGAACCTCCAAAAATCAAACTCAATAATAAAAACTAACAAGACCTGAATCTCGAGTAAGTTACTCATGAATATATGTGCGCATCACATGAGTTCAAAATAAGGTATTTTTAAAATACCATTTTTATACATTTTTTACATACAGAAGGGTATACTATAAAGGGGTTATTTATAGATTGAATAGGAAATTGTTATATTTTATTAAAAAATAATTCATAGATAAGGATATTTATAAATAGGACTTGAATGCACGTGATATAGAGGATATACATATGGTGACTTTTCCGAGACCCAAATATTGGTAATACGAACAACACATGAGAAAGTTTATTGATAATCAACTCGTGCAATTTTTGAGAAACATTTGGCAACTAGCCTTCCTTTGAATTTTTCAAATGTTCCATCTACTTTTTTTAAAGTTTTATAAATCCACTGGCCTTTAATAGTAGTATGTCTAGGTGGTAACTTAGTTAGAACCCATGTACCTTTAGAAAGAAGAGATTCATTCTCAACTTCCATGACCTCTTACCATTGTTCCTTTTGTGGGGATAACATGGCATCACTATAAGAAACAAGGTCTTTAAAAATATTGAGAGCATTCTCAAGAATATCGGCATCATAAATATGACAAGTACCATGCTCATTATTATCAGTTGGAAGATCAACATAAAGATCAACTCCAAGGTCATCATCAACAATAATATGGGTCTAGGTTGTGAATCCTAATTTGAAGAGTCAATATTATCCCCTGAAGGAGGTTCATCATCATATAGAAAAGAAATAGAAGTGAGTAATGACTTTGTATTATCAACATCATCTAGTGACCACGTCTGCCCAACATCGTCTTGAGACCATGTGTTGCCCATAAGTTGCTCATTGAAAATAGCATCATGACTTATGATTACCTTCTTGGAAGATGGATCATAAAACTTGTATCCCTTAGAAAAAGTTAAATATTCAATGAAAATAACTTTTAAAACCATGAGGATCAAGTTTTTCTCGAGTCTCTTTGGGTACATGAATATAAGCAATTTATTGAAAAGTTCAAAAATATGAAACACAAGGAGTTTCACCTGTCCAAATAGTAATCATTATTTTACCAAAAGGAGCAATTTTAGGAAGATGATTTTGCATAAATACTATTGTTAAGACCACTTCAGCCTTGAAACATCGAGATTAGCGAGAATGAATGAGCATACATCACATAGCTTTGAGAATAATCATGTTTTTATGTTCACCAATATCATTCTATTGAGGAGAGTAGGGAACCATATATTCATGACGAATACCTTGATTATTACAATAATAATTTAAATCATTTGAAATGTATTCTCCACCTTTATCACTACCAAGTTTCTTTATGCGAGGACTAATATAGAAGATAATAAAGCTTGTGATTTTTATCGTAAGAGAAAAAGAAGAGAAAAATAGTGGTGTATCTTAAGATTTCATCAATTAAAGTCATGAAATAACAATATTGAGACTTTCATGGAGAAAAAGGTCCACAAATATTAGTGTGAATATAAGATCAAGAAAATCTCTAGCATGAGTTTTGGTGGAAATGGAAAAGGGCTTGCCAAAATGCTTTCCAGTGCTGCACAATATTCAAAAATACCTATACAAGGATGAGCTTTGACTTCCATACCTCAAACAAGGTCGCACCATCGATAAAGATCAATAGGCTTAGAAAAATTAGAGTGAACAAAGCGATGATGTCATTTTTTGTTGTTAAGATTGCTAGGAGTTGTAACAACATTTGCAACATATTCATTTAAAGATAACTCAAGAAAATTACCATTTTGAGGAGTAACAATTATAATTTGACCATCTTTCTCAATGCAACACTTGTATAGTCGAAACCAATAAAAAGACCAAGATCCACAAGTCTTGCAACTAAACAAAGATTCCTTTGTAGATCTGGGACATGTAAAACTCCACATAGAATTCTTGTTGAAGAAAGAGTACTGAGATATAAATCACCTATACCTTTGACTTGACAAGTTATGTCATTAGCAAGAAAAACCAACTTCTTGACAAGAATAGAATGATAATTATGTAACCATCGGGATTGATATGTCATGTTTCCCATAGCACCAGAATCATCAATAAAAAGGGGTACATTAGGAACATGAAGTATCCTTTCCAAAGAGATAGGAAAACTATGTAGTGTTGTCATATGTAATAGCATACACTACAAGGATATAGAGGTATAGCGTCGAAAGTTTCCGACGCAAAATAGTAGTGTCACTATTTGCATCGCTTTTAGCATTGCAAATGCGATGCTAAAAACAATGGTGCTCAGACGAATGGGCCAAAACCCGAGCGCGTTATTTTGCATGTATACATGAAAGAGAGAGCAAAAGGAAGAGAGAAAGGGAAAGTGAACATCTTGCATTTGAGAGGGAGAGGGAGAGAAAGAGAGAAAGAGGGAGAAGGAAAGCTTCTCACCGCCACCGTCGCCGTTCGCAAAGAAGAGGAGGAAGTGTATGGAGGGCGAAGAGGAGCTGCCGTTGCAAAGAGGAGCCGCCGAATCCATCTTCAAGCCTTTACGGTGAGTGCATTATTACTTCTTGCTTTTTTTGTATTTTTTCTTTCTCTTTTACTTGTTTTTTGTTAAAATTCATGTGTATTGAGAGAGGGAGAGGAAATGAGAGAGAAAGAGAGGGAGAGGGAGGGAGAGGAAATGAGAGAGAGAGAGAGGAAGAGGGAGAGGGAGGGTGAGGAAGAGAGGGAGGCATTAAACATAATAGGGAAAGAGAGAAAGAGAGGGAGAGGAAGAGGGAGAGGGAGGGAGAGGAAAGGGAGGGAAACATTGAACATAATAAGGAAATAGAGAAAGAGAGAGAGAGAGGGTGAGAGAGGGAGAGGAAATGAGAGAGGGAGAGGAAGAGAGAAAAGGAATTGAGATAGGTAGAGGAGAGAGAAAAAACATAATAGGAAAAGAGAAAAAGAGAGGGAGAGGGTGAGGAAGGGAGAGGAAATGAGAGAGGGAGAGGGAGGGAGAGGAAAGAGAGGGAAACATTAAACATAATAGAGAAAGAGAGAGGGAGAGGAAGAGAGAAAAAACATTAAATATAATAAGGAAGGAGAGAAAGAGAGGGAGAGGGTGAGGGAGGGAGAGGAAATGAGAGAGGGAGAGGAAGAGAGAAAAGTAAAGAAGAAATGAGAGAGAGAGAGGGAAAAAATATTAAACATAATAGGGAAAGAGAGAAAGAGAGGGAGAGGGAGAGGGAGAGGGAGAGGGAGAGGGAGGGAGAGGAAATGAGAGAGGGAGAGGAAGAGAGAAAAGGAAATGAGAGAGGGAGAGGAGAGAGAAAAAACATTAAATCGGTTTAGGGTAAGAGAAAACGAGAGGGAGGGAGAGGAAATAAGAGAGGGAGAGGGAGGGAGAGGAGAGAGAGGGAGAGGAAAGAGAGGAAAACATTAAACATAATAGGGAAAGACATAAAAAACATTAAACATAATAGGGAAACGAGAAAGAGAGGGTGAGGTTGAGGGAGGGAGAGGAAATGAGAGAGGGAGAGGAAGAGAGAAAATGAAAGAAATAATGAGAGAGAGAGAGAGGGAGAGGAAGAGAGAAAATGAAAGAAATAACGAGAGATAGAGAGGGAGAAAACATTAAACATAATAGGGAAAGAGATAAAGAGAGGGAGAGGGAGAGGGAGGGTGAGGAAATGAGAGAGCGAGAGGAAGAGAGAAAAAGAAATGAGAGAGGGAGAGGAGAGAGAAAAAACATTGAACATAATAGGAAAAGAGAGAAAGAGAGGGAGAGGGAGAGGGATAGGGAGGGAGAGGAAATAAGAGAGAGAGAGGAGAGAGAAAAAAAATAAATATAATAGAGAAAGAGAGAAAGAGAGGGAGAGGGTGAGGGAGGGAGAGGAAATGAGAGAGGGAGAGGAAAATAGAAGAGGAAAGAAAGAACGAGAGAGAGAGCGAGAAAACATCAAACATAATAGGAAAAGAGAGAAAGAGAGGGAGAGGGAGAGGGAGGGAGAGAGAGAAGGAGAGAGAGGTTGTTGTTTTCTTGTTTGTTGTTGTTGTAGTAGTAGTCGTTTTTTTTCTTTTCTTGTTTATTGTTATTTAGTTTTCTTGTTTTTGTAGTAGTAGTAGTAGTAGTAGTAGTAGTTTTTTCTTCTTTTCTTGTTTATTGTTATTGTAATAGTAGTACTAGTTGTAGTTTATTGTTATTATAATAGTAGTAGTAGTTGTTTTTTTTTTCTTCTTTTCTTTTTTATTAGTGGTAGTGGTAGTCATTGTCATTAACGTAGTCGTGGTCATGGTCGTAGTCGTATTCCTAGTCATAGTAATAGTCGTGGTCATAGTCATAGTCGTCGTAGTCGTGGTTGTAGTAGTAATGGTGGTTTTCTTGTTTGTTGTTGTTGTTGTTGTTGTAGTATTAATAGTTTTTTTTGTTTTCTTGTTTATTGTTGTCTAGTTTTCTTATTTTGTTGTTGGAGTTGTAGTAGTGGTAATAGTAGTAGTTTTTTCTTCTTTTCTTGTTTATTATAGTGGTAGTGGTAGTGGTAGTGATAGTCGTCGTAGTCCTGGTTGTAGTAGTAGTAGTGGTTTTCTTGTTTTTTGTTGTTGTTATTGTTGTTGTTGTTGTTGTAAAGAGAGAGTTATGTTTTGCTAAAGAAAATGAGAGAGGGGGAGGAAGAGAAAAAGGAAGAAGGAACGAGAGAGAGGGAATAAACATATAGCATAATAAAGAAAGAGAAAGAGAGAGAAAGATGGAAGGAGAGGAGATAATGAATGGATAAAAAACAAAGAGAGAGTAGTGGTGAGGTCCGGTGAGATCCGGTGCAACACCACGAGATGGGAAACACTCTGACATACGTTAATTTGTGGGTGGGTGGTGGGTGGAGACTTTACATACGTTAATTTTTGTTGAGTTACAAGAGAAAAAATCCATTCTCAAACAATTTAAGAAAGAAAAAAAGAATGATAACAAAAACAAATTGTTTGTCGTAACATAGACAAAATGGAAAACGATGAAGGTCTTGATTTTCAAGATCCCGAGGCATATCCCATGTCCTTGCTCTCAATGTAAGCTAGCAATTAGACGAAAGTGTCGATTGTCTATAGATTACGTACGATGCTTTGGCGAGTTTCAATCTGAGATCATTGATCATGCGATCTTGGATTTTCAACAAACGGTAAGAAAAGTTAATATCAATCATGCATTGTACTTGCAAGCTAATTGAATACCATAAAAGATTGGGTATGGCTAGAGAATTTTCTATCCAAGGAGGTGACCTCTCGTCCCAAGGAGGAGTGCACCCTTTGTGGTCAATGAGTTCGTGGGCATGCGATGGATGGAGTGCCTAAGCCAATCCACCACTTGGAAGGTACTACCCAATCTATACCATTAATACCAGAGGATATAGACACCCTTCGAGACTTACCTACAATTTTGGAGCCTGAGATGGAGGCAATGATCAATGCATTAATTCCCATGGATGTCGAGACTTTTGATCCACTTAGAGAGGAAACATTCATATCATTATATAATGGGTGTCGAGTATCTTGCCTGAAGACACTGCTGCTTGCACTCCTAAGTGTGCAAGCAAAATACGGGTAAAGCAATGCGAGTGTGACCGAGTTGATCAGGTACCTTGTACGCACGCTTCGTTGATTTCTTTTTGGCACCATCACTAAAAACATTTGTGCTTTTTCAAGGTGTTTAATGATTTTTTTCAGGTTATTAAAGTATCATATATTACCACTTGCAAATATCGTACATAAGTCTCATGAATCTGATGTACGACATGTTTTACGAAAGCTTGTCATGGATTACAACAGCATCCATGCATGTATCAATGATTGCATACTATTTCAAGGAGAATACGAGACTATGGAGACATGTCCAAAGTGTGTTTCTCACAAGTATCGACAGGACTTACAAGGGCAAACCATCCCTCAAAAAGCTCTTAGACACTTTCCCCTTATCCCCCGTATAAACCACATGTTTCGTACGTCCGGCATGGTGAGCTTGACAACGTGGCATGTGCAGAATAGGTCCACAGATGGAGTTCAACGAATATCAACGGATTCACACGCATGGAGCCACATTGACTCTACCTTTCCAAGCTTTTCCCGAGAGCCAAGGAATCTTCGGCTTGGTCTTGCAATGGATGGCGTGAACCCATTCGGTCTACGCTCAAGTTCCTATAGTATGTGGCCTATAGTCCTTGTCAACTACAATATCCCTCTATGGCTTTCTACAAAGAAAGAACATCTCATCCTTAGCTTACTCGTCCCCGGCCGCTACAAAGTCAAAAAATATAGACGTGTATCTTCGTCCACTAGTCGATGAGCTTAAGATTTTGTGGGAGGAGGGGGTCACCATGCAAGATATGAGCAAACGCGATGGTTGACGGTCTGCCAATATTCGAGCCATTCTCATGTGGACGATGCATGACTTTTCAGGATTCAGAGAGTGCTTAGGTAAATAGGCTTTCGTTCTCGTTGGTAATATCTATCATAGCTTGTTCAAGTTTGTATTCACTGGATAGAGATGTTGGGACATGTCTGATTACCTCGGGTTATCGTGCATGTCCATTGTGTGGGTTACAGTTAGACTTCGAAAGATTACGAACCATGAAGAAGATGGTATATCAAGGACATGTCACTTTCTTGCCAGAGAGTCATGAACTCAGGGAAGATTTTCTTAGATGACCTCCAACACGTATGAATGTCCAAATCTGATACGAGCTGAAAATTGTCCACACGGAGTCACATCGAAACGGAATGCGCCAGTTCTCAGTTTTTTACGAGTTGCCATATTTAGCCCACTTACAGGTCAACCACTTGTTGGACAGCTTGCTATGGGACCACATCACAGGAAACAAAGACACTATAGGGGCACGAATGGATTTGAAGGAGGTTGGCAAGATGGAGGCACTTTGGTGCCACTCGAGTGCTGATGGTCACGTGCAGCTACCTCGCACTCCTTGGGTTTTGTCCACTAAAGAATAGCACATTATGAAGTAAATAGTCAAGTCTATCCGCACTCTGACAGGTATGATGCGTTCTCTCAGGTCTGCGTTTTCTGAAGACGACTAATTATCAGGACTAAAATCCCATGATTGGCATAAGATATGTCAGGTTTGTACTACAAATGGATTGTAAGTGGCCTGTGCATTTTGCTATTTGGAGTGTAGTCATTGTTCATAATGCTTTCTCATTTGTGGCAGTTTGTACTACCAATCGCGATTACAGGATACCTTACTCTAGAAATACGTGGGGCCATTTACAGGTTGTCGACTTTAGTGCAATGGATCTCACAGAAGGAGATTAAGACATCCTCTATTGAATCTGCGAGGCGGAGAGCAGTGGAGACAGTTTGTCTCTTTGAGAAATACTTGTCTACCAGCATGCTCATGATACAAATCCACCTTCTTGTGCATCTTGTAGATGAAGTGGAGATTGCTAGACCTGTCCATATGCGATGGATGTTCTTCTTCGAGTGCTTCATGAAAACCCTGAAAGGCTTTGTGCGACAACGAGCTCGGCTAGAAAGTAGCATGGCTGAAGGTTGGTTGGTGTCTGAGGCGCTAGTCGCTGAAGGACAATGATAGACTGACCAGAGATATGGTGGTTGGAAATGGGGTAGAAAAAAGAATGGATGCTGCAATGGAGGAGAAAGTGAATCGTTTTTGTATGTTGCACCATGCCTCTATGGAGACGTGGCTCGCCAGGTACCAGCAAGCTAGGCAAGATCGAGAGGAAGCACGATCTGAATTTTGACATAGTACGCGCCATCGATCGATTCGATATCCCGAGGGCATGGAGGAGATGCCATGGTTTATGTCAATGCGATGGTTGCATGGAGCTTTGACCGCAGCGTCTCGTGAAGGGACAGAGGTCTCAACCGAGGAGTGAGAATTGTCAAGGGGATGTAGTCTAAAGATTTTCTCATTTAATAGAAACCATTCACAAACCAACACATCAATAGCACAAACAAATGCAATACATGATTAGTAATGGCAAAAGATATACGATGTCTAAGCTCATTTGGTCAAAACCCAAACCATATGGAAATCCACCTCACTAACTTGATAACTCAGCCATCAAGATCAAAATATTCTCAAGCTTCAAAGAATTCTACAAGCATATATCATTGTCACCGTTCTATACCAAGGATCGAAAGAACACATTCTGTGAAAGCGATACAAAAGAAGATAACATCAGTTCAATGAGACGCGTTAAGGTGAATGAGAAGATGATTCTCTTAAATGACACTCCCGAGTTGATATACGAGCATCAAAGTATCCAAAAGTTTCGAATGGTGAATGAAAGACCGGATTAAAGAAAACCTCCAAGTGAGAGCATGATGCCACCTTGTAGGTTCCGTCTTCCTCTTCCCAACCGTCTGCATTACAGGAGCTTCCATGTTCAATGCTTGGAGAGATCTCATCCTCAACGACATTGTGCCTCTGATCGTGCAAGCAAGCCGGAGGAGATATGCCGCCCCGAGCCGAGCTGCTGCTCCCCTCAGAAGATGAAGTCGGGTTCAAAAACGGCCCCCCAAGTTACCCCGCAAACCGAAGACGGCCTTCCACCCTGTAGAGGCCACCTCTCTTCGAGCAGCAGACCCCTGCCTTCCTACACGTTGGAACTCTGCGCGCCCTTCTGTTGAGCATCGCCGCGTCAAGATTGCCCTCCAGAGATCTTCAACTTCCGCAGTCCCCCAGAACAGTCAGAAAGCCTCCCTTCATATAGCCAGAAAGCCTCCCCCCGCCTCTACAACAGCCCCACTGTGGTTTCCGAGGCGGCCCCTCTTCTATCGCATCCAGACGCTGCCTTTCTTCCGTAGTCACCTTTCTCATTTCGTCATTCACGTGCCTGTTGTTTGATTTTTCCTCTCCTTGCCGGTTTAAGGCAAACCCCTTTCTATAGCCTTGTTCACATGCATCATTATGCACAGGCATAGTCAAACAGAGTCACAAGCACAAACCCACATACAAGCATTGATATACACATACACACACAATAAAGCACATATGTATGTAAAGTTAGGCAATCGAAAACAGTTGCATACACATATATATAATCATACTTAAGCATGCCCACACTTACACAAGAGCATACATGTAAACACACAATAATGTGTGTGTGTGTATGTGTGTATAATAGGCCTCATAGACATATAGACACTCATCCACAAATATATATCTATGTGCTAATTAATAGCCCACACATGAACAAGAGGCCATAAAAATAGAACACAAACACATATATGCATAATAAGTATTGCAAAAGATTGACCTTTCAACCATTGTAGACTATAGGAAGATCTACCATGATCCCAGTCAAGTGGATGTGGTGGATCTCCAATGTTGAGAAGTGCAAGATCTAATTATTCACCTAGAATTTCTCATCTGCATGGAAAATGCACCCAAACAATGAGTCCTCACGTGAAATGCAATGAATATTGTCATACAGAAACAACTAAGAGATGCATACAAACAAACAAATATTGGTAGCCAAGTTACTTATCTAAAAACTCTCATCATGTTAAATCAACGAGTTGAGAGATTCATCTAACAATGGTGTCTCCCATTCGATAATGTTCCTCTCATTAGTGTTGATGTCCAAAATCCCATTCGACAATGTTCCTCTTATTGGTCTTGATGTCCCTAATCTCATTCAAGATATTCTATTTATTGATGAACTTGCCCCTTCTTGGCATAATTTTAATACTGCTCAATTTGTTTGCATTGTGTTGGCTTGGAATTGTGAGCAACATAGTGCTTTACACAATGCTAATGGCCAATCTGCATTGGCTTCAACATATTCCATGGTTATGTACGTAGGTTTATCTCATCATTTATGTCCGGGATCTTCTTTAAACTCATGTAACTTATCCAAGACCCATCCAGATGCAAAGGGAAAAATATCATCTTCTAATTTTTATCTCATTACTAAACATCATTGTAAATTATATAAGAAGACTAACCACCTTGTGAAGGAGTGTTGGAAAAGGAAAAGACCCAAATCCAAATCGTTTCCTTACCATAATCAAGCTCTTGATAACATCGAATCAATTGAATTATTTTCATCTTAGACGACAATTCTAGCTGCCCATCCAATCGGGATTTGGTTTTAGTGAAAATGCCTCTCTTGACATTGTAGCAAGTTGTCATTTAACCTCAAGTCCTTCCAATTTGACAAGTTGCACTCTTACAAGGACCCTTTGATATTTTCTTTGGCAAAATGTGTATTCAAGATGCCATATGTGTTGGCCAAGCCCATATTGAGCTTGTGGATTCAAGGGTTCACTATATATATATATATATATATATATCCAATATATCATTTGCATTCAATGCCTATTTATAAATAACCATATTTTTGAATTTTTCTTGAATAAAACACAACACTTTTTCATTCAATTTGTTAATAATTCCTTTATATGGCACCCCTATGTGTATGTTAAGACTATGTGAAAATAGCAATACAAAATCCGTTATGTAGAATCCACGTGATACATACATATATTTATGAGTCAACCCCCGTATTTGAGGCTAGTTGTTGAATGGAAACAGTGTCACAATATAAAACATATACCATGTTCGTAATTTGCTAAATACCTCTTACATGTTAGTAAGTTGCCTTGGATAGTACTTTTACTTATAAGAAGATGGGCAATCTTGAACTACTCTATTGTGGTAAACCCCTTTCATAAAGCACATATTGCTTCTTCTAGTAATGATAAGACCTATTTGACCATGGTGTTGCATTATCACCTAGGTCATTTGAATCATGCCATTGTGATGTATATAAGTCAAAAGGAGCAAAATATAGTAATATACATAATTTTAAAGACTGCATCCACCTATTAGCCAAAATTAGGCTTGTTTGTGTGATTGTTTAAGAAAATATTACACCTTAAACAAAATAAGTTTACTAGATTTATGTAAAGGTTTCATCTATGGAAAACATTGTAATTTAGAATTGTTGAGTTATTCTTCATCCAAAAAACCTTTTCAATGAATTCATTCTTTGGTCCATTTCCCATCTAATACTTTTAGTGTAATAATTACTTTAGTATATTCATTGATGACTACAAGTGTTTAACCCATGTGTCCTTTCTACAAAATAAAACAAGCTCACTACTATTACTACAACTAAAATTTTATCAAGCTCTTATGGTAAATCAATACTAGGATACTGTTTTTTAAATTAAAATGAATAATGGTGGGGGCCACTTTTGTGATTCTTCCTAGGCTTGTGACATTTATCATCACTATGTTTTTCTTAAGAATCCATATAATATGATTGTTGGGTTGAGTGTAAAAACCCTCCTACTTTTAGGTGAAGCATGGCCACTCAACATGAATGTGTTTGATTTGCTACATCCCCATTTTTATAAAAAAGAACTTTACTCATTTGAAATATTTGAAAGTTAGTCCCCTCAATAGGTTGATCTTTAAATCTTCGCAATCACAAATAACATGTAGCTCTCATGTCACTTTCCAATAATGACATGGCACTTGTGAGCCCAATGATAAGATCTTTTCCAACCAATGGCATGGATTTGTTCCTTCTAAGGAAAATCCTTCAAACCTTCCATTTCTCCATAGGTTCTTCAGACTCACAACTTCATTGACATGTATATCTCTAGCATGCAACTTGATGTCCTGTTCATTGGCTCTCTTGTGCCTGAGAGTGCTTACTTTGTGCATGATGTTTATTCCTCGACTAATGAGGACTCTAGATCATTGGCAAACACATTACTCATTTGAATTATTCAAAACCCAATCTCCTCAAAATGTCAATCTTTAAAATTTGAGGATCACAAAGAGCATGTAACTCCCATGTTAATTGCAGTTATGGGATGAGTATCTTGCATAAAGACGGCTCCTATTCTAGATCCACTAAAGTTGTCGAAGGGTTTTCGAAAGCAAAGTCGCGTCCACGGAGGACTTTGAATAATTTCAGGATAGGAGGTTAATCTAACAAAATCAGATTCAATTTAAAAGTTCAATTTCAGATAATATGTGACATACAGTCAACTTCATCTGAATGGAAATTACTCCAAAAGATCAGCCTGCTCCAGCACCAGACATCACATAAAAACCGGATTAAAATACGAGTCTTTTCTCCTTTCTTCTTCCTTCTTTATATTTTTCACAGGATTTTGAGAAAGCAGAGACAACAAGCAAGGAAGTGCTTTGTTGTCTAGGATAACCTGGATCTGAATATCATTACTGGTTACTATGTTTCCAATAGTTAACAAAGTACTCAGGAGAACAGTGGTAACTCTTGCTGATTATCTTTACTTTGACACATCCTAGGCATTGAAGGGTAACTGGCTTTGAAGAGTGCACATTATAGACTGTAATCCTCCTATCACTTTGAATTTGAAACCACACATATTTGAGATAAATCCCAGTCACACGTGCTGTTTCAGGGACATTGTCTGGAGTAATGGAGCCATCTGACAGCGCAAGAGAACATTATGAGTCAGCTCATAACCCACAATAGGAATCTCTGAGGGCAGGTGCATTCGCAATACATTCAACAAGTACATTCAGCATACTTTCCACTCCCTCAGCTGTGTAAACCTGCAAATTTCTGTGGCTGGAAATAGCAATGCCTTCATCTGGTTATCTTGACCAGCAATATCACGCATTGATTCATGCACAAACTTGTGCCTTCTGTGTGAGGAGCTGGAGGTAGAGCTGAAGATAAAATTGGGAAAGGCTGTTGGAAACATCCGCTATCAGAAGACTACCACACTGTTCAATTCAGCAGGCAGCAGTTGTTATGCCACTGGGTGAGGGGTATACATGGTCATTCAAAAACAAGATTGAAGTTTTCCTTCATCCACAAAGCCCTCAGAATTGCAAAGTCCACAACGCATTTCTTGTAAGGAGTTCCAATCACTTCGGTTAAGAATTTACTCCCTCTACTTTCGTTGGAAGCGAGGGAATCTTATTACAATTGGTGCTCGAAAGCTTTATGTTGAGCTACTTGTTGCAATCGAGCCCTGTACAATTGCTCTGTTTCCACCTTCAATTGTGATTGATCATTCCACGATGGCGAAAGTGTTGTTGCAGCTAACAGTGCGATAGGAATCATGAAGACCAAAGGCATGGAAGGTGTGACGATGAAGCTCCCAAGAGCCAAGGAAGCCGCCTCCCCAGGGTGACGACCTGTCGATCCTCAACATGTACCCTCTTCGTCCTCAACATTAACCACGATTCTCCCCAAATTCCCTTTCAACGACATTCTCCTTCGATTCAAAAGAGTGGGAATCTCCCTTAACTCTAGCTGGACATACTGTCCGTTACGGTAACCAGAGAGCTACGCAAGCTTTTTATGATGCTTTGAATCACAACGATGACAATTCGTGCCTCCCCAATTCGATCACTGTCATTACTCTCTACCACAAATATGAGACCTTGTGTGTTCTGGAAATGGTGCCTCCACAAAAGGGCGAATCTTGTCTTGGCCCACAGTCTCAACACTCGTGACGATCTCGCCAAGCTTCGGCTTATCCAGAATGGTCACCTCCTTCAGCATTGTATCGAGTTTTTCCCCCAAGATTTAAAAAAAAGCTCCCTTCGTTTTCCTCGTAGATCCCCGAATACATGTCCTCTTCCCATTCATTCTGCCCTTCTGTTGCTGTGGTCGACTTTGTTTTTCTCCTCCTCAGCGACTTTAGCTCTCCGTCATCACATTCCTCGCGGACTCCTCAATTCCACCCCCTTTTCAGCTTCTGAAATACCATGTCTTTCCTCCGTCCCTCCTCAGTTTTCCGATTCCAAACGCTCAAACAAAACTCCGTGTTTTCCTTCTCCACAGTCGATCTTCCCCCAAAATTAGATTCCCTTTTCCCCCCAATCCGGATTTTCCCCCAATCATTTTGGGTACTTTTTGCCATAATCCATCCTATAAAAAACCACCTTTGTTTTTAGCATACTCTATATAGAGAGAATTAACTACAGCATACTCTATACAAAGAGTTTTACCAATACTTTGCATGTGGTGTTTCGCACCCAACTGAAAAGGAGTAGGCTTAATGTTATTCCCACTTGCCAAGCCAAAATCCTAGTAAGTCCACCATAGCAACATAGTGCTTCTCAGTAGAAATAGTGCCATATATCCTCGTCATGGACACAAATAGTTGAATTCCCTTATCAACATAGCCAAGGATCAGGAAACTCCAAAAAATACTCATTACGTTGTGGCATGCAGTCAAACATGTGCTGAACATCAAGCAAGCTCCCACATTTGGCATATTTATCCTCCAATGTACTTCGATTTGCATCTCTTGGAAATAGTTTAGTACTTCCTCTCAAAACCCATAATCGGCATATCTTAAAATAAGTGTAGCCCATGAGATTGCATCTCAAGTTACCAGTCTACCAAAAACTCCCTGTTCTTCTTCGTCTTCAGCATAGAATGAAAGAGCAAACATAACAACTAAGTATGTACAAAGTATCAAATCACACGCACAACTTTTGGGTGGTTTTCACACCTCGAATGCGTAGCAATACGACATCCACCCCCTCTAATCCTACGCATCCTCCGAATGGGCCAACTACCCATGATCGTTATCATCAAGATCCACAAACAGATCAATCTCTTCATTATGCATTTCCGGTATATCAACAAGATTATCTGTCATATCATCTGTCTCTTCCATTGAAGTTTCTTCTCGTTGCTCTTCTCTTGAAAATTCTTCCAATGCATAATCCTCATCATCTCTTTTCTTGAAAATCTTGATTCTTTTTCCAGCAATAGGCACTCTAAGCACTGTCCCATCCAATTCTATCAACTCATATGTTGCATTATCAAAGACATGTCTGACTATGTACGGCCCAAACCATCTTTTCACCATCTTCCGAAGTGCAGTATGCTGATTTTCAAGGCTGCTATCAAAGACCAATACCCAATCTCCCTCTTCTATTGCTCTAGGCCGCAAGCGATGCCTGCTGTCAAACCTGTCCTTATTTCTTAGTCTAGCAACCTTCAACCTGTCAATAGCTAGCTGAATATCCTCTGGTCTTCTCTCCAACTGTCGAATCCGAAGAGCTAAGAGCTCCTCTCTCGTCAAATCCTCCTGCCAAGGTAAAACTGACAAGTCAAAGCACAATTCTCAATCGGCATAACAGGTTTCTGACCATACATCAACTCTGCAAGCATATATCCTGTGGTAACACTATGAGTCGTACGATCAGCCCATAAAGCAAATGGTAGAAGTCTCGGCCATTCTCCAATTCGTCCTCTGCATGCTTTGGCTAATGCTTTCACTATCGGCGGATGTCCTCTTTCACTCTTCCCATTTCCCTCTGGATTATATGCTGTAGTTAGAGCCAACTTGATTCCTAGCTGAGAGAAAAACTCCCTAGCTTCATCTGCATCCAATTCACCACGATTTGCAGTGATCTTACATACACAACCATATCTGCAGAAAATTTCCTCCAATAAGAACTTACACACTGTACTAGTGGTCTTCGTTCTCAAAGATCTGCCCTCAACATGATTGGTAAGATCCTCTCTAGCCAAAACAATGTATCTCATCTGCCATAGACCCATAGGCATGGTAACCAAGTCAACTACCCACTTATAATGAATGCATAGCGGATAGGTCGGATGAAGCTCATCTCGATGACGCACTACCGAATACATCTGACAGTCTCTGCAAGTCTCAACAAAGTGAGAAACATCTCTGTACATGCCTTTCCACCAATATTTCTCCTTAATTTTCTCATAAGTAGCCCACACTCCTCTATGACCAGCCCAAGGACTCTCATGAAACTCCCTCATCACCTGTAATTGTGTCTCTCTATCGCAGACAACCCGCAAAGGTAATCCGCCTCTTTTCTTCGGATGCTTCCAAAGAAATCTGTCCTTGAGAAAATAACCATAGGCTTTCCTTCTGATCTTCTTGAACTCTTCATCTGTCCATTCATCTCTTTTGTTTAGTGTACTAAGATACCTGCCAATCTGCAACCAATCTCCAACATAGAGTTCTTCTGTGAAAGCCACAATATCATAGACATGACAAACATGATCAACCATAGTGCAAGTAGAGTCTCCTCATCATCATATCTAGCTCTAGACAACATATCTGCCACTGGATTATCCTTCCCTGCTATGTGTTTAAATTCCGGATTTAACGACTTGATGTATGCAATCCATCTCAACATAGCTATATCCAAAGTAGAGCAACTCATGATCATACCAATCAATGACAAGCAATCTGTCTCTACCACAACTGAAGCTCCAATAAAGTACTCTTTGTCACATTTGAGAGCCGTAACAATCCCCAATAACTCTCTCTTGATTTGCGGATATCTCCTCTGTGTCTCGTTTAGGACTTTCGCCCCAAACCGAATAGCATACCTATTTCCATCTGCATCATCTTGACCCACAGCCCAACCTATGCCAATTGGACTAGTGTCATCTGTCAATACAATAGGCTTTCCACAATTATAATCCGCTTTCCTGAGAGTAGGAGCATTCTGCAATAACTTCTTCAATTTCCGCATGGCTCTAGTGTGGCTCTCATCCCAATATAATTTATGCCCCTTTCGAAGTAGCTGATACAAACAATCTGCTATGTGTGCAAAATGAATTATCCAAATCATATAAAACACACAAGCTCCAATGAATCTCCGTACTTCTGAAGTGGTAGAACAATACTCCGCAATCTTGCCTATAGCATTCACCTTATCAGGTGAGGGTTTCCTGCCATAAAATCCACACATATGTCCAACAATGACAACCTCATTCACTCCAAAAACAGATTTTTGCCCTGAAAGTGTCAAGTTCACTTCTTCTAACCTGGCCAAAATCTTCTCACATGCTGAAATATGATCAGCCACAAAATATCTGCATCCCTGCTCATTTAGACTCTCATTCTTCTCTTCTTCTGCACACCCCTTAATGGGCACATCATCCAAGAAAGGCATGGTAAGCTGAGGTATGTAATCACGAAGAACCTTATGCATGGCATTCATCATATGCGCAACAGAATTAGTGGCACCTTGAGGCAAGGTACACATCCTGACAAGCCCAATAGGAGTTCTCATGGTGTTTATGTCCCTGCTTTCCAAAGCCAGCTGAAACTGATCATATCCTGAATACAAATCACCTAAAGAATAGATGGCACGTCCAGCAAATGCCTCTGCAAACTCATCCACAACTGGACCTATACCAACATTCCTGATAGTAACTCTGTTCACTAGCTGCATGTCCTGAATAAATCGGAGAGTACCATTCTTCTTTGGAACTGTAAACCACCTGTTTGAGTATGGTGCAGATGAAGGCTCAAGAATTCCCATCCTGATTTTCTCATTCAATAAATCAATCAGTTTTGGCAAGTGTGCTTTAGGCACTGGAATAGGTCGGAGATTCCATGGGATATGAGGAATAGTAAAAATGACCATAGGAGCAACAATATCAGGATTCACACATCCAATCTCATGCGGGAAAAAAGTAAATCCCCTTCCATGATGCTCAAGCATCTCCTGAAAGCATCGCTTCTCTATGGGTAGCAAGAAATCACCATTTCCAATTTTCAATTCAGCAAGAGTCTCTGCTGAAAATTTATGACCAATATGCTCCGGATTCCTCAAAATTTGCTGTTTAGCAGCCCTCTCTATTTGCTTATCACTCTCAGGTGGAAGCGGTATAGCAACCGGCTTCACCTTCTTATCCACAGTTTTGTATTTCATGTCAACCCTGGCTTCATTATGCTCTTCTGCATTACACAAATCTTACTGTACATCAGCAATTCTGCATACCAATGGCTGAATATTCTCAGCCCTCTGCTCTATGGACTGCATAGAAACAGCCCCAAACTCTGAATGCTGTAATATTTTAGCAGTAAACTCTGTTGGCTGAAAGTTTTCAGCCCTCTGTCTCTCTGAAAGCTGATCATAACCAGCTGGAAACTCTGTTTGCTGAATTTCTTCAGCACTCAACACTCTTTGCTGAGTTACCTCAGCCTCATACTCAATCTATGACATAAAATTTGCAATTTCATGAAACATGTCCAGGGACTGCACTAATACATTACTGTGACAATTCTGCATATCAGTTTTCAGCATATCTCCCATCTCTGTCATCGTATCTGCACAAATCACACTGTCATACATCCCATCTATGTGCTCATCATCCTCCAAAATTCCTACATTTTTTAAATTTTTCTCCTTCCTGCATATATACTGCCTGGCAGCTCTAGGCAACCTAGAAGTCTTCTGATAACTCATCGAACTGTTTTGCTGAAATCCCAACAAAACCTGAGGAGAAAACACCGCTGCCAGGAGGCAAGAACTCCAATCTCCTCTCCTCTGTACCACCGTCGTCTCGCGAAACGGCGGTACCTAATGAAAACCCGAATCCCTCATAGTGGGCAACGGTGCATCTCTGAGAGTATCCCTGTTTCTAACATGGTTCACACATACAATCATAAACTGAACTGCTCTCATACCATCTTTACTGCGAATCCGTGCATAAGCAGATCCATCATCCATGACCTTTGTTTCCATGCGCATCTCTGTGATGAATGGCTGTCCAAGAATTATAGGATAAGAGCATGAATCCTGCGCAAAGAAATGAAAATCCTCCTCTACATCACCAATAGAAACCTTGACACTAGGACATGCAGCATACAAATCACCTGCAGTGTTATTGGCGGCTCTCATACGCCACCCATGCTCTACATCCATAGGCCATCTATTACTCTCATAAACTCCACGAACTATGAGATTAATCTCTGAACCATGATCCACCAATGCAACATAAGGCACCTGTTTCTCTCCAATCTTTACCATCGTCTCTGTAGTTGCCCTAGCCCAATGGCTCCGCGATAAGTGACTACGCGGTATCATGACAGGCTCATCAATTTCCGCATAATGCATAGGCTGAACCCTCTTCTCTACCTGCAGAAAAACAGAAGCATTATCAACCATAACCTCATCCTCATCCTCATGCAACTCCCCAATCAAAACTCCCTATGTATCAGTGGTAGACAATACATGTCTTTTCCTCTTCAAAACCTCGTAAAACTGATCCTGAAACTCTCTTTTCGAGATGCCCAAAATCTCAGAAATAGTGAAAGTCACCTCACTGCCAAGTATCTTGTCGTTAAAGATTTTCTTCATGTCCGTAGATGTCTCAATATCGGACATCAATCTAAACCCTGGCTGCTTTCTCTCTCTAGGCTCTTGCCTCTTTTCTCTCTTTTGAGCATCCTCCATCTGTCGATCTAGCCCTGGTCTTGAAGACGGTCCTGCAGTAGGTGGAGTAACAAACTCACCCCCTCTAGTTTTCTTATCTGCACTTGGATTTTCTTCATCCCTCTTATGCTTCTCCTCAACAAGTACATCTGCACCATGAGACTTAGCCAAATAAGCATAAATAGAATACTTGTCAACAGGCGAGTCCCAACCTGTCTTTGATCTGATGCTAGAGCCTGCACTAGTCAAAACAGTTTGCTGAATTTTCACCTTGTTTGCAGTCTCCATAGCATAAGTCCAGAGCTGACTGAGTCTCTGATCCCTTCTCAATCTGGACTCCATATGCAGAAGCATCACCTCTAGCTGTCACATAAGAAGTACGCGCAGCCATGTCATCCACTAACTTCTTCATTCCACCTTTACCAAAGTTGGTAGCAAGTGGAGCTCCTGTCTCAGTCAACCAAATCTTTCCATCTTGCCCCCAATATACCACATTCTTCCTCCTTGCATCCTGAAAAGATTCACAATCCCTGCAATGCTGATGGTCCGTACTATCGCACCAAATACATCTCCGATCTCTCCTAGGTGCACTAGGAGCACTCCTAGGTGCAGTAGGAGCACTAGAAGAAGTAGTAGGCGCAGTCGAAGCAAACTGCTCCTTCAACTTTCCCACCAACTCCGCTTTGACTGACTCCAATGTCAAATCTGTTATGCCTTTGATTATGTCATCAAGAGAGGTAGGCACCGATGGAGCAGATGGTTTTGGAGCAGAAGGTGTAGGCATCGGTCGTGGAACATGAGGAATAGGTGGAGTGGAAACAGTAGGCACTGGCATAGGCCAAGAAACTGGCTGAGGAGGAGAAGAAATAACAAGGATAGAAGCAGGCATAGGAGTTGATGATGGTGTAAGTGTCATGGAACCATTCTGTAGGCGAGTCTTCCATATCCTCCTCTTGGTCAAAGTCGAGACTGCATCCTGAGCATCCTGCCAATCAGTTTTAAGACCCATAGGCTTCGTGCGATCCTCAAGAAGCTCACCCAATTCTTCTTGAAGAGCAGGATCAGCAGCTTGCAAGAAAATCTCAACTTTTTCAACATCCAATGCTCTTTGTTCAATGGCATCAAGCTGACTATACCTCTCCTCAAATTCTTGAATCAACTCCGAAGCAGCTAGACCTTTGTTTGGCATGTAGACCCACTCTCGGAATGACCGCCGAGTAGCCATACCAAAGTCCTCAAGGAAGTATTCTTCTTTCAAGGCCTTCTTAAAATCTTGCCAATGTGTATTTTGAATAAAAAGATCAGTCACTTTTGTCCTCAAAGTGGGTGTGACAAGACGAAGGAAGTACTTACTCATAAGTCCAGCAGGAACTCCAAAAAACCCCATCTTGATCTCATATGTCTTCAAATATGCTGAAACATTACGGCCATCAAATAGCTTCTTCTCATTCTCAACTGCTTCAATAGCCTTAGTCGCGCTGTTTGCATTCTCATACTCCGAATAGAGTTGCCTTTGCTGAGACAACTGCTGTTGATGCAATTGTTGCTGCTGCTGCATATACAATTGTGTTTGCTGATTTTGGAGCTGCATATACATGGACATATTCTGCAAAATCTGCTTTAGATCCTCTGTTGAAGTACTTGACGCAGTAGTCATTGATGGATCTGAAGTAGACGCAGCTGGAGTTGTAGAAGAGGCTGAAATAGAGGCTGAAGTATCTCCCATCCTGAAATTTCTGCGACGCTTTCACGTCGGGTTCACCAAAGATGTTGAAGGGTTTTCGAAAGCAAAGTCGCGTCCACGGAGGACTTTGAATAATTTCAGGATAGGAGGTTAATCTAACAAAATCAGATTCAATTTAAAAGTTCAATTTCAGATAATATGTGACATACAGTCAACTTCATCTGAATGGAAATTACTCCAAAAGATCAGCCTGCTCCAGCACCAGACATCACATAAAAACTGGATTAAATTACGAGTCTTTTCTCCTTTCTTCTTCCTTCTTTATATTTTTCACAGGATTTTGAGAAAGCAGAGACAACAAGCAAGGAAGTGCTTTGTTGTCTAGGATAACCTGGATCTGAATATCATTACTGGTTACTATGTTTCCAATAGTTAACAAAGTACTCAGGAGAACAGTGGTAACTCTTGCTGATTATCTTTACTTTGACACATCCTAGGCATTGAAGGGTAACTGGCTTTGAAGAGTGCACATTACAGACTGTTATCCTCCTATCACTTTGAATTTGAAACCACACATATTTGAGATAAATTCCAGTCACAGGTGCTGTTTCAGGGACATTGTCTGGAGTAATGGAGCCATCTGATAGCGCAAGAGAACATTAGGAGTCAGCTCATAGCCCACAATAGGAATCTCTGAGGGCAGGTGCATTCGCAGTACATTCAGCAAGTACATTCAGCATACTTTCCACTCCCTCAGCTGTGTAAACCTGCAAATTTCTGTGGCTGGAAATAGCAATGCCTTCATCTGGTTATCTTGACCAGCAATATCACGCATTGATTCATGCACAAACTTGTGCCTTCTGTGTGAGGAGCTGGAGGTAGAGCTGAAGATAAAATTGGGAAAGGCTGTTGGAAACATCCGCTATCAGAAGACTACCACACTGTTCAATTCAGCAGGCAGCAGCTGTTATGCCACTGGGTGAGGGGTATACATGGTCATTCAAAAACAAGATTGAAGTTTTCCTTCATCCACAAAGCCCTCAGAATTGCAAAGGCCACAACGCATTTCTTGTAAGGAGTTCCAATCACTTCAGTCAAGAATTTACTCCCTCTACTTTCGTTGGAAGCGAGGGAATATTATTACAATTGGTGCTCAAAAGCTTTATGTTGAGCTACTTGTTGCAATCGAGCCCTATACAATTGCTCTGTTTCCACCTTCAATTGTGATTGATCATTCCACGATGGCCGAAGTGTTGTTGCAGCTAACAGTGCGATAGGAATCATGAAGGCTAAAGGCATGGAAGGTGTGACGATGAAGCTCCCAAGAGCCAGGGAAGCCGCCTCCCCAGGGTGACGACCTGTCGATCCTCAACATGTACCCTCTTCGTCCTCAACATTAACCACGATTCTCCCCAAATTCCCTTTCAACGACATTCTCCTTAGATTCAAAAGAGTGGGAATCTCCCTTAACTCTGGCTGGACATACTGTCCGTTATGGTAACCAGAGAGCTACGCAAGCTTTTTATGATGCTTTGAATCACAACGATGACAATTCGTGCCTCCCCAATTCGATCTCTGTCATTACTGTCTACCACAAATATGAGACCTTGTGTGTTCTGGAAATGGTGCCTCCACAAAAGGGCGAATCTTGTCTTGGCCCACAGTCTCAATAGTCGTGACGATCTCGCCAAGCTTCGGCTTATCCAGAATGGTCACCTCCTTCAGCATTCTATCGAGTTTTTCCCCCAAGATTTAAAAAAAAGCTCCCTTCTTCTTCCTCGTAGATCCCCGAATGCCTGTCCTCTTCCCGTTCATTCTGCCCTTCTGTTGCTGTGGTCGACTTTGTTTTTCTCCTCCTCAGCGACTTTAGCTCTCCATCATCACATTCCTCGCGGACTCCTCAATTCCACCCCCTTTTCAGCTTCTGAAATACCATGTCTTTCCTTCGTCCCTCCTCAGTTTTCCGATTCCAAACGCTCAAACAAAACTCCGTGTTTTCCTTCTCCACAGTCGATCTTCCCCCAAAATTAGATTCCCTTTTCCCCCCAATCCGGATTTTTCCCCAATCATTTTGGGTACTTTTCGCCATAATCCATCCTATAAAAAACCACCTTTGTTTTTAGCATACTCTATATAGAGAGTATTAACCACAGCATACTCTATACAAAGAGTTTTACCAATACTTTGCATGTGGTGTTTCGTACCCAACTGAAAAGGAGTAGGCTTAATGTTATTCCCACTTGCCAAGCCAAAATCCTAGTAAGTCCACCATAGCAACATAGTGCTTCTCAGTAGAAATAGTGCCATATACCCTCGTCATGGACACAAATAGTTGAATTCCAGGAGACTCCAAAAAATACTCATTACGTTGTGGCATGCAGTCAAACATGTGCTGAACATCAAGCAAGCTCCCACATTTGGCATATTTATCCTTCAATGTACTTCAATTTGCATCTCTTGGAAATAGTTTAGTACTTCCTCTCAAAACCCATAATCGGCATATCTTGAAATAAGTGTAGCCCATGAGATTGCATCTCAAGTTACCAGTCTACCAAAAACTCCCTGTTCTTCTCCGTCTTCAACATAGAATGAAAGAGCAAACATAACAACTAAGTATGTACAAAGTATCAAATCACACGCACAACTTTTGGGTGGTTTTCACACCTCGAATGCGTAGCAATACGACAACGTTAGTAACTACTAAAAAGAATGGTCTATTGAAGTCAGGTAGTTGTAATACAGGAGCATGAGTTAATGCATGTTTCAATAAATAAAAGGATTTTTGTTGATTGTCAAACCAGTTATACATAATTCCCTTCTAAAAGTTTTGTCAAAGGTAATGCAAGTAATGAGAAATTTCTCACAAACTTTCTGTAAAAGTTAGCAAGACCTAGAAAAGAATGTAACTCATGCACATTTTTGGGTATGGGCCAATTTAAAATTGCTTCTATCTTTTTAGGGTCGACTTCAATACCATCTGATGAAATAATATGCCCTAGATATTCAATTTCTGTTTGAAAGAATTCACTCTTTTCTGGATTAGCATATAATTGATTGTCTTTTAACAACTTAAAAACTAAAGACAAATGTTCGTAATGCTCATTCTCATTTTTATTGAATACTAATATATCATCAAAGAATACTATGACACAATGCTGATATTTCAGAAATATGCGATTCATCATACGACTAAATGTGGCTGGTGCATTAGTTAGACCAAAAGGCATAACTAGAAATTCATAGTGTCCAAATTGTGTTCTAAATGCAGTTTTGAATATATCAGATTTATCCAATCTTACTTGATGATAACCAGATTTAAGATCTATTTTACTGAATATGGCAGATCCTTGTAGCTTATCCATGAGATCATCTACCCTAGGAATCGGATATCTATTCTTAACAATAATTTTATTTAGGGCACGATAATCAATGCACATGCGATAAGTATTATTTTTGTTCTTCACTAATAAAACGGGTGCACCAAATGGAGAACTACTAGGTCGAATTAATCCTCTGTTAAGCAATTCTTCTATTTGATTTTGAATTTCTTTCTGTTCAATTTGGTTATGTCTATATGGTGCTTTACATGGTGGTTGTGTTCCAAGAATGAAATATATTTTGTGATCTTCAAGACGTGAAGGTGGTAGTCCAGGTGGTAAATCAGCAGCAAAACAATCTTGAAATTGAGCAAGAAATTGTGTATGCCTAGGATGCATTTGTTTTTCTTTAGCTTGAATTTCATTCACCCATATTAGATAAGATTTGCTACTTTTACGTAATGGAGAACTACTAGGTCGAATTAATCCTCTATTAAGCAATTCTTCTATTTGATTTTGAATTTCTTTCTGTTCAATTTGGTTATGTCTATATGGTGCTTTACATGGTGGTTGTGTTCCAAGAATTAAATCTATTTTGTGATCTTCAGGACGTAAAGGTGGTAGTCCAGGTGGTAAATCAGCAGCAAAACAATCTTGAAATTGAGCAAGAAATTGTGTATGCCTAGGATGCATTTGTTTTTCTTTAGCTTGAATTTTATTCGCCCATATTAAATAAGATTTGCTACTTTTACGTAATGCGTGTTTAGCTTGAGTATGAGTAAGCAGTGGAAAATTATTTGAAGCGTGCATACCATGCAATGTGATTTATTTCCTTGAAAATAAATTTTAATTGAATGCGTAGAATAATCTATGTCAGGATTATATTGATGACACCAAGGCATTCCTAAGATAATGTCACTCGACTGCAAAGGTACAACTAGGAAATTTCTTCATTCAGTACATTCAGCAATTTTCATTTCTAAATTATGCACCTCTTGTATTCCATTATATCTTGTTCCTAGGAATGCAGCCTTAATGCGATAATTTGTAGAAACAGTTTGTAAATTCAATTCTTAGACTAACTTTGCAGAAATAAAGTCATGTGTGCTTCCATCATCATGTAAAATACTCTTTTCTTTACCATGCACAAAACATTTCATTGCTAACAAAGAATGGGAAGTTGGCATAGCTGGCAAAGTATCCGAAGTAGTACCAATGTCGTCATCATCTTCCGTAAAGTCTAGCATTTCCTCACATTCTTCTTCTTCTATTGCGCCAAGATAATTGATATGGACTGGTGGCTTTTTGGTTTGGCAATTGGCTGCTAGATGTCCAGGTTGATGGCATTTGTAACAAACTATGGGTTTGGCTTTAAATACATTATTGGTAATGGTAGGAAGTTTAGGAATGTTGGGATTTGACTGTGACGATGGCTTAGGATTTGGATTGGTGTTTGATGGCAAGGTAGGTGGTTGTGTCCAAGATTTACGGAATGAAGATGGATAAAAACGACTTTGATTGAATCTTCAAAAATTTGAATTGAATTGTTTGGAACCATAGTTACCATTAGTTGAAAATTGTTGTGGTCGCTTGTCTCTTCCGCGAATCTTGTCTTCAGTGTCATGAGCCAAGGAAATTGCATCTTCAAGGATTGTTGGCTTGAACATATTAACTTCCGCATAGAAATGTCCAAGTAGGCCAGACATAAACTTGCATTTGTGAGTCACTTCAGGTACATCTTCAAGCATGCGTAGTTGCAGTAGGGCATTCCATAAACATTCAGTGTATTGGGAAATAGTTTCGCGATCTCTTTGCTGTAGAAGATCCCATTGCTTGATGGATTTTTCATGGAATTGAGGAGAAAGGAAATTCTGCGAAAAAAAAAAATGGAAAGTCTCCTAGGTAGTAGGGCAATCAACGCTCTTGCGGACCACAATCCACCATAAGGATGCTCGATCAACTAAATGGTTAGTGACACATTTAATTTTGTCTTTCTGGTTAGTGACACATTTAATTTTGTCTTTCTCAGCATATGTTTCTTCATGGAAGTAATCATCAAATTAATTGATAAAAGCAAGTACAGTCTTTCCATCGCGTATTCCATTGAAAGTACGAAATTTGAAGTTTCTTTTACATATCTTTGTTTCTTTGCGGATGGATTGGGCTTCAAGTGTCGCATCGATGGTACGTCGTATAAGATCTTCGGGTTGCGATCCATCTTGGTCGGTGGTAGAACATTGCAAATTGGCCAATTGAACTTGCAAAGCTTGTGGGGCTCTTCGTTCTTCTTCAAGGTGCATCATAATCAAATCCAACTTTTGCTCCATTGTTGGTTCGGGTAATTCACCTTCATCCATAAGATCGTCCATGTTTTGTTCAATCATCCTGCAAAATCCAAAAGACCTCACACTCTCGAAATCTTATTAGCGGGATGAGCGTAGCTCAAGGGCGGGTATACAAGGCTTATATATTTTGTTTGGCTTTTATGGTCTTTCTCTATTACAATTGCGATATTCGTTGTCACAACTGTCTGTGTAGAAACGGCATATAATCTACGTATGGCCTGCGTATGAACTTATGTTCTTGTTGAAACTAGTTCAGCAAGTCTGCAAGTGTGAACAGGGTCTACCAGAGAGCAGTAGACTGGTTTTGTGCTTCTGCGTGTGAACTGTCTCTATGATAGTTGTTGAGTAAGTCTTTAGTGACCTCTGTGACTTGCAGGATTAAGAAGACTTGGAGGACTTTGAGGATTTAAGAGCTTAAGGCTTTATGATCCCTATGTGATTTTCATGGACATGAATATGTACTCGGCCGTTTTGACGCCATCCAAAACATGCTACTGCCACCGAGTGACAAATTGGTTGCATAAGCTTTTTAAATAAGCTTACTATTAATCTTAATAAGCTCTTGAGGTATGAAGCTATGGAGTCTTATCTGTTTACACACGACTTGATGAAGGAGATATCCGCGTGGTCCTCTGCCTACAGAGACTAGTCCTTCGCGATCAGAGGGTGCAGAAGGGGGTTCCTGACCGCCAAGAACATGCTAGTATCAACCGTTCGCGACAAAACTGACTATATAGCTTGATCGTTCCAGGAGCTCCGCCTTCATGCAAGATGGTAAGTGATTGGAAGCTCTCGATCTTAGCTTCGCTCTGATACCACTGGTGCATAGATCGGTCGCCGTATGCGCGCGTAGTGAGCATCAGAAGGTCCCCAAGAACAAAATAACTCTACTTTTTACACACGAATCAATGATAATGCATTTAAACTGGAACTACCACAACATTGGAAAATTCACAACACCTTTCATATCATTTTATTACAACCTTTTAGAGGCCAATTACCTGTACACCCTGTCTATAAAAACCCTCCTTTACTACATGATGAAACTGAAATCCTTGAGCTTGAAACCATTATAGATACTGACTTTATGACCACTAGAACTGGCCATAGATATTCTAGATATTTGGTCAAGTTTAAAAATCATCCTGTTGAAGAGGCCCAACGGATACACGCTATCCTCCAATCCTTTCCATAGCCACCGCTGCTTGCTCTACACATCAACTGAAGCATTCACAATTGTTAGAAAAATAATACAATTAAACCGAAAAAAGTGAATGCCTAGCAGTCTTCAGCTACATAAATAAATTGGTTAGAAATCAATCCTAACCTTAATTTATCACGAGTGCGCACTCTAAACTCATAAACGTTTATTAATTTAAATATGTATTTTTCAGAATCACCCGCTATGAAATCACCCATGTACACACAAAATTAACAAAACGCCCAAAAAGGATAGGTGTCCCGATCAACTTCTCGCACAAAAAATCCACTTTGTGTATGAGCCTCGGTATTAAAATTTTACGGAATCCATCGCAAAACCTCATGGAATCCACTGTGGAATATACCTCCTGGCATCAACCAATAGCATGGATTTGTTTCCTTCTAAGGAACAATCCTTCAAACCTTCCATTTCTCCATAGATTCTTTAGACTCACAACTTCATTGACATGTATAGTTCTAGCGTGCAACTTGATGCCCTATTCATTGGCTCTCTTGTGCCTGAGAGTGCTTACATTGTGGATGATGTTTATTCCTCGACTAATGAGGACTCTGGATCATTGGCAAACACATTACTCATTTGAATTACTCAAAACCTGATCTCCTCAAAATGTCAATCATTAAAATTTGAGGATCACAAAGAGCATGTAACTCCCATGTTAATTGCCAGTAATCACTTGGCAATGATAAGCCCAATGATAAGCTATGTGCTCCATGTTTTTCTATATGTGACACTTTCTCATTGTTAATCTCCACTACATGTCCACATATTCTCCAAGCCTTACCACATATACTATTTTTGATCCATTGACATGTCACCTCATGCTTTGTAAGATGGAGCTGCTTCACCTATCCATGTGGATTCCATGCATGAAACTTCCCCTTATTTTTTAAGTGCTTTGTTTCCTTCAAAGGAATGATCTTCCAAGACCTCCATTTCTCCATAAATTCTTTGAACTTGAAACTTCACCAACCTGTATAGTTGTGATGCGTGACTTGATGCCCTATTCATTAACTCTATTGTTCTTGAGAGAGTTACTTTGTGGAATATCTTTATTCCTTGAAAAAATAAATTGCATCAGTCTATGTGATCTTAAGGTACCCCACCTTTCATAGGCAAGAACTTTAGTCAATTGAATTACTGAAAAACTAATCCACTCTAGAAGTCAATCTTTCAAAATTGGAGATCACAAAGAACACATAGCTCCCATGTTGGTTTACACCAATTACATGGCACTCATCAATCCAATGATGCGTTATGTGCTTCAAGTTTTTCCACATCTAAGACTTCTTCACTATTAATCTTCACTACATGTTCATGTCTTCTTGAAGCCTCCTCTTGCAAGATCAACACTTGCTAACCCATCAACATGTCATGTCATGCTTTGTAAGCTAGTGAGACTTCACTCATATGGGTTGCATCCATTCATGCAACTTACTAGACTTCTCCTTTTTTAGCTTATGTCTTTCCTTCTAAGAAACAATCTTCCAAGCCTTCCAATTCTCAATAGATTTTTTCAAGTCCTATTGGTTGATTCTACTCTCATTCTATTATACCTAAACGTGCCTACTTCAAGGATGATTTTTATTGCCCAACTAATGAGAGTGAGGTTAATTTGGGTGATTGTATTAGCATCCATGATTTTCTCTCTAGTCTTGATGCAACTCTTTTTCATATTATAATCAAGTTTGAGTTGAACTCAAGGTGTTCACCAGAGATACATTAAGTGTGTTCAAGACCTTTCTAGAAATATCCATATCTCTAAACTTTTCTTGAATAAAATGCAACCATTTTCTATTTAACTTGTAAATAATACATTTATTTAGCACCCTTCTATATGTAAAAATAGTATCTGGAAAATTTATTATGTTAAACCCATGTTGTCATGCTGCTACATGCACATTGTGTGGAAAACTCTAGAATGTGGCTTTCTTATTAATCTAGAAAGCCAATGCCATATTAGGCATTAATGTTAGTGTCCGTAGTGTGCATCGTTCAAAATACTAGATTTTTGGACAAGTTTAGGCAATTTTGATATTTTAGATATTATCTCTTGTAAAAATCCAAAATAATATAGATAACTTCTATCATAGGATGACATGTAAAAGAAAGCATGTAGCTTTCAACCATTTTGGGAGAATTTTATGTAAAAAGAAGGATTGGCGACATCAAGTGATGCACAATCATTGTTTCAGGTAGTGAACAACACTCCAAAGTGGAAGATAAAGAAGGAGTAATTTGGCAAAATTCTAGCCAATAGGTGTCTTGGTATTTTACCCCCCTTTCAGAGCCAATGCAAGAATCAAATTGGTAGTTTGAGGAGCATAGAGGAAGGTATTATTTTATATACGTTTTTTTCTACAAGAGATTTTTCTTCTCATAATGCAGAAATAAACTAACACGCTTCAAATCTGTGAGTATTCTTCTATGTCTCCTATTTCTTTCAACCCCTTCTCTTCCATCTACTCTTCTCCTTAAATCTCCCTTCACCCTGCTATCTCTTACCCTCATGGTAGACTTTTGATCCCAAATGCTCCAACAGTGGTGAACCCGACGTGAAAGTCGGCAAGAGAGGTATGTAAAGATGGGGAATTCCGATGGATTGAAGTGGTGGTGATGCTTTACAATAGATGATTGCTTTGTTGCAACAACAACAACAGATGCAAACTCAGTAGAAAGCACAAAAGAATCAATTCCTTAGCTGCGAATGCATTGCATGAAGTGGAAAAAGAATTGAAATAGTTTAAAGGTCAAAATTTTTTGGCCTTCATTTGGTTGTATAAACACAATATGTTGTTTCATGGGGTACCACAATATGCATGGAGTCCGTATTTCTCCTATATGGCTATGCATGCATTGCATGATCGGATTGATGAGTTACATAGAAGAGAATCTCCTAATTGGGTATCTTTTAAGAAATATTTGAGACAAGAGTTTTTCTTGGAAGGTGCAAGATTGATAACTAAAAAGACATCTATAGATTGAGTTGAAAAGCCCAATAAAGGGTTGGCTACAACAGCTTTGCTCTGTGAATTTGAAAGTCGGTATATGCAGTTGGATGCCAATGAGCATCAATCATTGGAGAGTTAGAAATTCATTTGTTTCTGAAAGCTGTAGATCTTGTCTTGCAGGAGAAGCTGACTGATCATTTAGAAGATGCCTCTTCTAAAACAAGGCTGAAATTAGATTTTGCTAATGTAATTGAAGCAGTGCATATATTGGTAAAGAGAGAGCAGATGAAATTAAGATGGGGTACATGCACCACAACGGCCAGTGCTCTGAAGGGGATTGAAATTGCAGCCAAGGCACTTGTAGCTATGGTGGAACAACTAGCTATACTTGTTGGTCGGCTCATAAAGGTGATGTTGTGGATGAAATAATGAAAGGCATGCATGATTTGAGACCAAATTTGACAGAAGTCTATGCAAAGATCGAAAATTTGGATGTCAAGGTAGAGAAGAAGGGTCGGGCAACAACCCAAAGGTTGTATGGAGAAGGATACAAGAGAATATGCATTTGGTGTGACAGTTTACAGCATGAAAAGCGAGATTGTATAGCTTACCATGAAGCGTAAGCAAAAATAATAGTCTTTTGGGAAGATGGAAAAGTACATGTAATAGAAATTGGACTTCCAATAGAGCCAAATTTTGGAAATGGTGGCATGGAGAAGAGGTTGGAAAATATGGCTACAAGGACAACATTTGTTGCCATAGGTGCAGCCACATATGGGTTGAGAATTGAAAGGACTGATAAAGAAGGCATTGTTGAAACAAAATATCGCATTTGGATACAAGCATTAGATTGCATGGAAAAAGGCAAAACAACAAAGTCTGAATTGGTTGATGCATGTCTGAGTATACGAGGAAGAAGAGGATGGAATGCACCAGTGGATTCATTTTCAGCCTATGCTTATTTAGCTTAGGTTCATAATCAAGAAGCTATTGTGGAAGAAAAAAGAAGAAAATATGAAAAAGTTATGCCTGAACATGTTATGGAGGATGCATCTCAAGAGAAGAAACAAGAAGGAAAGAAAAGGGGCAAGCAACCCAATTACAAGTTACAATCGAATCTTGAGACTACCACAAACTTTAAAAGGGTCTTGGAAGATCACATACTTGGTAGTAGAGTTGAATTCACACTTGAAAAAGTTATTGGAATCACAAAGCGTGAATTTCATGATGCAATCATTGATATGGTGAAATGGAAAAGAGAGTTTGATGGTGAAGTTTTGCAAGCATTGATGCAGGTTGATAAAGATAGAGGAACAACTTCAGAGGGAATATGATGATGCATGTAATGTTGATTTGAAGCAAGCTAATGTTGAAAATAGTGGGAGTGTAGACAACAAGCTTGTGGCTAAAATTGGTCTTATGGGTAGCACTAAGAATAGAGAGAAGGCTATGTATAATGGGGATGTCCATCAATAAGCACATGAAGAAGAAGATGTCCATCATTATTCACCAACACATTGGGTTCGTGCTACAATAGAGGCAATTATTAAAGTGGGAGAAAGAGAGATGCCTTGCATAGCTCTCTTGGATCATGGTTTTGAAATCAATGTTATGGCACACAGTTTGTATGAGAATGGAGGATGGATGATTGATAGAGATTCGGGATGGTGCATGCAGGCAGCAAACAATTCATCAGGGGATTTGGATGCAGCTTGTCCGAATGTATGTGTGACTATTGGAGATGTTAGGGATGAAATAATTTTTTTGTGCATGATTTATGTAGGTATTCAATGATTTTGGGGCTTCCCTATATTTCTGAATCAAGGCTAGAAACAAAAGCCTTGGATAATGGTTCTTCATATGCTCGGGTTTAAAGACAATACAAAGGTAGTACTGTTTCTCACTGTTTGTGTGAATCATCCCCGCAATCCAAATAGGCTATGCAAGAATCCCATTCCACCTAATGCACTTAGAGAGTTTAAGGTGTTTTAGACAGCACTGCTATAAGTGGAGCCTACAGCAGTGCCTCTAGGAAGATAATTATGCCTTTAAGAAAGGGAAAATTTTTATTTGCGTCTGGATTGCAGGAATGGATAGCATATAGTCTTAGCATTTTTAAAAATATTTCAGCCATATGCAGGGCTGAAAAAGAGTTAGAGACATATGGTTTATTGGTTGCAAATGAAGGTATTTCACGGTTGTTTTCAGGGCTAGTTGATATTGATACAATGGCGGAAATTTTTATGGTAATTAATATTGAAAATAGGGTAGAAAAATAGGTTATTTATGTTGACACTTTAGAGATTTATGAAGTCAGTTTGTTGAGCAAGAATGTTATGGGTTGGAAAATAGGGCTGAAGCAAGGGTGAATACAAAGTACAAAACAATTACAAAGAAGGTTAAGCCTGTGGCTTTGCCTTTACCACTTGAAAGTGATGGGTTGGTTGAAAAAGTGACTTTACGGGATCCACATGGAGTAGGACATAAATTTATAGCTAAAACTTTACAAAAGATGAAAATTGGTGATACAAGCTTTCTTTGACCTGCAGAAAGACGTTGTTTCTTGCAAATGTTGGCAAGGCATGGGAAATCCTTTGCATTTCAGCCAAATGAAATTGGATGTGTTGATTGCACCTATGGTGATCTTTACAGTGCCATGGAATTTAAAGCCTATTCCAGTACCTCATGCATATTTGCCTAAGCTGCTACAGCTTTTGAACGAGAAAATTAGGATGCGGATTTTGGAGCCCTCTTCAGCTCCATATTTGAATCAGTGGTTTATTTTTCCAAAGAAGAATGGTTCTTTGAGGTCTATACATGATTTGCAGCTATTTAATAAGGTCACCATAAGGAACGTTGGATCAGGCCCGATAGTAGATGAATTTGCAGAATCATTTGTAGGCAATGCAATTTACTCTATGGGAGATTTATATTCAGGAGATGATCAGTTCCAACTTGCATTAGAAAGCTAGGATGTCACTACCATGAAGACACCACTTGGATTGGTTAGGATGTGTATGCTTCCATAGGGAGCAACCAATTCAGTGGTGCATATGATGAATGCTATGCATAAAGTTTTGAGAGATTATATTCCTTAGTTGACCTTACCCTTTCTTGATGATGTGCCAATCAAAGGATTTGATATCCATGAGAAGAATGATGAGTTGAATGAGTAGGGATGCAAAATATTTGTGGTTTCTCATATTATTGATTGTGACAGGATTTTGAGCCGTCTTGAAGAAGTGCATTTGACTCTATTAGGAGAAAAATCAATGTTTGGAGTGGAGGAAGTATTGTTTGTTGAGCACATGTATGGACCATATGGAAGAATTCCCTCACAAGTAGAGATTGATGCCATAAGTAGGATGCAGGAGACATGTTTGAATGTATCTGAGGTAAGAAGTTTGTTGCTCATGTGGCTGAAAGTTTATATCAGCTCTTGGGAAAATGACAAAAGTTATGTTGGGGAAAACAACACAAAAAGTGAGTTTAGAAGTTAAAGAGCTAATTGATTTCAACCCCAACACCAAAGAGAGAAAATTATGAGAATGGGCAGCATATTATTCTCACCATGGATACAAGCCTAATTGGCATTGGTTGGGCAATGGGTCAAGATGATGTTCATGGGAATAGGTATGCCATTTGGTTTGGAGCAAAGGTCCTCAATGAATGCCAACGACGGTATTCTCAAGTCAAAATAGAGCTTTGGGGTGTAGTGATAGCCCTTAAGTGTGATACGGAATATTTTATGGGAGCTCATGTAGTGGTAGAAACTTATTGTCTACCTGTATTGGGCGCCATGATAGCAAATTTCTCAACTCTTGATATTTCCATCTTATGGTTGATTGCATATATAAAGTCACTTAACCCTGATTTCCAGCATATTGCAGGTAAAGAAAACCCAATAGCTAACATGCTTTCATGAGCAAGGTTTGAAGATGAAGAGGAGTTGATGGTAGATGAAGAGGATGATGGGATAAGTGCTGAAAACAACTTCGTAATAGTAGGGAATGAGTATGCTGTTACTGCAGGTACATCTGTTGTAACAAGGATTTTAGCAGTAAGAAAAGAACTTATAGCCATGAAGAAGAGATGGGCAATAGAGAGAAAGCATCATCACTGTTATGCTTCAGTGAGAACACAATTTTTGGAAGAGTTGTATGAGGATGGATGATTGGCTAAAAACAGGCCAATATCTCAACCTCGTGACAAAGAAGTCTACTGGTTTGAAGCTGAATTCAAAAGTATTAAAAGAAAAGCTTATGGGTTTTTCTTAAGAGATGGATAATTATGGAAGCATGCAGAGCAAAAGAGAGGAGATCCAATATGTGTTTTGGGAGATAGGGCTTCTCAACAATAGGTGATGCAGGACTTTCATGAAAGTTTATGGCCCAGACATAGAGGAGTTTGGGGCACATTTTCCAAGATCAAAGAGAAGTATTGGTGGAAAAACATGTATAAAGATGTGAAGCATTATGTGGAATCATATAGTGTCTGCTAGATGTATTCCATGGTAAAGCATAGAGATGGGTTACATATGACCTATCCATTGTCTATGCATTACAAATGGGTAGTTGATTTGGTTACCATGCCTACAGGTTTATGGAATATGAGATGTCTTGTGCTTGCATGAGAGGACTTGACAAATCAAGTGGAAGGCTGAGCTCTTAGTACAAAGACTACTCAATCACTATGCAAGTTCTTATTGGAAGAAGTCTTTTGCAGGTCTGATTGTGTTGGTAAAGTGGTTGTTGATAAAGAAGAATTGGATGTGGAAGAAGATCGCGACTTCTTTTCACCATTGGGTATCAAGCTGGCTTTCACTTTATCCTACAATCCTGAAGCAAATGCAAAAGTGAAAGAGTTCATCATCCTATTATTAAGGAATTAGCAAAGTCATGCAAGGGCGAGATGAAAGAATGGCCAATAATGTTACCCTTTGCTTTATGGGCTGATCACTCATAGTGTAGTTACAGGGTATATGCCTATTGAATTAATGTATGGACAACACCCAATCATGCCTATTGAGGGGACTATTGCTACTTGGGATGTTCTACCATGGGAAGAGGGTTTGAATAGCGAAGAGTTGTTGACACTACACATTAGATAGTTAGAAAGAAGGCCTAAAGACATTGAGACATCCATGAAAAAGCTAAAGCTTGCAAGGATCGAGAGCAAGAAGAGGTTTGACAAGCAACATAGACTTTGACGACAAACTATAGGAGAAGGGGGCTAGGTGCTCGTTTATGATAGCATCTTGGAAAATCAACATAGTGCTAGTCGGAAGATGGCAAAGTGGTGGTTTGGTCCATATGTGGTAAGGTTTGTTTTTTATCATGCTACATATGCATTAAATGAGATGGATGGG
Organism: Lygodium microphyllum; assembly: GCF_053477565.2. Lineage (NCBI taxonomy): Eukaryota > Viridiplantae > Streptophyta > Polypodiopsida > Schizaeales > Lygodiaceae > Lygodium > Lygodium microphyllum. The sequence goes on along the minus strand of NC_141151.1, from coordinate 123,225,216 downwards.
ACAACTCTAAGGATTCTAGTGGCTGGAAAACATATCAAGCTCTTTAAATGTAGGTAGTATTTAATATATGAGTTGAAGGAGTTGGATTCTAAGCATGAACATGTTGACACTACAGATTCATAAAACTTTGGCTTATGCTAGAGGATGTGCATGTTAGGAGGGGGTGGATGTCGTGCCGCTACACGTGCATTGTGTGAAAAACTCTAAAGTTTGGCTTTCTTATTTATCTAGAAAGCCAAAGTCATATTAGTCATTAATGTTAGTGTCCATAGTGTGGATGGTCCAAATTACTAGATTTTTGGACAAGTTTAGCCTAATTTTGATATTTCAGATATTATCTCTTGTAAAAATCCAAAAACTATAGATAACTTCTAGAATAGGATGACATGTGAAAGAAAGCATGTAGCTTTTAGCCATTTTGGGAGGATTTTATATAAAAATAAGGATTGGTGAAATCATAATAAGAAGGATTGGCAAAATCATGCAATGCGTGATCACTGTTTTCAAACAGAACAACACTCCGAAGAAGTGGGAGATGAAGAAGGAGTGATCTAGCAAAATTTTGGCTAGGTGTTCTAGTATTTTATCCCCCTTTTGAAGTTAATGGAAGCATTATATTGGTAGTCCAAGCAACATAGAGGAATGTATTTTTTAATGTATGTTTTTGTCTACAAGAGATTTGTCTTCTCATAATGCAGAAATAAATTGATAGGCTTCAACTCTACGAGTATTCTTCTATGTCTTCTATTTCTCTCGACACCTTCTCTTCCGTCTACTCCTCTCCTTGAATCTCCCTTCACTCTGCTGTCTCTTACCCCTGTGGTATACTTTCGACCCCAAACACTCTGACAACGTGATACACACATATATTTATGAGTGGTTCCCTCCTCCCCCCCCCAACACATACACACACAAGGGATTGAAATTCTTGATTCCTAAGGAGAGATGGAATCTTAGTCTAGGATCTCCTAATTCCAAAACTAATTCTTATAAATAGGTATTGCATAAAAAGCATCCTCTCAATGAAGCCATATCTTGATACAAGGTTCATTTTGTGGTTGTTAGCCCTTTCCTATCATTTTCATAAGCCACACATGTAGGTGTTAACGAGACACTTATCATTTCAAGCACTTTAAACAATGTAGCTATAGCTACCTTTCACATAACCATTGCACACTCTCAAAAAAAACATAGTAAACTCACTAGTTCATCTTCTCATTATAGTCTATCTACAAAAGGATCATTGATGGTGGCTCCATGACTCAAGCAATACAACTCAACCAAGATCCCATCTCAATATCCTTAATCATCATAGAAGCTTCACACTAGAGAAGAAGAAAAAGGACAAGGAGAGGAGGAGGAGGAGGAGGAAGAAGAAGAAGAATAAGAAGAAGAAGTAAGCGCTTCGCCAACATTTATCATCACACAAGCTTAATATTGGAGAAAAATAAGAAGAAGGAAAAGAGAAGAAGAAGAAGAAGAAGAAGAAGAAGAAGAAAACCGGGAAGAAAAAGCTTCTCCCATACTAGTCCCTCACTCTACATCACATTGTCCCATTCCCTCTCTCTTTCTCTCTCTCTCTCTCTCTCAAAAGAAAAATGTAAGAAAGAGGTAAAATACCACAAGAATGACCATATCCTTCTATTTTTTTCTATTATACATGGCCTTGGTTTTCTTGGGCATCCTCCCATCTCATTCACTTAAACAAAACTTGTCTTACCTTGCATATACTCTTTGGTTTTTTTCTAACCAACTCTTTTTCAACTTATTAGACCAAGATTTTTGCATTCATGCCTCACCCAGGATATTATCCAAAATATTGAATTGATTTTTTTACACTCATACCTCACTCAATATATTATTACAATTAGCACATGAGTGAGCCCAACTCTCTTTACAAAGTAATTTTGTGCCAAGAATTTACAAATATTGGAGAGGATCTAATTTATGGTTCTCTTTTAATTCTCAAAAAATTCTTTTATTTTGGCATGTACTATTTCCTTCCTTCCTAGAAGGGGTTGACATTCCCTCTCATAGACTTGTGCCGGTCCCATGGCACTCTATAATTTGGTGGGTATCATTGTGGTTGGTCATATATAGGATAAACATAAATTATGCTACAGTGTTGAGCCATTATTAGTGTGGATGGGATTCGCTCTTTACTCTTCAAAGGTTGACTTTCCATCGATAGAAAAGAGTAAGAGGGTAGGATGATTATGGCCACAAATGTGGTTGGGTTTGCCAAGTTGATCTTCAAGTCCAAATCTCAATGTGGAAGAGAACGTGTACTCCTTAAGGTTCTATGCCTACCTTTTGTAAGTGCAAGTGCAACTAGGAGAAATATTGAAACACAAGAAAGGTTGAATTGTTGTACCATACTTGAGGACCCATTTGGTTCAAAGGGACATATAAGTACAAAGCTCAAGGTGATAGGTCTACTAATATCCTTGGGATGTCTTACTCTTGAGATGCTTGAGTCTATGAACTGGGAAGGGAGAAAGGGGTTGGGGATGGAGCTTGCTAATTATTGCCATGAGACATATTTAACTTGGATCGTAAGGTTAGGTGATGCAAGTTTGAGTGTTTCTAATGAGACTTTTGTTTACTTTTATTCTTTTTCTCTCATTTCCTCTTTTATTTTTATGGAAAATTCATTGTGGCTCCTTTTAGTTCCTCAGGTTGGCCATGGAAGTAGTTGGAGTGCTCCATTTCTCGATAGATTTTTCCAAGTCCTATTGGTTGATTCTACTCTCATTTTACTAGATCTAAAAGTGCTTACTTCACGAATGACATTTATCCCCAACTAATGAGATTGAGGTAATTTGGGTGATTTTCTTATCATCCATGATTCCCTCTCTAGTCTTGATGAAACTCTTTCACACATTAGAATCAAGTTTGAAATTAACTCAAGGTGTTCACTAGAGATACATTAAGTGTGTTCAAGGCCTTCTTATAAATATCCATACCTCTAAAATTTTCTTGAATAAAATACAATCCTTTTCTATTCAACTTGTAAATAATACCTTTATTTAGCATCCTTCTATACGTAAAAATAGTATATGTGATATACACATATATTTATAAGTGATCCCCCCACCACCAAGGGATTGAACTTCTTAATTACTAACAAAGCTGAAGTTTTAGTCTAGGATCACATGATTGCAAAACTAATTCTTATTGCATAAAAAGAATCCTCTTGATGGAGCCATACCTTGTTATAAGGCTCATTTTGTGGTTTTTAGGCTTCACCTATCATTGACATTACCTTCACAAGCCACACATATAGGACTTACTAAAACATTTATTATTTCAAGTGCTTCAAACAACGTGGTTATGGCTACCTTTCACATAACCATTGCACATTTTCAAAAGCAACATAGTGAACTCATCAATTTACCTTCTCATTATAGTCTATTTGCAAAAGGATAACTCATGGTGGCTCCATGACTAAAGAAATTTGACTCAACTAAGATCCATCTCCATAGCCTTTATGATCATAGAAGCTTCACATTGGAGAAGAAGAAAAAGGACACAGATCCATCTCCATCTCTCTCTCTCTCTCTCTCTCTCTCTCTCTCTCTCTCTCTCTCTCTCTCTCTCTCTCTCTCAAAAGCATATTAAGATGTAAACAAGAGTCAAAAAGAGAATTCCACAAAGTTGCACACCACAAGAATGATCTTATCCTTCTATTTTTTGCTATTATATATGGCCTTGGTTTTCTTGGGCATCCTTTCATCTTATTTTCTTAAACTGTAGATCTTGTCTTACCTTACTTATACTCTTTGGATTTTTTCTAATGTAGTCTTTTTCAAATTACTGGGCCAAGAGTTTTGCATTCATGCCTCACTCATCATGACATTATCCAAAGTATTTAATTGATATATTTACACTCATATCTCACTCAAGATGTTATTACAATTTGCACATGAGTGAAACCAACTCTTTTTACAGAATAATTTTATGCCAATAATTTACAAGTTTTGAAGAGATGCTCTAGTTTCTAGTTCTCTTTAAGTCTCAAAATTTTCATTTCTTTTTGCAAATCCTTTCTCCTTCATTCCTAATATGGGTTAACATTAAACCCCCTCATAGACTTGTGCTAGTCCCACGGCACTATATAACTTGGTGTGTATCACTATGTGGCCAATGCTAGTGGGTCATGTATAGGGTAAATTTCAATGATGCTACAATGTTGGACCATTATTGGTGTGGATGGGATTAGCTTCTATTCTAGCCTTCAAAGTCTAACTTTCCATTGACAAAAAAGAGGAAGAGGGCAGGATGATGATGGCCACAAATGTGGTTAGGTTAGTCAAGTTGATCTTCAAGTCCAAATCTCAAAGTGGAATAAAACTTGCACTCCTTAAGGTCTTTGCCTACCTTATTGTGCTATGATTCTTTTGTAAGTGCAAGTTCAAAAATGAGAAATATTTAAACCCAAGCAAGGTTAAATGTTCTTCCACACTTGAGGACCCATTTGATTCAAGGGGAGGTGTAGTACAAAGCTCATGGTAACAGGTCTACCAATATCCTTGGGATGTCTTTCTCTTGATGTGCTTGAGTCTGTGAACTGGGAAAGAACTAAGGGGTTAGGGATGGAGGTCAATAGGTATTTCCATGAGACACATTAAAGTTGGAGATGCTTGAGTCTGTGAAGTGTGAAAGGAGTAAGGAGTTAGGGATGGAGCTCGCTAACTATTGCCCCATGAGACACATTCAACTTGGAGACCTCTAGGTGATACAAATTTGAGTGTTTCTAATGAGACTTTTGTTTACTTTTCTTCTTTTTCTCTCACTTTTTACTTTCACTTTTGATGGAAAACTCATTATGGCTCCCTTTAGCTCCTCAAAGTTTGCCATGGAAGTAGTCGGAGTGATCTTTCTAAGCATGCCATGCTCATCATGTAGGTCTTCAATGCTACCCTTGTAGTAGCTAGAAATGTAGATAAAAGGAAGGGATATCTTACTTTGACTCATTAGCCAATCTCTTGGTGGCTTATGTACCATTTTTTTGGATTTCTACTTTGATATTTGCATATGTATATGACTATTATTGGGTGGTAAGATATTATTGTACCTCAAATGTTCTTTATTCTATTTCATCTCACTAGTTGTAATTAGAAAATTTTATTTGTGTCATTTACTTGTCAATTCTAGCTTTCTCAAGTTTGTGTTGTGTATGATGAGTCTACCACACTATAAGAAAGAGGGGGACAATGCGATGTGGGGTAAAATAGTTGGCATCACATAAGTGACTTTTGCACTTCACTTATGTGGCACACCATGACAAGATAGTCTTGGCATTACATAAATATATGATGATTTTTGGCTATTACAATAGGCATCACTTAGTAATATTTTAAGTGATGTTTACATACTAGAAGATGTCACATAAGCGGCAACACCTCCAAGTCCAAAAAAAAATTGAAATTGTCCTAGGGGAGGCTATTCTTAAGGAAACAACAATAGCAGGAAGCAAAGGAAGACACCACCTACTCTTGTCCTCTTCTTGTCTACATTGATATCACCTACTCTCTTTCACATGAGCTAATTCCTCGTGTAAGGAGACTTAAGAAGCATCTATCCATCTGTTTGTGAGACTGTTTGGGTTTTTATTTTCTATGTTTAGTTGAACACACAAACCTCTTAGGAAGCATGCACACTTTAATATTTTGGACCATCATTTAGACATGGCTATGAATGAAAATGGAATTGAAGAGATGTAGATTAGGTCTTGTTTACTGGGTATATTGAAGGGTCAATGCATTGTATTCTTCTACATTTTGTGCTTTAAATAAATGGAGAACACATGATTCAAAGTACATAAACTCATTATGTTTGTGAGATTTTTCCACTTGATTACTATGAAATGTTGAAATTCATATGGAAAGAATAAGATGGAGGATGAATATGTATAGCACTAAGAAATTGAGTATATGTATAAGAATGATGCAAAATGAAGTGGCTAAAAACACAGAACATTGAATTATAAAAGTAGACCTACATACGTGTACAAAACTTATGTAGGGATACATTGAGGAAGATATGATAATAGGACCCAAGAAATCAATATGAGAGAGAGAGAGAGAGAGAGAGAGAGAGAGAGAGAGAGAGAGAGAGAGAGAGAGAGAGAGAGAGAGAGAGAGAGAGAGAGAGAGAGAGAGAGAGAGAGAGAGAGAGAGAGAGCATGTGTGTGTGTGTGTATTGCATGCTAGTGAGGTAATATATGAGAGAATAAAGAAGTATATTATCCTAAATAGTCATGAAATAGTGAAAAGAATGTGCTTTGTGTTTTCCCTAAACTCTCTCACCATAAAGTATAAGCAAGTGTGAGAATGGAAAGGGAGATAACAAACATATAGTGTTAGAAATAGCATTGAACAAGGCTTAAAAGGGTTTAAATTGAATACATATATTCATATGCCAATACTTCTTGAGCAATGTCTTTATCTAGTTGAAAGAACCATAGTATTTGTGTTGTGGGCTATATGTAGTTGCTCAAAATATTGAGCTAACCATGTTTAAAATAGATGTAAAGTGATTTTTAAGAGGTTGGAGTGTTAGAGTAGAGAGATATGAGAATCTATTTGTTAGTTCATTCTCAAGCTAGGGTTGTATCAGACATCTAGTATAACGAAACATGTGCACTTGAATCCCACCACAATGATAGTCTTTTCAATAGATGAAAGATTGCTTACATTGAAATGGCACATAAGATCCCAAATGGATGATAATCTAAGAGTATACTACATAAAAGAGTTAAGAAGCATCAAGTAACAACTATAATGGACAAAATATGACAACTTGGAATTTCAAAGTCTCTCAAAGTAGCCATTGGATTATACATGACAGCCACTAGTAGCAAGACAATCCAAAAACATATCATCCACAGTGTCTAAGAAAGCCATATCATCATCAAAATTGGCATTTGCAAATTGCAAAGCATCCTAATCATCAGTCATTTCTTTACACATAGGTGTCTCCTCATCCTCATCATCCAAGGACTCTTACTCATCAAGAGCTAAAAAAAATTCCGCCTCCTTGATGAAAGCCACATGGCAAGTAGAAGTTTGCACTCACAAATATCAAGTAACTCACTTATTTTTTCCCAAATCTATTCCTCTCTTTAGGTGCAACATGCCCAAATATACTACATAGTTTCTTAAATGGGAGAAGAGATTGCACCTTGAGACAAAATTTGCATTGCCAATGCTTCCAGCTTAAGTGTATGTGCCCCATCCTCTTCCCACCACAAGGTAAGCCAATCTTAACCAATATGTTTGTGCATTAGCTAACCCAAACCTTCCCAACTTGTTTCTATAAAAGCAAGCTGGTCTTTCACCAATATCAATGGGAACCAACCTAGAGAGAGCACTATGATCCGACCTTGCATTACCTCATCATCCTTTTGTTGATTACACCCTTGGAACTTTGGATTCAATCCATATGTTGTTGCATGCACAGGTGAGTGATAAGCATTCCATCTTGCTTCACATAAATCTCAAACTTTTTGATACTTTGCATCATCCAAACCTAGCTATTGTAACTTCTTAATCATGCAATCTAACCCCCTCCTAAACCTTTCCCATGCATGGATCTCATCCATTTGCAATTCGCATCAAGCGCATGGCTCATGATAGTATTGATGCTTTTGTATCATGTTTTGTAGTGCTATACCAGCCCTTGATCTAGAAGTAGCCCATCCTATCCATTCATTAGTCATCACCACCAATCGCTTCAAGGATATTTCTCAAGTCTCTTTGTCATGAGAAAGTTAAAGCCAAATCACATATTTGGGGGGTCACATTATGTGTATCATGTATATCACGTGCATTCCTCATCTATGATTTTTCCTTGAACAAAAAGAAAACTTTTTTATTAAACTTGTAAATAACCCATTTATATTAAAAATATAATTTGAAAAATCCATTATTTTGAATCCACATTATACACACATATGTCCATGAGTGACCCTCCCCAAGGCACATCTCATAGTAGTTCAAGAGGTAGTTTCTAAGTGATATCTTGTAGAACTCATTAAGAATGAACTAATGTCTTTACATGACATTGATTGTGTCCTTACCCTTTTTGGTGAAGGGATCAATCCATGGCAATCCATCAATGTTTTTTAACAAATTGCTCAAAAAATGAGCAAAGCATGGACTAAATCTGATGTGTGGATATCACTTTCTGAGTCTCATACCTACTATCCTATTTGTTGCCTTACCATCAACAATGAGCTAGATTACATTTTCAGTCCCAACTTTTTCAACACCTTTAGCCCATTCCTCCACAAGAAAATCTACACTTTTTCCTATACTCTAGACATCATGCAAGGAAATGAATTGCATGTTTTCTCACGAATAAGAAATCATCCCATGGATGGATCATTTTCGAGTGTCACTCCACCTATATGCTATCAAAGAGAAACCATTGCCAACTTTCTTACATAACTGCCAACACACATTCAATTGCATCCTTTTCCTTTTGCAACAAAGTTGTACGCAGTATCTCATATGACACTTTGCAATCTCCTAGATCATCTCAAGGAAGTAGGGAGATCTTATAATACTGAATGCAACATGATCATGATAAAAGAAACTTTGCACACCTACATCCATCCTCTCTTTTTTGCAAGGATCTCAAGGGATAAAATAACCATCATTGACATGTGAAAATTATGAATAAAATTTTCAATTAATGAATCCCTTTGAACAAAAACTGTATATATGGTTGCATGAATAAAAGTAACACAAAATCGGAGGAATTTACCTATAAGCTAATCTACAAGATAAGATTGAATTTATCGGATTGACAATGACCATAGCTACCCTTCACAGAAGTTACAACATGAATGAGACTTATGAGCTATATTAATCATAAGTATTAATGTGTATAGTTTGGATGGTCCAAAAATATTAGATTTTGGGCAAAACTAGTATATTCTAGATATTTTAGATATTATCCTAAAAATATATGGAGATTTCTATAACTGGATGTCACTTAAAACAAAAGGAAAGTGACATTTTAGTTAGTTTTGGAGATTTTATAAAAAGGGAAAAAATAAAGAGAGGGATTCGCAAAATCACGTGCACTACGATTGCAGTCTACAGATAGAAAAGAGCACTTTGAATAGAGAAAATGAGTGAACTAAGAGCTTTCTAATCAAGTCTCTTGGAGTTTTACCCCCGTTTTGGAGCCAATGGAACCATTAAATTTATGATTTGAGCATCAGATCACTGATTTTTCCAAGATCCCCTCCACAAAGCTCCACTTCTTAGCCACAAGCTCTCTTCTCTAATTCACTATATATATGAGGCATGGGGAGGCAAAAGAAGCATAAGGAGACCCCAAGAGGCTGTGAGAGAGAGGTAGAGAGAATGATACCCCTCCAAGAGATTGTGAGAGAAATCTTAAAGAGAGAGAGAGAGAGAGAGAGAGAGAGAGAGAGAGAGAGAGAGAATAGTTACCCCGTGAGGCTGCAAGGGAGAGAGTTAGCTTAATTTTTCCCTATCTCGGTCTTCGACTAAGCCATCTTCTCTTATACTCTCCTATCTAGAATCTATTCCGTCTTCTTTATTTCTTGAATCTACTTGCAGATGATGGCCTCCAAGTGAAGTATTTCGTATGTGATGCCAATCCCATAACCAACAATGAAGCTTCGAGTGAAGGCATCACTATCAATCCAATTGCGGTACCAGTCATAGGTAATGTATTTTCAAATTGATATATACTTGTTTTGATTCTTATATGAGATATGTTAGGCCCCATATGATGATGCACGAGTATAGGTCATCGGAAAGGATAAATTTCATCTCAGGTATTCAAAAGATTGAGCTTGCAAAGTACATGTATCAAGGGAAGTTAATTGCACGTAGTTGCATATGGCTTATTCATTGATAGAGGAATTATAAGGAAGAATTGGTTAGGGATATAAATGGCATAATCATGTCATTAAAAATTATTCATACAAGTGTTAAGTAAATCTTACATAGAATTGCTCTTTGATTCTAAGGGGGAGACCAGATATGCAATGGAAATGTTATCACGACTATTCTTGCATTGTTGGGAAGAATACAATTGATTTATTTATTTTTGATCGAACAACATCCTAAATGCTTTTACATTCAACTATTTGTTAGTGTATTGTTTGGATGATTGTTCCAAGTGCTTGTGATTTATGGTGAATGCATGGAAAGGGTCTACAATGACAAGTTCCTATGGGGATAAAGGAATGTTTTCCTAGAAAATGATATTAGGACTCAATGCCTTGTTCTGTTGGATTCCTAAAGGATTTAATTAAGAAAGGATATTTTGCATGGGTGGATCACCTCCATGATTGCACCATGGATTTAATTAAGGAATGATATTTTACATGGGTGGATCACCTCCATGACTGCACCATGGATTAACCCAAAGAGGGCACTGCTCCATTCATGGGCCGATGGTCAAGTGATGAAAAGGCCAACCACGGGAATGACGTTTCGCTCCTAGACAACTTGTGGGTCAAGTGGAGCTCTGGACACCCATTGCTAGGTCTTGAATGGAGTTTAAGACCTCCGTGCACCCAATGTCTGGGCATGTTGGGAGATTGTATTCTAGATAAAGGATAGAAATTGTGGTGCCATGTGATTTGGACCAGTTACTTCTGCAGGGCAGAAGGGATACTTTTGTTGGACAGAAGGGGTACATAATTTTTCCTATATGGGTGGGAGACAAAGATTAACGTGAAGATAAGTTAAGAAATTTGTTTGAACTTGTTTTGCTTGCTCTCTTTTTGTATCTATGCTATAAGTTATGTGAACGAACCTTATTCCCTAATAGGCTTAATTAATGAAGCTGACTTTAAGTGTCACACATAAATGTAGTAGCACCTAATTAGAAAACTGAAGCTGTTGAGGGAAGCGGATGGGTGGAACCCTTGACGTGTCCATCCTATGATAGGGTGGTCTCAGAGAACTGGGAGGCTTCCCACAAGGTTTTACTGTCATTGACCTTAGAAATTGTTAGGATAGAATCATGATTCATGTCATTTTAGGGGACCGAAATGGGACTATGCCCTATGGGTAGAGAGGTCAAGTAGTGCATCCCTCTCGTTTCCCATTCTCTTTGAACCAAGTGTAGCATGGGTCTGCTTTGACTTGGGTATCCTGCATAAAGTAGGATGTCTAGAATCCGATGCTTGAATGATATTAGGAGATCTTGGCCACTAGGAGCCCAGATTTTAGGTCGATCCTAGTGGGTTCAACCGTGAATGAACATTCTGTTGTGAGGCAGATTTGGGAAACCCTAGGTGACAAACCCTGAAAAATTCCATGGGAGTGTCGGGCAGTGACGTTTAGATTCGTTTCTCAATAGACCGCTAAAAAAAGCATGCTTGGATAGCTGATGGGTGGGCATGTTATAGTTCACATTAGAGCGAAACTTTGTAACAAGAGTGACTGCTTAATGTATGGTTCGTAGGTACATCCTAAACAAAATAATCTAAGTGGTATGACTTGATTGTCAGGGACCTTTTGCACCCATGAATGCTGACATGCAAGAGAATAAATTTCTTCTGAAGCAAATTAAGGCATTTGAGTTTGTTGGAAAAGGGATAGACATCACAGCAAAGGTGGAGATATGGATTGAGTCGATAGATTATTATTTCTCTACTTTGAGAACTGCTACAATCAAGCAATGATAAACAACTTAAGTTAGTTGGCCAGACTCGATTATGGTGGAAGCAATGGTGCAAAGATCAAGGTATTTTTGAAGCCATTGTCACATGGGTTTAGCTGAAAGCTGTTGTTTGTAACCCTGCTAAAATATGCACCACCTATGGATATTACGCATGCATTATTTCGAGCAAATCCAATCATCCAAGAACTTAAATCGGGCAAGTGTAGAAAAGATGATTCCTGAGATCAAGACAAGAGATGTCACTTGTGCGGAGAGTTAGGGCACATTCATAGGAGATGTCCCAACCGCCAATGTTTCGACTACAATGAGCTAGGGCATGTCGAAGGAAACTACCCAAAAGATATGGAGCCTCTAAGGAAACAAAGTTACACAAGTGTAGTCTTCGAATATATAGAGGAATCAGATGAAGAGGAAGACATGGAACCTACTACACCACTTCACGATTGTTAGAAATCCTAGAAATTTTGTTGATATGAAATACAACTTGTATTGGAATAAACCTTACTCTTCTAACTACAGTTAACTTGAGTAATATGAGTTGCATCTATTTTGAGCCTAGAACTTGTAAATGATTAGAGATACTTTGGCAATGAATGACAGTTATAACTTGCAATGAATTTCTCTTAGGTCGTTTCTTTTCAACTAATATGGATTGGGTCTTAACAGAATGTCAAATCTTGGAAGTATTCCTTAGTATTACAAGCAATGCGATTGTCCATGGAGATCAATCTCGAACTAAGAAGAGGACAATCTGGAAACATAGTGTCTGAGGTAGAACACCACTTTGATCTGCTAAAAGGGTCCTAGGACAATTTGGTCTAAATAGGAAAATCCTGCCAAGGACAACCAAGAACCTTGTGATCGCAAGTGATAAAGCTCCACGTTGTTTCTATTGCAAGGAGTTAGGTCATTTCACAAGGCAATGTCCAAAGCATCCTAAACACTGATGCTCCGAGTGCCACAACATTGGACATAACTATGTCAATTGTCCCAACAGAACTCGAAGAGAACTTGAGCTTACAAGAATAGAAGTTGTACAAGCTTAAGTGATCTAGAACCTACCAGAAAATATCCAATACTTAGGAACAACCTAGAAGATATCCATGAGGTGTAGCTACAATAAACTCTTCTCTTGTAATACAAACTCGGATAAATCAAATACAATAAGTTGTTGTTTTAAAAGACCGCATGCTTATGAGTGGTCAAAGTGTGACAATGAATGGGTTATGGGTCTTGCCCCACATGTTCCAAAATGAAACCCCGATTTCTCTCGAGATGAGGACATCTTGATTTCTCTAAGGAGAGGAGGATGTAATATTTCCACAAAATTAAAAATTAGTTGGTTAGTTTGAAAGTTAGTTAGTCAATAAATAAGTTAGTAAGATTACTAACTCAAGTCTAACTAAATTAAAAAACTTAATTAACGTTAATAATTAATTATTTTTATTTAATTAAAAATATATATTAAATAAAACAAGAGTCATAAATCCGATATTTTTTCTCGAATTGACAAGGACCACAGTCACCCTTCACGGAAGTTACAACAAGAAACAAGACTTATGAGCTATATTAATCACTAGGTATTAATTTGTATAGTTTGGATGGTCCCAAAATATTAGATTTTGGGCAAAACTAGTATATTCTAGATATTTTAGATATTATCCTAAAAAGATATGGATATTTCTAGAAGTAGATGTCATTTAAAAGAAAAGACAAGTGATTTTTTAGTTACTTTTGGAGATTTTTTAAAAAGGAAAAAATAAAGAGAGGGATTTGCAAAATCACATGCACTATGATCGTAATCTACAGACATAAAAGAGCACTTTGAACAGAGAAAAGGAGTGAACTGAGAGCTTTCTAAACAAGTGTCTTGGGGTTTTACTCTCCTTTCGGAGCCAATGGAACCATTAGATTTATGATCTGAGCATCAAATCACTGATTTTTCCAATATCCCCTCCGTAAAGAGCTCTACTTCTCAGTCACAAGCCCTCTTCTCTAATTCACTATAAGTATGAAGCATGCGGAGGCACAAGAAGCATAAGGAGACCCCGAGAGGCTACAAGAGAGAGGTAGAGAGAAGGATATCCCTCCAAGATATTGTGAGAGAAGAGATTGTGAGAGAAAGCTTGAGAGAGAGAGAGAGAGAGAGAGAGAGAGAGAGAGAATGGTTACCATGTGAGGTTGCAAGGGAGAGAGTTAGCTTAATTTTTCCCTATCTCGGTGTCGTGCTGCTATGCACACACCATGTAAAAAAATCTAGAGTGTGGCTTTATTATTGATTTAGAGAGCCAATGCCATTTTAGACATTAGTGTTAGTGTCCATGGTTCAAAAATATTAGATTTTTGGACAAGTTTTAGTCAATTTTTGATATTTTAGATATTATCTCTTGTAAAAATCCATAAAATTGTAGACAACTTGTAGATTAGGATAACATGTAAAAGAAAGTATGTAGCTTTCAGCCAATTTGAGAGGATTTTATGTAAAAAGAGAAATTGATGAAATCGTGCGACGCACGATCGCTGTTTTGAGGCAGTGAACAACACTTCGAAGGGGGAGATGAAGGAGTGATCTGGCAGAATTTTGGCTAGGTGTGTTGGTATTTTACCACCCTTTCGGAGCCAATGGAAGCATTAGATTGGAAATCTGAGTAGCATAGAGGAATGCATTATTTTATGTAGGGGCTGACATCTTTAGCCATATTCAGAGAATTAGCTACAACATTATTACTTTAATTCATTTCTTACTCTACAGAAGACATCTTCTCAAAATATGCAAGTATTATGTAACCCTATGGCAGGGCAATGTTTGTAGATCATTCATAGATGCATTGAGTTGAATTAAGAGGAGATTTTTCTCTTATTTCTTGGATGTGGTAGCTTATCCTTATCAGGAACTCAATTTGAAGCTCTCTTGGAGCAAGTCTCTTTTCCCTATAAGCCTTGTAATTGACTCATAAGCTTTTGTCCCTAACACTCTACATTGAATGTAATCATGCAAAGTTGATTCATGCTATGGCATCATGTATGAATGATGGGATGACGAGTTGTTTATGATACATGACAACATATTGTACTTGATTTTAGAATTTGTGATTGCTCTTATAGTCAAGAAAACAAGCTTAATTTGAGTTAGAACTTATGAGATAATACTCTTGTGATTTTTTCTAAGAACATGTAGTTGGAAGCTCTATTAACATCTTCAAGAACTTGGCTTGAAACCTTCAACCCTTCTCTTAACTCTACCATCTCCAGAGTCTAAGCTCTTGAATCCCCATACATTCTTCTCCCTCAAACCCCTGTGATTGACCTTGAAGTACCTCTTGAAGCTTCAAACATTCACTGTAATCTACTTATCTCTTGAAGACACAACTCCATCTATCTTGTCCAGTTTTCTTGCCAAACCCATGTGGACAATCTTTGACTAGGTCATCTTCTCTTATGCTCTCCTATATCGAATCTATTCTGCCTTCTTTATTTCTTGAATCTACTTGTGGGGACGATGGCCTCCAAGCGAAGGATATTGCGTGTGGATGGCAATCCCATAACCAACAATAAAGCTTCGAGTGAAGGCATCACTGTCAATTCAATTGTGGTACCGGTCGTAAGTAATGTATTTCCAAATTGATAGATGCTTGTTTTGATTCTCATATGAGATACATTAGGCCCCATACTATGATGGATGAGTATAGGTCATTGGAAGGGATAAATATCATCTCACCTATTCAAAAGATCGAGCTTGCAAAGTGCATATATCAAGGGAAGTTAATTGCACGTAGTTGCATATGGCTTATTAGTTGATAGAGCAATTACAATGAAGAATTGGTTAGGGATTTTGCATGGCATATTCATGATATTAAAAATTGTGTATACAAGTGTTAAGTAAATTTTACATAGAATTACTCTTTGATCCCAATGGGGAGAGCAGATATGTGATGGAAATGTTATCACGACTATTCTTGCATTGTTGAAAAGAATACAATTGTTGGTTGATTGAACAACATCCTAAATGCTTTTGTTAGATATGCTCAATGCCCCACCCTCATAAGGTGCCACCAATGATCCATGGTGCTTCAATTTGTAAGACCCCCATTATGAGGAGAAGCCAAATGTGAGTCTAGATATTGGTTGAGTCCTGACTTGTATATCAAATGAGGTCTATGTGATCGGATGGCAAAAAGATGACAATTGTGGGTCTAATCTTTGGGTTGGACTGAGTAGTTAAGCTAGTAGCAACTTGAGGCACATTGCATCGAGTTGCGGGGTAAGGGAGTTAAAAGGGGCCCCTGATTTGGAATTCGGTAAAGGGAATATTCCCTAGAATATTACATGGCCAACTAGTGGAGGCTCATATCATAGGTTGGTCATGTTGACCTAACTACCTTCACGGCCTATAAAAGCTAAATCCCTTCACAGCACCATCGATCATCTATCTTTCACCCAATCAGAGTTGTTCCAGCTAGCCTTAAGCTCTTCACCTATCTTCTGTCTAGATCGCAATCTAAGCTTCACTGTGGAAGCGCACGCGTGGAGAGAGCCATCTCTATATCAGTTGTTTGGAGCTAATGAAATTTTCTAATTCTCCTCTTATCTGTTTTGTACTCTCTATCTCTATCTGTATCTCTTTCTCAGATTCTGTTCACTGCACCGTGTAATTTTTACAGCTTTTACATTCACTAGATGTTAGTTTGTTGTTTGGGTGATTGTTCCAGGTGCTTGTGATTTATGGTGAATTCATGGCAAGGGTTTGTAATGAAAAGTTGCCATGGGGACAAAGGAATGTTTTCCTAAAAAATGATATAAGGACCGAATGCCTTGTTGTGCTAGATTCCTAAAGGATTTAATTAAGGAATGATATTTTGCATAGGTGGATCACCTTCACAATTGCACTGCGGATTAACCTAAACAGGGAACTGCTCAATTCATGGGTCAAAGGTCGAGTGGAGAAAAGGCCAACCACGAGAATGGCGTTTCGCTCCTAGACAGCTTGTGGATCAGGAGGTGAAAACTATCTGCTAGAAGTTACTCATAAACTTTGGATTCCGATCATGTACTATGACTTATGGCAAGCCATGCAACTTGAAGACTTTTTACATCAACTGAGTGGCCACCTAAGAGGCATTGTATTGGATCTTAGTGGGGATAAAGTGCGTAGCTTTGGTGAGGTGATCAATGACCACATAGATACTATTCCACCCTTTCTTAGTTGCACAAAGGCCAGTGATAAAGTCCATTATGATGCGAGTCCATTTTCCTTCAGGGATAGGGAGAGTTTGCAAGAGGCGAGCAGGCCTTAGTGTACTATCCTTGTTCTGTTGGCATGGAAGGTTGTAAAATTAAGAGTTCACTTGAAAGTTGTTCTATTGGCCTATCCTTCTCATTTCATTTCAAGCCATTAGATTTTCAAATCATCTAGTTATGCACATACACCAAAATTGCATGACATATTGTGGGCATCAAATGCATCCCTCTTCTACTTACGCTATCGTGATGTTATGAGGACATAGTGTGAAAATGTATGGAATGCATCATCATCCGACTTCTCTATTGATCTAGAGAGTCAATGTGATCTGAGCCATTAGTACTAGTGCGAGTTACATGAATTATCCGAAAATACTAGATTGTTGGATAATTTTAGTCTATTTTTTATATTATTTATTGTAAAAATCCGAAAAAGTTAGAAAAAGTTTCTAGATTAGGATGGCATGCAAAAAGCTAGTTGCTTTTTTATCCAGTTAGGGAATTTTCACAAGAAGGACAGATTGACGAAATCTCACGCGTCGCGATCACTGAAAACAGGTTGAAAACTGCAGATTGAACTGAAAGAAGGAGTAATCTGGGAGATCCGTGAGTAGGTGTCGTGCAATTTTACCCCCTTTTGGAGCCAACGGAGCCATCAGATTTGGGTTTCGGGCAATAGAGAAAGAGCTTATTTTTTTGATCCACGTTTTTGGTCTACAAAGGAGCTCTAGGAGAACTAATGCCTGGAGATTGCTTCTGAGTAGAGCAAAGATTCCAGGTTCTTTCAATACATATTGTCTCAATTCATTGTGATTTGATTTTATCGTGTTTACCACTTGGGTATTCTCTATCTTCTCTTCCATCTCCTATCTCTACTTCCTTGTACTTCTGACCCCCAGTGGATTCGACCTTTCGACAAAAACCCCTGCGACATTGGTGAACCCGACGTGAAAGGTTGTCACAGAAGAAGGAAAGATAAGATGGGAGAACCTTCAAATACAATATCCAGTGATGTTTTGCAATAGTTGGTGCAAAATATGAATATGCTTATGCAGGTACAACAACAACAATAGGTGATGAAAGCTTTTGCTCCAACAAAAAGTGTTGTGATGAATGCTTTGCAAGTAGTTGAGCTTGAGGTGAAGTTATTCAATGGTAGGAATGTATCTGCATATGTACATACCTATGTTCAGAAGATGGAATTCTTTGGAGTGGCTCAATCTGCATGGAGCCGGTATTTTGTACGTGTTACAGTTCATGAACTGAAAGCACGGATTACTGAATTATACTTGCACGATGCTGACTGGGTAGCCTTCAAGAAGACACTCAGGGAAGAGTTTTACATTGAGGACACCAGTTTTATTACGCGCAAGACTTTTTAGGAGTGGGTTATACAATCCAATAAGGGTCTTGTGGCTGCAGAATTGTTAAGAGAATTTGAAAGTATATTTAAGTAGTTGGATCTCACAAAACAACAAGCTCGTGCAAGTCAAAAAATTGAATTGTTTCTACAGGTAGCTGATCCTGAGCTTCAAGAGAAGCTTGATGATTTGCTGGAGGATCAGACTACAGAGACAGGTTTGAAAATAGAGTGGTGACATGTCAAGGAAGTTTTTACTGCACTTGTGAAGAAACATAGAAGAAGAGAAACATTTCATGTCTCTAGCTTGCCCACTGTTACGGGTAAGACAATTGAAGTATCCAGTAAGCCACCCACTTTTGTGGCTAACCCTATGGTTGTATCTGCTATTGTTCCCTCTGTTAGGTAAGATGTCTTAGATGAGTTGGTCAAAGGGATGTGGGATCTTCAATTGAAGGTTGCAAAATTGGAAGAAAAAGGACAAGAGGAAAGGGGACAGGCAATAGCCCCTAAGCTTGGAAAAAGATGTATGTGGTGTGAGAGTTTGTAGCACGAGAGAAAGGATTAAACTGCCTATCAGGAGGCCTTGGCACGACAGCTTATCTTTTGGAAAGATGGCAAGATCCATGCACAAGAACACTATTTCTACATAATTACTCTTCAATTTTTTTACTAAAGGATATATATGGCCAATTGTACATAAAGATATAAATCACTGGTATAAATCATGTCAGGAATGTTAGAGAATGAGTAAGAATATACTAAAATTTGAAATTTAAAAAATAATTATTGCTTATGACATTTGTGAAAAATGGAGAATAGATGAAACTAATTCATTTCCTCATACATCAAGAGGGAAGATATACATATTGACTATAGTTGATTATCTTTCTCATTGGGTAGGAGCTAAAGTTGTTAAAAAACATCAAAGCCATCCATATGGGCAAATTCATATAAGGACATATGTTGCAAGTTTGGGACAACTTTAGAGATTTTGTCTCATAGGAGACCTAGCTTCAAAGGAGAATTGATTAATTATCTTTGTGAGAAAATGAAGATAACAAAGCATTTGATTCATTGTATTATCCTAAGTGGAATGGTCTATATGAGAAGAATGTTGTCAAGAATAACGTAAGACGATCCTCAAACAAGAGATATTGCATTGCCAAAGTGTTTTTTCTCAAGGGCTGATATAATCTTTCAACCACATGAGAAAAATGCGGAATCCATATCAAGTAAAAAACACATGCACCCAAAAATCCTCTTACCTTGGATACATTCGAACATGTCTCTTGCATCCTACTTATGGAATCTTTGTTGGTGAGGGATTTTTTCCATATGGTCCACACATATGCCCAACAACTAATACTTTTTCCACTCCAAAAACCAAATTTTCTCCTAATAGAGTCAAATGCACTTCTTCAAGAGAGGACTCAAAATCATGTCACAATCAACAATATGATCAACGACAAATATTCTACATCCATGTTCATTCAACTCTTCATTCTTTTCATAGATATCACATCCCTTGATCGGCACATCATCAAGAAAGGGTAGTAAGGTCAATTGAGAAATATACTTGCTCAAAACTTTATGAATAGCATTCATCAGATGCACCGCTAAATTGGTTGCTCCTTATGGAAGCGTACACATCCTAACCAATCCAAGCAGTGTCTTCATGGCTTTTCAATGCAAGGTGAAACTAATCATATCCTAAATATAAATCACCCATAGAGTAAATTGCCTTGTCTACAAATCCTTCTGCAAATTCATCCACTATCGGACATGATCCAACATTCATTATGGTGACCTTATTAACTAGTTGTAAATCATGTATAAACCTCAAAGAACCATTCTTATTTGGAACAATAAACCACTAATTTGAATATGGAGCTGAAGAGGGTTCCAAAATCTGCATCCTAATCTTCTTGTTCAAAAGCTCTAGCAGCTTAGGAAAATATGCCTGAGGTACTATAATAGGCTTTAAATTCCATAGCACATGAAGTACTATAAAGATCACCATAGGTGCAACTATGGATCAACACATCAAGTTTCATCTGGCTGAAATGCAAAGGATTTCCTATCCCTTACCAACATCTACAAGAAACAAGATCTTTTTACATGCAAAAGAAAACTTGTATCACCAATTTTCAGCTTTTGTAAAGTTTTAGATGCAAATTTATGTTCTACGCCATGTGGATCCCATGAATTAGGCTATTCAGTAACTTTTTTATCCAACCCATCACTTTTTGATGGTAAAGGAAAAGCCACAAGCTTAACCTTCTTTGCAATTGTTTTTTACTTTATATTTACCCTTGCTTCAGCCCTATTTTGCAGCTCATAAAATTCATACTCAGCAAACTCTTCAATGACTTTATACATCTCTAAAGTGTCAACATAAATAACGTCTTTTTCTGCCTTATTTTTAGCATTAATTGGTACAAAAATTTCAATCATTATATCAACATCAACCACCCTAACAATAGCCCTAAAATACCTTCATTTGCAACCATGAAACCATATGTCTTCAGCTCTTTTTCAATCCATCTTACATATTTCTTTTCAATCCTACACATGGCTGAAATATTCTTAAAACTACCAAGACTGCATGCTATCCATTCCTACAATCCAAACACAAACATAGTTTCCCCCTTTCTTGGAGGAATAATTATCTTCCTAGAGGCACTATCATAGCCTTCACTTATAGCACTACTATCTAAAAACCCTTAAACTCTAGTGCATTAGGTGGCATAGGATTATCCCACAGCCTATCCCGATTGGAGGGATGATTCACACAAACTGTGAGAAACTATACCGTCTTTGTATTGTCTTTACTCTGAACCCGAGCATATGAAGAACCACGCTAAGCTTGCGAAAGTGTTCTTCTGCATTGGCTGATTCCACAAATGACATTGACAACAGTTTACAAGAGGCCTCTATCTTCTTCCGGTTCTCTTCAGTATCTTCTTTCTTCATTTTTTGCTGAAGTTGCAAGTAATTGTGGATTTCCATTTGAAGCCTTCGTTTTTTGAGCCAAGAGCCTTAATTTCATTTGTCCCAAATGTAGTAAATGCATGAATCCAATAATTCACTATGTGTTCCTCTTTAAGCATAGGTGAAAAGAGCTCTTTTGAAAGAACAAGTTCCATCGCTTGTGGCCTGAGGCCCTCACAGCCTTTGTCAAAGCAGCACATGATCATCTTACTAGGAATCCATGAAAAGACATCCAGCTCAATTGTCTTTTCCGGATCCTCTGCTAAGCCCCACTCTTTTCAAGCTGAAAGTTCTATACACTTCTATCAGCTTTCAAAAAAAACACAGCATGCTTCCCATCTAATTGAGAGGTTCTAGTGGTTGTTATAAGAATTGGGACCCGTTTGTGTTTGGTCCTGCTTAGGTCCTCCTGAAATCAAGGCCAGACAATATATATGGCCATTGAAACCCCTTGTTTCTTTGGTGAAAAAATCAACACGTTCTTCTCTTGTCACAAGCTCTGAAACTTGGTTTAGAGGACATTATCCAGATTTTCATTAGTTGCTGGTTTTTTCTCTAAGTGTTGACATGAACTTGGCATCCTTCGGAATGCTTCATGCAATGTACCCTAGCAAGAATATGATTCGAAAGAGAACTTCGTGCACAACCATACATGATTTGAGAAAACATGCAATTGATCTATGATATGCAATCAATCAATCCATGCTACACACAAAATAATGTATGCATTAAAGAATCGTGCCTAGCCTATCTAGATGTGATCGTGCATCATGCAAAATGCAAACAGAATTCCTTATCCTTACCTCTCAACTCTCATAAAAAGATATGATATACTCCGCTCCACCCATCCAAAATCTCACAATCACTCTAGAAAATGGTGGTCCTCAAGATATTGACCAAATATGAACAACCCTTCTCACAATTGATGGCGTCCTTCACAACCCTTTAACTCACCTAACCACATTATACTCTCAACTAGAGGTTCCTAACTTTGTGATGAACATCCCAAATGGTGCATGCAAGAAATGTGCATGCTCAATGATAGGTTCTCTCTCATGTGCTCGTGCATCTAAAATTTAATGCATATAGCTGTAGCGGACCTCATGCTGTGCTAGTGCTCAATGATGGTGCAAAAGTGCATAATCCCAACCCATGGCATGGAAGTATTTGATAAGAATAGGAGACGACCCCCGAGTGCAGTGCATCAACAAGTGCAACGTGAAGTGCCCCTGAACCCATTATCCCCGTGATGTGCAAAAGTTTCGACAAGAAGACATACCTAGCTCCTCAATGTTCAGTAGCTATTGACAAACACAAGCTTCATCCTACTCGAAAAAATACCAAGCTTGACCAAGGCTATCAAGTTTCACACTCAACAAATTAAAAAAAATGATAGAAGCAAATCCTAGGCTAAACAAACACAAGAAATCCAACTATGAAATAACGAAACAAACTGTCAAGCGAATAACTAAGCTAGCAAAAATCAATCCTAACTACAGTTAGACTAGGGGTTTTTAGTTTCAAAAAAACACTTGACACTGTCTTGACTTAAGTTATGGAGTGGGGTTGATTAGCCGATTCATGCAGAAACCTCCTAAGCCACACTTAGATGCAATCAGAAGGATTATACGGTATGTGAAGGGTACTGTTGATTATTGGTTGTTTTATGAGCATGGGAAATCATTCAACTTGATAGGTTATATGGATGTTGATTGGGCTAGCTGTCTCTATGACAAGAGGTCAAGTAGTGGTTATGCTTTCAGTTTGGGTAGTGGTATGATCACCTAGAGTAGTAAGAAGCATTTGGCCATTTCTTTATCTAGTACAAAGGCAGAATACAAGGATGTAGCCTTAGCAACATGCAAAGCAGCTTGGCTTGTGAAAGTACTACATGACTTTGGTATATAGTTAGACAAGAAGGTCACGTTGCATTCTGACAATCTCAGTAGTGTGATATTGGCTAGCAACCCCATATATCATGATAGATCCAAACACATGGAAGTTCAATACCATTTTATCAGGGGGATGGTACTTTCTGGAAAGATTGATCTACTCCATGTGAAGACAGAGGACTAGGTAGCAAGTATCTTTACCAAATCAATTGGTAAAGAGAAGTTTGTGCATTTCAAGGAGCTACTTGGAGTACAGTAGTTATCTTGAGCTTGAGGGGGAGTGTTGAGAATCAAGCTCATGATCAATATCATCTGTCACAACTCTATAGAAACAGAATTTGTATCCTTTTTCATTAATTTGTCTATATAATGATTTATTAAATTTATTTCCTTTGCACTAATTAGATATAAAGAAAAGTGCATTGGAGATGGCCACTGATGAGTGGTCACAGGTTATGGTGGACCCACGCAGTGGGTTAGAGAAAAGATAGTTCACACTTCCACCTATATGACCCGATTGGGCGCCTGTGACTAGAACTCACGCATATCAGGGTTAGACTCGCACACAGAAAGGATTGATGCCTTGAAGTGTGGGCTAGATCCACCAGAACAAACAGTTACAATCAACAAGATGGCCTGATCATGAAATGCTTGTATAATGTGCATGTGTGGGCTGAAAGCTTGAAATGCACATTTCTTTGCATAAGAAAATCACATGAAGATTCGGATACCATTTTTGCGATGTACACGGAAAAAGCTTTCATATGACACCCATATTGGGGGGTCCCTAAATTTTAGGAGATCCCTAAATTTTAGGAGGTCCCTAAAATTTAGGAGCCTCGAATTAGCCTAAAAATACTAGTCCTAAAAAATAGGGATGTCATTCTAAAAATAGTAAGTTATGTACTCTGACTGTGCTTACTAAATTTGATTGTTTCTATTCTTGACAGTATTCAACCCAAAAAGGAAGGCCATAGAGAAGAGACAAGTGTCAAGACACTTGTCACACAAGTTTCCAAGTGTCCCACCACTTGTCACATCTCATGACATGTGGCTGGACACTTGTCTTGTGCTACTCCACTTTCCCCTTTTGTACTAGCTCTCCCCTCTCCTATAAATAAGAGCTCGTTTTTCTTCATTCAACATCATTTTTCTTTGCTGTAAACTCATGTAAAGAACCCACAGATAGCCAGAAATTGGCCCCATCCATCCCCATCATCATCCCCCACTTCTCCATTATCAAATTCCTCCATATTCTCTCTTCTATCACTGTTGTTTTACAAGACAGCAAGCCTGTAAATTCATTACAGCACCTCCTTCTTGAGCTCTTTCTTCCATTTTAGCTACAAGAAGCAAGCTCTATCCATGTACTGCTGATCAATGATGGAGAAAGGCTGAATTCCCTTTTTTTTTCTTCTCTCATACTGTAAAGAAATTAGTTCTT
This sequence comes from Lygodium microphyllum, assembly GCF_053477565.2. NCBI lineage: Eukaryota > Viridiplantae > Streptophyta > Polypodiopsida > Schizaeales > Lygodiaceae > Lygodium > Lygodium microphyllum. Next base: position 123,200,606 of record NC_141151.1, on the reverse strand, counting down.
ATCATTGCATAATAGATAATGCATGTGTGTTTGTACATCTTTGCATGATCTTGTGAGAGTGAGAATTACTTCTTCTCACTCTCAAGTTGATTGTAACTGAGCTCTTCCCTAAGGGACTTGGGTTGAGCAGAAATACATTCCTTCGGGGGGGGGTTGCCCATCTTCAACCCTGAATCTTGTCTCCATTACTTTTACATTTTCATGGCTGTAATTTTGTGAGTAATTTTCACTTTCAGCTTTAAGTGTTCATTCTCTTTTATATTAAGTCTCGAAAACAAGTGAATATCATAATTGTTAAGCATACTATGTTGTTCGGGGCGTTTACAGTGGTATCAGAGCTTTGGCTCGGTCCTCACCCCCAACACTGGTAGTGCTTACAACTATAAGTTTGTTTGTTTTCAGCCCTTGCATTGAGTGCTTGAGCATATATTTTTTTCTTTAGTCTCAATGGATCAATCGAGTGCTATCCTTCAAGCCATTCAAAGTCTTAGAGAGGAGAATCAGCAAATTCGTGAGCAACTTCTCAAACTAGAAAAAGTTGAGAATCCCAAAGAATTCAAGGAAAGAAGCCCATCTACTTCAAGAAGACAAAGCCATACCAATGAAAGGAGCCGATCAAGAAGTCCAACTACTTCTAAGAGGCAGTCCCATTCTACTTCAAGACAAAGAAAGAGATCGCGTCGAAGCTCATCCTCTTCTTCAAAGTCATCTGGCGCCTATTCTGATGGATCCTCTTCTAGTAATGAAGAGTCACACCCTTCTCGTGGAAGACCTCATCATCGTCAAAGTCGTCGACATTCTTCACCCTCGTCTCCATCTTCATCCCCATCAAGCACTTCATCATCTTCAACCTCAAGATCCGAGCATGGACGAAGGCATAAGAAGAAGAAGAAGACTAAGTCACTATCTCAACTTGAAAAGAAGATCAAGTTCAGTATGTATGATGGTTCCCGAAATCCTGATCTTCTTCTGAAGTTTATTCGTCAATTTCAAATTTTGTATGGTCGTGACAAGTATAAAGAAAAAGAAAAGATTAAGTTTGCAGCTTTACATTTAACCGACTTAGCCCATACTTGGTGGACGGGGTTGGAATATGATCATGCTGCCCCAAAATCATGGCGGTCCTTTGTTCGCCTGATACAAAGCCAATTTCTTCCTGTTCATTTCAAAAGAGATGTAAAAATGGAATGGGATCGGCTTTGGCAAAGGAAAAATGAGTCACTTGGTGACTATACCAAGAGATTTTGGGAGCTACTTTTGAAGGTCCAACATTTCAAGAAGATCAGTAGTTCGGAAAAGCTTAGGAAGTTTCAAGGAGATTTGCATTTTAAACTTCGTACTGCTCTTAATCATTATCATTGTTCTAGTCTCAGGGAACTCATTGACCATGCTGAGACATGGGAAATGGAGCACAATGGCAACAAATCATTCCAAAAGAATGATAAGAAGAGAGTAGCTGATGATGAGGAGTATTCAGCCCCAAATGAAAGACAAAAAGAGTGGCAAAAGTAGCCATCAAATCAAAAGAAGATGAAGCCCTATGCACCTCCTAATGCTCCTCAATTTCGCTCCAATCTATACCCACAAGCAAAGCAACTTTCCAAAGAAGAAAAGCAACGCTTCATGAAAGAAGGGAAGTGCTTTAAATGTGGACAAACAGGCCACATAGCGAAGCAATGTCCAAACAAGGGACAAAGCAAGGTTTCTGACAACAAGCCTAAGTCGCCAGTGAAAATCAATCCTATCAGTGATGTAGTTGCAAACACAACTCACACTCCAGAGACGCGCAAATTATTAAAAGCTTGGGGACAGTTGCAAGGTAAGCAAGCACTATTCTTGATAGATCTTGGGGCGAATGAAAATATCATTTCCTTGCAATTAGCTAAAGAGCTTGGATTAAAGAATGAAGAGATGGACACTTCGGCAGAAGTTCGCCAAGCTTTAAATGCTGATGAAGGTGACGCAGTGAAGACTGTGATACCCTACATTGGCAAGCTCAAGTTTCAAATTCAAGGCTACAATGATGAAGATACCTTCTGTATCGGAGACCTTGATGGTTGCGATGTGATTCTTGGCATGCCCTGGAATCATAGAGTAGATTCAACCATCTTCTCTCAGAAAAAGAAGGTAGAACTCACCAACAAAGGCAAGAAGTACGAGATCCAAGCTGGAGTTTCTGGAGACACCATACCTATGGTAAGCCATATGCAAGTCTCTAGAGCAATTAAGGATTGTGTTCAATGTTGTCTGCTTTATGTCACTGATGTAAAAGATAATATGAATGCTAAAAACCAAGAGCAACTTCAGCTCTTGGAAAAGTATAAAGATTGTTTTTCGGAAGATCTTCCTTATCAGCTTCCCCCGGAAAGGCCAGAAGACCATCATATTGATATTATCCCGGGCAGTTCTCCTCCTAATATAGCACCATACCGTGTGAGCTGTCCTCAACAAGAAGAAATCAGAAAGCAAGTCGAAGACCTACTCAACCGTGGGCTAATTAGGCCAAGTAGCTCACCATTTTGTTCACCGATTCTTCTTGTTCAAAAGAAAGATGGCACATTCAGGATGTGCATTGATTATCGAGCCCTCAACAAAATCACTGTGAAGAATCGGTTTCCTATTCCCAGAATTGATGACATTTTGGATCGTCAGGAGGCTCAAAGGTTTTCAGCCTCATTGATCTAAAGAGTGGTTACCATCAAATTAGGGTAATACCACAAGATGTACACAAAACTGCTTTCCGCACTTCATACGGTCTTTATGAATTCTTGGTGGTTCCTTTCAGATTAACCAATGCACCAGCCACCTTTAATCGAATGATGGAGCGCATCTTTAGAGAGCATCGACAATATGTCGGTACTTTCTTTGATGATATTCTTGTCTTTAGCAAGAATGAAGAGGAGCATCATCAACACTTGGAAATTGTTCTACAATTACTACAACAAAATCACCTCTTGGTAAATGGTAAAAAGAGTGAATTTTTCATGCATAAAATAAATTACCTTGGGCATGTCATCTCTTCTGAAGGGATTCAGATGGATCCTGAAAAGATCAGGATAATCCAAGAATGGCCTCATCTTCGTGATGTACATGAGGTGCGATCGTTTCTTGGCTTATGTTCTTATTACCGCCGCTTCATCAAGCATTTTGCACATATGGCTTCTCCACTTCATGACCTTACAAAGAAGAAGATCTCTTTCCAATGGAAGGAAAAAGAGAAGGCAGCCTTCACAAGGCTGAAAACAGCTCTTACTTCTGGACCTGTTCTTATCATTCCAGATCTGGTAAAACCATTTGTGGTGGAAGCAGATGCTTGCGGTGATTGTATTGGTGCAGTGCTAAATCAAGAAGGCCATGCCATAGCCTTTGAAAGCCGTCGTCTAAATGATGTGGAGAAAAGGTATGACATTTATGAAAAGGAGCTCTTAGCAGTGGTTCATGCTTTAAAGATATGGAAACATTATCTTTTAGGCAATGAATTCCTTATTAAAATCGATCATCAAAGCTTGAAGTATTTCAAGACTCAAAAGCATTTGCAGGAGAAACATGCAAGATGGGAAAATTTCTTGTCTATGTTTCATTTTCAAATTATGTACACTCCAGGGAAACAAAATGTAGTTGCTGATGCACTTTCTAGAGTGCCTCGCATTGCAACTATTACAGTGGCTCATCATGAAGATTTTCAAACGATGAAGAATACTTATGATGAAGATACTGATTTTGTAGCAATTTGGTCAAATTTACAGCAAGGAGGTTCTCATCCAGATTATTCCATCAAAGACGGTTACCTTCTCATGAACAATCGCCTTTGTGTCACTCTTCCTATTCGACAAAAGGTGCTTAAAGAAAGTCATGAACCCCCTTATGCAGGGCATAGAGGGAGGGCAGCCACTCTAAGTGCAATTGAGCGCTACTTTTATTGGCCAACATTACGAAAAGATACACATAACTTCATTGAGGCTTGTCTGGTATGCCAAAAATCCAAATATGATAGGCAGAAGATTCCAGGATTGTTACAACCTCTTCCAGTGCCCAAAGATCTATGGAAATCTATCACAATGGATTTCATCTCAGGTATTCCAAGAACACCTCAAGGTCATGATATGATTTGGGTCATAATTGATAGATTCAGCAAACAATCACATTTTATTCCATGTCATAAAACATTGAAATCCACACAAGCTGCAAGACTTTTTATTCAACATATCTTCAGATTACATGGTATGCCTTGTGAGATCATTTCAGATAGAGACTCCAAATTCACAAGTAACTTTTGGCGTGCTTTATTTGAGAATTTGGGAACCACTTTAAAGTTCTCCTCAGCTTTTCATCCTCAAACTGACGGCCAAACAGAGGTGATGAATCTCACTCTTTTGGATATGTTGAAAGCTTATGTTAGTGAACATAAGTCACAATGGGAGAAATATCTTCCATTATTGGAGTTTGCTTACAACAATACAGTGCACTCATCCACAGGAAAAGCTCCAAATGAAATAGTACAGGGTAAAGTGATTCCTCCTCCAATTATTCGCACTAAAGATAAGATTTTTGCTGCGGATGAGTTTGCTTCAGATTTAAAAACCGCAATGGATCAAGTTCGAGCCACTATCAAAGTTGCCCAAGAGCGACAAAAGAAGCAAGCAGATAAACGAAGAAAACCTTTGGCTTTTGAAAAAGGTCAATATGTCTTGCTAAAGTTTGATAAAAGCAGGCTCAAACAAGGTTCTGGTCAAAATTCATATTTTCCAAAGCTCTCCAGTAGATACTTTGGACCCTTCAAAGTGATTGAGAAAATAAATGAAGTTTCTTATCGACTTGAGCTTCCTACTCATTGGAAAATACACAATGCTTTTCATGTAAGTTTGCTAAAACCTTACATAGGACCAGAACCAAAGGAACCCATTACTGAAGATCCCCCAGAAGTTGAAGAAACAGAGCAACTCTTGGAACCTGAAAATATTTTGTTTCTCAAGGATCGAACCACGAGAAGTGGCCTTGTGACACAAAAATTCTTGCTAAAATTCAAGAATCTACCCACAACAGATGCACAGTGGGTAGATGAAAAATTCATGAAGGATTACCCAAATATTCTACAGCAATATCAAGAAGCTTTTCAGCTGAGGACAGTTGAATAAAAGCCAGAGGGCTGTCACAACTCTATAGAAACAAAATTTGTATCCTTTTTCATTAATTTGTCTATATAATGATTTATTAAATTTATTTCCTTTGCACTAATTAGATATAAAGAAAAGTGCATTGGAGCTGGCCACTGATGAGTGGTCACAGGTTATGGTGGACCCACGCGGTGGGTTAGAGAAAAGATAGTTCACACTTCCACCTATATGACCCGATTGGGCGCCTATGACTAGAACTCACGCATATCAGGTTTAGACTCGCACACAGAAAGGATTGATGCCTTGAAGTGTGGGCTAGATCCACCAGAACAAACAGTTACAATCAACAAGATGGCCTGATCATGAAATGCTTGTATAATGTGCATGTGTGGGCTGAAAGCTTGAAATGCACATTTCTTTGCATAAGAAAATCACATGAAGATTCGGATACCATTTTTGCAATGTACACGGAAAAAGCTTTCATATGACACCCATATTGGGGGGTCCCTAAATTTTAGGAGATCCCTAAATTTTAGGAGGTCCCTAAAATTTAGGAGCCTTGAATTAGCCTAAAAATGCTAGTCCTAAAAAATAGGGATGTCATTCTAAAAATAGTAAGTTCTGTACTCTGACTGTGCTTACTAAATTTGGTTGTTTCTATTCTTGACAGTATTCAACCCAAAAAGGAAGGCCATAGAGAAGAGACAAGTGTCAAGACACTTGTCACACAAGTTTCCAAGTGTCCCACCACTTGTCACATCTCATGACATGTGGCTGGACACTTGTCTTGTGCTACTCCACTTTCCCCTTTTGTACTAGCTCTCCCCTCTCCTATAAATAAGAGCTCGTTTTTCTTCATTCAACATTATTTTTCTTTGCTGTAAACTCATGTAAAGAACCCACAGATAGCCAGGAACTAGCCCCATCCATCCCCATCATCATCCCCCACTTCTCCATTATCAAATTCCTCCATATTCTCTCTTCTATCACTGTTGTTTTACAAGACAGCAAGCCTGTAAATTCATTACAGCACCTCCTTCTTGAGCTCTTTCTTCCATTTTATCTACAAGAAGCAAGCTCTATCCATGTACTGCTGATCAACGATGGAGAAAGGCTGAATTCCCTTTTTTTTTCTTCTCTCATACTGTAAAGAAATCAGTTCTTATCATTGCATAATAGATAATGCATGTGTGTTTGTACATCTTTGCATGATCGTTGAGCAGAAATACATTCCTTCGGGGGGGGGGGGGGGGGGGGGGGGGTTACCCATCTTCAACCCTCAATCTTGTCTCCATTACTTTTACATTTTCATGGCTGTAATTTTGTGAGTAATTTTCACTTTCAGCTTTAAGTGTTCATTCTCTTTTATATTAAGTCTCGAAAACAAGCGAATATCATAATTGTTAAGCATACTATGTTGTTCGGGGCGTTTACATCATCGGCATGGCCAACCTTATCTAGACAGCTATCACCTTAGCTATCACTCTACCTGTGTATTGTAATAATTGAGTTAGTCAGACTCAACCATAGTTAGTGGTATGGTCAGTTAGTGACCTAGCGTGTTTATGCATTATGTGTGATTAAACTTTAGTAAGCATTATGGAATAATGAGAAGAAGAGAACAATGAGACTTCACTACTCTCTGTTACAGCTCCATGTCTTTGTATCTCTCTCCCTCTAAATCTTCAACAGTGACTTGTAAGCAATCCTTGTCTGTGAAAGGGATGCCAACTTGCACTCCAGCTCCTACATGCATATGGAAGGGGGGAAAACCAAATCAAACTTATCTACATGTACACTGACAAAGATCTCTCTTCCCCTCCCCATCATATGTCTCTATTATTATTGGAAAATAGTAGTAGGCTCAAAAATTTCTAGTGAGGAAAACCTTGGTAGGTAACAATATGCATGCTTGAATGCTACCTCCATCTACTCAATACCCAAGCTTGCATAACCTTGGATGTCAACATTCTAATCATAAAAAACACAAAACAGAGCATATACTAATAAAGACAAGCAAAATATATGAGTTGAAAGGATTTTTACTCCCCATTTCTTCTTAGCTCTAGCCTTGAGAACATTTGCTCATGTGGGATCTTTCTTCCCAGCTACCTTGACGACACCGATAGCCATAGTTTGCATCACATCATGAACCTAAAAACATCGATGTAGTGGGTAGTTAGCAAATGTCTCTAGAATCATTAGCTTAGTGGAAATCATTTTCACAAATCTGACATCTCGATTCTTTAAGAAATGTGGCTCCTTCTCCATTTCTTTGCTAGATCACCTATCAATCTTTCTCAAAATCTCAACAAACTTCACAATTATAAGTAAAGTGTTACAACCGAGAGAAGGGGCATATCCATTACAAATTTTGCTAGAAGGATTCAAATTGAGAAGTGAAATTGGCAAGTTCCTTAGCTAGATCATTCATTGGGTTAGAGGCAACATAACTACTCTTGAGCTCCTTCAAAACAAAATTCTTAACATTAAACGCAACATTGTCACTTCCATAGGCTTGCCCTCAATGGTCAAGACCAATGAGAGAAAAATTGACAACTATACAAAGCTTGAGCACACCACCCTCTCTGCTATACCAATAGAAACAATTCTAATACCACCATTCTTCTACAAGTCTTGAAGGGAAAGCCTCAAAGACTTATCTAAAGGCCTCTTAGGTTTTTGATTCACAAAAGCCTATAAAAGGGTGGAACCCTTGTACGTACCCAAGTTAGCAAACTTCTAAATTTAGTTATCACCCTAAAATTCAATGGGAACAAACGGGACCTTGTTAGAGTTGAATACATCTCTCTTCAAGTAGGCAGATTGCCTCCTTAATGATCCCATCATAACAAGATTTTAAGCATTTTAGAGTTGTTGCATCCATCTTCTTACAACGGCCAATTTTCTACTTCACATTGTCAAGAACTTTTGTTTAAATTGAAAACCCCTAAAGAAAAAATAGGAATTATTTGTGTCATTATTTTGGATTTTTTAAGCTTTAAAACTTGATAGCATTGGTCGAGATTGGTGTTTCTTTGGACAGATTGAAGCAAGAATTTAATTGTAGTTGCTACACATCCTGAAACAAGTATATTTTCTTATCGATATCTTTGCACATCATGGGGTTTTTTGGGTTCATGAGCATGCACTTATCAAATACTTTATACTCTAGGGTCATCTCCTCAATTTTTAAACTACTTCCATGCTATGGGTTGAGTTGATGCACTCATTGCACCATCGTTGAGAGCACTTCCATGGCATAATGCCACTATAGTTATATGTAGTAAATCTTAGATGCATGTGCACTTGAGAGAGCACCTTCATTGTGCACATATAGTTCTTTGCATGCACGAGAGTTAAAATATTCATCACCAAAATAGCAACCAATGGATGAGTGGGAAGGTGGATGGGTGAGTTTGAGGGTCGTGAAAATCACCTAGAGTTTTAAAATGGATTGTTCATTTGGTCAAAACCTTTAGGATCACTATTTTCATGAGTGTTTGTGACCACCTTGAGGACCACTATCTTCTTCTTTCTCTCAGAATTATGAGGTTAGGTTAAGGATCATAAAATTATCAAGGAATTATGTTTACATCTTGCATAATGCAAAAGCACTTGTAGACTAGACCAGACACAAATTTTTTCCATGCATCCATATCTTTGAGTATGGCATTGGTGTATGATTGCATAGCATGGATCCCGCTTTGCATTTCTTCTCAAATCATGAGTTATTGAGCATGAAGTTCATTTTCAAAGCATGGATAGGACCCACATTGCACGAAACCAAAAGCAGTTATGTATGAAAAATCAATACTCATGTAAAGATGCAAAGGAGACTTTATAAAGTGACTTTTCTTGATTATTATATACATCTAGCTAGTGTTCATGTGGTGTTGTGTTGCTAGTTATTCATATCAATTTTGGAGAATACATATGCTATCGAAGAATTGATGATCAATCAGTCTTAAGAGATATTTGGTTTTTTTCCAAGAGGGTTGCTAAGGTTTTAGAAATTTTCTGTGCTGACTAAAAGAGGATGCCATGGAGATCTACTCAAAGACCAAAAGTTCACTTTTCAAAATACTACAATTAAAATGGAGTTATCACCTTTGTTGGTATTGGAATTTATAGAGAATGTTCAACTATCACTTCATTAGTTAGAGTCAAATGGGGAAATCAAGATGAAGGTTGAGAGACAAAGGCTTGAAGCTATGGAGATCATAGGAAAGAAAGTAGTCCTCATGTAGAAGAAGGAGCTTGAAATTTCCAAAAGGTTGCTCATGTGTTCATGGAGCATGATGATGTGTTTTTGGTTACAGCCAGCCAAGCAGAGTGCTTTTTGAGGTTATGGGGTGTACTATCATTATAAAGGTGATTATGATTTTGTTGGTTATCTTAAATTTTAAAAATGTTAGTTGTGTTTTTTTCATAAATAGAATCACTCCTTGTCGTCCCATTTTTGGGTTGTGTGAGAGGATTATCTTCGTACAGAGCTTTTGAAACAACATATAGGATAAATGCAAGGAGGGCATGCTCATGAGTCTATCCATCTTTAGAAATACCATCTTTAAAACCACTAGCACACTAAGTCAATGATAAGGCCTACACAATCAACTTGAGAGGTCCCAATAATCATGCCCTTGATGAAGTCACATTCTCTATTGTTTTAAACTTTCAAAGAGAAATATCAATGGCAATGGTCACGCTTGGCCTTCAACTTTTGTCTAGCACCCATGCATACTTGAATGACCTCTTGTTATGCTAGTTTAATGACCTCTTGTTCATCTCAGCTACTTCTTTTTTGAACCATCCATGTACATTTAGTGAGTCAATGATGTCCTTGAGATAAAGGCTTATCCTGTTCATTTCACTTCAAGCCATTAGATTTTCAAATCCTATAGCCTCAATGCTAACTCGGTCTTAAGTCTCCAACTTCAATTGAATGTGTATTGGAGTACTCAACTTAGAGCCTTTTTTAGATAGCATTTGTAGAGCATCATTTGGAGGAACAAAATCTAAAGTGTTACTATCTAGGATATGTACTTTCTCTTGGGAATCATCACTAACGTCCTTTTCATCCTCACAAGACCTTGCAATCACTCTAACGCACCTTTTTTATCTTATCCTTGTGAATTTCTTTATATCATTAAGCATTAGGAACTCCTTCCTAAGAATGGGAATGGAGGGTAGAGGGTTGATTGGCAAGAGTGAGGGATTAGATGGACCTTGTAATATCTTCTCATCCCTCTTCCACAATATTACCAACTTTCAAATTTACTATGTCAAGCTCATTTGACATTTTCTCCTCTTGCTCAATAGGCAAGACCTCTCTCATGTCCATGTCTAATTCTTCGATCTATGAAATGCTCTTGCAAGAGGAAGAAATTTTTTGAAGCCTCATACCACCTTAATATAAGTTAACTAGTGGGTAATTTTTTTGGGACAAGCAACACCTTATTACCACACCATGGTAATACATATGCCCTTATGGGCAATGCTAACAAAGAACAAAGATTATAGGTGAATATATATATATATATATATATATATATATATATATATATATATATATATATATATATATATATATATATATATCCCCCCTTAAGCCAAAACTTTTCAGTTTGTATTGACTTGGATAGAAACATGGCAAAACCATAATGTGAGAATTACTAGCTTGCTAAAACTAATACATGGCTTTCCATTTTCCACAACTAATGAATAGAAGAGCCAATATTTTTCAATTAGTATTAAAACCAAATACTTACATGACAAGAACATATGCACTTGTTGAGTCATGTGTATCTCCAACATTAAGTACATTCTACAATTCCACATTGAATATGTTTACCAAGCCATTCCCTCAACATTCTACTTCTCTAAATGTGCCACAATACCTTCATAGAAATTGTTCTTAAATAGCCTTAGAGAATGATGAAGGTGATGCATTATACCTATGCATGTAGTTCATGTTCTAATTGCCTTCATAGTGTAGTTATAATGATGCAAGCAATTCTAAATGACTTCTAAATTTGGAAGCAATTCTAGAATAATTTGTCTCAATTACAAAAGTAATAAGAAAGCCTTAAAAATAACTGTTGGCACTACCATGCAATAGAGATAAAAGCTTACTCTAAAATAAGACAACTAATTGTTCACTTAAAGTAGCTAAAATATTAAGGGAGAAGCTTGATCTGAGACCCTTCCCATTAAGGAGGTGGCTCCCCCAAGTAGTAGGGGTGGTTGTACTATCCCATCTTCAAACATTGACAGAAACTTGGGTGGGCACAGGAATTGGTGTTGGTGTTGCATCCATCCAAAGACACCACCTAGCATAGCTTTGGCTCTCCATTATTGAGTAGAAGCTACAATAGCAAGAGCATCTACTTTTGATTCCTAATTTTTGGTAGTGCCTACTTCTTGCAACCATTAGTTAGGAATTGCAATAGTAACAACTGGAGGCACAATAAAACTTTGTAGGAGCATACTCTTGAGTTGCAACTTCTCCATTTTCATGATCCTTGGCCTCTTCAAGGTTTGATAAAATAAGAGATGCAACATCACATCCCTACTACTTTCAAGGAGCAATTGTTCCCCTCATTGGCAACACCATGCAAGCCAACATCTAGAGCAAGTGACCCAATAGTACTGTTAGTTGTTGAGATTCCAATGTCTATATGTTTCATTACAGATTAGATATCATAAAAGGAAATAGTTGTAATGTTTCAAAGTAAAGGCTCTCTATTTGGCTAATGATCTCTATGAGGGTCAATCAAAATGAGAGGATACAACTTAGAGAAGGTTGTCGAGCTGGATCGTAAATAAGTGTTCTCGGGTTATGATTTCCTACAATAGATTGGGCTTCTATATGCTTTGTAGACTTTAATAGTGCTCTTTGCCCATATGTCTTTGTCGATTGGAAAATAATGTCAGAGATTCTCAATCACCACAATAACTCTTGCAACTAGCTAAAGCTTTTCTAAAGTCTTATAACACAATATTAGTGAGTTTGGGAATCTCCCAATTCCCATTTTTTTAATACTAAAGATGTGGCACCTAGATAACATGCCCATAAGTTTCTCAAAACCATATGATGTTACATATCATTGGAAAGGGCTTGAAAAATGGAATCTATTCAGCTATAGAGCACCTGATTTAGAGTTATAGTGTTCAAGTTATGACAAATCCAAAGATTTGACCACATGTCCCAAACTTATGGGAAATTCCCATACTCCCCAATATGTTGTTTTATCAACATTGATAATTAATATACCATTAGAGTGCCTCTTCCACACATATGCTTCCATATGAAAGTCACAAACACTATATTAGGTATTTTGGGAATTTTCATATACTTTTGGAATTTATAGGATGGTCAATATTTGGTCACACTGTCAAATTGTTACTACCTTCCTTGAAGGTGAAACTTTTTCTAGATAATATATAGATGATAATACCAATTTCCATATTCAAAAAGTGATTAAGATTTAGCTACATGATCAAATATTTATTTTTAATTTGAGAGTGAAACTTGGGATATTCCCAAATTTTCTAATATAGCATTCACAATTCTTAGTGCCAAGGTACACATCAATAGCAAGCATAACCTGGATGTTTGATACCTTCTAAGAGAGTACCATGGTGGTAGTTAGGGTAGTGAGTGTTGAGAATGAAGCTCGTGATTAGTATCATTGACATGACCGATCTAGATAGCTCTCATATTAGATGTCACTCTACATGTGTGTTGTAATAACTAAGTGGATCAGACTCAACCACAGTTAATGGTATGGTCAGCTAATGACCTAGTGTGTTTATTAGTTATGTGTGATTAGACTTTAGTAAGAATTATGGAATAATGAGAAGAAGAGAACAATGAGAATTCACTACTCTCTATTATAGATCCATCTCTCTCTCTCTCTCTCTCTCTCTCTCTCTCTCTCTCTCTCTCTCTCTCTCTCTCTCTCTCTCTCTCTCTCTCTCTCTCTCTCTCTCTCTCTCTCAATCTTGAACATGGCATCAGAGCTTGAAACCTGAAGGCTTGGTAGTGCCTAGTTGATATCAAAGACATCATATCTTTAAAAAAAACATTATCAAAGGAGACTCTGCTTACAGCCCATTTTTTTCGTAGAAGCCATATCTTGCTACAAAAATGGATTTTGGAGAAGTGGCTTGCTATCTTGACCATTTTGATGTGGTCTACAACTTTGTAGATGAAAGTTTTTTCAAATTCCTCACTGATTTTGAGATATTTAGCACAAACCTGCAGACTGGTTGTTTACTATAGTAAAGAGCAAGTGGTTCTAGGGTAGTGGTGGTTTTCATCCTAACAATGTATATGCCCTTATTCTCATGCATTTGAGCATAGTTTTGGAGTGTTAAATGCTCAGTTTTGGAGCTTATTTATAGACTGGAAATAGTGAACTGGTTGTTGTCCTGAATTTGGAAACAGTATACCTATAGGGTTGAATTATCTCTGATTCTTATTTGCTATTGAAAAATGCTTGGATCATACCACTTGAGTGGTAGACGCTTTCTAGGATACTGAAGGATACCTATCTTCTTCACTAGACATGCAGGAAATATATTCTAATCGGTTTGACATGTATCAACTTCTACATAGAGTAGCAACTGTATGAGATGTTTTGGGGCTGTTTTGAGGTCTGAATACTATTGTTTTAGTAGAGAAAATAATGTTGGTTATAGGAGTGGACTAGCTCTAAACAACCTATGGTTAGAGTAGTACCATAGCCCTACTTATGCTAAAAATTATCCTTCAACTATTACTTCTATGAGTGGATGGTACATCTATTGTTAGTCCTTGGATAGGACAAATCCGTAGTCGCGCTACTGTATCCATTGACAGAGATATGTCAGTGAGGGGTATATTGGATCAAGGCAAAGAAAAGATGATTGACAATGTGACTGGCCCACTTACACGTGGATATGAGTCACACTGGCAATGATAGTCTTGATAGTGAATTGGGTATACCATCAGTTATGACGCCTATTGGTGCAAGGCAAAGCATGTATGTGTGACCTCATGAGAGGCAAGCCCAGAGTGTAAAGAAATTGAGGAGGTCTGAAAGGGTCTGAAAGCTAGTTGATAGGTTGGCATAGAGTGGGTATTTAGCTAGATATTATGCATATATGACTAAAGTGTTAGGCTACACTGAGCGTACAAAGTTGAGTGAGGCAGTTACATATGAGAATTGGTGTGCTACCATGGATGAAGAATATACAACACTAGCTAAAAATGAGACATGATCAAAGTACCCATTGGTTGTAAATGGGTTTATAAAGTGAAATACAAGTCAGATAAATCATTGGAAAGGTATAAAGCCCGATTGGTTGCAAAAGGGATATGCATAGCATTACGGCCAAGATTATGAGGAGACTTTCAGCCTAGTTGCCAAGATGGCAAGGATGAGAAAAGTTATTGCATTAGCAATTTCTAAGGGCTAGAAATTATGGCAGATGGATGTCAAAAATACATTCTTCAATAGAGACTTTCTTGAAGAGGTGTATATGGAGCAACCTTAGGGTTATGAACACCCTGACTATCCAACATATGTGTGTAAGTTGAAAAATGCATCGTATGGATTGAAATAGGCTTCAAGAGCATGGAATGCTTGCATGAGCACTTATTTACAACACCTTGGTTTTTTGATAGGTCATGCAAATCACTGCCTATTTACAAAGAAGAGAGAGGATGGTTATGTTTTTCTGGTGATTTATGACGATGATTTGATCATCACTAGAGATTATGATCATGGGATTGCTAAAATTAAAGCAATGTTACATGCTGAATTCAAATTCAAGGATCTTGGTGAGCTAAAGTAAATTTTCATGATTCAGGTTGTGTCTACACCTCAAGGTATATGGCTATTACAAAAATAGTATGCTCATGATATGTTGTCGAAATATGGCATGATGGAGTGTAAAGCCATGGAAACACCATTGGATCAGAATGCCAAACTTGCAAATGATGTTGGGAGTGAGATCGAGAATGTCACTATGTACAAACAGATGGTAGGTAGCTTGATTTACCTTACTATTACCCGTCTTGACTTGAGTTATGTGGGGCTGATTAGCCAATTCATGAAGAAACCTCGTAAGCCACACTGAGATGCAATCAGGAGGATTATACGGTACGTGAAGGGTATTGTTGATTATTGGTTGTTTTATGAGCATGGGAAATCATTCAACTTGATAGGTTATATGGATGTTGATTGGGCTAGCTGTCTCTATGACAAGAGGTCAACTAGTGGTTATGCTTTCAGTTTGGGTAGTGGTATGATCACCTAGAGTAGTAAGAAGCATTTGGCCATTTCTTTATCTAGTACAAAGGCAAAATACAAGGATGCAACCTTAGCAATATGCAAAGCAATTTGGCTTGTGAAAGTACTACATGACTTTGGTATATAGTTAGACAAGAAGGTCACATTGCATTCTGATAATCTCAGTAGTGTGATGTTGGCTAGAAACCCCATCTATCATCCTAGATCTAAACACATAGAAGTTCAATAGAATTTTATGAGGGGGATGGTACTTGCTGGAAAGATTGATTTACTCAATGCGAAGACAAAGGACTAGGTAGAAAATATCTTTACCAAATCACTTGTTAAAGAGAAGTTTGTGCATTTCAAGGAGCTACTTAGAGTACAATAGTTATCTTGAGCTTGAGGGGGAGTGTTGAGAATCAAGCTCATGATCAGTATCACCAGCATGACTGACCTTATCTAGACAGCTATCATCTTAGCGGTCACTCTACATGTGTGTTGTAATAACTAAGTCAGTCAAACTCAACCACAATTAGTGGTATGGTCAGTTAGTGACCTAGTGTGTTTATGTGCTATGTTAGATTATACTTTAGTAAGCATTATGGAATAATGAGAATAAGAGAACAATGAGAGTTCACTACTCTCTGTTATAACTCCATGTCATTGTATCTCTCTCCCTCTGAATCTTCAATAGTGACCTGTAAGCAATCCTTGTTTGTGAAAGGGATACCAACTTGCACTCGAGCTCCTACATGCATATGGAAGGGAGGTAAAACACAATAAACTTATCTGCATGTGCACTGACAAAGATCTCTCTCCCCCTCCCCATTAGATGTCTCTATTATTATTGGAAAATAGTAGTAGGCTCAAACTTTTCTAGTGAGGAAAACCTTGGTAGGTAACAATATGCACACTTGAATGCTACCTCCATCTACTCAATACCCAAGCTTGCATAACCTTGGATATCAACATTCTAATCATAAAAAATCACAAAATAGAGCAGATACTAATAAAACCAAGCCAAACATATCAATGGAAAGGATTTTTACTCCTCATTTCTTCTTAGCTCTAGCCTTGAGAACATTTGCTCATGTGGGATCTTTCTTCTCAACTACCTTGATGACACCCATAGCCATTTGCATCACATCATGAACCAAAAAAATCAATGTAGGGGGTTACTTTGCAAAGGTCTCTACAATCATTAGTTTGGTGGAAATTTTTTTCACAAATCTGACATCTCCATTCTTTAAGAAATGTGGTTCCTTCTCCAGCTATTTGTTAGATCACCTATCAATCTTTCTCAAAATCTCCAAAAACTTCACAATTATGAGTAAAGTATTACAACTGAGAGAAGAGGCATATCCATTATGAATTTGGCTAGAAGGTTTCATAGTAATCAATTGAGAAGTGAAATTGGCAAGTTCCTTAGCTAGATCATTCATTCGGTTAGAGGCAACACAACTACTCTTGAGCTCCTTCAAAACAAAATTCTTAACATTGAACCCAACATTGTCACTTCCATAGGCTTTCCCTCAATGGTCTTGAAAAATGAGAGAAAAAGTGACAACCATACAAAGCTTGAGCACACCACTCTCTCCGCTATACCAATAGTAACAATTCTAATACCACCACTCTTCTACAAGTCCTGAAGGGAAAGCCTCAAAGACTTATCTAAAGGCCTCTTAGGTTTTTGATTCATAACAAGAGCCTATAAAAGGGTGGAACCCTTGTACCTACCCGAGTTAGCAAACTTCTAAATTACGTTATCACCCTGAATTTCAATGGGAACAAACGGGACCTTGCTAGAGTTGAATACAACTTTCTTCAAGTAGCTAGACTACCTCCTTAATGATCCCATCATAACAAGCTTTTAAGTCTTTTAGAGTTGTTCCATCCATCTTCTTACAACATCCAATTTTCTACTTCACATTGTCAAGCACTTTTGTCTAAATTGAAAACCCCTAAAGAAACAATAGATAGATATGACATTTCTAGCTTAGTTGTTTGTGTAACTATTTATTTTGTTGTTTTGTAACTCGAATTTTGGTGTTTGTCTAGAGTAGAAATTATTTGTGTCATTATTTTGGATTTTTTAAGCTTTAAAAGTTGATACATTTGGTCGATATTGGTTTTTGTTTGGACAGATTGAAGCAAGAATTTAATTGTAGTTGCTAGACATCCTGAAAAAAGTATATTTTCTTATGGATATCTTTGCACATCATGGGGTTTTTTGGGTTCATGAGCACATTATGTTGCACTTATCAAATACTTTATACTCTAGGATCATCTCCTCAAATTTTCAACTACTTTCATGCTATGGGTTGACTTGATGCACTCATTGCACCATCATTGAGCACTTGCATGGCATAATGCCACTACAGCTATTATATGTAGTAAATCTTAGATGATGTGCACTTGAGAGAGTACCTTCATTGTGCACATATAGTTCTTTGCATGCACGAGAGTTAAAATTTTCATCACCAAAATAGGAACTGATGGATGAGTGGGAAGGTGGATGGGCGAGTTTAAGTGTCATGAAAAACACCTAGAGTTGTAAAATGGATTGTTCATTTGGTCAACACCTTGAGGACCACTATTTTCATGAGTGTTTGTGACCACCTTGAGGACCACTATCTTCTTTTTTCTCTCAGAATTGTGAGATTAGGTTAAGGATCATAAAATAATCAATGATAAATGTTTACATCTTGCATAATGCACAAGCACTTGTAGACTAGGCTAGACACAAATTTTTTCCATGCATCCATATCTTTGAGTATGGCATTGGTGTATGATTGCATAGCATGGATCAGACTTTGCATTTCTTCTCAAATCATGAGTGATTGAGCATGGAGTTCATTTTCAAAGCATGGATAGGACCCACATTGCACGGAACCAAAAGCAGGTACATATGAAAGATCAATACTCATGTAAAGATGCAAAGGAGAGTTTATAAAGTGAATTTTCTTGATAATTATATACATCTAGCTAGTTTTCATGTGGTGTTGTGGTGCTAGTTATTCATATCAATTTTGGAGAATACATATGCTATCGAAGAATGGATGATCAATGAGTCTTAAGAGATATTTGGTTTTTTTTCCAAGAGGATTGCTAAGGTGTTAGAACTTTTTTGTGTTGACTAAAAGAGGATGCCATGGAGATCTACTCAAAGACCAAAAATTTGCTTTTCAAAAGACTACAATTGAAATGGAGTTATCACCTTTGTTGGTATTGGAATTTGTAGAGGATGTTCAGCTATCACTTTATTAGTTAGAGTCAAATGGGGAAATTGAGATGAAGGTTGAGAGACAGGCTTTAAGCTATGGAGATCATGGAAAATAAAGTAGTCCTCATGTAGAAGAAGGAGCTTGCAATTTCCAAAAGGTTGCCCATGTGTTCATGGAGCATGATGATGTGTTTTTGGTTACAGCTAGCCAAGCTTTTGACAAAGTGCTTTTTGTGGTTATGGGTTATACTATCATTGTAAAGATGATCATGCCTTTGTTGGTTATCTTAAATTTTAAAATTGTTAATTGAGTTTTTTTCATAAATAGAGTCACTCCTTGTCCTCTCATTTTTGGGTTGCGTGAGAGGTTTATCTTTGTACAGAGCTTTGGAAACAACATGTAGGATAAATGCAAGGAGGGCATGCTCATGAGTCTATCCATCTTTGGAAATACCATCTTTAAAACCACTAGCACTTGAGTCAATGATAAGGCCTACACACTCAACTTGAGAGGTCCCAATAATCATGTCCTTGATGAAGTCACATTCTCTATTGTTTCAAACTTTCAAAGAGAAATATTAATGGCAATGGTCACACTTGGCCTTCAGCTTTTGTCTAGCACCCATGTGTACTTGAATGGTGTAATGAAGGAGACCTAGGAGAGAGAAGGAGAGAAGGGAGAGACTCTAAAGAGGAGAGAGAAAGGGGAAGAAGATGAGAGAAGAAGAGAGAGAAAGATAGAAAATGAGAGAGAGTGGGGAAGCCATGGGAGCTGAAGGTGAAGGGAGGAGACAGATTTGTATTTCTCAAATGGTACCCTAATCAGGTCATTGTACACCTTAAATATCCCATTAGTGTAACTAGGTATTCGCATGTGCTAACCTCGTGCAAGACCCTCTAATCCCCATTATTTACATTCCATCCTGACCCGGAAGGTTTTTGCTCTCAAAAACAAAAAGAGGATGTATTGGTATGGCTGGGTTGGGGGGGGGTGCAATCTTGTGGAACGGTGGCCTATGAGCATGTATGCAGTGTGAGCATGAGGGAAGGAGTAATTCAGTACAATGATAGGCACCAATTCCAAACAAGAAGGGCTGGACAACACTGGACAGCATGTTGTCCGGAATAGACCTACACTGGAAAATTGATCATAACTTGCCATGGGCAACTCCAAACAAGACGTTTTGCATGTCAAAACGAATCTCGTTGAGTGTACTTTCAGCCCAGGTAGGTCATGCATGGGTGCAATTAATGCAGGCCCAAAACTGATCGAAAACAGATGGCTGTCTACTGCAAAACAGGCCCAATCATGTTGTCCCGAACAGGCTTGCAGTGGAAAACTAATCATAACTTGCCATGGGAAACTCCAAACGAGATGTTTCACATGTCAAAACTAAGCTCATTGAGCGTACTTTCAGCCTAGGTAGGTCATGCATGGGTGAAATTAATGTAGGACCAAAACTGTTCGAAAACATATGGTTGTCTACTACAAAACAGGTCCAAATCGAGGTGTCCTTCAGCCAAGGTTGTTGCCTCAAGGTGAGGGGATTGCGCCGGGGAAGTGCTGATGTAGATAGAGCTTTTCTTTAACCCCCAAGATCAAATGGATAACCTACATAATAAGCATCAAGAGCACAAGGGTCATCCATACAAGCATGGGTCACCATACTACCACCGGGGTCAAAAGGGTAATTGTGATCCAATGCATCTGTTGTATCATAGAAGTAATTCATGGTGTCATCGTTAAGCACTGATGGTGGCACAAGATCCTTATCGACCCATAAGGTAACATGCATTGACTTGTCTAGAAACTCATTGGGAACCACCAGGTCAAATCGGACTGGAGCAGATGAGGCTGCAATCAATACAGCATTCAATGCATCAATCCCTAGGCATTTCATGTCCATGAGTTTCACAAGCATGGTTATTACTGGGCATTCAAAGTTAAGGGTCTTGGGATGATGGGGCATTTTCTCATGAGCCTGCAGTAGTGAGACGCTCTCATCATGGCATCATTCTTGAGAAGTATCATGTGGCTCATAAGGATGCGTATGTTACTTATAGTAATGATCAAGTGCCTGATGATATCGAGCACTCCATTGTTGATAATGATGTTTCTCCCCATGTACATACTCATATACATTTGCATGATGTTGTCCATGTACATAATGTTGTCTAGATGGTTGTCCATGTATGTGACCAGAATGTAGTTCATAAGAACATATATAGTCATCAGATGCATGTTGCTCAAAATATTCACACTCATCATATGCATGTTGACCATAAGTAGGCGCATGCATTTGCCTTTGCACATCCAACCCATGCCATTGGTCATGGTACTCATAATGTCCGTGAGAATGCCCATACATGCCTTGCTGACCAAAATGTCCATGGGTGCCATGCGGCCCATGCATTACATGTGGGCCAAACTGATTATTAGGGCCTTGCTGCCCAAAATTCCCATGTTGCCCATGTGCACCTGCATTAAGGTCTTATTGCCCAAAATTTCCATGCTGCCCATGCAATACATGCAAACCAAACTGAACATTGGATCCTTGCTACCCAAAATTTCCATGTGCATGCTGCCCATGTGCTCCTTGCATACTATGCTACCCAAAATTTGCATTTTGCCCTTGCATATAGCTTCCATTATGGGGGAGTTGTTGTCCCAAGGATGGGCTAGACAGGTTCGTCACAAGTGATGGGAGAATGGGTTCATCATGTCGCATAGGGGGCTCACCCAGCTCATAGGTGCTATGGGAAAGGCCATGGGTGCCACTAAAACCTTGTGGGTTATCCCGATCTCTAAAGTAGGAGGGGAGTTGGCCTTACGGGGAGGGATGTCAAGATTGTGGGAGAGAAGGAAGGAGTCTCACTTGTAGCTTTCTTGCTTGCACAATGGGGGAATACACAAAAGGGTGGAGGCTGAAAACAATTTTTCTCTTCTTAGTTTTGTAAGCCAAAAAGAACTACTCATACAAAGAAATACAAGAACCCTATATATGGGTCTCAAACCAAACTCAACTAACTAAGGTGGCATACTAACTGAGCCACGAACTAGAGTAGATAAGCATAGCTATCATGTAGCTATTATTCATGGGTGGTGTACCAACCGCGTCTGTAACTAACACGTCGGTGACATAAATGCACAACGGTCACCCTGGCATATCACGAGTGGAGCTCGATATCTCAACACTCCCCCTCGAGCTCAATCCCAATTCCTGCACACCAAGCAGGTCTCTGAACTTGCGCAGCTTCTCTGTGCCCAATGCCTTCGTAAATATTTCAGCTACCTGATCCTCTGTGCTGACATAAACTAGATCAATAAGACCTAGTAAAACCCTCTCCCGCACATAGTGATAATGCACCTCAATGTGCTTTGTTCTAGCATGATAGACTAGGTTATTTGCCAAGTGTATACTACTCATGTTGTCACAATAAATGACAACTGGCCCATCTGTAGGCTGATGCATATCATAAAGTAGCTTATGCAACCAAGCTACCTCACATGCAGCCATTGCTGCACCTTGTACTCGGCCTCTATGCTCGACAAGGCAATTGTAGGCTGTTTCTTGCTGCTCCAAGTGACTGCAACACTCCCAAAAGAGAACACATATCCATTGGTAGATTGTCTATCAAAAATACTACCAGCCCAATCAGCATCAATATATCCATGCAACTGTATCTGAACCCCAGTCTCATAAAATAGTCCATACTACAATGTGGACTTCACATACCTGAGTATGCGTCTAGCCGCATCCAAATGCAGTTTCCTTGGAGCCTGCATAAACTGACTTACCAATCCAACAGCATAGCTCAAATCTGGCATGGTAATAGTCATATAAATCAAACTTCCCACTATGCGTCTGTACATAGTAGGGTCTTCCAAAAGCTCACCTGCATCTGCGCTCAGCTTCACATTCTGCTCCAAAGGAACTGAAATAGGCTTACAACCTGTCATCCCATATTTGGATAGCATGTCCAATCCATATTGCCTCTGCAAGAGCTGTATCCCACTTGGTGATCTAATCACCTCAATGCCCAAGAAATAATGCAACTCTCCCAAATCCTTCATCTCAAACTTCTGCTTCAATAGCATTTTCACATGAAGGATATCTTTATCACTGTCACCTGTCATAATCAAATCATCAACATAAATGATAAGTAGCATAATACCTTTCTCTATTTTCTCACATAAAGTGAGAAATTTGCCTTGGAAATCTGAAAGCCAATAGTGACAAGATATTGTCCTATCTTGTCAGACCATGCTCTAGGTGCTTGCTTCAAGCCATACAAGGCTTTCTTCAACCTGCAAACAAACTCAGGATGAACAACATGCACATAACCTAGTGGTTGCTCCATATAGACCTCTTCTTGCAAATCACCATGCAAGAAGGCATTCTTTACATCCATCTGATGTAAAGACCATCCCTTTGATGCAGCCATAGCAATGACTGCTCTTACGGTTGCCATCCTTGCAACCCGACTGAATGTTTCTTCATAGTCAATGCCATATGTTTGTGCATACCCCTTGACTACTAATCTTGCCTTGTATCTGTTCACAGAACCATCTGCATTGTGCTTCACCTTATAAACCCACTTACAGCCAATTGCATTCTTACCTTTAGGAAAAGGTACCAATTCCCATGTAGCATTTGCTTCCAAGGCATCCATTTCTTCATCCATGGCTTTCTCCCATTTTTCTTTTCCCATGGCTTGCTCAAAAGAAGTGGGTTCTGGTTCCTGTATCACTTTGACCATATATGCATAGTGAATGGCTGTAAATCCATCATATTTCAGCCTATCCATAGGATACCTAACTCTGGTTGACCTGCGCAAAGTAGGTTCACTCCCAAGTGCTATCAAAACATCCCTGGTCTTCCTTACTCCAGATGTAACAATAGAGGGGATACCCAACTCATCATCAATGCTCTGTTCTGAGCCACTGGATTCACCATCCACATAAGAGTGACCTGCATTCACATCAAACATGGGCTGATCTACCTTCTCTTTTTCTTTTCGTGATACCTGCATACCACTATCTGTATTGCTTTGAGAAGATTCTCATGATGTCAATCTGCCTGTCCATGGCGGAGAATGTGAACCACTGCTAGAGGACGCTCCAGGTCCACTAATATTTTGTGACTGCTGCTGTGAATTCTGTGCAGCATTACCATTTTGTGCATCTACATCATCAATCACATTTATTGGTTTATACCAGCTACTCATCTCATCAAAAACAACATCTCTGCTCACTGTAAACTTACGAGTAGAAGGGTTATAGCATCTATACCCTTTTTGCTGCAGAGAGTAACCAATAAAGATGCACTTCTCAGCTTTTGGATCCAACTTGGATCTCAACTCATCTGGCACATGTACATAGGCAATGCAACAAAAAATTTTCAAATGAGAAATATCTAGTTTCCTACCAGTATACCTCTCCTCTGGAGTCATCCCATGTATTGCTGCAGTGGGAGTCCTATTCATTATGTAGACTGCTGTAGCAACTGCTTCAGCCCAATAAAAATTTGGCAAGTCTTTTTCATTGAGCATGGCGCGAGATACCTCTCCAATATGCCTGTTTTTCCTTTCTGCAATTCCATTTTGTTGTGGAGTATGACTGCATGAATATTGCTGCTTTATGCCATGCTCCTGCAGGAACCTTGCAAACTCATTTGAGAGGTACTCTCCACCTCCATCTGACCTTAGGCATTTTATTTGTAGGCATGTTTCTTTTTCAACCATAGCTTTAAGAGTTTTGAAATGCCCAAAAACTTCACTTTTCTTTTTCATGAAATACACCCAAACTTTCTGCTATAGTCATCAATAAAAGTGACAAAATAATGACAGCCTCCAAGAGATGCAGCTTTAGTAGTCCATACATCAGAGTGGATTAATTCCAATGGCTTCTCACTCTCTTGAACATGTCCAGGAAATGGTTTCCTTGCCTGTTTTCCAAATTGGCAGGCTTCACATACCTTATGCGTTTCTGCAACCTTGAATTTAGGCAATCCTGCAACAATATTTTGGGCCTGCATTGATTTAAGTCGCTGTACATTAACATGACCAATGCGTTTATGCCAGATATCAATATCTGCAACTACACCGGTCCCATGTGCAAACATTGCTGCACTCAATTCAGACATGTCTGCATCCAACGTAAACATTCTGCCCTTCTTCTTTCCTTTTGCTATCAAGCGACCTTTATTTTTCATATCCTCAACAAAGCATCCTTGAGGATTAAATCTGACCTGCAAGCCCTGCTCAACCATTTGACCAACAGAAACCAGATTCTTGGTGATATTCGGGACATAAAATACATCGGAGAGGTATTTCTTTTTCCCATCCTGCATAGACAAAGGAATTTTTCCAATCTGCACAATAGGATGTGCAGTATCATCACCAGTCTCCACAAATCCTGGTTTTTCCATTTTCCTTGCATCCTCCATCCATTCTGCATGACCTATCATGTGGTTTGATGCACCTGAGTCAACATACCATACATCGTTGCTTTCTTCTGCACTTGTCATAGAATTATTCATGTGTTGCACCATAAACAAATGCTCATTTCTGTCATCACCCTGTCTACTAGAAGATGCATAATTCCCTTGTTGCAATTTTCCATTCATGATGTCATTCTGCTTTTTATAGCAGTCTTTAGCCATATGACCCATTTTACCACAGTAGTAGCATTCAACATTATTGTTTGCATTTTGGCCTCTTTGCCATCCACCACAACCTCTTTGGCTCCCCCTGCCTCTAGAGTTACCATGTCCTCCTCCATAGGACTAGTTTTCTTGAGTTTGCTGCATATTTTGATTTCTACCATGGCCTCCAAATCGGCCTCCTCTACCTCTGCCTCTACCTCTTCTAGCATTTGAGTAGAAGACAGCTTCTTTTGAAGTTCCTCCTGAAGAAGATGCACCACCATTTCTCTGCTCCTCAGAAATTAGAAGAGCAATCAACTCCTCAAAATCAGGAAATCTTTCACGAACTGAAATGGATGTCCGAAACTGTGCATAATCCTTTCCTAGACCATTCAAGGTCACAGAAACTAAATCATCATCTTCCACTGGCGACCCAATGGAACCAAGTGCATCTGCAATCTTCTTCACCTTCATGTGGTAGTCATTGATGCTCATACTTTCTCTTTGCACATTGTGCAACTCTTGCTTGAGCTGCATTTTCCTGGCTTGCGTATTTGTGCTATACATTTTTGACAAAGTATCCCATGCCTCCTTTGGCGTACTTGCATCCTGAATATGCACAATCATAGAGTTTGAAATACTGATAGACAGCCAGTACATAACTTTCCTGGCTCTCTCATGCCATGCTTTGAATGCCTGCATTTGCTGTTGATTGGGAACATCAAGAAGAACTGGTTCTTCTTCATTTCCTGCAACAAATTTCCAATATCCTTTTCCCATAAGGAAATTCGTCATTCTAAACTTCCATGCCTGGAAGTTATTCTTGTCAAGCTTTTCAGTGACAATCTGTGAAAGAGAATCAGATGCCATTACAGAATACTGCAAAAAATTCTGTAACTGCAAAAAACACAGCTTTACCCTCACAAGGGCAAATTTGCAAAACTGGCGAAAGTGGTATTTGACCACATAGTCACTTCCTAGTGACGATTTTGCATAAACAGGAGCCAAGGATGATTCTGAAACTCCCAATGTCCCTGCGCACAAGCATACGATTCAATTTCTACAGTAACTTTTCACCGACCTGTAGAACAGTGGTCGCACAGCATAAAGTAGGGTCTTTTCCTGAGTGTGTGCAGAAAAATTCCGCCTCCAAAACAGGCCCCAAAATGGCCTCAAATTAAAAAAAAGGTCGCCAAAGGCTAAAGCCCTCTCCCGCAGCATATACTGCCCTCTTGCTTCACCGCAAAGGGCGTCTCAACCTAAGACAATGCACTCCTGCACTTTCCGGCTGTGCTACCTGCAGAGATCTGCTCCCAAAACAGAAAATGAAAGCAACACTGCTCCTCTTACCAGAACACCGCGAGCTTGGCTTGCTTTCTTGAGCTCCTTACCACGAACAAGGCTCTGATACCATGTCAAGATTGTGGGAGAGAAGGAAGGAGTCTCACTTGTAGCTTTCTTGCTTGCACCAATGGGGGAATACACAAAAGGGTGGAGGCTGAAAACAGTTTTTCTCTTCTTAGTTTTGTAAGCCAAAAAGAACTACTCATACAAAGAAATAGAAGAACCCTATATATGGGTCTCAAACCAAACTCAACTAACTAAGGTGGCATACTAACTGAGCCACGAACTAGAGTAGATAAGGATAGCTACCATGTAGCTATTATTCATGGGCGGTGTACCAACCGCGTCTGCAACTAATATGTCGGTGACATAAATGCACAACGGTCACCCTGGCATATCACGAGTGGAGCTCGATATCTCAACAAGGGATCTTCTCCTTGGGCTGAGCCAAGGAGGATGCGATGGCTGGGATGAGGGCGCCCATGTGCTCGATGAGTAAGTCCATCTTGGCCATCATCTCGGAATGACGCTGATCTTGGCAGGTTTCCATCTCCCTATGGCGTTGTTCCAACTCTCGATGCCAGTCGGCACGACGTGTCTCATGTTAGCATAGAGTATGGTTAAGCATAGCCAAGCGGTCCATCTCGGGGATACCATCTTCAAACATGTCTAAAGATTCTCTTGGGCTAATCTAAGATCATTCATTGAGGCAGAAGAGTCCCTTATTTCATGCTGGAAGTCCTCTTGGGCCTTTGCTTTTCCCTTGTGGCCTGCCATCCTAAGTGCAGTCCACTAGACCCCCTGTTACAGAAATGACAGTATCTTGAGCTAGGAAGCTCCGATTGCCAAATTTTTTGATTTAAATTAAAGCTCTTGATCCCCTCTATGAGGCTATGTAAAAATATCTCTGACAATAAATGATTAGGGATTTTTTGTAATTGACTTTTGTGGGATGACTGTGTAGGACTGTTGCCTGTCCCACAGTACATCTGAGCACAAAATTGGGCGTATCTCCCAAATCTTAGGGTGGAATCAAGATATTTTTGCTCAGATTGAAGGGGACGATGCCCTCTTCTAATGGAGCTATCAGGTTTGTGCTCCATCACACAAGAAGGCTTTGCTATAATTGACTTTTGCGGGCTAACTGTGTAGTACTGATTGTCTGCAATACCCTGCAAGGACTCCTTCAATGAGCATGGAGTTATCCTACCCAGAATCCTAGCTTGAGTCAAGAAGAAGTATTGGCCACAAAGGCATGTGCTTTGGCTGCATCAAAGGTAGCTCAAGATGAATCAAAGCTTGCTCATTCATCATCGCCATAGCCAAGCCTCATCTTAACTCCCCCCTTCAACATGCCCTGGAGCTTGCTGCAACCCTTCCTTCTACTCCTCTTTGTCATCACGAGTGGCCTCGCCCCAGCTCTACTTCCATTAGAGGGTGTCGGCCATACCAAGAAGATCGTCTGGCTTGCGCTCCTTGAATCAAAATCCCTTCCTACAACAAAAGTCAATCAAATTTGAAAGAGGCAAGTCTTTTTGGAGTCTTTTTGGAGTCTTTGATGGTCATGGGGGGAGGGTGGTCAGTGACTTTCTTGCGAGCTCCATCAGACAACAGTTCCTTCATTGTGTTTATGAGCTCTTTGCAAGAACCAGCCCCTTGATGTATGCATCTGAGTCCACATGGCTTGAAACCAGCACTTGTGTATCGGAATGTTTTGGATGATGCTATACGATGGTCGATCATGGAACTTGATTCTGCCTTTCAAGTGAAACCAACTAGACAAGCTTTGAAGTCTGGCTCAACAACATGCATTACTCTGCTAGTGGATGATCAACTTCTTGTTGCAAATGTTGGGGACTCCAAGGCACTTATTTGTTCCTCTCATGCGAGTGACACTAATGCTTAGAAGTCTACTAATGAGCACCTTGTTGATGCAATCCCGAAACGTTATGCCATGAGGTCAAGAAACATCAACAGGAGGTACCTAGAAGGAGCTGGGAGTCAATGCATCATGGAAAAACTTGGGCAAAGGAGTTGAGTTCCGATTACACGCCTGACCGTTTAGATGAAAGGTAACAAGAAGCCACTGACGATCAGCTCCCTTACCCTATCTTGTATGAGTTGGCATTAACAAATACTCAATGCCCTCGACATGTTGAGTTACGATGGCAAACTGAAGTTAGTTCCAGCATTTATTCCACTCCTTTGATTGCAGACATCAATAGTGATGGAAAGTTAGAGGCAGTGCTGCCTTCTTTTGTACACAATCTAGAGGTTCTTGATGGTGCAGATGGTGAAAAACTTCAGGTTATATGATGATTGAGAAGCTAGTTCTTCTAAGGGAGCGTATTCGCAAAGATTGGTATGTAGTCATAGAGCCGGATCATGCAGATCGTTCTCACCCAGATGTTTACGATGAGACTCTTATAACAGAGAAGCAACATCCACAAGTGCAGCCTCAACCATAGCTACAACAGCCCCAACCACCGCAATTTCAGTCCTCGTCTTTTGCTTTCTTCGCATTCAGCTCAAGAAGCTCAGCCTTTTGGCTTCCATTTCAAAGTAGCTTTGCTCGAAGGCTTTCATCAGCAGGTTTTTCATAGTGATTTTCCAATCTATGGATGATCACATATAGGCTTCTGCTTGAATGGAGAAGAGCAATAGTAGTTGTACCAGTGGTGGCTTCAGGACGTAGATATTAAACACCAACTTTGTGCCTTCTGATTGGACGGCGAGGAAGGGACCTGACCTGGCATTCTGAAATGGGGACTAACAAGGGGAAAGATGGAAAAGCCATGATGGATTGCGGCACAAGTGCGCACGCTATACCCCGGAGAAAGTGGAGATTCCTGAGAGGGTGTACAATGACAGCCCCAAGCCCAGCTCAACACGTCGGCAGCAGCTCATCTACGAATGCCCCATTTGACTATAGAATTGGAATTCCAAGCTGAATGCCATGAAGCAAATCCTATTGGAGGAGAATGAGCGACTGCAAAAGCAAGCTGCTCAATTGAGCTCTGAAAATTAGTACCTATGCCAACAGCTACAGCTACAACAGCCCAACCATCGCAATGTTGATAGCATCCGCAGAGGCAGAGTTCGGGTTATCACCAGCTTCTTTACAGAGCTGGGATCCTATTGGAGGTCTTGGTATGCCCTTTCCTCCTGCTATCGGTGCTTCATCACTGCTTCTTACAACTCTTGTGTGTCTTCCAAGAAAGCTGCCATCTTTGCCTATGTACGTGAAAAGTAGGGTTTATTGTTGGAAAATGAGACTAGATTTTAGGGAAAGGAGAGAGAAAGGAAGGATCTAAAAACTAAGCTCTCATACCAAGTGTATGAAGGAGACCTAGGAGAAAGAAGAAGAGAAGGGAGAGACTGCAGAGAGGAGAGAGAAAGGGGAAGAAGATAGAAGAGAGAGAAAGACTAGTAAAAGAGAGAGAAAGATAGAAAAAGAGAGAGAGAGGGGAAGCCATGGGAGCTGAAGGTGAAGGGAGGAGATAGATTTGTATTTCTCAAATGGTACCCTAATCAGGTCCTTGTACACCTTAAATACCCCGTCAGTGTAATCGGGTATTTGCATGTGCTAACCCCGTGCAAGACCCTCTAATCCCCATTCTTTACAAATGACCTCTTGTTATGCTAGTTGAATGACCTCTTGTTCATCTCAACTACTTTTTTGAACCATCCAAGTACATTTAGTGAGTCATTGATGTTCTTGAGGTAAAGGCCTATCCTGTTCATTTCACTTCAAGCCATTAGATTTTCAAATCATCCTATCATACACATACACTAAAATTGTACGATATATTGTAGGCATCAAATACATACCTCTTTTGACTTAAGCATTGCATATGGTACTGCAATATTTGGATATCCGAACTCTCCCCAAGAATTCATCCAACAAATGGCATTTGCCTTAAAGATAATTGGAGATGTAGGACAACTCAGTATAGCACATTTTCCTATATTTTTCTTTTTATTGCATTGATTGAGAGGAGTGTTTTGTTCATCACTAGATTCATATATATTATATATGCACTCCTTATCATCTTATTTTCAAATTGTGTGAGACGATTATCTTGGCACACCACTCGTGAAACATCTTCTTTTGGTGCCCCCACTAAGGAGTGCTGAAACTTGACGTTGTTTGTGATTTGTGAACTGCTTTGCTTGAGATTTTTTTGAGTGGCCAATTCTTTTTCAAAATTTCATGGTACAAAAGGAGAGGATCCTTAGTGATTCCTTGAAAATTTGAAGCTTGGATACATAATCAAGTGAATTATTGACTTGAGCTTGAAACTTCAAATTTTAAAAACTTAATTGTTAGATAAAGTTATAATATGGTTTGAAGATTATGAAAAAAAACTAAGATTGAGAAATCCTCCTGTTCTTATGAAATATGAAACTACCAAACAAGCATTTCTTAACCAATTTAAAGAGACTGAGACATCCTAGGACGTTTGGTAAAAAAATAAAAACTTGCCAGAAAAATGAAGATTGGACTATAGAATTTCTCACTCTAGAATAATATACCCACCTACGAGATCATTAGAATACATTCGTACACGGTCTAGGAGAGAGAGCACCAAAAATGTGATTAAAAATAAAACATTTTGTGGAAAATTCACAAGGAGAGGTAAGAACAAAATTAGAAATCAAGAAACCAAGTACTTTTGAGGAGGCAGCCATGATAACAATTGAAGAAGAATGAAAAATTGAGAAAATATAAAAGAGAGAACCATATAGAATACAAATATAAAAATTAGAGACCAAAATTGGCAAGGAGATGTGCAATATTATGAAATATTAGCAAAGCAAGATGATCAACTAACTTTAGAGTTTGAAGATCAATTGTATGGGCAAATGCAAAACATGAGGTTAAGAGCTTTGAGAGGCATGCATTTAGGAAGAGGTAATGGGGATTGA
This sequence comes from Lygodium microphyllum, assembly GCF_053477565.2. NCBI lineage: Eukaryota > Viridiplantae > Streptophyta > Polypodiopsida > Schizaeales > Lygodiaceae > Lygodium > Lygodium microphyllum. The sequence continues at coordinate 123,169,066 of NC_141151.1, read as the reverse complement.
TGGGATAAACTAATCAAGAAAATATGAGAGGAGGAAATGAAAGAGGATATTTTAGAAGAACAATGATTTGTTATTCCTATGGGGAGATAGGTCACATAAGCACAAATTGTCCATATCCACCAAGAGCATGAGGGGATATATATTGTTTACATCAATCTTCCAAACATGGAATGATTATGGTATAGAAATTAAAGACCATACTTCTTCTCAAACACTAAAGCCAATGGAAGAAGAGAAATGCAAGATTTCCATAAAATGTATCTTTGTTGGAAAAAGGATGAGGAAAAAAAACTATAGATGTGATGCCAACGATTAAAAGGAGGAGAAATATAGAGAGAGATGAGCATGAGACTAGCATGAGTGGCAAAGAAAGAGGAAGAAAGATAATAAAACGAGAAAACAACAAAGGAGAAAGAAAAAGAAAACAAAGGAAACATTATCATGCTTCTGATATCCCTTTAGGGGAAGGGAAAAGTTACTATGACCTAAGAAAGGATATGATGGGTAGAAAAGTGGATATAACTTTTGCTCAATTAATGGAGTTGTGCCCCAAGATGAGAGGACAATGGAAAAATTTAGTAAATCCAAAAGACAAAGAAAGAAGAAAATGAATAGTAAGAATTTGGAGTATAGAGCAGTTACCTTATATTTATCCTCTAGTTGATGCTTGGTATAAAAATAACAATATAAAAGAAGAGGCCTATATTGAGGGAGGAGCACAAGTCAGTATGATTACATAAGTATGTGTAGAATAATTGGGACTCTGAATAATTACAAGATTTGGATTTAAAATCAAGCTTGCAAATCATGCTAAAGTTAAATGTATAGAAATAATTCAAAATTTGGAGGTCAAGGTGTATGGAGTAGCTATGAAAATAACTTGTCATGTTATGCTAGCTGGTTTGGGTGCTTTATTACTTATCCTAGATTGACCTTTACTTAGGAAGGCACGTGCAATATAGGATTGGGGGAGAGAAACCATAATGATTCATGACTATAGAGAAATAGCAAAGAAGCTTGATATGGCTTCAAGAAAGCAACTGGTGAATGAGGATGATAGTGTAGAAGTAGAAGAGGAAGAATGTGATAGCTATGTTGAAGATGAAAGTGAGGATGAGAGTTCAGAAAGTGACTCAAACCTAGAGGTTTTATTAATAATAATAGAGAAGTCAAAGGCAAAAAAGTAGAAAACCTTAAATACCAGAGAGAAATTAGGAACACATGTTCACCAATCAAAAATTTTGAGAATATCTAAAATTTTGAAAAAATAAAATATTTTCTTCAACAAAAGAAATTATTTTTTCTGAAGGATAAATAAGTATTATGGAAAGATGATTTTATAAAAACTATTGAGGAAGAAAAAGGAAGAGTTCAAGTAAGAAATGAAAAAATGGAAGAAGTTCAAGAGATCATAATAATTGGAGAAGATAAAGAAGGAAAATTAGAGAAATTAGAAAAAGTGATAAAACGGCCTCAAGTTTCATTTTAAAAAAAGAGACTTGTTGGGAAAAATGTTGATTCTTAACTTAACTAAAGGAGATAAAAAACAATACTAAATATTTATCAATAAATATCAAAATCTCTTTGTAACCTCTTACATCGAAATCAGAGGTATGAAAGGGGAAGGGATAAAAATTGAACTTAAGATACAAAGCCACTTTGTCAAAACTTAAAGCCCTTGACTTTAGAACAATGACTATTTTGAAAAAAGAGGTTCAAAAGTTGTTGCAAGTAGGATTCATTTATCTTGTTGAGCGTTCTGAATCGGTAAGCATTATAGTTATAGCACTAAATAAAACTAAAGGTTGGAAAATTTGTGTAAATTATAAACCACTAAATGTAGCCACAAAGAGGGACCATTATTTGCTTCCTTTCATTGATGAGATTTTGGATTCAATTGTGGGATATGAAAGGTATATTGTGAATAATGGTTATTCACATTATTTTCAATTACCCATTGCTCTTGAAGATCAGAGAAAAATAAGTTCTGTAACACCTTTGGGATGTCTTTCATATATAGTTTTACCTTTTGGACTTAGTAATGGGGTTGTAGGGTATCAAGGGAAGGTAAACAAAGTGCTAGCTTTTTTCTTAGGGATTTTTATGAGAGATTTCATTGATGATGTCTTTGTACATAGTACAAGACTTGAACATTGTGAAAATCTGGATAAAGTGTTCAAAATAATGGACAGTCACTAATTCAAAAAAATGTAAGATAACTCAACCAAAAATTCAAACTTCTTAGTCATGTGGTTTTTGAAAATGGAATAGAGCTAGATCTTAAAAAGGTTAAAGCTCCAGTTACCTTAATATCACCTAGAAATACAAAGGAGCTTATAATGAATTTCATCATAAGGTAAGATATGTAACAAGATTCCTACCTTTGGCATCTTAGATGCTCTATCCATTGCAAATGGTACCTAAGAAGGATCCTTTAGAGTAGACAATAGAAGCTAAGAAAGTGTTTAAACAAGTTAAGGAAACTGTAGGCCACCATGCATAATTGGTTCAAGCACTAGATTGGGAAAGGGATGTTTTTGTGAATCCATCAATAGGAGAAGATGTTGCTAGAGTAGTCTTCAAAAAATTTTAAGTACTCTTCAAAAAATTAACTCCCTTAGCATTTTTTTTTTGAAGAGTACTAAATTATTCCTACACAAGTACTCTTCAAAAAAATTTAAGTGAATGATATATGTGGCCAAGTGTGCATAAAGATGTAAATCAGTAGTGTAAATCATTTCATGAATGTTACAGAATGAGTAAGAAGATAATAAAACTAGAAATAAGAAAAATAACTCTTGCTTATAACATTTTTGAAAAATGGAGAATACACGCAATTGGTCCATTACTCATACATCAAGAGGAAATATATAAATATTGATTGTAGTTGGTTACCTTTCTCATTGGGTAGAAGCTAAGTCAATTAAAAACATCAGAGTCATTGATCTTGGTAAATTCATATATGAGGACATATGTTGCAAGTTTGGGACGCCTTTTGAGATTTTATCTAATAGGGGACCTCACTTCAAAGGAAATTTGATTGATTATCTTTGTGAGAAAATGAAGATAACAAGGCATTTTTCTTCATCATATTATCATTTGTGTAATAGTCTAAATGAGCGATTCAATGGTGAGTTAGTAAGAATGCTGTCAATGATGACAAAAGATTGTCCTCAAACATGGGATATTGAGCTAGCAAGTTCTTTATGGACTTAGTGTTTAGCCAAGAAATAGAGTAATGGATTTTATCCATTTAAATAGGATTATGAAAGAGAATCTTAATTGCTATAGAAGTGGAAATAGTAGATTCGAGGACATTTGAAAAATTGACTAAGGGTGAGGACAAAAATTATTTCTCAAAGAGATTGTTGCAATTACAAGAAGCATAATTAAATGGACAAGAGGCATGTGATCATTATGAAAGAAGGTAAGAAAGAGATCTTCAATATTTTTTGAAAAAATAAAAAACAATAATATAAAAAAATATTTGGTTTTAAGATATCATAGCAAGTTGGATCATACTTTTCAAAAGAAATTTCAAATGAAATGGTAGAGACCATTTATGGTCACTGAAACATATAAAAATGGAACTTAAGGGTTAGAAGATTTAGATGGAAAGGCACATAGAGAAAGACTTAATGGATATAGATTAAAGAAGTATGTATCACGGTTGATGAAAATTAAATTGGAAGAATGGTCAATACAAAAATAAGTAGAATAAAAGAATGAGAAAACTAAATGGATGATAGATGTAGCATCACTTTATGAAAGCAATTGCTATGCATTAATGCTTGCAGACTAGTGGGAGGGCTAAATATTTTAAGTTCTTTCACATGAATAAAAATCCCTAGAGAAATGATAGATATGTAAGATTGTTTTAGCTTATTTGTTTGTGTAACTATTTGTTTTGTTATTTTGTAACTAGATTTTTTGTGTTTGTCTAGAGTAGGAATTATTTATAACTTGATAACTTTAGTCAAGGTTGGTGTTTTTCTGGATAGATTGGAGCAAGAATTTAATTGTAGCTTCTGGACATCCTAAAATAGATATATTTTCTTACCAATACCTTTGCATATCATTGGCATTTTGGGATTCACAAGTAGTTCATGCTACACTTGTTGGTGGATGCACTACACTCAAGAGTCGTCTCTTGAAATTTTCAACTACTTCCATGCCATGAGTTGGATCAATATACTCATTGCACCATCATTGAGTACTAGTATGGCATCATGCCCGCTAGAGCTATATGCAGTAAATCTTAGATGCACATGCACTTGACAGAGCAGCTTCATTGTGCATGCATAGTCCTTGTATGCACGAGAGTTGAAATATTCATCACCAAAATAGGAACCATTGGATGAGTGGAAGGTGGATAGGTTACTTTGACGGTTGTGAAGGATGCCTATAGTTGTGAGATGGGTTGTTTATTTTGTCAACATCTTGAGAACCACTATTTTCATGAGTATTTGTGAAACTTGGGTGGATGGAGCAACGTTCAATTTTTTCTTTCTTTCTTTGAGAATTAAGAGGTGAGGTCAAGGAATTTAAAGTAATCAAGTAATTATACTTATATTTGGCATAAGCACAAGCACTTGCAGACCGAGCTAGGCACAAATTTTTTACATGTATCCATATCTTTGAGTGTGGCATTGTTTGTATGATTGCATAGCATGGATCTGACTTTGCATTTCTTCTAAAATCATGAGTGATTGAGCATGGAGTTCATTTTCAAAGCATGGATTGGACACATTACATGGAATCAAAAGTAGATACACATATGAGTACTTATTTAAAGATGCAAACGAGACTGACCACATATTCAAAAATTTGGTAATTTTTGTAAGTTAGGGAGTTCCTTACGTTGTCGAAGGGTTTTTGAAAGCAAAGTCGTGTCTCCAAAAGACCTTGTAAAATTTCAAGATGGAAGATCAAGCAAATGAATGAAGTTGAATCTGCAACAGTAATGCTAGCATAATGTGCATTGAGCAAAAAAATATATTTTTTTAAACAATCATGCCTCAGCAATACTCAGTTTCAGTTCCAAACTTGATATGACTGCAATTGTCTCCTATGATGATGATCAGTTGGGAAGATACAACTTTTAGAAACTAACTGTTCTATGACAGGCACTGAAGATGGCTTTGTTGGGTAAAACTCCCTCTTGCAAGTTCTCACTTGGTGATGTAAACAGAAAGGATGCATACAAGAGTATCTCTACCAGGTGGAAAATTGCCTCCTATGTATTGGCAGTCAGTGGATACATCTTATTCCTTTCCTGTATTTCCTGAGCCTCTTAGACCAAAACCTTTTGACAAAAATCGTATGTATGCAGTGATCGGCACAGAACTTTCTCTCCTGGACCAGATACATAATCCCCTCCTCCGTGCTTCCTTTATATGGAAAACTGAAACCTTAGGCAACCTCTCAATAATCTATCTAGCTTGAATAACTGCTTTAATGTTTGCCAGAGGAGGAAAGCACACTCTGACACCACTCGTGCATGTCCTGCTAAGAATACACTATGATTATGTCAGCTTGGTCGTCCTTATGATCAACGGCCGAGCTCTTGGAAGGCCAAATTTCCTTAAAGATAGAGAGTCTTTTCCGAGTAGCCATAGGAGACTACAACCAGACTCCAGAATTGAAGTGGGCGATGCAGCCACTGCCACTGAGTAGCCTCCTCCTGAGCCTATGTCCTTTGGTCCTCTGCTGCCTGTGACTTCAAAAACGCAATTTGCCTCAATGCGATGTGACAGTCGATCAATGTTGCTGCTGTCCTCTCCTACTGCTACCGTGCGTGACACTTGCTTGATGGCGATGTTTTGTGGCTGAGTTTCCTTCACCTCTTCTGTCCCTTCATCCTCAGCTAGATGATTCTTGCTCCTGGGCGCCGAATTGTGCTGAGGTTTTTCCTGCGCTTGATGCTTGTGCAATTAGCCTGTTGACCACATTTCATAAAGAAATCAAGAGGATGAACCTCCACTCCAATAGTGGGTTCGTATCTCTTTTCAAATTCACCAGTCAGATGCCGTTTTACAAAGGTAGTTTTCCCTTCTTCTTTTCATCCTGGATTCTTGTCTGCTGCCTTCTCTCTGTGAATTCACCCTTTTAAGCACGTTAATGGGTGCTTCAGGTGTCTTCCTCCTCGTCACTCTGAACGCAGAGCTCGCCCCTGTAAACCCAGACGACGATCCTCTCTTCCCCACATTATCAATCATTATCTGCTTTTATTTTTATCTTCGGCTTCAAAGCTCTCGTCCTTGGCTTGTTCCCCTCGGAAAACCTCTCCGGCTTGAACTCGTATACATCCTCGCCCCACAGCTCTGGGTCCAGATGAATTGCCATGATGGGAAGACCTTTGCCATGTCACAATTTCTCAACTATGATAGGAGCTCCATGCTTGGGCCTGACAGTCACCACAACCTGAGGGAAATGCCTGTAATCAGGGGATGCTTTGAATATGTACTTGAGCAGCAGACTTGATAACACCATCTTGGCTTCCATCAGGCTAAAGCTCTGGCCAATAAAGTTTTTGGGTCCATGTGCAAAGGGAAAATACACCATGGGGTGCTTTGCTCCCTTGCTTACTGTTCTGCGTGTCCGGTCCCCCTTTTTTTCTCTCCTCATCTTCGTTTTTGCTTCCCTCCAAAAAGCCCTCATTTCAAAAATAGACCTTGCTTTTTCTTTCGGCTCCTCTATTCCTGCCCCATCATATACAACCAAAGTACCACTATTGTAGATGCCTAGAGAAGATATAGCACTAGTCATAGAAGATCTAATGCGGAAGCTAACATGCATGTCATTCTGAAAATATTGAACTTCACCAAGAACTCCACCAACCACACCTACGAATATCAAAGCACCATATACATAACCAATCTCAGAATCTGTGCTTGTCTCAGCCACATCTCCCAAAGCTCCTGTGAGCTGTTGATCAAAACCTCCTCATCTAGGTTGACTGACCACTTGGCAAGACATGCCAACTAGAGCATTATTGATAAGTTCCTCTCACTCCAAAACCTCTTCCACACAGAACAAAAGTATAAACACAACAACTGAATATGTACAAAGTATCAAATCCCACACACACAACTTTTGGGTGGATTTCACACCTCGGATGCGCAGCAATACGACATCCACCCCCTCTAATCCTGCGCATCCTTCGAATGGGCCAACTACCCATGATCGTTATCATCAAGATCCACAAACAGATCAATCTCTTCATTGTGCATTTCGAGTATATCAACAAGATTATCTATTATATCATCTGTCTCTTCTATTGGAGTTTCTTATCGTTGCTCTTCTCTTGCAAATTCTTCCAATGCATAATCTTCATCATCTCTTTTCTTGAAAATCTTAATTCTTTTTCCAGCAATAGGCACTCTAAGCAGTGTCCCATCCAATTCTATCAACTCATATGTTGCATTATCAAAGACATGTCTGACTATATACAGCCCAAACCATCTTTTCACCATCTTCCAAAAAATCTGCAATAACTTCCTCATTTTCCGCATGGCTCTAGTGTGGCTCTCATCCCAAAATAATTTCTACCCCTTTCGAAACAGCTCATATAAACAATCTGCTATGTGTGAAAAATGGGGTATCCAAATCATGTAAAACACACAAGCTCCAATGAATCTCTGTACCTCTGAAGTGATAGAATAATACTCTATAATCTTGCCTATAGAATCCACATTCTTATCCACAGTCTTGTATTTCATGTCAACCCTGGCTTCATTATGATCCTCTGCATTACTCAAGTCTTGCTGTAAATCAGCAATTCTGCACTCCAATGGCTGAATATCCTCAGCCCTCTGCTCTATGGACTGCATAGGAACAGCCCTAAACTCTGGATGCTAAAATATTTCAGCAGTAAACTCTGTTGGCTGAAAGTTTTCAGCCCTCTGTGTCTCTGTAAGCTGATCATAATCAGCTGAAAACTTTGTTTGCTGAATTTCTTCAGCACTCAACACTTTTTGCTGAGTCACCTCAGCCTCTGACTCAATCTGTGACACAAAATCTGCAATTTCATGAAACATGTCCAGGGATTGCACTAATACATTACTGTGACAACTCTGCATATCAATTTTCAGCATATTTCCCATCTCTGTCATCGTATTTGCACAAATCATACTGTCATACATCCCATCTATATGCTCATCATCCTCTAAAATTCCTGCATTTCTCAAAATTTTCTCCTTCCTGCATATGTACTGTCTGGCAGCTCTAGGCAATGTAGAAGTCTTCTGATAGCTCATCGAATTGTTTGCTGAAATCCCAACAAAACCGGAGGAGAAAACACTGCTGCCAGGAGGCGAGAACTCCAATCCCCTCTGCTCTGTACCACCGTCATCTCGCGAAACGGCGGTACCTAATGAAAACCCAAATCCCTCACAGTGGGCAAAGGTGCATCTCTGAGAGTATCCCTGTTTCTAACATGGTTCACACACACAGTCATAAACTGAACTGCTCTCATGCCATCTTTACTGTGAATCCGTGCATAAGCAGATCCATCATCCATTACCTTTGTTTCCATGCGCATTTCTGTGATGAATAGCTATCCAAGAATTATGGGATAAGAGCATGAATCTTGCACAAAGAAATGGAAATCCTCCTCTACATCTCCAATAGAAACCCTGACACTAGGACAGGCACCATATAAATCACCTGCAGTGTTGTTGGTGGCTCTCATACGCCACCCATGCTCTACATCCATAGGCCATCTATTACTTTCATAAACTCCACGAACTATGAGATTAATCTCTGAACCATGATCCACCAAAGCAACATAAGGCACCTGTTTCTCTCCAATTTTTACCATCGTCTCTGTAGTTTCCCTAGCCCAATGACTCCGCAAAAAGTGACTACGCGGTATCAAGACAGGCTCATCAGTTTCAACATAATGCATAGGCTGAACCCTCTTTTCTATCTGTGGAAAAACAGAAGCATTCTCAACCATAACCTCATCCTCATCCTCATCCAACTCCCTAATCAAAACTCCCTGTGTATCAATAGTAGGCAATGCATGTCTTTTCCTCTTCAAGACCTCTTGAAACTGATCTTGAAACTCTCTTTTCGAGATGCCCAAAACCTCAAAAATAGTGAAAGTCACCTCACTGCCAAGTATCTTGTCATTAAATATTTTCTTCATATCTGTAGATATATCAATATCGGACATCAATCTAAACCCTAGCTGCTTTCTCTCTCTAGGCTCTTGCCTCTTTTCTTTCTTTTGAGCATCTTCCATCTGTCATTCTGGCCCTGGTCTCAAAGACGGTCCTGCAGTAGGTGGAGTAACAAACTCACCCCCTCTAGTCTTTTTAGTTGCACTTGGATTTTCTTTATCCCTCTTACGCTTCTCCTCAACAAGTACATCTGCTCCCTGAGACTTAGCCAAGTAGGCATAAATAGAGTACTTGTCAACAGGCGAATCCCAACCTATCTCAGATCTGATGCTAGAGTCTGCACTAGTCAAAACTGTTTGCTGAATTTTTCCCTTGTTTGCAGTCTCCATAGCATAAGTCCATAATGCTGACTGATTCTCTGATTCTTTCTCAATCTGGACTCCATATGCAGAAGCATCTCCTCTAGCTGTCACATAAGAAGTACGCGCAGCCATGTCATCCACTAACTTCTTCATTCCACCTTTACCAAAGTTGGTAGCAAGCGGAGCTCCTATTTCAGTCAACCAATTCTTACCATCTTGTCCCCAAAATACCAAATTCTTCCTCCTTACATCCTAAAAAGATTCATAATCCTTGCAATGCTGATGGTATGTACTATCACACCAAATACATCTTCGATCTCTCCTAGGTGTACTAGGAGCACTCCTAGGTGCAGTAGGAGCACTAGAAGAAATAGTAGGCACAGTCAAAGCAAACTGCTCTTTCAATTTTTCCACCAACTCCGCTTTAACTGACTCTAGTGTCAAATCCGTTATGCCTTTGATTATGTCATCAAGAGAGGTAGGCACCGACGGATTGGATGGTTTTGGAGCAGAAGGTGCAGGCATCGGTCGTGGAACAGGAGGAATAGGAGGAGTAGAAACAGTAGGCACTGGAAAAGTCCAAGAAACTGGCTGAGGAGGAGAAGAAATAACAGGGATAGAAGCAGGCATAGGAGCAGAAGACGATGTCGGTGTCATAGAACCATTCTGTAGATGGGTCTTCCATATCCTTCTCTTGGTCAAAGTCGAGACTACTTCCTGGGCATCTTGCCAATCCGTTTTAAGTCCCATAGGCTTCGTGCAATCCTCAAGAAACTCTCCCAATTATTCCTGAAGAGCAGGATCTGCAGCTTGCAAGAAAAGCTCAACTTTCTCAACATCCAATGCTCTTTGTTCAATGGCATCAAGCTGACTATACCTCTCTTCAAATTCTCGAATCAACTCTGAAGCAGCTAGACCTTTGTTTGGCATGTAGACCCACTCTCGGAATGACCGCCGCGTAGCCATACCAAAGTCCTCAAGGAAATACTCTTCTTTCAAGGCCTTCTTAAAATCTTGCCAATGTGAATTTTGAATAAAAAGATCAGTCACTTTTGCCCTCAAGGCGAGTGTGACAAGACGAAGGAAATACTTACTCATAAGTCCGGCTAGAACTCCAAAAAACCCCATCTTGATCTCATATGTCTTCAAATATGCTGAAACATTACGGCCATCAAATAGCTTCTTCTCATTCTCAACTGCTTCAATTGCCTTAGTCGCGCTGATTGCATTCTCCTGCTCCGAATATAGTTGCCTTTGCTGAGACAACTGCTGTTGATGCAATTGTTGTTGCTGCTGCATATACAATTGTGTCTGTTGATTTTGAAGCTCCATATACATGGACATATTTTGCAAAATCTACTTTAGATCATCTGTTGAAGTACTTGATGCAGCAATCATTGATGGAACTGAAGTAGAGGACGCAACTGGAATCGTAGAAGAAGCTAAAATGGATGGTGAAGTATCCCCCATCCTAAAATTTCTGCGACATTTTCACGTCGGGTTCACCAAAGATGTCGAAGGGTTTTTGAAAGCAAAGTCGTGTCTCCAGAAGACCTTGTTAAATTTCAAGATGGAAGATCAAGCAAATGAATGAAGTTGAATCTGCAACAGTAATGCTAGCATAATGTGCATTGAGCAAAAGAATATATTTTTTTTAACAATCATGCCTCAGCAATACTCAGTTTCAGTTCCAAACTTGATATGACTGCAATTGTCTCCTATGATGATGATCAGTTGGGAAGATACAACTTTTAGAAACTAACTGTTCTATGACAGGCACTGAAGATGGCTTTGTTGGGTAAAACTCCCTCTTGCAAGTTCTCACTTGGTGATGTAAACAGAAAGGATGCATACAAGAGTATCTCTACCAGGTGGAAAATTGCCTCCTATGTATTGGCAGTCATTGGATACATCTTATTCCTTTCCTGTATTTCCTGAGCCTCTTAGACCAAAACCTTTTGACAAAAATCGTATATATGCAGTGATCAGCACAAAATTTTCTCTCCTGCACCACATACATAATCCCCTCCTCCGTGCTTCCTTTATATGGAAAACTGAAACCTTAGGCAACCTCTCAATAATCTATCTAGCTTGAATAACTGCTTTAATGTTTGCCAGAGGAGGAAAGCACACTCTGACACCACTCGTGCATGTCCTGCTAAGAATACACTATGATTATGTCAGCTTGGTCGTCCTTATGATCATCGGCCGAGCTCTTGGAAGGCCAAATTTCCTTAAAGATAGAGAGTCTTTTCTGAGTAGCCATAGGAGACTGCAACCAGACTCCAGAATTGAAGTGGGCGATGCAGCCACTGCCACTGAGTAGCCTCCTCCTGAGCCTATGTCCTCTGGTCCTCTGCTGCCTGTGACTTCAAAAATGCAATTTGCCTCAATGCGATGTGACAGTCGATCAATGTTGCTGATATCCTCTGCTGTTGCTACCGTGCGTGACACTTGCTTGATGGCGATGTTTTCTGGCTGAGTTTCCTTCACCTCTTCTATCCCTTCATCCTCAGCTAGATGATTCCTGCTCCTGGGCACCGAATTGTGCTGAGGTTTTTCCTGCGCTTGATGCTAGTGCAATCAGCCTGTTGACCAGAGTTCGTAAAGAAATCAAGAGGATGAACCTCCACTCCAATAGTGGGTTCATATCTGTGTGACCGGTCCCCCTTTTTTTCTCTCCTCATCTCCGTTTCTGCTTCCCTCCAAAAAGCCCTCATTTCAAAAATAGACCTTGCTTTTTCTTTCGGCTCCTCTATTCCTGCCCCATCATATACAACCAAAGTACCACTATTATAGATGCCTAGAGAAGATATAGCAGTAGTCATAGAAGATCTAATGCGGAAGCTAACATGCATGTCATTCTGAAAATATTGAACTTCACAAAGAACTCCACCAATCACACCTACGAATATCAAAGCACCATATACATAACCAATCTCAGAATCTATGCTAATCTCAGCCACATCTCCCAAAGCTTCTGTGAGGTGTTGATCAAAACCTCCTCGTCTAGGTTGACTGACCACTTGGCAAGGCATGCCAACTAGAGCATTATTGATAAGTTCCTCTCGCTCCAAACCCTCTTCCACGCAGAACAAAAGTATAAACACAACAACTAAATATGTACAAAGTATCAAATCCCACACACAACTTTTGGGTGGATTTCACACCTCGAATGCGCAGCAATACGACAACGTCATTAATATTTGGAAAGATGGTCAAATCTTATCCCCCTTACTTGAAGGTGAAATTTTCTATAGATACTCTATAAGTAATCCCCCCAAGTCCCACTCTCAAATATGGTGTTAAGATTGTCAAGATTGTGGGAGAGAAGGAAGGAGTCTCACTTGTAGCTTTCTTGCTTGCACAATGGGGGAATACACAAAAGGGTGGAGGCTGAAAACAAATTTTCTCTTCTTAGTTTTGTAAGCCAAAAAGAACTACTCATACAAAGAAATAGAAGAACCCTATATATGGGTCTCAAACCAAACTCAACTAACTAAGGTGGCATACTAACTGAGCCATGAACTAGAGTAGATAAGCATAGCTATCATGTAGCTATTATTCATGGGTGGTGTACCAACCGCGTCTGCAACTAACACGTCGGTGACATAAATGCACAACGGTCACCCTGGCATATCACGAGTGGAGCTCTATATCTCAACACTCCCCCTCGAGCTCAATCCCAATTCCTGCACACCAAGCAAGTCTTTGAACTTGCGCAGCTTCTCTGCGCCCAATGCCTTCGTAAATATGTCAGCTACCTGATCCTCTGTGCTGACATAAACTAGATCAATAAGACCTAGTAAAACCCTCTCTCGCACATAGTGATAATGCACCTCAATGTGCTTTGTTCTAGCATGATAGACTGGGTTATTTGCCAAGTGCATACTACTCATGTTGTCACAATAAATGACAACTGGCCCATCTGTAGACTGATGCATATCATAAAGTAGCTTATGCAACCAAGCTACCTCACATGCAGCCATTGCTGCACCGCTGTACTCAGCCTCTGTGCTGGACAAGGCAACTGTAGGCTGTTTCTTGCTGCTCCAAGTGACTGCAACACTCCCAAAAGAGAACACATATCCACTGCTAGATCGTCTATCAGAAATACTACCAGCCCAATCAGCATCAGTGTATCCATGCAACTGTATTTGAACCCCAGTCTCATAAAATAGTCCATACTACAATGTGGACTTCACATACCTGAGTATGCATCTAGCCGCATCCAAATGTGGTTTCCTTGGAGCCTGCATAAACTGACTTACCAATCCAACAGCATAGCTCAAATCTGGCCTGGTAATAGTCATATAAATCAAACTTTCTACTATGCGTCTGTACATAGTAGGGTCTTCTAGAAGCTCACCTGTATCTGTGCTCAGCTTCACATTCTGCTCCAAAGGAACTGAAATAGGCTTACAGCCTGTCATCCCATATTTGGACAACATGTCCAATCCATACTGCCTCTGCAAGAGCTGTATCCCACTTGGTGATCTAATCACCTCAATGCCCAAGAAATAACGCAGCTCTCCCAAATCCTTCATCTCAAACTTTTGCTTCAATAGCATTTTCACATGAAGGATATCTTCATCACTGTCACCTGTCATAATCAAATCATCAACATAAATGACAAGTAGCATAATACCTTTCTCTGTTTTTCTCACATAAAGTGAGAAATCTGCCTTGGAAATCTGAAAGCCAATAGTGACAAGATATTGTCCTATCTTGTCAGACCGTGCTCTAGGTGCTTGCTTCAAGCCATACAAGGCTTTCTTCAACTTGCAAACAAACTTAGGATGAATAGCATGCACATAACCTGGTGGCTGCTCCATATAGACCTCTTCTTGCAAATCACTATGCAAGAAGGTATTCTTTACATCCATCTGATGTAAAGACCATCCCTTTGATGCAGCCATAGCAATGACTGCTCTTACGGTTGCCATCCTTGCAACCAGACTGAATGTTTCTTCATAGTCAATGCCATATGTTTGTGCATACCCCTTGACTACTAATCTTGCCTTGTATCTGTTCACAGAACCATCTGCATTGTGCTTCACCTTATAAACCCACTTACAGCCAATTGCATTTTTACCTTTAGGCAAAGGTACCAATTCCCATGTAGCATTTGCTTCCAAGGCATCCATTTCCTCATCCATGGCTTTCTCTCATTTTTATTTTCCCATGGCTTGCTCAAAAGAAGTGGGTTCTGGTTCCTGTATCACTTTAACCATATATGCATAGTGAATGGCTGTAAATCCATCATATTTCAGCCTATCCACAGGATACCTAGCTCTCGTAGACCTGCGCAAGATAGGTTCACTCCCAGGTGCTCTCAAAACATCCCTGGTCTTCCTTACTCCAGGTGTAACAATAGAAGGAATACCCAACTCATCATCAATGCTCTGTTCTGAGCCACTGGATTCACCATCCACATAAGAGTGACATGTATTCACATCAAACATGGGCTGATCAACCTTCTCTTTTCCTTTTCGTGATACCTGCATACCACTATCTGCATTGCTTTGAGAAGATTCTCCTGAGCTCAATCTTCCTGTCCATGGCGAAGAATGTGAACCATTGCTAGAGGATGCTCCAGGTCCACTAATATTTTGTGACTGCTGCTGTGAATTCTGTGCAGCATTACCATTTTGTGCATCTACATCATCAATCACATTTACTGGTTTATACCAGCTACTCATCTCATCAAAAACAACATCTCTGCTCACTGTAAACTTACGAGTAGAAGGGTTATAGCATCTATACCCTTTTTGCTGCAGAGAGTAACCAATAAAGATGCACTTCTCAGCTTTTGGATCCAACTTGGATCTCAGCTCATCTGGCACATGTACATAGGCAATGCAACCAAAAATTTTCAAATGAGAAATATCTGGTTTCCTACCAGTATACCTCTCCTATGGAGTCATCCCATGTATTGCTGCAGTGGGAGTCCTGTTCATTATATAGACTGTTGTAGCAACTGCTTCAGCCCAATAAAAATCTGGCAAGTCTTTTTCATTGAGCATGGCACGAGATACCTCTCCAATATGCCTGTTTTTCCTTTCTGCAATTCCATTTTGTTGTGGGGTATGACTGCATGAATATTGCTGCTTTATGCCATGCTCCTGCAAGAACTTTGCAAACTCATTTGAGAGGTACTCTCCCCCTCCATCTGACCTTAGGCATTTTATTTGTAGGCCTGTTTCTTTTTCAACCATAGCTTTAAGGCTTTTGAAATGCCCAAAAACTTCACTTTTCTTTTTCATAAAATACACCCAAACTTTTCTGCTATAGTCATCAATAAAAGTGACAAAATAATGACAGCCTCCAAGAGATGCAGCTTTAGTAGTCCACACATCAGAGTGGATTAATTCCAATGGCTTCTCACTCTCTTGAACATGTCTAGGAAATGGTTTCCTTGCCTGTTTTCCAAACTGACAGGCTTCACATACCTTATGCATTTCTGCAACCTTGAATTTAGGCAAACCAGCAACAATATTTTGGGCCTGCATTGATTTAAGTCGCTGTACATTAACATGACCAATGCGTTTATGCCAGATATCAATATCTGCAACTACACCGGTCCCATGTGCAAACATTGCTGCACTCAATTCAGGCATGTCTGCATCCAACGTAAACATTCTGCCCTTCTTCTTTCCTTTTGCTATCAAGCGACCTTTATTTTTCATATCCTCAACAAAGCATCCATGAGGATTAAATCTGACCTGCAAGCCCTGCTCAACCATTTGACCAACAAAAACCAGATTCTTGGTGATATTCGGGACATGAAATACATCGGACAGGTATTTCTTTTTTCCATCTTGCATAGACAAAGGAATTTTTCCAATCTGCACAATAGGATGTGCAGTATCATCACCAGTCTCCACAAATCCTGGTTTTTCCATTTTCCTTGCATCGTCCATCCATTCTGCATGACCTATCATGTGGTTTGATGCACCTGAGTCAACATACCATACATCATTGCTTTCTTCTGCACTTGTCACTAAATTGTTCATGTGCTGCACCATAAACAAATGCTCATTTCTGTCATCACCCTGTCTACTATAAGATGCATAATTTCCTTGTTGCAGTTTTCCATTCATGATGTCATTCTGCTTTTTATAGCAGTCTTTAGCCATATGACCCATTTTACCACAGTAGTAGCATTCAACATTACTGTTTGCATTTTGGCCTCTTTGCCATCCACCACGACCTCTTTGGCTCCCCCTGCCTCTAGAGTTACCACGTCCTCCTCCATAGGACTAGTTTTCTTGAGTTTGCTGCATATTCTGATTTCTACCACGGCCTCCAAATCGGCCTCCTCTACCGCTGCCTCTACCTCTTCCAGCATTTGAGTAGAAGACAGCTTCTTTTGAAGTTCCTCCTGAAGAAGATGCACCACCATTTCTTTGCTCCTCAGAAATTAGAAGAGCAATCAGTTCCTCAAAATCAGGAAATCTTTCACGAACTGAAATGGATGTCCGAAACTGTGCATAATCCTTTCCTAGACCATTCAAGGTCACAGAAACTAAATCATCATCTTCCACTGGTGACCCAATGGAAGCAAGTGCATCTGCAATCTTCTTCACCTTCATGTGGTAGTCGTTGATGCTCATACTTTCTCTTTGCACATTATGCAACTCTTGCTTGAGCTGCATTTTCCTGGCTTGCGTATTTGTGCTATACATTTTTGACAAAGTATCCCATGCCTCCTTTGGCGTACTTGCATCCTGAATATGCACAATCATAGAGTCTGAAATACTGATAGACAACCAGTACATAACTTTCTTGGCTCTCTCATGCCATGCTTTCAATGCCTGCATTTGCTGTTGATTGGGAACATCAGGAAGAACTGGTTCTTCTTCATTTCCTGCAACAAATTCCCAATATCCTTTTCCCATAAGGAAATTCGTCGTTCTAAACTTCCATGCTTGAAGTTGTTCTTGTCAAGCTTTTCAGTTACAATCTGTGAAAGAGAATCAGATGCCATTACAGAACACTGCAAAAAATTCTGTCACTGCAAAAAACACAGCTTCACTCTCACAAGGGAAAATCTGCAAAACTGGTGAAAGTGGTATTTGACCACACAGTCACTTCCTAGTGACGATTTTGCATAAACAGGAACCAAGGATGATTCTGTAACTCCCAATGTCTCTGCACACAAGCATACGATGCAATTTCTGTGGTAACTTTTCACCGACCTGTAGAACAGTGGTCGCACACCATAAAACTGGGCGTTTTCCTGAGTGCGTGCAGAAAACTTCTGCCTCCAAAACAGGCCCCGAAATGGCCTCAAATCAAAAAAACAGGGTCGCCATGGCTAAAGCCATATCCCGTAGCATATACTGCCCTCTTGCTTCACTGCGAAGGGCGTCTCAACCTGAGACAATGCACTCTTACAATTTCTGGCTGTGCTACCTGCAGAGATCTGCTCCCAAAACAGAAAATGAAAGCAACACTGCTCCTCTTACTAGAACACCGCGAGCTTGGCTTGCTTTCTTGCGCTCCTTACCACGAACAAGGCTCTGATAGCATGTCAAGATTGTGGGAGAGAAGGAAGGAGTCTCACTTGTAGCTTTCTTGCTTGCACAATGGGGGAATACACACAAGGGTGGAGGCTGAAAACAGTTTTCCTCTTCTTAGTTGTGTAAGCCAAAAGAACTCTAATACAAAGAAATAGAAGAACCCTATATATGGGTCTCAAACCAAACTCAACTAACTAAGGTGGCATACTAACTGAGCCACGAACTAGAGTAGATAATGATAGCTGTCATGTAGCTATTATTCATGGGCGGTGTACCAACCGCGTCTGCAACTGACAAGTCGATGACATAAATACACAATGGTCACCCTGGCGTATCACGAGTGGAGCTCGATATCTCAACAAATATTTAGCCACTTGGTCAAATCTTTACTCATTATTTGAAAGTGAGACTTGGGAGATTCTCAAAGTCTCTAATATGGTATCGACTTGAAAAAGTTACTTTTTTTGACAACTATATACATCTAGCTATTGTTCATGTGGTGTTGTGGTACTAGTTATTCATATTAGTTTGGATAATACATGTGCTATGGAGAAATGAATGATCAATGAGTCTTCTTAAGAGACATCTAGTTTTTCCAATAGAATTGCTAATGTGTTAGAATTTTCCTATGTCGACCAAAAGAGAATGCCATGGAGATCTACTCAAAGATAAAAAAAATTCTTTTCAAAAGACTAAAATTGAAATGGAGTTATCACCCTTTTTGGTGCTAGAATTTTTAGAGGATGTTCAACTATCACTTCATTAGTTAGAGTCGAATGGGAAAATCGAGACGTAGATTGAGAGAGAAGAGACCTTAAGCTATGGAGATTGTGGAAAATAAAATATTCCACACGTAGAAGAAGAAGCTTGCAAGCTATCATTATTTTAAAAGTGGAATCAATATGGTTATCAATAGATTTGCTTAGGGACTCCCTAACTAATTAAGATGACAGTTTTTGTGGAAGTGAGATTATGTACTACTAGGTGCTATCTTTGATATTGTGTAAGAAGGCTGCTTATATGAGTACCGTAGAGGAGAAACCCTACTTGTATGTACAATGGCAATGGCTAGGGATTTTGACTACGACTTTGAATAGGAAGGTTGGTTAATAGGTTACATGGGATGAAGGATACAATAGCACATGTTTCATGGAGTGGGACTGCAACCTAATATTAGATAATCGTCTCATCATCAAGTTGTCCAAACAGTTATTGCTAGGTTTATTGACAATGATTATGTGTTTTTTGGTTGCAACTAACTGAACTTTTGGCAGAGTACTTTTTGTGTTTGTGGGGCAGGTTATCATTATAAAGATGATTGTGATTCGGTTGGTCATCATTAGTGACATAAAACAAGTAGTGGCATCACAAGTCGTTATCAAAGGAACTATGATGATGTATTGGCAAATAGCATATATAGAAGTGAAAGCCAAGCTGAGGTTGCTTCTTGTGTTTCCTAAGGGCTACATGCGTGATCATAGGGGATTTGTAGATTGCATTGATGGCTATTTGATTTAGAACAAGTGTTTTGTTTTGAAGAATGCAACGTGCTAGGGAGATGGATTGTTGTGTGTCCTCACTATGAAAGATGATAGAAACCTTTGTGTATATTGATTGAGGAGGTGTTTATTGGCTAGGTTACTATTGTGTGGTTTCTTCCTTCATTGTTCATGGATTATATGTCCATCAAGATCATCTAAATATGTCCTATATGCCTCTAGTAGTGTAAACTCCCCGAACAACGTAGTATGCTTAACAATTATGATATTTGCTTGTTTTCGAGATTTAATATAAAAGAGAATGAACACTTAAAGTTGAAAATGAAAATTACTCACAAAATTACAGCCATGAAAATGTAAAAGTAATGGAGACAAGATTGAGGGTTGAAGATGGGCAACCCCCCCCGAAGGAATGCATTTCTGCTCAACCCAAGTCCCTTAGGGAAGAGCTCAGTTACAATCAACCTGAGAGTGAGAAGAAGTAATTCTCACTCTCACAAGATCATGCAAAGATGTACAAACACACATGCATTATCTATTATGCAATGATAAGAACTGATTTCTTTACAGTATGAGAGAAGAAAAAGGGGAATTCAGCATTTCTCCATCGTTGATCAGCAGTACATGGATAGAGCTTGCTTCTTGTAGCTAAAATGGAAGAAAGAGCTCAAGAAGGAGGTGCTGTAATGAATTTACAGGCTTGCTGTCTTGTAAAACAACAGTGATAGAAGAGGGAATATGGAGGAATTTGATAATGGAGAAGTGGGGGATGATGATGGGGATGGATGGGGCCAGTTTCTGGCTATCTGTGGGTGCTCTACATGAGTTTACAGCAAAGAAAAATGATGTTGAATGAAGAAAAACGAGCTCTTATTTATAGGAGAGGGGAGAGCTAGTACAAAAGGGGAAAGTGGAGTAGCACAAGACAAGTGTCCAGCCACATGTCATGAGATGTGACAAGTGGTGGGACACTTGGAAACTTGTGTGACAAGTGTCTTGACACTTGTCTCTTCTCTATGGCCTTCCTTTTTGGGTTGAATACTGTCAAGAATAGAAACAACCAAATTTAGTAAGCACAGTCAGAGTACAGAACTTACTATTTTTAGAATGACATCCCTATTTTTTAGGACTAGCATTTTTAGGCTAATTCGAGGCTCCTAAAATTTAGGAACCTCCTAAAATTTAGGGATCTCCTAGAATTTAGGGACCCCCCCAATATGGGCATCATATGAAAGCTTTTTCTATGTACATCGCAAAAATGGTATCCGAATCTTCATGTGACTTTCCTATGCAAAGAAATGTGCATTTCAAGCTTTCAGCCCACACATGCACATTATACAAGCATTTCATGATCATGCCATCTTGTTGATTGTAACTGTCTGTTCTGGTGGATCTAGCCCACACTTCAAGGCATCAATCCTTTCTGTGTGTGAGTCTAACCCTGATATGCGTGAGTTCTAATCACAGGCGCCCAATCGGGTCATATAGGTGGAATTGTGAACTATCTTTTCTCTAACCCACCGTGTGGGTCCACCATAACCTGTGACCACTCATCAGTGGCTAGCTCCAATGCACTTTTCTTTATATCTAATTAGTGCAAAGGAAATAAATTTAATAAATCATTATATAGACAAATTAATGAAAAAGGATACAAATTCTGTTTCTATAGAGTTGTGACAGCCCTCTGGCTTTTATTCAGCTGTCCTCACCTGAAAATCTTCTTGATATTGTTGTATAATATTTGGGTAATCCTTCATGAATTTTTCATCTACCCACTGTGCATCTGTGGTGGGTAGATTCTTGAATTTTAGCAAGAATTTTCGTGTCACAAGGCCACTTCTCGTGGTTCGATCCTTGAGAAACAAAATCTTTTCAGGTTCCAAGAGTTGCTCTGTTTCTTCAACTTCTGGGGGATCTTCAGTAATGGGTTCCTTTCGTTCTGGTCCTATGTAAGGTTTTAGCAAACTTACATGAAAAGCATTGTGTATTTTCCAATGAGTAGGAAGCTCAAGTCGATAAGAAACTTCATTTATTTTCTCAATCACTTTGAAGGGTCCAAAGTATCTACTGGAGAGCTTTGGAAAAGATGAATTTTGACGAGAACCTTGTTTGAGCCTGCTTTTATCAAACTTTAGCAAGACATATTGACCTTTTTCAAAAGCCAAAGGTCTTCTTCGTTTATCTGCTTGCTTCTTTTGTCGCTCTTGGGCAACTTTGATAGTGGCTTGAACTTGATCCACTGCGGTTTTTAAATCTGAAGCAAACTCATCAGCAACAAAAATCTTATCTTTAGTGCGAATAATTGGAGGGGGAATCACTTTACCCTGTACTATTTCATTTGGAGCTTTCCCTGTGGATGAGTGCACTGTATTGTTGTAAGCAAACTCCAATAATGGAAGATATTTCTCCCATTGTGACTTATGTTCACTAACATAAGCTTTCAACATATCCAAAAGAGTGAGATTCATCACCTCTGTTTGGCCGTCAGTTTGAGGATGAAAAGCTGAGAAGAACTTTAAAGTGGTTCCCAAATTCTCAAATAAAGCACGCCAAAAGTTACTTGTGAATTTGGAGTCTCTATCTGAAATGATCTCAGAAGGCATACCATGTAATCGGAAGATATGTTGAATGAAAAGTCTTGCAGCTTGTGCGGATTTCAATGTTTTATGACATGGAATAAAATGTGATTGTTTGCTGAATCTATCAATTATGACCCAAATCATATCATGACCTTGAGGTGTTCTTGGAATACCTGAGATGAAATCCATTGTGATAGATTCCCATGGATCTTTGGGCACTGGAAGAGGTTGCAACAATCCTGGAATCTTCTGCCTATCATATTTGGATTTTTGGCATACCAGACAAGCCTCGATGAAGTTATGTGTATATTTTCGTAATGTTGGCCAATAAAAGTAGCGCTCAATTGCACTTAGAGTGGCTGCCCTCCCTCTATGCCCTGCATAAGGGGGTTCATGACTTTCTTTAAGCACCTTTTGTCGAACAGGAAGAGTGACACAAAGGCGATTGTTCATGAGAAGGTAACCGTCTTTGATGGAATAATCTGGATGAGAACCTCCTTGCTGTAAATTTGACCAAACTGCTGCAAAATCAGTATCTTCATCATAAGTATTCTTCATCGTTTGAAAATCTTCATGATGAGCCACTGTAATAGTTGCAATGCGAGGCACTCTAGAAAGTGCATCAGCAACTACATTTTGTTTCCCTAGAGTGTACATAATTTGAAAATAAAACATAGATAAGAAATTTTCCCATCTTGCATGTTTCTCCTGCAAATGCTTTTGAGTCTTGAAATACTTCAAGCTTTGATGATCGGTTTTAATAAGGAATTCATTGCCTAAAAGATAATGTTTCCATATCTTTAAAGCATGAACCACTGCTAAGAGCTCCTTTTCATAAATGTCATACCTTTTCTCCACATCATTTAGACGGCGGCTTTCAAAGGCTATGGCATGGCCTTCTTGATTTAGCACTGCACCAATACAATCACCGCAAGCATCTGCTTCCACCACAAATGGTTTTACCAGATCTGGAATTATAAGAACAGGTCCAAAAGTAAGAGCTGTTTTCAGCCTTGTGAAGGCTGCCTTCTCTTTTTCCTTCCATTGGAAAGAGATCTTCTTCTTTGTAAGGTCATGAAGTGGAGAAGCCATATGTGCAAAATGCTTGATGAAGCGGCGGTAATAAGAACATAAGCCAAGAAATGATCGCACCTCATGTACATCACGAAGATGAGGCCATTCTTGGATTATCCTGATCTTTTCAGGATCCATCTGAATCCCTTCAAAAGAGATGACATGCCCAAGGTAATTTATTTTA
Source organism: Lygodium microphyllum (assembly GCF_053477565.2). Taxonomy (NCBI): domain Eukaryota; kingdom Viridiplantae; phylum Streptophyta; class Polypodiopsida; order Schizaeales; family Lygodiaceae; genus Lygodium; species Lygodium microphyllum. Next base: position 123,145,718 of record NC_141151.1, on the reverse strand, counting down.
TGCATGAAAATTTCACTCTTTTTACCATTTACCAAGAGTTGATTTTGTTGTAGTAATTGTAGAACAATTTCCAAGTGTTGATGATGATCCTTTTCATTCTTGCTAAAGACAAGAATATCATCAAAGAAAGTACCGACATATTGTCGATGCTCTCTAAAGATGCGCTCCATCATTCGATTAAAGGTGGCTGGTGCATTGGTTAATCCGAAAGGAACCACCAAGAATTCATAAAGACCGTATGAAGTGCGGAAAGCAGTTTTGTGTACATCTTGTGGTATTACCCTAATTTGATGATAACCACTCTTTAGATCAATGCGGCTGAAAACCTTTGAGCCTCCTAGACGATCCAAAATGTCGTCAATTCTGGGAATAGGAAACCGATTCTTCACAGTGATTTTGTTGAGGGCTCGATAATCAATGCACATCCTGAATGTGCCATCTTTCTTTTGAACGAGAAGAACCGGTGAACAAAATGGTGAGCTACTTGGCCTAATTAGCCCACGGTTGAGTAGGTCTTCGACTTGCTTTCTGATTTCTTCTTGTTGAGGACGGCTCACACAGTATGGCGCTATATTAGGAGGAGAACTACCCGGAATAATATCAATATGATGGTCTTCTGGCCTTTCTGGGGGAAGCTGATAAGGAAGATCTTCCAAAAAACAATCTTTATACTTTTCCAAGAGCTGAAGTTGCTCTTGGTTTTCAGCATTCATATTATCTTTTACATCAGTGACATAAAGCAGGCAACATTGAACACAATCCTTAATTGCTCTAGAGACTTGCATATGGCTTACCATAGGTATGGTGTCTTCAGAAACTCCAGCTTGGATCTCGTACTTCTTGCCTTTGTTGGTGAGTTCTACCTTCTTTTTCTGAGAGAAGATGGTTGAATCTACTCTATGATTCCAGGGCATGCCAAGAATCACATCGCAACCATCAAGGTCTCCGATACAGAAGGTATCTTTGTCACTGTAGCCTTGAATTTGAAACTTGAGCTTGCCAATGTAGGGTATCACAGTCTTCACTGTGTCACCTTCATCAGCATTTAAAGCTTGGCGAACTTCTGTCGGAGTGTCCATCTCTTCATTCTTTAGTCCAAGCTCTTTAGCTAATTGCAAGGAAATAATATTTTCATTCATCCCAAGATCTATCAAGAATAGTGCTTGCTTACCTTGCAACTGTCCCCAAGCTTTTAATAATTTGCGCGTCTCTGGAGTGTGAGTTGTGTTTGCAACTACATCACTGATAGCATTGATTTTCACTGGCGACTTAGGCTTGTTGTCAGAAACCTTGCTTTGTCCCTTGTTTGGACATTGCTTCGCTATGTGGCCTGTTTGTCCACATTTAAAGCACTTCCCTTCTTTCATGAAGCGTTTGGACATTGCTTTGCTTGTGGGTATAGATTGGAGCGAAATTGAGGAGCATTAGGAGGTGCATAGGGCTTCATCTTCTTTTGATTTGATGGTGGCTGCTTTTGCCACTGTTTTTGTCCTTCATTTGGGGCGGAATACTCCTCATCATCAGCTACTCTCTTCTTATCATTCTTTTGGAATGATTTGTTGCCATTGTGCTCCATTTCCCATGTCTCAGCATGGTCAATGAGTTCCCTGAGACTAGAACAATGATAATGATTAAGAGCAGTACGAAGTTTAAAATGCAAACCTCCTTGAAACTTCCTAAGCTTTTCCGAACTGCTGATCTTCTTGAAATGTTGGACCTTCAAAAGTAGCTCCCAAAATCTCTTGGTATAGTCACCAAGTGACTCATTTTTCCTTTGCCAAAGTCGATCCCATTCCATTTTTACATCTCTTTTGAAATGAACAAGAAGAAATTGGCTTTGTATTAGGCGAACAAAGGACCGCCATGATTTTGGGGCAGCATGATCATATTCCAACCCCGTCCACCAAGTATGGGCTAAGTCGGTTAAATTTAAAGCTGCAAACTTAATCTTTTCTTTTTCTTTATACTTGTCACGACCATACAAAATTTGAAATTGACGAATAAAATTCAGAAGAAGATCAGGATTTCGGGAACCATCATACATACTGAACTTGATCTTCTTTTCAAGTTGAGATAGTGACTTAGTCTTCTTCTTCTTCTTATTCTTTCGTCCATGCTCGGATCTTGAGGTTGAAGATGATGAAGTGCTTGATGGGGATGAAGATGGAGACGAGGGTGAAGAATGTCGACGCCTTTGATGATGATGAGGTCTTCCACGAGAAGGGTGTGACTCTTCATTACTAGAAGAGGATCCATCAGAATAGGCGCCAGATGACTTTGAAGAAGAGGATGAGCTTCGACGCGATCTCTTTCTTTGTCTTGAAGTAGAATGGGACTGCCTCTTAGAAGTAGTTGGACTTCTTGATCGGCTCCTTTCATTGGTATGGCTTTGTCTCCTTGAAGTAGATGGGCTTCTTTCCTTGAATTCTTTGGGATTCTCAACTTTTTCTAGTTTGAGAAGTTGCTCACGAATTTGCTGATTCTCCTCTCTAAGACTTTGAATGGCTTGAAGGATAGCACTCGATTGATCCATTGAGAAAAAGAAAAAAAATATGCTCAAGCACTCAATGCAAGGGCTGAAAACAAACAAACTTATAGTTGTAAGCACTACCAGTGTTGGGGGTGAGGACCGAGGCAAAGCTCTGATACCACTGTAAACGCCCCGAACAACGTAGTATGCTTAACAATTATGATATTTGCTTGTTTTCGAGATTTAATATAAAAGAGAATGAACACTTAAAGTTGAAAATGAAAATTACTCACAAAATTACAGCCATGAAAATGTAAAAGTAATGGAGACAAGATTGAGGGTTGAAGATGGGCAACCCCCCTCCGAAGGAATGTATTTCTGCTCAACCCAAGTCCCTTAGGGATGAGCTCAGTTACAATCAACCTGAGAGTGAGAAGAAGTAATTCTCACTCTCACAAGATCATGCAAAGATGTACAAACACACATGCATTATCTATTATGCAACGATAAGAACTGATTTCTTTACAGTATGAGAGAAGAAAAAGGGGAATTCAGCCTTTCTCCATCGTTGATCAGCAGTACATGGATAGAGCTTGCTTCTTGTAGCTAAAATGGAAGAAAGAGCTCAAGAAGGAGGTGCTGTAATGAATTTACAGGCTTGTTGTCTTGTAAAACAACAGTGATAGAAGAGGGAATATGGAGGAATTTGATAATGGAGAAGTGGGGGATGATGATGGGGATGGATGGGGCCAGTTTTTGGCTATCTGTGGGTGTTGTACATGAGTTTACAGCAAAGAAAAATGATGTTGAAAGAAGAAAAACGAGCTCTTATTTATAGGAGAGGGGAGAGCTAGTACAAAAGGGGAAAGTGGAGTAGCACAAGACAAGTGTCCAGCCACATGTCATGAGATGTGACAAGTGGTAGGACACTTGGAAACTTGTGTGACAAGTGTCTTGACACTTGTCTCTTCTCTATGGCCTTCCTTTTTGGGTTGAATACTGTCAAGAATAGAAACAACCAAATTTAGTAAGCACAGTCAGAGTACAGAACTTACTATTTTTAGAATGACATCCCTATTTTTTAGGACTAGCATTTTTAGGCTAATTTGAGGCTCCTAAAATTTAGAAACCTCCTAAAATTTAGGGATCTCCTAGAATTTAGGGACCCCCCAATATGGGTATCATATGAAAGCTTTTTCCGTGTACATCGCAAAAATGGTATCCGAATCTTCATGTGACTTTCCTATGCAAAGAAATGTGCATTTCAAGCTTTCAGCCCACACATGCACATTATACAAGCATTTCATGATCATGCCATCTTGTTGATTGTAACTGTCTGTTCTGGTGGATCTAGCCCACACTTCAAGGCATCAATCCTTTCTGTGTGTGAGTCTAACCCTGATATGCGTGAGTTCTAGTAACAGGCGCCCAATCGGGTCATATAGGTGGAAGTGTGAACTATCTTTTCTCTAACCCACCGTGTGGGTCCACCATAACCTGTGACCACTCATCAGTGGCCAGCTCCAATGCACTTTTCTTTATATCTAATTAGTGCAAAGGAAATAAATTTAATAAATCATTATATAGACAAATTAATGAAAAAGGATACAAATTCTGTTTCTATAGAGTTGTGACAAGTAGGCTATGAGAGATCCTCATGATGCTAAATGACATATATAAAAGTGCGGCATGCTTTCAAGAGAAAAGAAATTATGCATTTATAAAAGTAAAGAACGTAAAGGGAAAGCACAAAGCTTTTATAAAACACATGTTGTTTAGGGGGAGAGAAAACCCAAATTAACTTCAAGGTTTGAGAAGTAAGGTACCTTTTTCTTGCAAAAGATAACTGCTTATGTGAGACGAGTAGGATCACACCCAACTTGAGGAAAACATAGAAGATAAAGTTTCTTTTTGGAAAAGAGTGATTCATGTAAACTTCAAACATAATGGAAGTAACAAGACTTGTGGATTTATGAGAATAACTGTATGCTTTTTGTCTCTTAGTACCATTTTCTTGCTTTGTAAACTTAAAAAATAATAGAAGTAATGGGATTTGTGCACACACAATAATAAATGTATGATTTTTTTCTCTTAGGATCGTTTTCTTGCTTTGTGCTATGCAAGACAAAGAGTGTTGTTGGTTATCTTGAATTTGAAAGTTGTTAGTTGTGTTTCATTCATAAATATAGTCATATATATTACATGCACTCCTTCTCATCTTGTTTTTGGGTTATGTGAGAGGATTATCTTTGCATAGAGGTCATGAAACAATGTGTAAGGTAAATGCAACGAAGGCATATTCACGAGTCTACCCTTCTTTAGACATACCATCTTCAAAACCACTAGCACTTGAGTCGATCATAAGGGTTGTACAATCAACTTGAGAGGTCTCAATAATCATGTTCTTAATGAAGTCACATTGACGAAGGGCATCAATCATAGCAAAATAGTACTCCATTCTTTCAAATTTCCAAAGAGAAATATCAATGGAAATGCTCACACTTGGCCTTCAGCTTGTCTAGCACCCATGCATACTTGAATGACCTCTTGTTGTGCTAGTTGAATGACCTCTTGTTCATCTCCGCTACTTCTTTCTGAAACCATACGAGTACATTCTTTGAGTCACTGAAATGCTTGAGATAAATGCCTATCCTCTTCATTTCATTTCAAGCCATTAGATTTTCAAATAATCCTATCATGCACATACACCAAAATTGCATGGCATGTTCTAGGCATTAGATACATCCATCTTTTGCCTTAAGCACTACATATGGTGCTACAATATTTAGATCTCCAAACTTACCCCAAGAATCCATTGAACAAATGGAATTTGCATTGAAGATCATTGGAGATGTAGGACAACTCAGTAGAGCATATTGTCCTATCTTTTCCTTTTCATTGCATTGATTAAGAGGAGTGTAGACTTGTCTATTGACTTCACTACCAAATCTATGAAGAGGCACACTAGAAACTATACTTGTTGCTGAATTTTTTAAAAAGGCAATCAAACATCCACAATGTAAAGTATGCAGGATCTTAAACTCATGAGGAAGATAAGAAAAACTTCCTCAAGTAAGTTGTTGTGTATAAAAATGTACGTTACAAGAGTTTAAAAAAGGGAATATAAACAAACATAAGCTTATATATGTATATTTATAGAATGAAATATTTTAAAATGCATAAATATATTCATAGAAGTGGTTATAATATTACAATTTTAAAAAAAGGATAGTGTTGAACCATAAAATTAACTTACATCTTTAACAAAAGGGTATGATGAACCTCAATAAATAAACATAGCACCACTACTCTTTAGGGTATTACATCCACTTGTGCAAGTCCTCATCTTATAGAGTCCAAGTAAATATTATCTGTCAATGCACTCTTCAATTGGATTACGTTGACATTAGGTGATTCTATATATACTTGATGTATTTATAAGGCATGGCTTTTAATACCCTTTTAATCAAATTTTCGCAGCTTGTCAAACAATTTGTGTTGTTATCAATGTCAAGATTGTGGGAGAGAAAGAAGGAGTCTCACTTGTAGCTTTCTTGCTTGCACAATGGGGGAATACACACAAAGGTGGAGGCTGAAAACAATTTTCCTCTTCTTAGTTGTGTAAGCCAAAAAGAAGTCAAGTACAAAGAAATAGAAGAACCCTATATATGGGTCTCAAACCAAACTCAACTAACTAAGGTGGCATACTAACTGAGCCACGAACTAGAGTAGATAAGGATAGTTGTCATGTAGCTATTATTCATGGGCGGTGTACCAACCGCATGCAACTGACACGTCGGTGACATAAATGCACAACGGTCACCTTGGCATATCACGAGTGGAGCTCGATATCTCAACAATCAATGCGTCTTGAAGCTCATTTTTTGTTGACATGGCATGAAAGCTAGCATGGAGGCTCTCGATGCAATGCTATCTAATCAATAGTATATCCTCTCTCTCTCTCTCTCTCTCTCTCTCTCTCTCTCTCCCCAAGTGTGTGTGTGTCCATGTGTGTGTGTGTGTGTGTGTGTGTGTGTGTGTGTGTGTGTGTGTGTGTGTGTGTGGCCATGGGAAACTTTGGTCACTTGACCATAGTAGATGTACTAGTTGAGCCGGCTGCTCACTTCCTATGAGCTTAAAAATGTCATTAGGATTCCAAGGGATGAACCTAAATTTATCTCATTTTTGGTTTAGGACTAAATCCATATCTATTTTAAGCAATGTAGATTGAGTAGAGGTATCCAGCTAGGGAAATGTTGCTACTTATCAATTTTATGCTAGCATAACCAAGAATTAGAATTTGCCATGTAGGTTTGATAATCATCAAGGATTTAATATGATTACAATGGTTGTTGCAGAATTATATTATATTGTTGAATGAAAATGGAAACTTTATCTTGGGGTTGTGTTATGTTGAAATCCATGTATGGATTGGAAAATGGTAGTGATAACACCTTGGCTTGTGACATGTGGTTTTCTTGCTTGTAAAGTCCTTGGATGATTTTGTAGAAGTTTTTGGGGTGGCTAAGAATGATACATGGCAAGGATGAGGACTAAGACAAGGTGATGGATGAGGAGTATGGGCGGGCATTTTTGATACTATGCAACACCTTCATAGGTCGTGTGAGAAGTTAGCAAGAGAAGTACACTAATTAGCAACACACTTATTGACAAGTATTTGAAATTTTATTATTTTAGAAAAGCACACCAAGTGTTTTATAGCTTGGAACTTTGAGATAATCTCATAAGCATCTTGTGCATCACTATAACCTACTAATTAGAAAGTATTTTGAACATCTCGTTGACAAGGAGTTGGTTAGATTATGTTGGACATAGTTTGACGGTGTGTGTAGATGCTATCATACATGTGTTCTTTTCTTAAAAGCTTTGTAGTACTATAAATGCTATTGAAATAGGCCAAGAAATGCATTATGAGGTCATGAAATGTAGTCTAGAAAAGATATTTTGGTGGCCAGCATGCTGATAGATATGTATGGATTACATGACTCCACATGTATCCAAAATCCATTGATAACATTGTATTGGAACTTGAAAAGCTATTGAGAATATCTTTGATGATTTCTCAAACATTGATATTGACTCATTGAGTTGGTGGCTATCAATCTTGAGCCCAGATGAGCATATGTTTGTAATGGCCATTCAAGTGTGGTGGTCTCATAGATAGAGAAGCAACTTGTATTATGAGAGCTCACATAAGTACATGTCAAGAAAGTAGATCTACTAATCAATAGTCTTTTGCATAAACCTTAGTATCTATATCCCAATACTTACAAATTTGGCACTAAGGGATAATAAAATTGAATGTAAGTATCTAATGTTGGTACTAAGCTTAGTATTTATGTCCTAAGTCTTCATATTTTGACATTAAAAGATATCAAGATCTAGTATAATCATATATGTTTTTTTTAGTCATTCAATAAAATTCTAATAAATTTACAATCTAATTTAAGTACTTGAAAATGACTTTCTTTGACCTTATTGTGTATGCCTTGTTATATAATCAAATGAAAGTACTTGAAAAATATGCCTGGTCATTCTTAGTAGTTAGAGATCCTTTATGTCACAATTTTTACAAAGTTAGCATCAATAGAGATCAAAATCGAATGTAAACATATATATGATGTAAGTTACTAACAAGATATTTTGATCTAATTAAAGTACATAGCCACATGTAAAATTACTAATAGTTTATGTACATGGGTAATGTAGTGGTAGTAACATTAATATAAAATCTTACATATAAGAATGGGGTAGAAAATAAATTTTAATATACATTATACAAGTGTAAAAAGGGGGCTATATTACTCTTAGAGGAGTCATAAATAGGGGGTGTTTGAATACCCATCACTCTTAGGTGATATGTCTCATCTTTGATGAGTGAATCCCCTAAAAGTTGGATGACAAAAGCAAAACAACATGATCAAGGCACAGATTTTGCTCTATGTGGTGTGTCAAATAAGAGGGGCAATAGCTATCACTGAATGGGCCCTCATACCCTATCGTCTCTCTCTCTCTCTCTCCATCTCTCTCTTTCCCCCCAATTCCCACAAAATTGATTATCTTAAATGCACTTTAATGTATACTCTCTCATTCCCCCCACACACTCCCTCTCTCTCTCTCTCTCTCTCTCTCTCTCTCTCTCTCTCTCTCTATCTCTCTCTCTCTCTCTGTGTCTCTTTCTCTCTCTCTCCTCGTGCTATCTTTCCTTCTTATGACCTCCAAAAAGACATGTGATCTATGAGCTATGTCTTGCACCATTGAATGCTTCCTCACAAGCTATAATATGGAGCGCTGAGTGCACCCATTTTTCCTCCTTGCAAGCTGTGACATGCATCATCTTGTCCCTTATGAGCTATCGCATGTTTCCTATATCATCATGCTTGTTCTAAGCTATACATAGTGACATGCATCATCATGCCCTTTGTGAGCTACAATGTAATATCCCCCGTGCCCCCCCGTGCCTTCCCCCATGAGAACCCCCCCTAAAAATTTTCAAATTTTGGACAAATTTTTTTACTCTCCCCAACCAACAGCATGTCGGGAGAGAGAGAGAGTGTGTGTGTGAATAAAGAGGAAGAGAGGGGGGGCATGCAGCCCCCAGGTGGAAGGGGTGGCGGCCGTTAACGGCCATCTCTCCCCCATACCACCTTCCTCCCCCTCTTTAAAAGGGGAGCCCTCCCCTCCCTCCTAAACGGCAAACCCTCCTCGTCATCAGCACGCAGCCCCCCCCTGCCCCATCATTGGCAGTAGCCTCCCCCCCTCCCTCGTCGTCAGGAAACGAAACCCCCCTCCTCATCATCATCATAGAGAGAGAGAGAGAGAGAGAGAGAGAGAGAGAGAGAGAGAAGAGAGAGAGAGAGGGATAGAGAAAGAGAGAGAGAGAGAAGCTTCTGGAAGCTTCTTCTCCCCCCCTTAAAGAGAGGTCACACATCCCTCTTGATATTTCCAGAAATACGCCCCTCCCCCTTCATTATCTTTACTCCACTCAAGGAGAGGCGGTGAGACTTTTGCATAGGAGAGTGCGGAAATTCTATCTCTTGTACACACGTCTTTGAGTATGGCCGCGAAGCATAGTTCCACAAAGATGGCCGGAAACCCTGCAAGTGTGGATGGAGGTTCGAAACAAGGTGGCACTGCAACTGCAAATGGTTCATGAGGCATCAATACCACTGGAATCAAGGCATCACTCCAAACCTAGTTTGCTCTATTATTAAATCATAGGTTATAATTATCATGATGAAAAATCATATTCACATGCATCACATTAATTGCGTGTTTGATAATTTCCTAGGTATGAACTTAGTTGTGATGTATGTAACAAACAAGATAATTTCCATTGTAAAATGACATCATAATAGGTAAAATTGATTAGATAATTGCATCATAAATTACCAAAAATGTCTTGCATGAATTCCTGCATAAAGTGCATTGTTCCTTGCACAAGTTCTTGCTTAAAATGCATTTCAAAGGACATTGAAAGAAACAAAGTGCATCTCCATATCGCAAGATGGATTCTAAGGTACATGTAATACATTGTTGAAAAGATTAAAGTGCAGCTAGTCTCATACAATAATTACACTAAGTTATAAAGATCAGATCTTCCAAGAAGGTTATAGATCGTGTAAATAATTACATAGAGGATAATGTTAAGATTGCATGCATAGAAAGTACCTTCGCATGTGTGGCATAAAATATCGTATGGATTATATCAAAATTGTAAGCATTGAAATGAAGGCATGGCATTACGTTGTGTGCATTAAAGTTGTTGGAAAAATTCAATGTTGTTTGTAATCTACCAAATGGGACTGAGATCCATGAGTCCCATGTCAAAGTCCTTGGTGACTTCAAGAGGGATAGGTAAAAGCTTAAGCACCTGTGAGTATTATTGGGAGGGCTTAAGAAGATTACACTTAAGACGAAGTAGGAACTGTTCTAAACAGAACCATCTTGACCAACCATGGTCAAGGGGATAGACAATCTTGATCAATTAAGATCAAAGATAAAGGTACATAGGTACTACAAGGGATCTAGAAGATAACCAACAAATTGACCAACCGAGGACGAGGGGGTTGTCCATGATCTATTTCACAAGGAGACCTAAGGTAAGGATAATTAGGGTTGGTAGGGTACAAACCCTAACCCAAAGAAAAAGGAGAAACAAGCAACCTAGCTTTCCAAGCCCCTAGAATCTTGCCAAGTTGTGAACGATCCAGGATCGAATGCTGGGAGCATTCAAAAAGAAGGAATCACACCTTAGCAGTTGATCGTACGAACGACCACTGAAATGATTTTGATTGTACACTTAGGTACATTGTTTGAATGTCTTTTCTCAAGGAACTAATTCAAGGAAAAATACTTAATGCTTCAGGTTAAAGGCCTGGAGGGAGTGGTAGGTTCAGTTACATTCGACTTCTTGCATGGCCCTATTCAAGGGGATTGTTAGCCGCATTGGGTATATAGACCAAACCCGCCGCGAGAGGTCTCTTTGTGGTGGGTGCTGTTTGGAGCTGGAGGACACTTGGGTGGTAGGGGAGGCTCTGGCTATAAATTCATTGCCTCCGGATCTCGCACAAGAGGCCGATGTGACTCGAGATGGGATCTCAAGGCCCGTGTACTAGTCTATGGGCGGAACTTGAAGCAGCAATTCTGTTGATTGCTAGGGTAGCCTTCAGGCATGATACTTGATGTATTCCAGGACTATGATAAATAAAGATCAAATATTTGAGAAACGAACTTGCTTGACATTGTTTTTTTATGTCAGTGCCTAAGTTGCGTGAAGGAACCTGTGTTTAAATTGATTAATTAAGGAAGCTGCTTTTGCATGTCAAACATAATGTGGTAGGTAATTAGATAACTAAGCAACCCGAGGAAAGTGCAGTGGACATGACTTGGATCTGTCCTATGGAAGGGTGGTCTCGGTTAGCTGGGAACTTTTCTCAAAAGACATGACAACGAAACTATGAGGACCTAGCGTCAGTAGACTTAGAATCCCGATTTATGCTATTTTAGGATAGCAGAATGGGACTATGCCTTATAGGCAAAGAGGTTGAGCTTTGCATTCCTCTCGTTTTCCATTCTCTATGAACCAAGTGCAGCGTAAATCTACTTCGACTCTGTTGTTCCTACGTAAAGTGGTTCATCAGGAGCTCGACGCTAGCTACTTCCTAGAGACTTTACTGATAGGAAAGAAACCCTGACTTCAAGTCGATCCTAGGTGGGAACGGCCAAATACTTTCGCTCGGGGCAGACTCGGGAAGACCTAGATTGCAAAACCTGTGACATTTCTTATGAGTTCTAGGTGGCACTTTCTAGACTCTCTTGCCGATGGGCTACTAAGATGTGTCCCACATGCGGACAAGCGGACACGTTACAGTTGGTATCAAAGCAAACCCATGATATCTAAAGATTACAAGGGAACTTACTGGACAAAAATAAAGGGAATAAGGAGATAAACAAGGGAAGATGAGTAGAATAGAGTAGTGTTTTCTATTGAAAACATTTCTTTACTCACTTATGGATGCTGGGTTGCAGAGTCATGAAGCATGGAGCAAGTTCTTGGTGTTCCAGGTCATGTTCATGAATACAATGCATGCTTCGAATTATTGTCAGCGGCTTGACATGATGGATATTTTGGACCGTATCTATAATCCTTCTTCCCTATACACAGAGCGGAGATGGACGAGAGATTCAGGAATATACTACATAGTAGCCCACCGACTCGCGTACCTTCAGACCAACTTGAAGAGAATCAATTGGATGGAGGATTTAAAGATCATGAAGCTGTTCATCTTTGTCGAAGCTCGCATAAACACAACTTTGCACATTTAGCAGACGGCAAGTCAAGCAGAACAAGTATGCCTATGAAGAAGTGACCCAGGTGATCTCTGCTGACAAGATCAAAGTGTTAGGGCGCTATGAGAAGAACGAGTATCAAAGGAAGGGATATCCCAAGCTTCCTATGACTTACTATTTCCTGAAAATCCATGACCCCACTCCATATTATTATTCTGTCCCTGTAGTCGATTGTAACACAATCCTATTTTTTCCAAACGGATGTATCAATCAGCATGTCCTACTTATTCAAAATAAATGTACTCAAAGGGATATGCCTTCATGAATAAATAAGACTTTTTACAATTGTCTATCTTGATCGTAAATGTTAGCTAAGGTACTAAGTGATTAAATCATCTAGCTAAAAAGTTGTGCTAGTCATATTAACGTAATATGAGAACGTATGATAAGATGTTAACGTAAAGAATCTTATGTTTCGACACAACCCCAAGCGCAGGTTCCAAATCCGACTTCCGCACTAAGTCTAGCTGTGGCTCAAGAGAAGAATTTCCTTCTCAAACAAATTAAGCTTAAGGAGATCTCAAACAAATCTCGAAGGGGACAATCACTTGGGATAAGCTTAAGGAGGCTGTGCGAGGGAGGTATCTGCCACCTGCCTACTACACACAAAAGATGAATGAATTCTATGACTTGAAGTAGCTAGGATTATCCCTTGAAGTATATTATTCGAAGTTTGTTTCACTCCTAAAGTATGCACCCCCAATGGATATGACACAACAGGTGTCAAAATTATGTGTTGGGTTGAATCCACCCATAAACACTCGATTGGAATCAATGCGGCCAACGGACCTACAAGACCCACTCATTCGAGCTGCTTCAATAATACAGGAGATGCAAACCAAACCAAGGTACGACAGGATTTGGCCTTACAAATATCAGAATAAGGATATGTCTATGGCTCAGACTAAGAGAGCGCAGGGTCAGAATCAGGGCCAAAGAAAGAAAGCTAGGGCCAATGCTGTCAACAACCTTGTTCCAACACAAAGTAATGATTGCAACCCACGTTGCTTCCATTGCAACGAGTCCAAACACTTCAAGAGGGAGTGTCCCAATCTTGGCAGAGGGCATTGCCAGGAGAAATTCCAAGGTCAAAATAGAGTTGTTCATGGATAAGGAACCAGCATTATGGCCAGAGGGAGAACCTGCAGTGTTTCCAACAAGGATCTAGACAATGAAGAAGATCCATCCATGGATGCTGACATTGAGAGGGCAATGATTCACGCCACTCTTCACAAGAAGGGTCCAAATCGCCAATTCTCGATGATCCAAACTCCATCAAAATATCAAGGTAAAACCTTCAAAACCCTAATTGACTGTGGCAGTACACATTCCTTCATCTCACCAATCTGTGCAAAGAGATTAGGGATAGCCACAATAGATCCACCTACCTTACTTGTGGAATTAGCAAATGGTCATGAAGTCACTTGTACTAGGCAAACTGCTAAGGTGAAATTCCTACTGGGTGGGAAGCTAACTTCTGTGAGATTTAGGGTAATGAACCTAGATGTCCATTACTTGGAATGGATTGGCTAATACCCAATGATACCCACATCCATTGTGGGAAGGGCCAAGTCTCCTTCCGAAATTCTGAAGGGGAACTAGTCACGACTCAAGGTGAGGCTGGTAAGCCAAAAATATAGTTGGCAAAAGAAACGCGGATAATAAAAGGTGTTCAAAAAGGCCTATCTGTCTATCTGATTGGCAAAAGAAACACGGATAATAAAAGGTGTTCAAAAAGGCCTACCTATCTATCTGAATAAATTGAATAAGCTAGATCAGAATCACGAATCTGGAGAAGAATCTTCATGGTTAAAGGAATACACATACGTATTTCTTGAAGATCTGATGGAGCTTCCAAAGGGAAGTCAACCACAAAATCAAACTTGTGCCACGAACTGCACCGGTTGCAAAGAGGCCGTATAAGATGTCCATCCCGGAAGCTATCGAACTGAAAGAGCAACTTAAGCAATTGTTAGACCAAGGCTACATTTGTCCTAGTAGTTCACCATGGGGATCTCCAGCACTATTCCAAAAGAAGAAAGATGGGACGCTTCACCTATGCATTGATTACAGAGGGTTGAATCAAGCAACTATCAAAAATAAATACCCCATTCCAAGAATAGATAAATTACTTGACCGTCTTCAAGGAGCGAAGATCTTCTCAAAGATAGATCTTAGATCTGGATATTATCAAATAAGGATCAAGGAAGAAGATATTCCGAAGACTGCATTCAGTACAAGGTATGGACACTTCGAATTCCTAGTGATGTCATTTGGGCTAACGAATGCTCGTGCTACCTTCAACAGGTTAATACAAATATCTTTAGGCCCTATCTTGATGAATTCGTACTCATCTTTTTTGACGATACCCTAGTCTACTCAAAACATGGAAAGGACCATGAACCCCAGCTTTGCATTGTTCTTGAAACAATGAGACCACACAAGCTTTATGCCAAGAAGAAGAAGTGTGCATTTTTCAAGCAACAAATTGAATATCTGGGATTCATTATATCAGTAGAAGGAATTTCAGTAGATCCAGCTAAGGTCAGAGACATTCTGGAATGGCCAACATCAACTTCTATCAAAGAAATACGTAGTTTTCTTGGGTTGACAGGATGGTACAAAATTTTCATCAAAAATTATGCTTTGATTGCAACACCTTTGACTGATCTACTAAAGAAGCAAGTAGCAATTGCATGGTCACCTGTTGAACAAACCAGCTTTGACAAACTAAAGCAAAGCTTAGTATCAACACCCATCCTGAAACTTCCTGATCTTAGTAAGGAGTTTGAAGTGGTAATGGATGCTAGCTCACTTGCTTTAGGATGTGTACTTATGCAAGAAGCTCATCCCGTAGCATATTCTTCAAGAAAACTGAAGAGCCATGAAAGGAATTATGCTACCCATGACCTGGAGCTATTGGCTATCATCCATGCTCTCAAAATTTGGAGACATTACTTGCTAGGTAACAAATTTTCCTTAGTAACCACAAGAGTATTAAATGGATTTTCACCCAGAATGAGCTCAATATGAGGCAACGTCGATGGATCCAAGCACTGCAAGAATACGATTTTGAAATCAAATATAGGCCTCGAAAAGAGAATGTAGTTGTCGATGCACTCAGTCGCAAGGCATTTCTAAATTCTCTCATTTTGCAAGATCCATCAACGGCAAGATCTCTAGCAAAAAAGGTATCAATGCCAAACAACCCGATTCTTGAGCTAGCAAAAGAAGGGGCATATCGTGACCCAGTCTATCAGAAAATTCTAAGGGAGATCCCCATAAAGGATCAAGACCCGAAGCTAAAAACGAAGTATCAAGAATTCTCCATCAGTAGTGGGCTTGTCTACTTTAGGACAAGATTATGTATCCCTACAAGCCAAACTCTCAAGCAGAAGATACTATGGGAAGTGCATGACTCCCCTTTCTTAGGACATCTTGGTTATGCCAAGACCCTTAACGAGGTCAGAAAGAGCTATTGTTGGAAAAGGCTCAAGGGAGATGTACTCAAATACATCACTGAATGTTTGTCTTGTCAACGCATTAAGGTAGAACATGTTAAAATGCCTGGGAAATTGCAACCACTTGACATTCCACAAATGAAATGGGAGTTCATTAGTATGGAATTCATTGTTGGCTTACCCCAAGTTCAGGGAGGATATAACTCTATTATGGTTGTAATAGATATGCTCACTAAGGTCCCACATCTCATCCCTGTCAAGACGAACTATAGAACTTCAAACATCACAAGATTATTCATCAAGGAAATATTCAAACTTCATGGGTAACCCAGAAGAATCATTAGTGATTGTGACTCTCTTTTCACATCACACTTCTGGAGGGCTATCTTTGAGGTTATTGGAACTCAACTATACTTCAGTACAGCTTACCATCCCCAAACTGATGGACAAAACGAGTCAATCAAGTCATTCAAGATATGCTTAGGGCATACTACTATCGCAAACCCAAAACCATTGGCTGAGTTTTCCTACAATGCTTCTTACTAACAAAGTATTCAGATGACCCTTTCCAAGCATTGTATGGGCATGATTATCATACCCCTTTGAACTTCTCGGATCCAACTTTGAGGGTAGAAGCTTCAAGACAGATGTTGGAAGACATGGATGATCAAATCAAATCAATAAGACAAGACATCCAAGCTGCCAAGGATAGGCAGAAGGCTTACACTCACTTGAAACACGTTTCAAGACAGATCCTTCGTCGAAGGTGATATGGTCTTCATCCGTGTATGCCCTAAAAAGAGTTCATTGTCCTTTGGAGAGTACAAGAAGCTAAGTCCGAGATATTGTGGGCCTTACAAGATCATCAAGTGCCTATGGCCTTATGCTTATAGACTACAACTGCCCGCAACCCTAAAGATTCATAATGTATTCCACGTTAGCCTATTGAAAAAGTATCTATCTAATCTGAATCATGTACTTGATGATCATCAAATTGTAATTCATAGACAAGGAGTCCTTGAGCTATAGCCTGATAGAATCCTAGATGTTAGGGAGAGGCAATTGAGATCAAGGACCTTGAGAGAATACCTCATCCAGTGGAAAGATTATCCAGAAGAGGATGCTACCTAGATGGATGAAAATATTCTCAATCAACAATATCCTTAGGTCTTCTTGAGATGAGGACATCTCGATTCCTCTAAGGGGGAGAGGATGTAATATTCCCCGTGCCCCCCCATGCCTCCCCCCATGAGAATCCCCCCTTAAAATTTTTTAAATTAAGGAAAAAAAATTTACTCTCCCTCTCTCTCCCCGCCGACAGCATGTCGGGGGGAGAGAGTGAGAGAGTGAGTAAAGAGGAAGAGAGAGGGGGCATGCAGCCCCTAGATGGAAGGGGTGGTGGGCCGTTAATGACTGTCTCCCCCCCATACCACCTTCCTCCCCCTCTTTAAAAGGGAAGCCCTCCCATCCCTCCTAAATGGTAGTCCCCCTCCTCATCGTCAGCACGCAGTCCCCTCCCCCCTCATCATTGGCAGTAGCCTCCCCCCCCTCCCTCGTCGTCAGGAAATGAAACCCCCCCTCATCATCATCATCAAGTGAGAGAGAGAGAGAGAGAAGAGAGAGAAGAGAGAGAAGAGAGAGAAGAGAGAGAGAGAGAGAGGGATAGAGAAAGAGAGAGAGAGAAGCTTCTGGAAGCTTCTTCTCCCCCTCCTTAAACAGAGGTCAAACACCCCTCTTGATATTTTCAGAAATACGCCCCTCCTCCTTCATTATCTTTTCTCCACTTAAGGAGAGGTGGCGAGAATTTTTCATAGGAGAGTGCGGGAATTCTCTCTCTCCTACATGCATCTTCGAGTATGGCCCCGAAGCGTAGTTCCACAAAGATGGCCGGAAACCCTACAAGTGCGGATGGAGGTTTGAAAGAAGGTGGCACCGCAACCGTGAACGGTTCATCAGGCATCAATACCACTGGAATCAAGGCATCACTCCAAACCTAGAACGCTCTATTTTTAAATCATAGGTTATAATTATCACGATGAAAAATCATATTCACATGCATCACATTAATTGCATGTTTGACAATTTCCTAGGTATGAACTTAGTTGTGATGTATGTAACAAACAAGATAATTTTCATTGTAAGATGACATCATAATATATAAAATTGATTAGATAATTGCATCGTAAATTACCAAAAATGTCTTGCATGAATTCCTGCATAAAGTGCATTGCTCCTTGCACAAGTTCTTGCTTAAAATGCATTTCAAAGGACATTGAAAGAAACAAAGTGCATCTCCATATCGCAAGATGGATTCTATAGTACATGTAATAAGCTGCTGAAAAGATTAAAGTGCAGCTAGTCTCATACAATAATTACACTAAGTTATAAAGATCAGATCTTCTAAGAAGGTTATAGATCATGTAAATAATTACATAGAGGATAATGTTAAGATTGCATGCGTAGAAAGTACCTTTGCATGTGTGGCATAAAATATCATATGGATTATATCAAAATTGTAAGCATTGAAATGAAGGCATGGCATTACGTTGCATGCATTAAAGTTGTTGGGGAAATTCAACGTTGTTTATAATCTACCAAATGGGAATGAGATCCATGAGTCCCATGTCAAAGTCCTTGGTGACTTCAAGAGGGATAGGTAAAAGATTAAGCGCCTGCAAGTATTATTAAGAGGACTTAAGAAGATTACACTTAAGACGGAGTAGGAATTTTTCTAAACAGAACCATCTTGACCAACCTTGGTCAAGGGGATAGATAATCTTGATCAATTAAGATCAAAGATAAAGGCACATAGGTACTACAAGGGATCTAGGAGATAACCAACAAATTGACCAACCGAGGACGACGGGGTTGTCCATGATCTATTTTACAAGGAGACCTAAGGTAAGGATAATTAGGGTCGGTAGGGTACAAACCCTAACCCAAACAAAAAGGGGAAACAAGCAACCTAGCTTGCCAAGCCTCTAGAATTTTGCCAAGTTGTGAATGATCCAGGATCGAATGCTGGGAGCATTCGGGAAGAAGGAATCACACCTTAGCAGTTGATTGTACGAACGACCATTGAAATGATCGTGATTGTACACTTAGGTACATTTTTTGAACTTCTTTGCTCAAGGAACTAATTCAAGGAAAAACACTTAATGCTTTAGGTTAAAGGCCTAGAGGGAGTGGCAGGTTCAGTTACCTCTGGTTTCCTACCTGGCCCTATCCAAGGGGGTTGTTATCCCGATGGGCTGCTAAGATGTGTCCCACAGGTGGACGAGCGGACACGTTACATACAAGCTATGACCTACATCACCATCATCATGCATTTTAGGAGTTGCAACTTACATCATTGTGCCACTTTGTCCTTTCCACATGTGACGTGCATTGTCTAGAGCCAATCTTCCTCTCCATTTGCAACTCACCATAAAAGTACGTAGTAACACTCAAGCTAGAACTCTCTACTACTTTGCTTCTTATCCACCACCATAGAAGGGGTGAAATACCAATATGAAGTGGCCCTAAAGACCCACTCATCAATGCTTCATGATCATCACCCCACCATGAAGGAGCATCAATAGTCTTGGTTGTGGTTACCTTCCTTCTTGTCCAACACCACCATAGAAGGGCTAAAATAGTAAGTCTTATGGTATGTTGCTTCTTCTTCTTCACTTTTGTCTCTTTTTTGCATGACAATTGTGTTTTTGAAGGCTCAAAAACTTTGAAGCTTGAAATTTGGGCTCAATAGGCTACAATTTTTAGCATAAAATGAGTTTTACCAAATTAGAGAATTTGTAAATGTAAAAACCATGGAAAAATATGGACAAAAGATATCATTACTTCATGCGAAGTTAGATTATGATCCACTGTTGGATCTCACACGCAAGTTTGTACATAATGAAATTCTAAAAACAAATGGTAAGCTTGAGGTCATTTTGGCATCTTATAACATAAAATGAAACATAGGATTGAAACTCACAACCAAAGGAAACTAAAAGTACACTAAACATGCAAAAATCCATTTGGAATGGTCTAAAGATACATTACTAGTTTAAGCCTTCAAAAATGATACTCATCAAGCTCACACTTGAGACTATATATCCATCATGGCCTTCAACACCTATACATCCATTACAATGTTCCCATAGTTTCCTCTATTGTATTTGTTTTTTCTTGCCATTTACTATGCATGCATGTGTGTATCCATGTATGCATATACCTATGTGATATGAGGGAATGTTTGATTAGCATGCCTCATGTATTGGACATATGTTATGTCATGAGGATTAATAAGGTAATAAAGTGTCGCATCTATTACAAGGGATCATTTCACCCATTGAATGACGTTTTCTGGTCAAGGTATTATGATTAGACAAGAAGCAGGGTTTAGGGTGTCTTCTTACCCAACCCAATCCTAATT
Source organism: Lygodium microphyllum (assembly GCF_053477565.2). Lineage (NCBI taxonomy): Eukaryota > Viridiplantae > Streptophyta > Polypodiopsida > Schizaeales > Lygodiaceae > Lygodium > Lygodium microphyllum. The sequence goes on along the minus strand of NC_141151.1, from coordinate 123,125,494 downwards.
GCACTAGGCCAACAAGGTCCTAGGGATTCCAACTCAATCCGAGTTTTTGCATTTGAACAAATGATCCTTAGGGTAGAACCCTAGATCATTATTTGCATGAGCGTCTAATTGACCCAACATTGCCAGAAGTGGATAGGACCTTTGGGTATGAGGGTTCGACTTGGCAACAAGTGCAAAACTAGGTTGAATCCTTAACATGCTAAACCCTAGTTAGCACTTGGGGTATTTATTGTATCGAATGAACCATGCCTATACGAATCCCTTGTGGGTTAGGTGATTTAGATAATTCGGTCTACTTGTCTTGCGACAAGGACGAGCCATTCCTAGAGATGATAAACTTGATCTAAGGGAGAAAACTAGTTGCAACATGTCACAATACACGTAAACACGCGATTCATTGCTTCTACGTACCACTAGATTTGCAATAACCCTATTCTTTCTTGTTAAAAACAAAACACAATATAATTTGCAGAATAACTTTCATAGAACCTACTAGGACTTACATTCGAGAATCATGCCTACAACTCTTTTCCTAAGCTTTGGAATTTCATGCTTTAATAAACCATGCAACCTTCCCCTAAATTCAACTCTTGATGAATGAATTTTACACTCGACGAATGTGCAACATGCAACCCTTTCCTAACTACAACGTAGTTAAATAAAGTTCATGCCAATTAAATCTAGAGTTAACCTATTCCATTTTACAAGCACATGCCAGATGCAAGTTCATAGAATCATTTCCGTGCTCTGCTATTTCCTACGGGTGTTAACAACTTTCCCTAATGAATCATTACAATGAATATATTGCCCAAAAATGCGACATATGCTTAATCTTTCCATGTCTAGTCAAAGGTGCACTTAATAATTTCAACCTTATAACGATAGGCAATAGGTTTTCTAGGCTCATCACCTTGAAATGCACGACAGGGCAACATACTATTAAGGATGTAAGATGGATAGTCAATTTGCATTCTTTATATTGAAAATGCCAATAACCCAATTGCATGTCATGAATTAATTCTAGTATTGTTCAAATAGTCAATTTTTTTTCCAATTGAATTTAACTAGGCTAGGTGAATTTGACATGCATAGGTGCTTCCTAATCCATGAAGTTATCATGCTTAATGTATTACTTTTGCGTGGAATTAAAATAGTAGAAACCTGGGTTTGTGGGCTCGGGGAGATGTCCATGTGAATGTTAGGAGAAGAACCTCCCGCAGGCGCGCCTTGCAACTTCTTGGGAGCCATCGTTGAGGACTTGAACTCCATGGATTCCCTCACTTTTATGCGTTCTCCGAACAGCCTCAAGATGTGCCTTCTCCCTCATACGTCAGAGATTCCTTCACCGACTTTCGAATCTTTAAAAGGCTAGGGCTTGTGGGGATTTGGGTTTATGGGATTTGGACCTTTGCTTGGGAGAAATGGGGCTTTTACGAATAAGGGTTGTGGGAATTGGGGGCTTTATGAGGAAGTTTTTAAACACCCGAGGAGAAACCCGTGTGTACAAGGCCTAAGTAACCTTATCCTTAGAAGGTTCTAAGGAGGCTTCCTCAGCCTATCACAGACATGGCGTGGGAAGCAAAGGTTAATGATGGGAGGATGGGAAATGACGACGAAGAGGGGAGGGTGACTGGGATGATGGCAGGTGGAATGGATTGGCGGCAGCACGGATGCATCGACGGCTGGCGGCAAACTTGGTGCCCTCCACGACAGCAACTACTTCTTGCACGGTAGCCTCTCAAGCTCTTTTTCTTCCATGCAAACTTTCCCCCCCCTCTTCAAAGGCTAAGGGGGGGGGGGGGGGGGGGGGTTTAATAGCCCAAGGGAGGGGAGAGGGGAGCCACCACGTAGCTCGTGCATGGCTCTCCCCCCATAGCCAATCTTCAACACATCATCTCCTTCTCCCATTCCCTTTCCTCCAGGCACGCATCGGCTGGGGAAATTAGCAAAAAAAAATGCATTAATTTGATCAATATCCATTTAGCCCCTTCCCAAGAGGGTGTTTCCCTGCGGTTAGGCAGCTTTGAAACCTTGGACTCGAATTCACAATGCGGAGGCCTCGTTTTAGTGCATGCGGGGTACGGATTAACTGTCGGTAATTACAATGCAGACAATAACCTTGCACAGGTTTTAGGCAGCATGCAGGGAGTCAAGTTTGGTAATATTTTTGAGCGGGAATATTACACATTACTTGTCTTTCACCTTCCACTTCATGGATAAATGTCCCACGGATTACTTGTGGATAGAGGTTTGACTCTTTCAAGAGAGTAGTGTCCTCGTTTGATGTTCCACTAGAACTAATGGCCTCCTTCTGAATAGATGATTCATTTGTCTGTTGAGGTTGCTGAAAATTAGAGCTTTGTTTGCTTCTATATGAGTAGTAATTTCTTCTGGACTTAGGTATTCATCTTTAGAGGATGCGTCTAGGAATGTCACATAGCATGTACCTTCTAGAGGCCGGGGCTCTAAGGGCTTTGGCTTCTGCTGACAAGGAGCATCATCATCATCCTTTCTCTCGACTAAATAATTAGGGTGATAGGAGCCACTGGTGAACTTAATTTTTATGCTTTTAATCCATTTCTTATACAGATCTTGCATACTTTGTGGTCCATTGGTCAATCCAAATGGAACCATGGCCATTCCATCCAGCACCCTGAGATCTTCGGCCTCTAAGGCCTCTGTAGGGACATCAACAATATCATCCATTATTAGAAGAAATTCTTCATCTGCACTTTCATAACCTGATTCATTTTCTTCCTCATCATTTTGATCCTCTTCTTCTTGAGGTTATGTCTCTGCTTCTATAGAGGCTCTATAAGAGAAGAATACATCTTCTGCCTCTACATCTACTTCTACTTCTGTCACAGCTTCTGACTCTGCTTTTGCCTCTGGCTTTGGCTCTGGCTCTCTGTCTGTTACTATCTCTGTGACTATCTATGTATCCGCTCTGTCTCTCTTCTATCTTTGTTCTGTCTTTGTATCTGCTATGTATCTCTTCTGCCTCTATTCTGTCTCTACGGGGCTGTCATGTAACAGGGAGAGAAATACATCCATGCTTCTATTTCACTGTCAGAGGTGATTATAAAAGTTAATTCTAGTTGAGGCAGGAGGTATTCTCCCATGGATAAGGATTTTGCTTCCCTTGGTAATTGGCTTACAGTGCCCACCACTGTTAGGGACTGTGCCTCTGTTTTCTTAGGAAATATCTGCTTGACAGCCTCTTTGTCTCTTGATGTACCATCTGTTACCTCGTTGAAGGAGTCAGTTATGACTTCGATGGATGTGGATCCATTGCCTTTCTGATATCCACATAGCTTCAACACCACTTTGTTGAGTCCTCTGCCTAGGGTTAGGGTTCCTTTGAACCAGTTCGTCCTGGCTCTTGCTTCAAAAAGCCAAGGTCTTCCCAACAACCGAGGGTATGAGGTCCCATAAGAATTTGGTTTAACTACCAAATATGACAGCCAATAGTCTCTTCCTACAAGGGTTGTTTTTACATATGGGAGGATGCCCAACGGTTTAATTCTGCTTTGCTCTGCCAATCTGATAAGCCATTGTGTAGGTTGAATTTCTTGCAACCCTAAGTCCCTCATTGTCACATCCGTCATTATGTTTACTGATGAGCCTCCATCAACAATCAATGCATCTGAAATAAAGCATCCTTCTATCCACACACTAATCTCTAGGGTTCCAGGATCTAGGAAGGCATTAGCCACATGGACTTCCTTTACAGGCTCTGTGGCCTTATTAGTCTTAGTCGCTGTTGAAGGAGCGATCCTTAGTCCACGTCTTCTTGTCAAGATGCTTTTGAATTTCTTTCGGTAGCTCGGAGGCAGCATTAGCAACTGTCAGAATGTTAGGTTTGGTTTAAAAGTGTCTAGGTCCTTTACCAAATCATAATCTTTGACAGGATCCACAGGCTTCTCTAGCCTGCTAGGGAATGGGGCTACACCCATTTTCATCTTCCCTTTTTCTTCTAATAATTGTAGCATTGGTACTTCTTCTGTTTCTGGAAGTGCTTCTGTATCATCTATCTCCTGGACCTTTGGTCCTGTTTTTGGGACTGTCTCTGTGACTCTCTGTAGCACTACAGTGCTCTATACTACAGTGTTCTGTCATGTACTGCTCTATCCCTCTATTGGTAGGTTGAACTTCACAATCTTGAAAGGAGAGTTTTCATTCTGAACAACTGGTTCCTTCTTCTTGGCACGCGTGATAGTGGCAACTTCCAAGTCTACCAGATTAGAGGTAGGCTCTTGTACCTTCTGTTGGATATTAGTGCCATTAGCCTTTACAGGGGCTGGACTCGGACAATCCTTTGCAGTGTGGCCTTCACCTTTGCATCGGCTGCATAAGGGCTTGTAATCCAGAAAATCGTCTAGGATTTGGACAATGCGGGGAGAGATGTCCCTTTTCTTTACACTTGTAACATTTCACCTCTGATCTCTGACCACCACCAGACTGTCGTCCTCTGTAACTTTGAGAAGAAAACCTCCTTGGACCAAAATTAGGACCAAATTCCCTAGGCTTTGGTCCAATATCCTGTGTTGCCATTTTGGATTCTAGCAAGTTGAATCTTGCATTTTCATCCTTCTGTCTTCGTTCATGCATCTCTTTCAGAGAGCAAATATCCTCTGTATGGTTCTTCCGCAAATAGTAGGAACAAAAGGCTCCAGGAATGGTTGGTTTGCGGGTACGTTCAGTGGCTAAATGTCCCGCTTGATGAAACTTTCCACACCATGTATTAGAGCGCATCACATCTCTTCAAGCTCCCACAGGACTGGATATATTGGCTGTCTTCACCTTCAACATCTATAGCTGCTCTGTAATCACATCCAGAAGCTCTTTCTTGATACTTGCAACTGAGTTGGATAAGTATTCCTTCAGATTTTCACCTCCTGAAGTGCTTGCAGTGGGATTTTGGGAAGCTTCTGTAATTACTGCATAAACTGATTGGGTCGATCCAGAAGGTCCTCTGTTCTGGCTCTGATTCAGAGCTCCTATTGAGACTTGGGGTTGTTGATTCCAGTTGGTAGGATTCCACTGTTGTTGAGTCACCTTTGGAGGAACTATTTGAGGCCATTGTTGTTGTGGTGGTTGAACCATCATTTGAGGCACTGTCGTCTCTGGTGACCACAGTGGATTAGGTGCATTATACTATGGCACTATTTGCATCTGGGGATAGGGGTAGGGAACTGTCCCTAGGACTGCATTTGGTGGGTATACCATTCATGGCATGGGAGGAGGTAAGACTCCTCTTCCTGGAGTCATTGACATCCTTGGTTCAACTTCATCATACAATCTTGCACCTTCCACTGCAACTTGAAAATTGACTCGTCTTCTCAATTCCACGAATTTGCAAACTTCTGGTTGTAGGCCTCTGAGAAACACTCCTTTCTGGATTCCTTCATCCAAATGATGGTTAGTCCATCTCTTCAGGATAGATTCCATTCGTGAGACATAAGCTTCTACTCTTTCTCCAGAGGACTGACTTAGGTTCATGAACTCCTCTCGCATCCGCTCTTCAAAACCTTCACACCTGAATTTAGTGAGGAAGGCCAACGTCCCAAGTGCCAAAAGTTCCTACTGCTTGTCTCTCATACCACTGAAACGCTGCACCTTTGAAAGTGGCGAGGAATATAACTAACCAATGCTCAAGGGTTCTGGCATTGTTAGCCACGCATGCTACCATAAGTTCTGCTATATGAAGATCAGGGTCTTCATTATACTCTCCCTTAAAAATTGGCAATGGAACTACATTTAATGACCTGTCATCAATATTTCTAGGACAAATCTGACTAGGAATGGACTTTTGTAAAGAGTGCTTTTAGGGCGTCAAAGGAGGCTTCTGCTCTGCGAGCTCATTCTCAGCTTTGATTTTTGCCTTCTCTCTTCTCAGGTATCTCTGGACTCATTCTAACGCTTGCCTCTTTGTTGTGTCATTCAATCATCAGGGGGTTGGCTCCAACTAGTTGGTCTGTACTCAACAGGATAGAATCAGAGAGGGGCTTCAGTATCTAAGGGATTCTCTGGCTAACATCTCTTCTACTTTCCTCTTTTCAACATCTCTGAATTCGGCTTTCAAACAACTACAGAGGGAAATATATTCCATTCTGAAAGTATCAAAACTCATTCTTCTTAGGATTATTGTTGTGTCATTATAATAATGCCAGCTTCTGAGGGTTTCAACAGTATATGTTGTGAAAAACACTCTGTCTACCAACTTCCAGTGGATTGCTAATTGGACAAACAGAAGATTGTCAGTGCACCAAGCATCCCACATATCTTGCTGTTGAGCATCCACAAATAAATTCCAACTCTTTTTCTTCTTGTTTTCATGAACCTCTATAGACCACGACTCCTGAAGCTTCTTCACAATCTCCCACTTGATGATGTCTGGAAACTTCTCAATGAATGCCAAATCTTCCATGGGTGGTCATTATCTCTATTTTTTCTCTTCAGTTTGTTCCCAAACAGTTTGCCACCAAGGTGCAAGTTTATGCTGCTTCAATAGGAAGAGGAAACAGTCCACCACATAGAGCATGCATCATGATGGTAATATGTTTCCGCCATTGTGGGATGAAATTCTTGTGGAAAGTGGCTTTGATAATGAGAATATCCAACTCTTCAGTGGAAGAAGGAACTTTGCAAACATCCATTGAATTCTCCTCTTCTTGGCATTGTCATTTTCTTCATTTTCAGCCTCTTCTGATGCTTGTTGATGGCAAGTTTCCCCAGCTGCGGACCAAAAACATGGAGCCCCAAGAGGAACACCAAGGAAAAGGGGATTCTACTGCAAGAAAATCTATCTTGTAACATCAACAAGCTTTTATTTCATTCTTCTAATCAAAAACAAAGAAAACAGCAAATCTTCACACAGCATCATAGTAGATATCTCCCACGGATTTGATAGAATCAACCATAATCTTCAACTTCTTCATATAATCTACCAATATAACAAAGAAAATATAATAATACACCATCTTTGAATGGAAATCAATCACATAGTATTCATCTTCAATGTCTTCATAGTTTTCTCTCTCAATCTCTCATATATAGTTACACTATTTTGATAGAATTGACTATCTCTGGCTCTCTCTCTCTCTCTCTATCAATAGTACATCATATCCTCACTACAATACTCTCATAATAACTCTTAATAATCCTTCTTAGGTCGTGGATGCACCTCCCAAGAGGCATGTCTCATATGACGAGTCACTAGAGCCATTACTGTGTCTTTTCACAGCTCACTACTGTCACTGTCACTTCAGTCTTCTCTTCAGTCTTCAGAGCTGCTTCTTCCATTTGTTTTAGCTCTTTTGAACTTAGATTCATCATTTTCAAAAGTTATAAAAATTTTCCAAAGTCACACATACTTTCTACAGAACAATTATAGAAGGTCCACAGAACAGTACAGTACAGTATCAGAGCAGCTACAGTATAGTTACAGAGTAGAGATAGAGGCTCTACACAAGGTATACAGAGGGTTACAAAAGGTCATCAGAACCTCATAAATCATACTCAAAACATTCCAAAATATCAAAAACTATTCAATAGTCTTTCAAAAGATCTCAATCTTCATCAATCATCAATCCATACTTCATACAAAGAAGAAAATCAGAACAAAACAGAAGCTATATAGAACCAATCCGAACCTCAACAGAACCTATCAAAACATCACAGAGCTTCATATCTCTACTAAAAATCATCATGAACTTCCAAAACATAATCAATATCATCCAAAATATTCTCAAATACTTCAACCATACATCACTCTAAATCCATGAAAAATCAATCATTTAGACCTCAAAAACAACAAAAATCAGTCAAAAATTCAGTCTTTTTCCACTCTTAACAAGAAGGTGAATAGGGAGGTTTTGATTTTCCTCTTATCACGTCGTATTCGCCAGTTGTCCTCCACTGCACTTCGATATCCTCCCTTGTCAAAGTCATCTTCCATCACAAGCCTAAGCAATTCCCAAAGTCCATTTGCAAGGCAAAGTACACAAAAACAACGCGATAAGGTAAATATGAAGGTTTTGATTTTCCTCTAATCGCATCATATTCGTCAGTCCTTCCACAAGGTTTTCTCACATATATTTTTCTATTTTTGTGTTGTATCAGTGTAGAATACTAGCCAACTTGCAAACCAGAACAGCGCGATGGTGGAGTTTTGAGATTCATTAACACTTCAATTCACATCGTATAACTTAATCCTCCAACACGGAGTGAGGATTGCACTTCAAGAGCCTTATATGTTGATATTCGTGTTGTATAAGCAAGTAGTCTAAACTAAAGCTATGCCACACATGTATGCCTTCACATCTATAAAGGGGAAAAGAGTCCTTCAGCCCACAACGACAAATGAGTCTAGCATCTCATAAAAGAGCATTTGGTTTGTAAGCTCAAACGCAGCATACATGGGTTGAAACAAGCCCCTAGATAGTGGTATAAAAAGTTTGATACCTTCAAAGTTAGTCATGGATTTAAACGCAATCATGAAAATCATTACTTATACACTAAAAAGGTTGATGATGTAAGCCTTATTTGTTGGTCTTATAGGTGGATGACATGCTGATTGTAGGACACATAAGAGTACTCTGAATGCTCTCAAAAGGCAGCTAAGTTTAGCCTTCTCGGTGAAAGATTTGGGATGGCTGAACAAATTTTGGGCATGCACATTAAAAGAGATAGAGGGCAACATGTGTTGTTTCTTTCACAGGACAAGTGCATCAGCAAAAAACTTGATAGATTTAATATGCTTGATGCTAAGTCTCTCAGTGTGCCTTTATCACCACATACAAAGCTTAGCAAACTTGATTGCCCAAAGGATGATGCCTAGTTTTTGTAAAGGTATAATCATCAAATCCTAGGTCCTTGTGACTCATTTAATGTAAGTATGATCATCAAATATCATCAAAGGAAGGATCTATCACCACAACCACTAGTGCACTAGAGTTGCAGCCTTAGCTAGAGCTTGAAAGATCCTTAATCAATTAAGAATGCGCCACCCTTAATCAATGCCCTCATGCCCTAATGCCTAGCTAATTTTAGTTACCATCCTCGTCATAAACACTAATGCCTCCTTCTTTGATACACAACTGAAAGACCTAAATCTGAAAAAACAAAGGAATTCACTTAGAACCACGATAAAAAGGCATTCTTGGAGATAGGGAATGCATACCTTGATTCCATGCAACATGAGAAATGTTTCTACAATTTATACTTCTAGATCTTGGTTGTTTATATGTGGCTCCCTCTATGTTAGTAGCATACCAGGACTCTTCATGGTTTCAACCTACCAACATACTGCTCACATCTGCAAATAGTACATGCACTGTCATTATACTTTGAGTGTTTCCTATAAAGAATATGGCTTCTTCCACTTGAATCTGTGATAGTGCTTGTGGTACATAATGTTGTCTCCGCTTATCTACATATATTTTTCTTTATTTAGGTTCCTCTCTCGCACTATCTTCCTTGCCTCTTGCTGAACATCCCTTTGGTACAAATATGCTACCCACACATATTCATATTCTTGAAGCAGTCCCCCCTCTTCTTTTAGTACCACAGAATGTAGTCCCTTTAAGAACTTCAACGATAGTTATCTCGGAATGGACTCATGTTCATATAGAGTAACAAAGAAACTAGGCCTTTGAGAAACGTAATCTTCTATTTCCAGTTGAAGACATTAAAGAGCATCCTCAATCATCATAAATTCCTAATTGTGAAGACTTGCAACACATGACTTGCTTGGTATAATTGCGCCTAGCTGAATTCTATTGGCATACATCTACTTGCACCTTCAAAAGTATTCATGATTCGCATATATGCTTGTACCTTTGAAGAATTGGTGATTTTCTTTATCATGCTATGCTGCTTTCCGCAAACCTTAGACCAGTAATCCAATGTAGTTAGAGATGCACAATCGAAGCACTAGTCTCTGTACTCCACATAAAAAATATCAGTTATTGTATACCCACAACTGACTTCATTGTCAACTTTCTTCAGTGCTTTCAGCCTACAGTTGATGTCTTTGTGACAAGATTTGCTAGTCTGTCCCAGCTAAAACTATTTGTAGATCGATCTCTTCATCATCAGTGACACAGTATTGAATGGTACTTAGCAAAGGTGATGTCTAGCCGCCTCAAAACACTAAAAGCAAGAATGGGCCACTCATATGCTCTCTATTCTATCCACCTCCCTATCCCCACATGTCTTGCACCAATATCTTTTGTATGCTCACACTGTGAGAAATATATATATATATATATATATATATATATATATATATATATATCTCTCTCTCTCTCTCTCTCTCTCTCTCTCCATTTGTAAGGCACTCCTTATTTGCAAGTGCCAACTAGATGTGTGTTGTGCTAGAGATGTATGGTAGTGATTGTAGGCCTAAAAATGGGTTGTTAAGATGGACATTTATTACAATGTCTAATGCATAAATGATCTATCTAATGTTTAAAATAGGTTCTATGAATGTAATTAATGCTTTGAAAAGGTAGAGGCATTACTTTTATTTATCCCCTCTTGTTAATCAAACTATCGTATCTACTAGTGTTCATATGTATTGAGCTACTCAAATGTTGGCTCCCAATTAGTTATTAGTTAGTAATATGTTACCTTCACATGGCTTGCTACACCATTGAAATAAACTTTTAAAGGAGTAAGGAGGAGAAATTCTTAAATTATCAGAGCAAATTATTAGAGCAAAAGCAACAAGCATTGTGTTTACATTAGATGGGCATGAAATAAACAAATTGGAGCCATGTTTGGCATAGCATTGAGTAATAACTAAGTTGAGGCTACCCATTCATACAATATTCACCATTTCTAGCTAGTTTCTAAGATTTAATCCAAGAAAAAACAATTCCATAACTAGATCTACATATGACTATTTAACTAGGAGTGGAGAGGGCATGTGTAATGGTGCATGGATGTACACGTGTACATGCATGTACTTGGGGTAAATGGCTCTTAGACATCATCTCCATAAGTTCTATCCCAACTTTAACAAATTTATGCTTTTTTAAAGTGCTAGATCTTAAATACCTAAACTAATTCTTCAACTCCTTATATTCTCCTATACAAAAAGTTTTGAGAGAATGCAGATAATTCTTTATATGTAAATATAATTTCCTACTATCAGAAGTGGGCAATGATATTCTTATATTCTCTTATATAGGAAAATTTTAGAGAACATAAGAATGCACTAGAGTTATTTATAATTCCCTACTATTAGAAGTGGGAAAAACATGATCCTACTCTCTTACATGGGAATTTTTGAAAGAATGTAGGAAAATCTTTATTTTGATGTGTAATTTCCTACTAGTAGATGCGGAGAATTTAATTCTTGGTTATATGTAGGGAATATTTGAATGCGCCATGTATAGGAAATGTCATCCAATTTCCTATATAGGGATCTAAAGAGAGCATGAAGGAAATTTCTCTAACTAGGAAATGTTCCATTTTCCCTATCATTTACTTTTCCTACTTATGTGTATTTTTAACTAGGGAATTGATAGGGAATTCCATTTTTTTTCCTATGTAGGAAATTATTAAAAGTTCCTTGTGAAGGAGTTTCTCCTCATATACATAAACTTCTTCTTAACTTTGCCAACATATGTAGGAGTGTGCTACTTGAGTTACTTTCTATTTTGTTCAATGCATTTTGTACTAAGTAATCGTGTGAATCTACCTTTCAGATAGAATCTTGTGTGTGCCAAGTTAGTTTTTCTCTTCCTTGACTCCTTTTAAACATGAAATTCATGGCACTTGTGAAGTAGCACCCATACTAATCCTGGGTTTTTTCTTCTCTTGGGTGACTCTTAATTGATAGTGATAATCTTCCATTTTCTATCTTGCTTTGACTCTAGATCTTCCATAGATTTGTGGCTAGATGCAATTAGCATTCGACGATGTTGGTGAACTCAATGTGAAAGCCATATCTAGATTGTCAGCAAGATGGAAGAATCACTATTTCCAATAGGTGCATCCTAGTCTAGGAATAAGGTAAAGCAACTTCTTCACACCTTCGATGCATACATGCACTAGCAGCAACAACACCATTAGCACCAAATGCTACAATAGATGCAGCTTTAAACTAATGTGCAATACAAAGTTGCAACTAACTATGAAGGCCACGGATGTACTATAAAGCCTGTAGAAGCTCTTTTATTGTCACAATGTTTTGAGCTATTTGATTGCTTTATTAATCAAAGATGGAGTTCTTTGATGTGCCTATGCATATGATGAGCCAATATTCTGTGTGGTTAGTTACTTTTTCCCTAAAGTTGCACATCAACAAGCTCTATGTTGTGATTCCTATTTGGCCTACCTTTAAGAAAGCTTTGGAGAAACTTCCTAGAGGATATTGGGTAAACAAAGCTTCTAGGGGAGCTTGAGTCCAAGATTAATGAGATAGATGTTGCAAGTCAAGTAGCCTTAGATCTTGAGAAGGTGTAGTTACTTCTGTAAGCTATGAATCCAATGCTTGAAGCATAGCTGGGAGAACTTTTGGAGGACATGTTGTAACTTATAGGTCTGAAGAGTGATTGGTAAGGCACAAAGGACGTAGTCACTACTTTGGTGAAGTAGAAGATGTGAAAGTCTAGATTGTAGAGTGATATTACATCCCCTAGGATTCCTCCTATTACCATGATTTCTACTTTCCCATCCTTTGCTTTTATCTCTACACCTATACCTATTATGCCTATACATTTCCTACCTACTTTTGCTTCTATACCTACACCCGTTTCTATACCTATGCCTATGGCTATGATAGTGCCAATACATATGACTATGCCACTACCTCCTATGGCTCTACCACTTAGGAATGATGGTATAGATGAGGTAATTAAAAGTTTAAGAGATGTTATGCTTGATTTATATAGACTTGAAAGGCCAACAAGTACACCCGAAAGAGTAAAGCCTTCATAAGTGTCTCTGAGAAGGAATAATGTCGGGATATGTATTTAGTGTTACAATCTTGAGCACGAGTGCAAGGATTGTGATTTTTTCAAGGATGCAAGGAGAAAGAATTTGGTATTTTGGAGCCATGAGGGTAAAATATTCTTAATAAAGACTAGTTTGCTTATGAAGCCAAATTTTGGCAAAGGAGAGATAAAGTCAAATCTTGAGGATATGGCTACCTAGAGTTCTTATGTGGCTAGAGATGATGCTTCTACCTACGGTATACAGATTGAGAGAGGATCATGGAGTAAATATGAATTATAGACTTTTTGCATTGGATACAATGCATAGGGATAAGATGGAGTAGTCAAATTTTAAAATACAAGATACCACTCCCTTGCAAGACAACAATAGTATAGAACGCAATTAGTTTTAACATCTTGGAAATGTAGTTTTCTCTTCTAGCTTTGCTTTTGTGTTAATAGTTCTCTTTCTTATCAAAGGATTTCAAATATGCTTAGGACTACTAGATAGTACATATGTAAGAGAAAGTGTTAGGGATAAAGGCATCTCTACCTAGTTTCTTGTGTATTTCCATACTAATAGTACCTGCACACTTGTATATTGTAGGTGGCAAGTATCCATCATTGACACTTCATTCTTTATTCTTTCTGTTAACCCTCAAACAAACAAGGTGGAAAGTAGAAAAATCTAAAGCAGAAGACAAGGCCAAGGCAAAAGTTAAACAAAAGACAAAGGCGCAAGAAGAATTAGGAAACACAAGAAGTGCAAAAAAGTCCTAAATCCAGGAAAAAGGTGAATGAGAAAAAGCGTGAGTCTATACTTTTGTAAAATGTGCAAGATGCACCATGATTTATTTTAAGAGTGTCACGCTCTCACCCGTGCAATTTGTAAAGGTAGATGGGCAGTATGAAGGAAGCTAGGAAGATAGGAGAAAAATGGGAAAAAGGGCCTCCAGTCGGCCATGTAAAAAAGGGGATAAGGGGATGACCGCCCAAAAAGGGATTTAGGGTTTTGTATATAAAGTTGAAAAGTGAATGGGAAGCTCATTTTTATGTATGGCCAAAAGTAGCTCTCCTCTTCTTGTTCTTGTTCTTGTTCTTGCTTGCTTGAGCTTGTGCTTGAGAGAGGGAGTGATGGGACCTGAAATGGGCTGACACTCGCTATGGCACTAGCCAGACATCATGCTCATGACAGACAAGCACATCCTCACGGTCTTGCGGACTAGGAGCATCTATCTACTGCTAAAGGACAAACTGCCCTAAAGCCTAATCTATGTGTTTATAGTTTTATAGTTTTGTAGTCCAACGTTTCCCTTTCTATAAACTCCACAGAGGGAGAACCCTTACATATTGGCCATGCCACGATAATCACATACATAGGAGGCAACCTCTCGGTAGAAACACCGCGGCCCCACTGCAGCTCTCCTACATCGCACGGATTAGCCCCTTGATGCGTTGCTCAACATATAAAACAAATGAACAAACTCCACTCTTCATTTCGAAAGTTTCTAGGAGATACCAAGTGTCCTTACTAAATAATTCCCCAAGAAACAAACATCTATCCTACGGCTTAGGATGCCTTTCCACACTCAACATGGGTCATTGTCATTGAAAACAAGAGCTATGTATCTAGGTTTTTTTTAATTCTGACACCATGGTTTAAATGTACATGCAAAGTGAATGATCCTCAAGTGCTCAAACATATTTTTCAAATCAGACATGTGGTGTGCAAAACTAGGCTTTTCAAGTGCTTATTCCCTAACCCGTTGCGGCAATGCAAGGATAGCACCGAGATAACACTCGTGCTACTATCCTCTTAATCAAAATAACACAGACTCTATGTCATGGTATGCATCAGAAAATTAGCAACAATCAGCATGCAAATCACATCATTCAAACATCCCAACCCCCTACGTTTAGGTATTACTTTCGTTGCATAGGTGTAGAGGTTCCTTTTGTCATACTTTGATGTATAAAAAGCAATAAATCACAAACTTTGACAAGGAGATAGTGCAAACTAAGGCTAAACCTCATGCTCTACCACTACCATACATCCATAAACAATCCTTATATTTTTTCTTATTTTTCCAAGACATATTTCTATTTTTTCCCTTATTTTTCACATTTTCTTGATTTATTTGGCAATAAATTATACTATTTTCTATTTTTTCTTATTCGAATCACTTCATCATACTAACATTCAATTTATCTTCCATATTCCCCCCATGGGAACACCTTTTACCCACTCGATACGGAAAAACTATCATTTTGCCAATTAAAAACCGCATTTCGGGTTTACGGAAATTAAAAAAAGCATGTAAATCATTGCAAAACCAATATTTTCTGATAAACAACAATTAATCATAATGCAAACAGCACACAAACAAATTTTCATCCAATAAGAACATAATTATCATCATAAACTATCAAAAATCCTTCATTTTCTTCATAAAAATGGTCATACCGTGTTTTTACGTAACCTGAGACCCCTTGAATGACTACATAACCAACAGAGGGAGCCTCCATTACTCTTAATTTGTATAGCCATTCCTCATGCAAAGACTGGTGATATCATCAGCCAAGAGGGAGAAGTTGAGCCCCATTGTCGGTTGCATAGGTTTTTCACAGCTAGGAATCATGATGATGAGGAGAGAGGGCGCAATTTTCAGCCATTCCTGATCCATGCCTTCACACCATGCTTCACATTTTTTCATCCTTCTTACATAAAAAATTGGGGGGGGGGGGTCAAAGGTCCCAAAGGGCACCCCCCCTTTGGTCCTAAGTTTGGCCACCTTTTCATATCTTTGCCATTTGTTGGCCTCTTCCTCGTCCGGAATCCATTTTGAGCTATGAAAAATCTTATGCGTCCGTCTTGACATCCCGCATTGACTAACAGCTCCTGGCACCCCGTACGGCAGTCGAAAAATTTATCAAAAATCCACAAGTGTCGCTCGAGCGCGTTTTAAAAGCCGTCTTTCACTTAGTGCTTAAAATAGTCCTAACTGCAGTCGCCGCCTTCGATGTTAAATATTTTCCCCTAAATTTCAGATTTTTTGGCAAAATTTAGGCACATCTCAGGCTTAAAACTCCGCTCTCATTGGCGACCATGGGATAGGGCGACTCAGCCCGTCGAATCCCACAACAAATCTACACAAAACAACCAAAGGAAGCATCAAGCTGATACAAAATAGATACATACTAAAACACATCACACTGCTCACCCTACCCCCTATCAAAACCAAGGCATGACTGTTGAGATATCGAGCTTCACTCGTGATACGCCAGGGTGACCGTTGTGTATTTATGTCACCGACTTGTCAGTTGCAGACGCGGTTGGTACACCGCCCATGAATAATAGCTGCATGATAGCTATCCTTATCTACTCTAGTTCGTGGCTCAGTTAGTATGCCACCTTACTTAGTTGAGTTTGGTTTGAGACCCATATATAGGGTTCTTCTATTTCTTTGTATAAGACTTCTTTTGGCTTACACAACTAAAAAGAGGAAAACTGTTTTCAGCCTCCACCCTTGTGTGTATTCCCCCATTGTGCAAGCAAGAAAGCTACAAGTGAGACTCCTTCCTTCTCTCCCACAATCTTGACATGGTATCAGAGACTTGTTCGTGGTAAGGAGCTCAAGAAAGCAAGCCAAGCTCACGGTGGTCTGGTAAGAGGAGCAGTGTTGCTTTCATTTTCTGTTTTGGGAGCAGATCTCTACAGGTAGCACAGCCGAAAATTGTAGGAGTGCATTGTCTCAGGTTGAGACGCCCTTCGCGATGAAGCAAGAGGGCAGTATATGCTGCGGGCGAGGGCTTCAGCCCTCGGCGACCCTGTTTTTTTGATTTGAGACCATTGGGAGTTACAGAATCATCCCTGTTGCCTGTTGATGCAAAATCGTCACTAGGAAGTGACTGTGTGGTCAAATACCACTTTCGCCAGTTTTGCAGATTTTCCCTTGTCAGGGTGAAGCTGTGGTTTTTGCAGTGACAAAATTTTTTGCAGTATTCTGTAATGGCATCTGATTCTCTTTCACAGATTGTCACTGAAAAGCTTGACAAGAACAACTTCCAAGCATGGAAGTTTAGAATGACGAATTTCCTTATGGGAAAAGAATATTGGGAATTTGTTGCAGGAAATGAAGAAGAACCAGTTCTTCCTGATGTTCCCAATCAACAGCAAATGCAGGCATTCAAAACATGGCATGAGAGAGCCAGGAAAGTTATGTATTGGCTGTCTATCAGTATTTCAGACTCTATGATTGTGCATATTCAGGATACAAGTACGCCAAAAGAGGCATGGGATACTTTGTCAAAAATGTATAGCACAAATACGCAAGCCAGGAAAATGCAGCTCAAGCAAGAGTTGCATAATGTGCAAAGAGAAAGTATGAGCATCAACGACTACCACATGAAGGTGAAGAAGATTGCAGATGCACTTGCTTCCATTGGGTCGCCAGTGGAAGATAATGATTTAGTTTCCGTGACCTTGAATGGTCTAGGAAAGGATTATGCACAGTTCCGAACATCCATTTTCATCCGTGAAAGATTTCCTGATTTTGAAGAGTTGATTGCTCTTCTAATTTCTGAGGAGCAGAGAAATGGTGGTGCATCTTCTTCAGGAGGAACTTCAAAAGAAGCTGTCTTCTACTCAAATGCTGGAAGAGGTAGAGGCAGAGGGAGAGGCAGAGGTAGAGGAGGTCGATTTGGAGGACGTGGTAACTCTAGAGGCAGGGGGAGCCAAAGAGGTCGTGGTGGATGGCAAAGAGGCCAAAATGCAAATAGTAATGTTGAATGCTACTACTGTGGTAAAATGGGTCATATGGCTAAAGACTGCTATAAAAAGCAGAATGACATCATGAATGGAAAACTGCAACAAGGGAATTATGCATCTTCTAGTAGACAGGGTGATGACAGAAATGAGCACTTGTTTATGGTGCAGCACATGAAAAATTCTGTGACAAGTGCAGAAGAAAGCAATGATGTATGGTATGTTGACTCAGGTGCATCAAACCACATGACAGGTCATGCAGAATGGATGGAGGATGCAAGAAAAATGGAAAAACCAGGATTTGTGGAGACTGGTGATGATACTGCATATCCTATTGTGCAGATTGGAAAAATTCCCTTGTCTATGCATTATGGGAAAAAGAAATACCTGTCCGATGTATTTCATGTCCCGAATATCACCAAGAATCAGGTTTCTGTTGGACAAATGGTTAAGCAGGGCTTGCAGGTCAAATTTAATCCTCATGGATGCTTTGTTGAGGATATGAAAAATAAAGGTCGCTTGATAGCAAAAGGAAAGAAGAAGGGCAGAATGTTTACGTTGGATACAGACATGCCTGAATTGAGTGCAGCAATGTTTGCACATGGTACCGGTGTAGTTGCAGATATTGATATCTGGCATAAACGCATTGGTCATGTTAATGTACAGCGACTTAAATCAATGCAGGCCCAAAATATTATTGCAAGATTGCCTAAATTCAAGGTTGCAGAAATGCATAAGGTATGTGAAGCCTGTCAGTTTGGAAAACATGCAAGGAAACCATTTCCTAGACATGTTCAAGAGAGTAAGAAGCCATTGGAATTAATCCACTCTGATGTGTGGACTACTAAAGCTGCATCTCTTGGAGGCTGTCATTATTTTGTCAGTTTTATTGATGACTATAGCAGAAAAGTTTGGGTGTATTTTATGAAAAAGAAAAGTGAAGTTTTTGGGCATTTCAAAACTCTTAAAGCTATGGTTGAAAAAGAAACAGGCCTGCAAGTAAAATGCCTAAGGTCAGATGGAGGGGGAGAGTACCTCTCAAATGAGTTTGCAAGGTTCCTGCAGGAGCATGGCATAAAGCAGCAATATTCATGCAGTCATACCCTACAGCAAAATGGAATTGCAGAAAGAAAAAACAGGCATATTGGAGAGGTATCTCGTGCCATGCTTAATGAAAAAGACCTGCCAGATTTTTATTGGGGTGAAGCAGTTGCTACAGCAGTCTACATAATGAACAGGACTCCCACTGCAGCAATACATGGAATGACTCCAGAGGAGAGGTATACTGGTAGGAAACCAGATATTTCTCATTTGAAAATTTTTGGTTGCATTGCCTATGTACATGTGCCAGATGAGTTGAGATCCAAGTTGGATCCAAAAGCTGAGAAGTGCATCTTTATTGGTTACTCTCTGCAGCAAAGAGGGTATAGATGCTATAACCCTACTACTCGTAAGTTTACAGTGAGCAGAGATGTTATTTTTGATGAGATGAGAAGCTGGTATAAACCAGTAAATGTGATTGATGATGTAGATGCACAAAATGGTAATGCTGCACAGAATTCACAGCAACAGTCACAAAATATTAGTGGACCTGGAGCATCCTCTAGCAGTGGTTCACATTCTTCGCCATGGACAGGCAGATTGAGATCAGGAGAATCTTCTCAAAGTAATGCAGATAGTGGTATGCAGGTATCACGAAAAGGAAAAGAGAAGGTTGATCAGCCCATGTTTGATGTGAATGCAGGTCACTCTTATGTGGATGGTGAATCCAATGGCTCAGAACAAAGCATTGATGATGAGTTGGGTATTCCTTCTATTGTTACACCTGGAGTAAGGAAGACCAGGGATGTTTTGAGAGCACCTGGGAGTGAACCTACTTTGCGCAGGTCTACGAGAGCTAGGTATCATGTGGATAGGCTGAAATATGATGGATTTACAGCCATTCACTATGCATATATGGTCAAAGTGATACAGGAACCAGAACCCACTTCTTTTGAGGAAGCCATGGGAAAAGAAAAATGGGAGAAAGCCATGGATGAAGAAATGGATGCCTTGGAAGCAAATGCTACATGGGAGTTAGTACCTTTGCCTAAAGGTAAGAATGCAATTGGTTGTAAGTGGGTTTATAAGGTGAAGCACAATGCAGATGGTTTTGTGAACAGATACAAGGCAAGATTAGTAGTCAAGGGGTATGCACAAACATATGGCATTGACTATGAAGAAACATTCAGTCCAGTTGCAAGGATGGCAACCCTAAGAGCAGTCATTGCTATGGCGCTGCATCAAAGGGATGGTCTTTACATCAGATGGATGTAAAGAATGCCTTCTTGCATGGTGATTTGCAAGAAGAGGTCTATATGGAGCAGCCACCAGGTTATGTGCATGCTGTTCATCCTGAGTTTGTTTGCAGGTTGAAGAAAGCTTTGTATGGCTTGAAGCAAGCACCTAGAGCATGGTCTGACAAGATAGGACAGTATCTTGTCACTATTGGCTTTCAGATTTCCAAGGCAGATTTCTCACTTTATGTGAGAAAAACAGAGAAAGGTATTATGCTACTTGTCATTTATGTTGATGATTTGATTATGACAGGTGACAGTGATGAAGATATCCTTCATGTGAAAATGCTATTGAAGCAAAAGTTTGAGATGAAGGATTTGGGAGAGCTGCGTTATTTCTTGGGCATTGAGGTGATTAGATCACCAAGTGGGATACAGCTCTTGCAGAGGCAGTATGGATTGGACATGCTGTCCAAATATGGGATGACAGGCTGTAAGCCCATTTCAGTTCCTTTGGAGCAGAATGTGAAGTTGAGCATAGATGCAGGTGAGCTTCTAGAAGACCCTACTCTGTACAGACGCATAGTAGGAAGTTTGATTTATATGACTATTACCAGGCCAGATTTGAGCTATGTTGTTGGTGCGCAGATCGGACGCAGGTAGCTCACGTAGTGAATTCCCAAAGGTCCCCAAGAACAAAGCACTCTACTTTTTAGCACAAAAACCAATGTGAAAGCAAGCACGACATGAGACAAGAGACAAATTGGGTTGAATCTCCCCCATGCCTTGTGTGAGCGCTTCACAAAGCATGTATTTAATATATATTTTCAATCTTTTTGCTCAAAAATAGCCCAATTACAAAAATATACAAGCTTTTAGCTTTTGAGTTTGCTTTCTACCAAAAATAGGAAAATAAAGCTAATGGACGGTGCCCAAAGAGTCTGGCACGCCCAATCTCAATGTCCAAATAAAAATAACATATCCAGGCGCATAAGCGTATACAAAATAATAATAAATAGTCGATGTCTCTATAGACATAATCAAAATATAGGCGTGGCGCCTATCAAAATATAGTCGAAAGATCGGAAACCCGCTAGACTCCAATGCTTTCCTCTGCCACTGCTGCTATCTCTACACATCAACTGAAGCATTCACAATCGTTAGTAAAATAACACAATTAAACCGACAAAAGTGAATACCTAGCAGTCTTCAGCTACATAAATAAATCAACTGGTTAGAAATAAATCCTAACCTTAATTTATTACGAGTGCGCACTCTAAACTCATAAACGTTTATTAATTTAATATGCATTTTGCGGAATCACCCGCTATGGAATCACCCATGTACACACTAAATTAATGAAACGCCCGAAAAGGACAGGCGTCCCCATCAACTTCTCGCACAAAGAATCCTCTTTGCGTATGAGCCCCGGTCATCTAAGTTTACGGAATCCACCGTAAAACCTCACGGAATCCACCGTGGAATATGCCTCCTGGCATGTGATGCCAGGAGGCATATTCCACGGTGGATTCCGTGAGGTTTTACGGTGGATTCCGTAAACTTAGATGACCGGGGCTCATACGCAAAGAGGATTCTTTGTGCGAGAAGTTGATGGGGACGCCTGTCCTTTTCGGGCGTTTCATTAATTTAGTGTGTACATGGGTGATTCCATAGCGGGTGATTCCGCAAAATGCATATTAAATTAATAAACGTTTATGAGTTTAGAGTGCGCACTCGTAATAAATTAAGGTTAGGATTTATTTCTAACCAGTTGATTTATTTATGTAGCTGAAGACTGCTAGGTATTCACTTTTGTCGGTTTAATTGTGTTATTTTACTAACGATTGTGAATGCTTCAGTTGATGTGTAGAGATAGCAGCAGTGGCAGAGGAAAGCATTGGAGTCTAGCGGGTTTCCGATCTTTCGACTATATTTTGATAGGCGCCACGCCTATATTTTGATTATGTCTATAGAGACATCGACTATTTATTATTATTTTGTATACGCTTATGCGCCTGGATATGTTATTTTTATTTGGACATTGAGATTGGGCGTGCCAGACTCTTTGGGCACCGTCCATTAGCTTTATTTTCCTATTTTTGGTAGAAAGCAAACTCAAAAGCTAAAAGCTTGTATATTTTTGTAATTGGGCTATTTTTGAGCAAAAAGATTGAAAATATATATTAAATACATGCTTTGTGAAGCGCTCACACAAGGCATGGGGGAGATTCAACCCAATTTGTCTCTTGTCTCATGTCGTGCTTGCTTTCACATTGGTTTTTGTGCTAAAAAGTAGAGTGCTTTGTTCTTGGGGACCTTTGGGAATTCACTACGTGAGCTACCTGCGTCCGATCTGCGCACCAGTTGTTGGATTGGTAAGTCAGTTTAAGCAGGCTCCAAGGAAACCACATTTGGATGCGGCTAGACGCATACTCAGGTATGTGAAGTCCACATTGCAGTATGGACTATTTTATGAAACTAGGGTTCAGATACAGTTGCATGGATACACTGATGCTGATTGGGCTGGTAGTATTTCTGATAGACGATCTACCAGTGGATATGTGTTCTCTTTTGGGAGTGCTGCAGTCACTTGGAGCAGCAAGAAACAGCCTACAGTTGCCTTGTCGAGCACAGAGGCTGAGTACAGGGGTGCAGCAATGGCTGCATGTGAGGTAGCTTGGTTGCATAAGCTACTTTATGATATGCATCAGTCTACAGATGGGCCATTTGTCATTTATTGTGACAACATGAGTAGTATACACTTGGCAAATAACCCAGTCTATCATGCTAGAACAAAGCACATTGAGGTGCATTATCACTATTGCGGGAGAGGGTTTTACTAGGTCTTATTGATCTAGTTTATGTCAGCACAGAGGATCAGGTAGTTGACATATTTACGAAGGCATTGGGCGCAGAGAAGCTGCGCAAGTTCAGAGACCTGCTTGGTGTGCAGGAATTGGGATTGAGCTCGAGGGGGAGTGTTGAGATATCGAGCTCCACTCGTGATACGCCAGGGTAACCGTTGTGTATTTATATCACCGACTTGTCAGTTGCAGACGCGGTTGGTACACCGCCCATGAATAATAGCTACATGATAGCTATCCTTATCTACTCTAGTTCGTGGCTCAGTTAATATGCCACCTTACTTAGTTGAGTTTGGTTTGAGACCCATATATAGGGTTCTTCTATTTCTTTGTATAAGACTTCTTTTGGCTTACACAACTAAAAAGAGGAAATTTTTTTTCAGCCTCCACCCTTGTGTGTATTCCCCCATTGTGCAAGCAAGAAAGCTACAAGTGAGACTCCTTCCTTCTCTCCCACAATCTTGACAATGACATCCACAAGGAGTAGGCCTAGCATAGTCTGACAGAAGGCCCGAAGCTAGTCACTAACCAACTACTCCAACACGGCCAAACTAAAAAGAACTATCAAAGAGGTCGTCCTAAGTGGTGGTCTAAACTACCTACCTAACTAAGGACAACAAAACCAGGAGCTCCTACTAGGCGAGGACTCCTATAGCCTGATCAAGAAGTATTTTCTTTTAACACATTTCTTCTTTTAGGTTTTTATGTCCCCATACTCGGGCATGTAAAAAGGAGGGAGTTGAGCGTAGTGACCCAAGGAGAACAGGGCATCAGCCTCAGGTCCTGTCTCGATACCCAAGAACCTACCAAGCCCTCGCAAGGCGACACTTAATCCTTTTCTGACGCTCACTTTTATTTTCGCTCCAACCTTCCTTACTTTCTTCTTTTCCAGCAAGATGCCACACCTAGGAAGACAAGGCATCGGCCCCGTGTCTGACTCATCCCCAGGAACCTACCAGGCCTTCACAAGGTGATGAGCAACTACTTATAACTTTTTCTTTCTTTTCTTTCCTATTTTTATAGGGGTTAGAACCCCTTTTTACACACCTTTGTATATATTTATTTTCTTTGGGATATTCAGGGTTTTCTTCTCTATCATCATCATTTTTCTTCTGGCAGGCTTCTCTAACTGCCTCACAACTAACAAGAACTCCTAGAACGGCTGCCTAGCAGGCTAGCAAAACAAGGTCACTAGAACTGTCCTCTAAAAACAGGTCTTTTGATGCTTGGCAATGTCTTTATAGGAGGCAACGACTACTCAAACCTCCCTCAGACATACCTACCCTAAAGCTGGGACTTCATGCCTTGAATGCCGGTCCCCAATAAGAAAAGAAAATCCCCCACAAGTACACAGACACATATAGCATAAAAACACGATGCTCATAAAGGAAAGATATCACCTCGATAGGGCCACGAGAAGCTCCCGTGCGACAATGGCTCTTTCCAAGCTCTTCCTTAAACCTGTTTAGCAAAGAACTAAGACAAGAAACCATTAACCGCACCTGTACTAAACAGACAACTGGCCCTCTTGGCCTAACAAAATAAATCACTTCACTAAAAAAACTGATCAGCCCTCTTGGCCTAATGAAATAAAACAAAAGAGCACCTACACATCCCTCCCCGAAATAGTACAGATATACAATAATATGCTCCTTTTCAAGGAGGAAAAATAGGGCTCATAGCCCTAAGCTAAATGCATAAGGTTATGACCCATCCCTCCTGCATATATAGCAAGTAACATGTTGTCTAATCAGCCTATGGGTCCAGGATAACAACGGTAGATTGGTCTCGGCTACTCTTTGCATCACCCATCTCAACCATCGCCTGCCATATATTGCATGCTCTGATAACATTCCCCACAAGCATTAGGGTCTTGTCTCATTATTGATAGCAATATCCAAACTAGGACCACAGTTGAAGAAAATGTCTTTTTCATAAGAAAGATTTTCCAGTGAATCCGCAAACTGATTCCGATAACGTGGAATCAGCTGAAAAGACACTCTCTCAAACTTCTCAAGTAGGGTCATCGCAATTCGATGATACATACAAAGGATGGGATTCCGTACTGTGTATGTCCCATCTAGCTGATTCAAGATCAACTAGGAATCCCCTTTTACTAACAACCACTGAATACCACCTGGTTTGGCAATATGCTGTCCCATAATCAAGGCTTTATACTCTGCCATATTGTTAGTGAATCCTACCCCGAGATAAGCAGCTAATTTTATCGTAACTCTACGTCAGGGATCTCGGATTACTACTCCAACACTCTCTTTTTAATTGGGGCCCCTGGAAGCCCCGTTAAAATATAAAGTGTACGTCCATAATGGGTTTACACAGCCTACCATCATGAACTCCACTATTCGTAATTGTGATAGTCAAAATTTAGCATGTTTAGAGGATGAACTGACGGCTCCATCCCACCTTCTTCATTAAACTCAACAGGGATACTTGTCAACATTCATAAACAGTGATGGTAGAAGACTTTGATCTCCCATACAAAGGTTTCGTCTTCTTTCTCAATCACTTTGTATCCTTTGCTCCACCAGATAAGTTTTCCCTGATGGTATCTCTGCTCTAGATATGGGTGCTCCAAATAAGGAATTAACTGCCCCATCAACCAACTTTAAGATCTTTTGCAAGTCTCAAATCAGCCCCAACATGGACCTGCAATGCATTGCTCCATGTTAGCATACTTAGAAATAATAAGGTTTAATCTTATTAAGATTAACCTTATTTTTAAATTCTACTCCCTGCAGATTGGCTAGTAGAGCCGTAGACCTATTTTTTCCTAACCTAACAATCTTATAGGGGCCATCCCATCTAGGTTCCAGCTTTCCTGGAAACAGCTCCCTACATGCATCATAATACATAACTAATTGCCCTTTTTTAAAGGTATACTTCTTTGCTTTAAGGTCGTGCAACTGCTTCATCCGACATTTAGCTACCTGTTGGTGTAATAAGCTCTGCAATTTCAACTCATCCAGGTGGGCTATGGTCGTGAAACATTCAAAGAGTGAATCCTCATCTCCCAAAGAGTGGTTAATTGCAAATTGTATGGTTAGCAACTCGATTTCGAGGGGTAACACACACTCTTTCCCATAAACTAATTTAAATGGAGTATGGACGGTAGCTCGCTTTAACGTTGTATTGTACGCCCATACTGCCACATACAACTTGTTGTCCCAGTCTCGTTTCTTCTCAGAGACTATTTTAGACAAGATACCCACAAGCTGCTTATTAGTACTTTCGACTTGCCCAACGGATTATAAGGGGTCGTTTTATTATGCTTGATTTGCCAAGATTCAGTCAGGCTTTTAATCACTTTATTCAAAAAGTGAGTTCCACGGTCCGACACAAGTTCCTTCGGTGGACTGAAACAGCAGATAATCTGCTCTAAAAGAAAACTTGGAGTCTCTTTTGCATTGTCCTGCCTCCTCACCCGTGCTTCTGACCATTTTGTAAAATAATCAGTTGCTATTATAATGTACCTCTTCTGAGTAGTAGACAATGGGGTGATAGGACCCACAAAGTCAATGCCCCACTTCTCAAATGGAAGGATAGCCATGATAGGCATAAGTGGGCATTTCCTATTCTCTTTGTTGTCATGTCTTTGGCAAGTATCACATCTCTTAACATAATCAAAGGAATCTTGGAAGATGGACGACCACCAAATATCTAGCTCTTAAAGCTTTCTGTGCCGTCAACCATCCAGCGAAGTGCTCTCCACATGCAGAGTCATGACACTCTTCCAAGATGAAAGGAACCTCGTCATGCATCACACATCGGTGATAGATATCATCAGCACCCTGCCGATATAGTGTTCTTGCGATCAAAGAAAACTTCAAAGCCTGTTGTCTGATTTTTCTCTTTTCTGATTTTGATAAACCAGCTCCAGTCTCTCCTGTTGATAGATAATGCGTGATAGCAACATACCAAAATGAGATAGAAGCTGTATCAATTTTAAACATTTCTTCAATATCGCTTCCTTCAACCAAAGTCTCTTTCGGCTCCCCGAAATCCACAAGGCATTCCACAATACCCTGCAACCTCGATGTCTTACTCTTAATCTCATAATCGAACTCCTACAAAGTGATTAACCACTTTGCCAAACGATCAGGTGATTGCAGCTTGTTCATAAGCAATCTAAGCCCTTCCGTCTTCGTATAGAAAACTACCTTCTCATAGAGGATGTAGTGCCTAAATTTCTTAGTCGCAAAGACCATCGTAAGGCACAACTTCTCCATGTAGGTGTAGTTAATTTTTGAAATGCCCAATTTTTTACTAGCAAAATCTATCGGATGATACCACTTTTCCTCCCAAATTTGGGCTAAACAGCAGCTGATACTATGCATAGTGGCTACTGAAAATATGTAAAATACATCGCCTGTTTTAGGTGCTCCATACAAATAGACAGCTAAAGGATAACAAGTTTGTTAATGGCAATGTCTTTTCTACCAAGGCATTTATAAAACTCCGATAGTACCCTATCGATTACAGAAAGCTATGTACCTCTTTCGGAGTGCGTGGTGGACTCATAGCAACTATAACCTTGATCTTTTCAGGATCAGTTGTGATCCCTACTGAACTGACCACATGGCCTAACAATAGCCCATAAGGCACTCCAAAGACACACTTCCATGGGTTAAGAGCGATACAAAATTGTCTGCAGCACTCAAAGCACTTTCTTAAAATAATCAACATCCTTTCCCTTAGAGTGGATGCCCCCAGGTCATCAATAAATACTTTCAACTCATCTAGGGAGATGTCACCAAAGGTCTTGTTTGCTGTTCGTTGCCATGATGCAGCTGCATTGCACAAACCAAAGGCCATCACATGGTACGCAAAAGTACTAAAGACAGTAATAAAAGTTATTTTCAACTTGACCTCTTCTGCAATTGTCATCTGGTTGTAATCCGCAAAGCAATCCATAAATGAATATATTTCCCTACCCGCTAATTGATCCAAAATCTGGTCAATAAATGGAAACGGGTAGTAATCCTTAACTGTCTGCTTATTCAGCTCTCTAAAATCTACACATAGTCCTATCAGGTTGTTTTTCTTCTTCCTGATGACAACTGGTGACCACCATTCTGTGTGCTGTACAAGGAAGATTAAACCAGCTTTCCGTAACTTCTGCAACTCAAACAGCCCGTCCCTCAATTCAAAAGGCATACACCTTACTTTCTGACGCACAAGATGACTGCCTTCTTTTACAGGAATAGTATGAACAACCAAGCTCGGAGGAATGCCTCTCAGCTCATCATAACTCCAAGCAAAGATGTCGCGGAATTCTTGAATCAAGGACATATAGTCCTCCCTTTCTGTTGAACTGAGCATGGAACCTAATTTAATTGGTCACGAATCATTCAGCATGCCAAGGTCTAACTCAATCACATCCGCGTCTCTTATCCTATCTTGCGGCTCTATCGACTCATTTAGAGTTATCTGATAAATATGTCATTTGTAGTGGACCCCTCTTTAGATTCATCACTGGATGATGTCTCACTACCAGATGGATCATTTGCTGTCTTTAATTCAGTAAAGGATAAAGGAGCTCTCTCACTCTGAGGAGACTCAGGGTAAGCATCGACTATTACTCGATTAACACCTCTACCTAGAGCCACTCGACTGGCGGGTATATCAACTTGACAATCTGTCCATAAGATCCAAGGCCTGCCTAGCAAGACTCGATAGCTAGGACGTCTTGCAAATCTTATCACCCTAAAGTCCAAGAAGCATTCTACACTTGCAACTGTAACATGGACTTTAGTAACGCAACCTTCTGGTTTCCTTAGGCTATCATCATCCATTCTAAGAAGGGTGGAGCTGTCTTTTTTGATGCCTAGACCCAACCTCTCCATCAACTCTAAACTCATGATATTGACGGAGGACCAAGTGTCTACGATGGCATGCTCTACTAATATCCTATCCATGTATGCTGGAACCCTAGGGCAATTCTTTTTAGCATGATCAAACCAATCTTCCCCTACTCGTGCTATGCCCAAAGATTCTACAATATACCCAATACGCAGGATCTTCTTGAATTCCTTGAATACTCCTAGAGATAATTTAATCAATTGTAAGAGGTTTACAACTGGTTTGACTTCGCAAAGAGAACTCGCTAAATCAAAATCATGATAGGTAGCCAAAGCTCTCTTTTCTCGCCAAACCATTCTTTCTTTTGGTCTCAGGACTAGCTTTGGTGTTTCTTTTTTAGCTCTTGCCTTCTTTCTTGGCACTTCCTCATCCTTCTTAGGATCGACTTTCTTGTCAACAGGCCTTAGAGGTCCACCTTCCACGCCAGGATTTAGGACTTGTGTCTACGATGGCATGCTCTACTAATATCCCATCCACGTATGCTGGAACCCTAGGGCAATTCTTTTTAGCATGATCAAACCAATCTTCCCCTACTCGTGCTATGCCCAAAGATTCTACAATATACCCAATACGCAGGATCTTCTTGAATTCCTTGAATACTCCTAGAGATAATTTAATCAATTGTAAGAGGTTTACAACTGGTTTGACTTCGCAAAGAGAACTCGCTAAATCAAAATCATGATAGGTAGCCAAAGCTCTCTTTTCTCGCCAAACCATTCTTTCTTTTGGTCTCAGGACTAGCTTTGGTGTTTCTTTTTTAGCTCTTGCCTTCTTTCTTGGCACTTCCTCATCCTTCTTAGGATCGACTTTCTTGTCAACAGGCCTTAGAGGTCCACCTTCCACGCTAGGATTTAGGACTTGTGTCCCCTTATCCCCTTGATTAGGGTTTCTCTCAATCGGTTTTGCATTATCTTTGTCAACCTCTTTAGCCTTTTGGCCTCTTGTCACAGGTCGTAGGTTAGAGGTTTCAATGCCATTGACGTGTACAGCCTCGATAAGGCTGACTCCATTGCCTTGTGGCAACTCTTCTATAGAGGTATTTCCTCTTTGCAATATTTTTCTTGGTCCATCATTTTGATGGAGGTTATTACCTTGTGCTCTATGATTAACTGGACATGGCTATTTACTCCCTTGTTGGAGGGAACTAATCTTACTCCAACATGTAGCGACTAAATGGCCCAACTTCCCACAAATATCACATTTCACATTTGGATAGTTTCTAGGGAAATGTTGTCCGCCACACCACTTACAACTAAATCTTGAGGGTCCACCCTCTTCAGGGCATCGACTCCCTATCAGATTCTGTTGCTTCTTCAAGAAATTGACGTCAATAGCTATTTGCCGATATTGTTCAGAAATCATGTCGGTGTAGTGCTTCATCATATCCTTAACTTCACCAAGGACATTAGAGGCACTCGACTCATAGCCTTGATCATCTATCCGTCGTTCCATTGGCCTAAAGATTTGATTGGGCATTGGTTGTTGACTCACAGGAATAACATTAGGGTTCGAAACTTGGCCTCCAACATTTGGTGGAGCCAACTGACTCACCATAGGTATAGTCACACTGGGAGGGGCTGGCAACAAAGGCACATTTTGAACCATGCTTCCTCTCCCATTAGGGTTATTCATAGGCATCCCTTGACTTCCATTCATCAATGGTAGATTTCCTCCAGGTACTAAGCCAAATGGGCCGGCACTGGCTATGGCACTAGCCTGACCTCATACTCATAATAGACAAACACACCCTCACGGTCTCGCGGGCCAGGAGCGTCAATCTGCTGCTAAAGGACAAATTGCCCTAAAGCCTAATCTATGCGTTTATAGTTTTGTAGTTTTATAGTCCATTCTGGCAAATGCACCACTGATGGAACCTGAAATGGACCGGCACTGGCTATGGCACTAGCCAGACTTCATGCTCATGATAGACAAGCATACCCTCAAGGCCTCGCGAACCAGGAGCATCTATCTACTGCTAAAGGACAAACTTCCCTAAAACCTAATCTATGCGTTTATAGTTTTATAGTTTCGTAGTCCAACGTTTCCCTTTCTATAAACGCCACTAAGGGAGAACCTTACACATTGGCCATGCCACGATAATCACATACATGGGAGGCAACCTCTCGGTGGAAACACCACGGCTCCACTGCAGCTCTCCTACATCGCAGGGATTAGCCCCTTGATGCGCTGCTCAACATATAAAACAAACGAACAAACTCCACTCTTCATTTAAAAAGTTTCCAGGAGATACCATGTGTCCTTACTAAATAATTCCCCAAGAAACGAACATCTATCCTATAGCTTAGGATGCCTTTCCACACTCAACGTTGGTCATTGTCATTGAAAACAGGTGCTATGCATCCAGGTTTTTTTAAATTCTGACACCATGGTTTAAATGCACATGCAAAGTGAATGATCCTCAAGTGCTCAAACATAATTTTCAAATCAGATATGTGGTGTACACAACTAGGCTTTTCAAGTACTTATTCCCTAACCCGTTGCGGCAATGCAAGGATAGCACCGAGATAACACTCGTGCTACTATCCTCTTAATCAAAATAACACGGACTCTATGTCATGGTACGCATCAAAAAATCAGCAACAATCAACATACAAATCACACCATTCAAACATCCCAACCCCCTATGTTTAGGTATTGATTTCATTGCATAGTTGTAGAGGTTCACTTTGTCATACTTTAATGTATAAAAAGCAATAAATCACAAACTTTGACAAGGAGATAGTGCAAACTGAGGCTAAACCTTATGCTTTGCCACTACCATACATCCACAAACAATCCTTATATTTTTCCTTATTTTTCCAAGATGTATTTTTATTTTTCCCTTATTTTTTTCATTTTATTCCAATCACTTCAGCATATTAACATTCAATTTATCTTTCATATTCCCCCCATGGGAACACCTTTTACCCACCCGAAACGGAAAAACTACCATTTTGCCACTTAAAAACCGCATTTCGGGTTTAGGAGAATTAAATAAAGCATGTAAATCATTGCAAAACCAAGATTTTCTGATAAACAACAATTACTCATAATGCAAACAGCACATAAACAAATTTTCATCCAATAAGAACATAATTATCATCATAAACCATAAAAAATCCTTCATTTTCTTCATAAAAATGGTCATACCGTGTTTTTACGTAACCGGAGACACCTTGAATGACTGCATAACCAGAAGACGGAGCCTCCATTTCTCTCAATCCAATATTGCACTTCAATCTTCAGCATCTCCATCAATCTCCACCACCATTTCCTTCATTCTCCTTTCCTGGTTCCTCCATCAAGATGGTACACAAGAACAGCCCATAGGGAAGAGAGGGAGGGAGGAGAGAGAAATACTAGAATCTGTTCTCTTCATCCGCATAGCCATTCCTTGTGCAAAGACCGGCGATATCATCAGCCCAAGAGGGAGAAGTTGAGCCCCATTATCGATTGCATAGGTTCTTCACAGCCAGGAATCATGATGATGAGGAGAGAGGGCGCAATTTTCGGCCATTCCTGATCCACGCCTTCACGCCATGTTTCACGTTTTTTCATCCTTCTTGCATAAAATTTTGGGGGGGGTCAAAGGTCCCTAAGGGCACCCCCCCTTTGGTCCTAAGTTTGGCCACCTTTTCATATCTTGGCCATTTGTTGGCCTCTTCCTCGTCCGGACTCCATTTCAAGCTCTGAAAAATCCTGCGCGTCCATCTTGACATCCCACACTGATTGACAGTTCTGGGATGTCATTTCAAGATTTGAAAAATCTTGTGCGTCCGTATTGACATCCCACACTGACTGACAGCTCCTAGCATCCCATACGGTAGTCAGAAAAATGATCAAAAATCCACAAGTGTCGCTCGGGCACCTTTTAAAAGTCGTCTTTCACTTGGTGCTTAAAATTGTCCTAGCTGCAGCTGCCGCCTTAGATGTTAAATATTTATCCCCTAAATTTCGGGTTTTTTGGCAAATTTTAGGCACATCCCGGGCTCAAAACTCCGCTCTCAGGGAGTGTGAGTGTGAGGGAGTGAGTGTGTGAGGGTGAGGGACCGTGGTGGAAAAGCTCTCTGTCTTCTCCTCTCTTCTTCTCTTCTCTTCTCTTCTCTTTTCTTCTCTTGTCTTGCTAGCGGTGATGGATCTTAGAGCGTGGAGCTTGAGGATGGAGCTTGCTTGAGGCTTGCACTTGTATCATGGAGCTACTGGAGTGCTCAGGAGAGGAGGTAACTCGATCGGGCATGGAGGTAAGCTCACTACACCTGTGGAGATGAATGGCACATCGGCTATGTGAGAGGTATCCATTAGTGCTTGGCTTGGAACGCTTGAAGCAATAAGCTGTCCATGGGTCTTGGTGATTGATCGCCTCTAAATTTTGGTTTCGTTGTCAAGAGGACCAACGGATTCAAGACTTGAGCACTTGCACACTTCGAATCGAGCATTGAAGTAGGGTTTCTCCCCAAATGGGTTCTTGAGGTAGATAGGTAGAAAGCGAGGGAGTTGAAGAGGTATTTGATCTCCTTAGCAAGTAGGTTTTTGATTTTTTGGATTTGAAAAAGCATGTTGGAGTATTGTAGGTATTTGCTTTGTGATTTAGATCATTAGGATAGGAAAAAACAAAGAAAAAATAGAAAAATAAGCATTAGGGTTTTTGCTATCATAATAGGGAAAAACAAGGCACAAATCATGGTAAATGGGAAAAAAGAGTGGTTGAAATGCTTAATCTCAGCAAGTGAGTGATTGGGGATAGCAAGACCTTGCCTAGGAAGGGGTTTAAGGGCCATGAGACCATATAAGAGCTCATTTATCACCCTAGCATTGAGAGAGAGAGAGAGACAGAGAGAGAGCTTTCATTGGTGATTCAAATTGATCTTGCCATCAGGGAGTTCTTCTTAGACATCAGGTATATCAATCCTTCCTCCTATGTCCGTGTTGTGATCTGGAAGTTTATGTGCCTTGTGATTGCTTGGATCACTAGATTTAACGAAATCATCCTCGGCGATGCTGTCATCGCACGAAACTCGGCCCATTCAAGTGGCTTGGTTTTGGGCCGAGTCCCAGAATTGGTCCTCAACCCTCTTGCATTTGGCCAATTCGGCCCATATAAATAGACAACTCGGCCAACTCCTTTAAATTCAGCCCTTGGCCCTCTTACCTCAGCCCGTCTGAACATACCATTTGGCCCTCGCCTACTCGATTCGGCCCAAACCAACTCGACCATTTTCACTCGGTCCTATTTGACTTGGCTCATCCAAATGATCGACTTGGCCCACTAACCTAACTTAGCCCTCGGCCACATCCATTGGATCATTCAAGCCATAAATTTGGCCACTGTTCCTATTCGGCCCTCGGCCCCTCCGAATCCACCACTTGGCCCTTGTAATTCGGACAAGTTGGGCCGAGTCAGATTTTTGCAATTTTTTTGGAAAAATGCACCAGACCCAGCTAGATTTCAATAGCACAAACCTTTGTGAGCCATCCTGACACCGAGACCTCAATTTTGGTGCAAGGAATAGGCAAATTTGCAAGACATAATCACTTAGTAGCTTGAGTAGGTTGTTGAGAGAGTCAGCACCTTAACGACAGTCGTAATGGGTCCCCAAGGTCTTATTTCGAGCGCAAGGCTACTATGTAGGTAAGAACTGGATTTGGCTACCTAAAACCAAAGAAATCAAAGACCCTACATAAACGCCACCCTCAAGCTTGACCACATGAAACATCATGCATGAGATACTCACAACACAAGAGAATCATGATGCTAAGTCCATAGAACCTCCAATGCCTAGATCAATAGAGGGCCTGAACCAACAATCTATTGTCCAAAATCGTAGCCTACTACTAAAAAATGCCTAGTTTTAGCACTGATAGACAGGGCCCAGGAAAAAATAAAACAGAAGACGAAGGTATGCCAAGAAGAATTTGGAAACACAATAAGTGTAGAAAAAATCCCAAATCAAGGAAAAATGCGCACGAGAAAAAGCGTGAGTCTATACTTTTGTAAAAAAGTGCAAGGCGTGCCATGATTATTTTAAGAGTGACGGGCTCTCACCCGTGCAATTTGTAAAGGTAGATGGGCGGTAGGAAGGAATCTAGGAAGATAGGAGAACAATGGGAAAAATGGCCTAGGCCATAGCCGGTCATGTAAAAAAGGGGATAAGGGGATGACTGCCCAAAAAGGGATTTATTATTTTCTATATAAAGTTGAAAAGTGAATGAAAAGCTCATTCTTGAGTGTGCCCAAAAGTAGATCTCCTCCTCTTCTTCTTCTTCTTCTTCTTCTTCTTCTTCTTCTTCTTCTTCTTGCTTGCTTGAGCTTGTGCTTGAGAGAGGGAGTGTAAGAGTGTGAGGGAGTGAGTGTGTGAGGGTGAGGGACCATGGTGGAGAAGCTCTCTGTCTTCTCCTCTCTTCTTTTCTTTTCTTCTCTTCTCTTTTCTTTTCTTTTCTTTTCTTCTCTTCTCTTCTCTTCTCTTCTCTTCTCTTCTCACGGCGATGGAGCTTGGAGCGTGGAGCTTGAGGATGGATCTTACTTGAGGCTTGCACTTGGATCGTGGAGCTACCAGAGTGCTCGGGAGAGGAGGTAACTCAATTGGGTATGGAGGTAAGCTCACTACACCCGTAGAAATGAATGGCACATCGGCTATATGAGAGGTAGCCATTAGTGCTCGGCTTGGAATGCTTGAAGCAATAAGCGGTCCATGGGTCTTGGCGGTTAATCGCCTCTACACTTTTGGTGATATTTGAATAAAGAGAAGGCCCATCACACACTATGACTATTGAAGTTCCCATATCTTCTCTCTCTCTCTCTCTCTCTCTCTCTCTAGCTCTTGTTCTTGGTCTATCTATCATAGCTCTTACTTCTGCTCACATGCTTTCACTCTAGCCTAGGGAGGTCAGTCATAAATAAATACATGTATCACGTGGGCTCAATATAAGGGATTTTTGAAATATCATTTTTCACATTTTTTTTGCATACAAAAGGATCCCATGTAAAGAGATTATTTAGATATTGAATAAAGAAGGATTATGTTTTATTAAGGAAAAATTTATTGACAAGGATATTTATAAATAGACCTTGAACGCATGTGATATAAAGAGTATACATATAGTGAATTACCTGGGCACTCTAGGTTCACTCCCTTTAACTGGTATGAGATCCAATTGTTCCAAAGTATCTTCATCCTTTGCTTTGGCCTAGATTCAAAGCTTCAACTTAAGGTTTCATGGCAGCCATTATTTCTTTCTCTCAAGGTATACATTGAGTCATTCCTTCCTCTGGATTGTTCCAACTTGCTTCGCGCTTGTTGAGGAGTTTCCCAAGGCTTAGATGAGCCTTGTTAAGTAGTTACTAAGCTGAGAAGTAGCCATTTTATCCATTCTAAGTTGATATAGAGCATGTTGTAGAAGTTGTAGCGGCTACAACAGCTTGACAATACTATCGTATTTTGGTTATAACGTTTGCATATGATATCAATTTCAAGGCTTCTATAGCTAGAAAGAAAGAGCACAATGAGACAAAAAATCTAGGCACTCACAGAGTTGATTATGTATATTTTTATATTCTCTATTCCACACACAATAGAACAGTCCATTCATTGACGATTTTCAGTAGAAATCAAATGTCTTGTCTACTCTTTAGCATTGGCTTAGTCTTATTTGGAACTAGTCTAGGTATAGGCTAAAATGCCTAAGATTTGATAATGGGGGTGAGTATGTTCCAAAAGCTTTTCAAAAAGTTTGTGATGAGCAAGGTATTAAGCATTAGTTGACCACCCCTTCTACCCCTCCCTAGAATGGTATTGTCAAATGTATGAATTGGACGATTTAGCATAGACTTCACAATGTGCTTAATATGGCATGCTTTCCATAACACTTCTGGGTTGAGATAGTTACTACGGCCATACACTTGATTAATAGGTTCCCTTGCACTAATATTAATTGTGAGGTTATAGAGGAGGTCGTCTGGACTAGAAAATCTCGAATGTGTTCTCATTTGCGCATCTTTAGTCATGAGATATTCTATTATATTCCCAAGGACGAGTGCAATAAGATGGATCCTAAGTATGTGGAATGTATCTTTCTTGGTTATGGAGATACATGTGATATGGGCTATCATCTATGGGATTCATAGACTCACAAGGTTATTTGTAGCCACCATGATATTATTTTCCATGAGAATAAGATACATAAGTAGCCTACGCAGATGGTTTAGGTAAGCAAGGTGATTTTCTAAGAGAAGTCTCCTACTCCCATGCACTCAACTAGATAGCATGTAGTAGTTGATGCTCCAGTAGCCTAATCAACACTCTACTAGAGTTAGATGTCCACCTAAGAATTTTATGCTCTCCATGGATTATGTTATATTAATAGATGCACGTGAGCCTCTCTCTTGTGATGAGACCGTGCATATAGATGATAGTCACCCATAGGACAACACTATGCTTTTGACTCCTTACAAACTAACCATACGTGGGATTTTGTTCCTTTTCCTAGTAATGCTATACTAGGGAGTTTGGAAATTTCCATGCACTTTGGGAACCCCTAATACCTTTACTATTTGACTATATGGTAAATCTTTGTTGTCTTATTTAAAGGTGGAGTCTACCCTAAATAACATATAAGCTACCTTTCCAAATCTTACTTTCAAATATGGATCAAGATTTAGCCATGTGGTCAAATTTCTATCACATATTTGAAATTAAAACTTTAAAATTTTCCAAATTCTCTAATGTGGTATTTAGTGACAAAGAAGACATTGTTGTGCAAGTGAGTATACAAGCTGAAAAGTATTCATAGATGCCCCATGCCTACTTATAAGGCTAGATGGTAGCTAAGGGTTTCAAGTAGGAAAATGGAGTTAAATTGATGAAATCTTTTCTCTTATGGTCAAAATGACTACCCTACGCTTGGTTCTAGCATTGGTTGTTTAACTAGATCTAGGCCTTTATCAAATGAATGTAAAGACATCATTTTTACATGGAGATTTGTATGATGCATTACAAGATATAGGCCTTATATCGACATTAAAAGCAACGAAAATGTAAATAAAAAAATTTTTCCCCATTGTCACAAAAAGCGTCATTATTAGTGATGCCATAGAACAGTTGGTATCAGCGTCGTTATCAGCATCGCTATTTGCATCCGTAGTATCAGTGCGACGCTGATACCAATGCAAATAGCGATGTTGATAACGACGCTTTGCGACGCTAATAACGACACAAATAACGACGTGTACACGCAAATTTGTGATGCTAATAGTGACGGTAACAAAGGAAAAAAAAAATTGTTATTTGGGCCATACAAAATAGTTTCTGCACTGTGTACAATGCTCGTGTAAACAAAAACAAAGTGTATTGAAATCATAACACTGATACATGAAATAAATACATAATCGCATAATGAAAGCAGCTAGTACAATCATGACAAGATATCACTACTACATAGAAAATGTCTACACAGAGTAGGCGACCAAAAAAGAAGGGTGTGTGAGTTCCAGGGATCCAAGGGCGAGCTACATATCCTCGCCATCCGAAAGCTTGTCCCACTGCAAAGGAGCATTGAACGGACTTTGTAAAAAAAGAAACAACAACACATCAATCCACCATACAATAATGCATTCTAATTAAACATGGTAATTACGGACAAGAAAGATGAGTGACTTACAGGGCCGTCGTATCTATACAATCAGTCGATTAATGCAGTGAGATCGTGCATCTCTGTATATCGAGTCTCAAGGCCGGTCGGATTGCGATTTGTAATGGAGTCCTGCAAAGAAAACAAAATACTAACTGTTAGAAACATGATTGTCAGTACAAAGGATATTGCAAAAAAATAAGCAAGCAAAACAAAAGAAAAGCTTACAAAGTCCTCCAAATATATCCTGTGGCTGCCACTCCCAAGATAATGGACCACTCCGGCCTCTAGTCGTGCCCTCGCCACCTCAGGCTACTGACTCCAATGTCCTGGAGAGCATCCTCCCTCAGTCGCCTCCAATCGTCCGTGTCTAGCCACTCGGGCTTTGCAGCCCCACTCTTGAGTGCCTTGCATGCGTCCCGATCATCTGTGTGACATATATGCACGCATGCAGTCCATCATCCGGTCCATAGAAAATCTATCTGATGTGGCTAGAACCGAAAACTCCTCATGCAAGGATGCTACTATGTATTCCTTGCTCCCCTCCGGTATTTTTTCCAATGATCTAAGACATTGTGCCGAAAAACTTGTTGGTACAACTCTCTCATGCAAGCCATCACCCTCCTCCCTTCATCATTCATGATGATGGCTCTTAACCTATCATCAACAAGATAGGCATATCCCTCTAGGGTATGCCTAAGATGGGTCCTCTCCTACCTACGTCCACGCTCCTGGGCATATCCACGAGACCCATGTACATTCGATGTACCGACCGAGGTAGTATCTATTGGAGTAGCACCCATAGGGGTGCCACCTGCAGATGGCTATGGAGTAACTGAAGTAGAAATCCCCACAGGTGTGACAAATCCTGGAGGTGACGCAACTCCAGTAGAACGATGAGACGGAGATACCGCGTTTGTGCCTCCACAGCATCCACCTAAGACACACTCCCTGGAACCGCCACGAGAGTAAGAAGTCGCATCTGTATCACGTGCTGACCGCAGGCTCACTGTCTCCGTATCTCTACAGCATCCCCCTGACCCTGAAGCACTCCCTCCCTCTAGCCCAAGTCCGGAGTGTCGATCTCGTCTGCTCGAAGCTGAAGCATCTGATTGCGCCGAAGTAGATCTAGTAGAGCGGCCTGATGATGTCTGAGACAGCTCCTGGTCTGCCATGTCTCTGAATCTCACCATCTAATCTGGAGACATGCGCGTGAAGATATCCTGCAACTCTTCATCGCTCATCCCTCGACTCATCTTGAAAAGGTCACATGCATTTTTAAAAAAATGATATTACCATAATCAATTTAAATCATACAAAGCACGGTAATATAGATCCTTAAAAAATGATCTCACTTAGAATGCATATCTTATGTACCCTTATAAGCGATTAGTCAATGAATTGAGTAAGTGGATGCACCAAGTATGAAGTATCCTATGGTCTCATGTCAATCTCCTGACACAACTCCGCATACACTGGAAGGTTGATAGACATGTCACCACAAAGGATGAGTCCACCTCGTTCTCAAAGAATTCTTGGACTCCTGTATTTCCATCATTGTTAGCTGATGTTGGCTCCTCTACATGCTCCAAGCTTTTGGTAGCCTCCACCCCTTGCAATATCGACCCCTCTATTTGCATATTGTCCTTATCTATGCTCGGAACATTGCTTTGATCATATACTCTCACACTTTGGGGAGCTCAAGGTATAACATACCACCATCAAGGTTGTCAGGGATTTGGATAGAAGATTACATGTTCACAGACACGTACAAGAGAGATTAAACTATTGTGACATATACCATATCATAATACAATTAACAAACAAATGCGTTCATGCACCTGTTCACAATGGGTCAGCAACACAAAGGTGTCATGCAAATCTGTCCATTTTTTTCAGAATCTATTTCAAGAAATCCAGATGGACCTCATCGAACGGTTGCTCTAGCTCCTTCAAGTACCACTTTGAACCACTACACATCGAATATTATCATGGAGAAGCTACGGTAATCCACCATAACAATAATTTATAAGTTCCCAAAATACTCCATCTCATCTATAACTGTATTTGGATCCGTTGCTCGTTGTCGGCTCTCCTGTGCTCGAACCTTGCCATGATACCATAGTCCATTGTGGAGCGCATTTTGTCAATATGCTCCATGAGAAAATGCTCTCCGCGTGACCACGCTGCACTATATATTTTATACTGTACATTGAAACACTCAAATTAGTTGTCGCATTTAAAATATAGATACGACAAATCCTAAACACGCCATCACCTTTGGACTACATCCCATTGAGAATTCCCACTCCTCCATTGAGACCTCCGTCCCTTCGCGAGATGCTGCGGTCAAAGCTCCATGTAACCATCGCGTTGACATAAATCACGCCATTTCCTCCATGCCCTCAGGATATCGAATCGATCGATGGTGTGTACTACGTTGAAATTAAGATTGCGCTTCCTCTCGATCTTGCCTAGCGATCTAGTACTTGGCGAGCCACGTCTCCATAGAGGCATGGTGCAACATACAAAAAGCGATACACCTTCTCCTCCATTGCAGCATCCATTCTTTTTTCTACTCCATTTCCAACCACCACATTTCCAATCACTCTATCGTCGTCCTTCAGTGACCATAGCATTTTGTTGTCTGGATCCACCGTTGGTAGCCATTGTGAAATATGCACTAGCGTCTCAGACACCAACCAATCTTAAGCCATGCTACCTTCTGGCTGAGTTCATTGTTGCACAAAGCCTTTCAGGGTTTTCATGAAGCGCTCCAAGAAGAACATCCATCACGTATGGACAGGTCCAGCAATCTCCACTTCATCTATAAGATGCGCCAAGGTGGATTTGTATCGTGAGCATGCTGGTAGGCAGGTATTTCTCAAAGAGATAGACCGTCTCCAGTGCTCCTTGCCTCGCGGATTCAATAGAGGACGTCTTAATCTCCTTCTGTGAGATCCATTACACCAAAGTAGACAACTTGTAAATGGCCCCGCGTATTTCTAGAGTAAGGCATCTTGCGATCGCGATCGGTACTACAAACTGCCACAAATGAGAAAGCATTATGAACAATGGCTACACTCCAAATAGCAAAATGCGCATGCCAATTACAATCCATTCGTAGTACAAACCTCACATATCTTATGCCAGTCATGGGATTTTAGCCCTGATAATTGGTCGTCTTTAGAAAATGTAGACACGCTGATTGCCAGCTTGCATTGAGAGCAAGGACATGGGACACACTAATTAAGATACGCCTCGCGATCTTGAACAACAAGACCTTCATCGTTTTCCATTTTGTCTATATTACGACAAAAAATTTGTTTTTGTTATCATTCTTTTTTTCTTTCTTAAATTGTTCTCCTCTCCTTCCATCTCTCTCTCTCTTTCTCTTTCTTTATTATGTTGTATGTATTTCCTCTCCCTCTCTCTCATTCCTTCTTTTTTCTCTTCCGCCCCCCTCTCACATTTTCTTTAACAATCACGGCTATGACTACGAGGAAGACCACGACCACGACTATGACCACGACCACGACCACAACCATGACCACGACCACGATCACGACCACGACCGCGACTACGTGGAGCCCCAAGAGGAACACTAAGGAAAAGGGAATTCTCTTGCAAGAAAATCTATCTTGTAACATCAACAAGCTTTTTTATTAGGTTTTATATGATCACAATGAAGATAAGAACACCAGGCATAACAAATCTTCATGCAGCATCATGTAGATCTCCCACGGATTTGATAGAATCAACCATATTCTTCAATATCTTCACAAAATCCATCAATATAACAAAGAAAGCAAAGGAATACACCATCTTTGAATGGAAACACATCACATAGTATTCATCTTCAATATCTTCATAGTCTTCTCTCTCAATCTCTCATATACAATCACTTTGTTTTAGTAGAATTGGCTATCTCTGACTCTCTCTCTCTCTCCATCAATAATACATCATATCCTCACTACAATCTCTCATAATCACTCATAATAATCCTTCTTAGGTCGTGGATACCCCTCCCAAGAGGTATGTCTGATATGAAGAGTCACCAGAGCCACTATAGTGTCCTTTCATAGCTCAATACTGTCACTTCACTTCAGTCTTTACTTGAGTCTTTAGCAGCTACCTCTTTCACTTCTTTTAGCTCTTTTGCACTTGTATTCACCTCTTTCCAAGGCTAGAAAACTTTCCCAAGCTACACTCTCATCCATTAGAACACATACAGAAGGTCTACAGAACAATCACAGTACATTACGAGAATAGCTACAGTACAGTTACAGTACAGAGACAGAAGCTCTACAGAAGACCTACAGAAGGTTACATAAGGTCATCAAAACCACATAACTCATACTCAAACCATTCCAAACTCTCAAAAACTATTCAATAAGCTTTCATAAGATCTCAATCTTCATCAATCATCAATCCATGCCTCATACAGAAGACAATCAGAACAAAATAGAAGCTATACAGAAGGTATACAGAACCAATCAAAACCTATCAGAACTTCACATCTCATAAACATCATGAACTTCCAAAACATAATCAATATCATCCAAAACACTCTCAAACCACTTCCAAACCAATCAATCATCTCATAAAATCAACCATTCAGCTCTCAAAAACAATAAAATTCAGCCAAAAAACAAGTTATTTCAACACTCAACATATCCCCACACTTAATAAGGAAGCGTCCTCGCGACCCAGGAAAAAGGGAATACAAGTTCATTCAAAAGCTTAACTTTTATCTTCAATAAATCTCCAAAAACAATCCATCCAACCATGACCCCAACTTATAACGTGTATCTGATATAAAAATACAACGAAAGGAAAACCCTTTATACATTAACACTTTTTATCAAACTGGAAATCACAACAAACTTGTAAAGGATATAAGAGGTTTCTTCTTCTTCTACATCAGCATCTTCAACTCTCCAACCATGACCCCATCACCACAATTCTTCAAAATGTAGCTCGCACGAAAGTCAATCCAATAGGCAATCATCAC
This sequence comes from Lygodium microphyllum, assembly GCF_053477565.2. Lineage (NCBI taxonomy): Eukaryota > Viridiplantae > Streptophyta > Polypodiopsida > Schizaeales > Lygodiaceae > Lygodium > Lygodium microphyllum. The sequence goes on along the minus strand of NC_141151.1, from coordinate 123,082,124 downwards.
GATCTTATTACATAAATTAACCCACAACACAAACACTACACACAACACAACCATCTGAATGACTCTTCCAAAAAGAGACATTTTATCATTAAAAATCATCCACCATACATTGGAAAAGGTATCAATGAAGATGATCCCTCTTGAAAGATTGGTTATTTTGGAAACGATCCATAGACAAAGATTCATCTACAAATGTCTTGGGAGCACATCCTTTCCAACAGGACAAGGTATCTGCTAGGAAAACAAAAGGCATGAAAATACAATATATCTAGCTGCTAGGAATCAATGCTCACATTGACATTCATGCGCAACTTTGGAATAGGCTTTAAATCATTATGAGAATGCCTATGCATATACGCTAGATACCAAGCAAAATGAGCTGTTAATCGCACAGAAGGATCCAGAGATTGTGAATACTGCTAAGCAAAATGAATATAGTTCTGGTATGCTTGACTGGCAGCTGTCCATTCTCCTAGGATTATTGGCCAATTTATCTGAGATTCTGTAAGATAATTATTTGAGCTCCATCCCCGTCTTCTGGAAATCTGATGATCAAACCCGTCATAGTCACTAACCAACTGAGGTGGTTGAGATATAGAAGTGGCAGGAGATGGAAGTGGAATAAGGAAAAGTGGATGAAGAGATGGGTAGGAAAAATCATAAAAGGAGGAATAATTTAAAGGAGTGGCTGAAAATTGTAGGGAATCACTTAGGAAGGGTGTTAACTGATAAATAGGAAAGGTAGAAGGTACATGAATGGATGGAGAAGGGAAAAATACTTGATCCTCGATAAAGGAACAGTATGTAAATATGGGAATTTGAGGAAAAGATTGAGGTTGGAAAAGAAGGGGTAAGATAGTTGTGGAACTGGTTTGATAGAGGGAAAGATATATATCATAACGGTGAGCCATTTGTTGGTAATAGAGTAGGGTAGGAACAAAAGGACCTAAGATAGATCTTCTTTGATAGGCATCAAAAAAGGTAGAATCAAATGGATTATGTTTTGAAAGATAAGCTAAGAGATCCACCCTCAATTGGTTAGTGCTCTGGACATAGGTAGGGGCTGTGTTCTGTCTTTGATTCAGGACCACAGAATCAATCATGGTATGCCAGGAATTATCAGGGCAAGTAGCCACTTTGGAGGAGTAACTCTGAAACATGTCATCTATTCGCAACTCCAAATGGTTGACATACAAAACAGCTTGTAAAACCATGTCTCCCACATACCAAGCCATATCCACTTGGTCTGGAATCAACAAGTCTCCTCGTAGATACATATATGACATCAACATGGTATCGGCAGATTCTTCAAACACCATACGAACCACCTCTGTCAGCAACTCAGGAGACCAAGCCCCACTCCAACCATCCTCTGGAAGAGGTAAATCCATCGTTGAAAGCTTCATGTAGAAGGCCAACTTCTGTAATTGATAGTGGACAAAGAAAGAATGGTCTGGAGGAACATATTCCTGATACTGCTCAAATGTAGACCATAGCAAATCCATTCTGGACTGTAATCTTTCCACTTTATCTTGGAAGAGAGGACACAAGGTAGCCTGTCTCTGAAGAGCTGCCAACTCCTGCTGTGAGAGAGAAGGGAGAAAGGGAACATGAGAGCTTGGAGGAACAGACCATGAATTTGCCAGTTGATCTTGCAACTACTTGATTTGGGAAGCTTGTGATTCCACTGTGTCATTAGCAGTCTGTAAGGCTGAAAGTTTGACATCTAAAAGAGTTTGGAACTCGGGGGCTTCTTTGGACATCCTATCTTGAGCCTCTATTAACTAAATCTTCAAAGAAGATATCTCATCTCTTTGGGTTGCAATCAGTTGGGTTTGTTGCTCCATCTGCTTAAACAAATTTGCTAGGGTATCCTTAGTAGAGGCTAACTCGGATGTTGCCTTATGCAACTGGTCCTAAGACTACATCAGTTCTTCATAAAAGGAAGCGTACAGCTGTTGAACACAGGCTGTCACTGACATTTCCATGGAACTCTGAATGTCTTTACATAGGAAAGGAATGGCATCTTCCGAGACTAGACTGTTCAGTGAGGGGACTGATATATCCAACAAACCTTCTCGATATACTCTGAACAGGTTATTACATGTGAGATAACCAGGGAGATCACTGCCAGAGGTAGCAGGAATGGGCACTGAAGGAAGAACTGAAGGAGGTTTATCGGCTACCCGCTTCAAGCATTTGCGCTGTATGACCAGGGGAGGCGGAGAATCCAAATCCTCTATATCAATTGGTTCTGACTCATCTGAAGGTGGAGGAGGAGGTACTAGATCAGATGGAGGAGGTGGAGGCACACTCTTCTGTAAACCTGAGTAGGTCAAGAAGGCAGACAAGTACGATCCATAGGTGACATTGGTAACATTGCCCCTGGTGACTTTGACGAAATATTGATCCATCTTAATGAGTAGGTAAGTGCTCCAATCAATAGCTACTCCTTTTAACACCATCCTTGAAGATGTAAAGAGCTCTTTGGACAAGTAATGGGATGGTGTTTTTGCAGGCATAAACCTGTCTTGGAGAAACTGACAAACCAACTTCCACATAGGATCAGTGATCATGGAAAAGGAAACTCCTGAAGAGTTGATCACCTTCTTAACATCCAAAATTTCCCTTGTCTGCTTTTGTAACAGCTTCAAAATCTCTTCGTTAGAGAAAAGGTGGCCAGTGGTAACAAAGGGTTCACCTTTGGAGGGAAGAGACAGAGCCTTCCCTAGGCCTCGAGGTATCAAAGTCATAGAAGAACCCTAGACCAGTCCCGACTTCTTGCTGTAGGAGGCCAGAAACTCGTCACACATTGGTGGATCCTCTGGAAGCAATGGAAAGGAGGCAACTACGAAAGCAGCGAGTCCCGCCTTCGTGAGAGGCTCAAAAGTGAGTAGGGAAGAGTAATCCCTACTGACAAACAAGGAGAATGCCTGCAAAGCAACAGACAAAAACCAAGGATAAGATATCAACCAAAGCGATAAAACGTGACTCGACCAACTATCCCCAAGCAAAGCATAGTCTAGAAAAAATTCGACATGACCTCTAGACATATGCGGCCAAAAGCTTCATGCTATGCAACATGCAAACACCCAAGTCCCCGTATCAGGCAATAAAGAAAAAAACTACACACCGTACCCTTAACCGTAATAAAGAAACTGAACCAAAACATAACAACAACCCACACATATCAAGACCACAACTTTGATAATCAGGTTTGACCATGGAGACAACTCCGAAGACTTCGCATACCCATCCCACGAAACAAGTTTATTAAAAAGAGGAAATAAGTGCAGTGAGGGGGAATTAATTTAATGAAAGGTTCATTTTAATAAATTATTAAGAAATGGGTGAATTTTTATTAAGTGATAAACCTTATCAAAAAAACGGCAGTTCCTTCTTAAAATTTTAATTACCAATTATTAGATTAAAGCGGTGCTTTAATCCGAATCCTGGACTTCAATACCCAGACTGGGTCTCTAAATGCAAGTTCATTTATTAAAAATTAAGGTGATATGAAGCGCTTTTTTGCCAGCGCGTGCTCTTGTGACGGCTGATTAATTTTAATTAAAAATATTAAAGTGTCTCTTAAGCGCACTTAGCGTATGCTAAGTGAACGGCGGGTTTATTTTTATTTAAAAAAATGGTGTTTGGCACGAGCGCGCGTACCATGGTGGTGTTTAGGGTTCATTTTAAAAATATTAATCGTGAATTTTGGGGTAGCGGAAAAAAATAAGAATATAAAAGGAAAAATACATGGTAGTGGATGTATGTGAATGCAATCAATGCGCTCTTCTCAATCCAAAATATATGTTAGCAATCCAAAAAGAACCAAGGAATCTGGATTTTTTTCTAAATTTTCAGTGTGTGTTTTGAATGATAGAGGATTTTTTAATGAATTTAGGTGTTTAATGAAGTATTTGTACAGCTTAGAAAATATGCCAAAAATAAGTAAAAATTGTAATAGAAATTTTAGGAATTTTTCGGCAATTAATTTGGATTTTTTTAACCATTTGCAATGAATTTTTTCATTTTTTGGGTATTTTTTAAAAGAAGTTTGAATTTTAAAATGGTCTGAATTTTTTTTTTTGCTAAAATGTTCAGTTTAGAGAAATAGTGCAAATTACTGCAAAAATATTGAGGATTTTTTCAAGATTTTTCTATAATTTTTTGTGAATTTTAAATGGTTTTTAATGGTTTCTTTTAATTTTCAATGTATTTTGAAAGTTTTCGAGTTTTTGAAATTAAAAATCTGGGAATATACCCAGAAATAGGCTGCGTGGCAGCTGCGTGTGAACAACCAACTAACGATCTCCCGCACCCGCACACGAGCAATCACGCTCTCATGAACAGCCACACGCGCGTGTCAAAAGACGAGAAAAGAGGCCTGCGGGTTCTGTGGGTTGTGGTTGGGTGCGGCTGGGTGGGAAGGGGGCGTATGAGGGGTTTGTCGCTGTTGGGTTTCTGCAGGGGAACAGGGGCTTATAGAGGGGGTTTTAGTGGTGGGGTTTCTGCGGGGGAACAAAGGTTATGGAGGGGTTTGGTGTGTTAGCTGCGAGGGAACAGGGGTTTAGGAAGGGGTACGGTGGGGGTGGGGTTCTGTGGGGTGTACCTGTGGGGGGGAAGGGGGGCCTGCAGAGAGGTTGAGTGTGTGTGTGTGATTGTGGGGGGGGGGGGGGGGGGGGAGGGGGAGGGGCTTTAGGTAGGGTAATGGGGTGGGTTAGGTGTGGGTGTGTTTGCTGGGGGGGAAGGGGGCTTGTGTGGGGGTTGGGTGGTTTAGTGTGATGGTGGGAAGGGGGGAAAGGGGGGCTTAGCTGGGGGGGTGTGTAATGGTGGGGGGGAAGGGGAACTTAGAGGGGGGTTGTGGGTAAGGGTTGCAAGGCACGTGGTATGTAGGGGGCCCAACGGGCGGGCAGGGGATCGTGGCGGAACCACAGGGGCGGGCGACGGCCAGCAAGGACGGGCGCAGCTGTCAGGAAGGCGGCGGCACAAGGCCACGTCACGGTAGTGGGGCAAGGCGGAGACGAAGACGGCGGCCGTCGTCGTCAGGTGGCTGCAGAGGGCATCATCAGCGGGCACACGGCGGCGTCGTCAGCGGGGTTGCGAGGGCGCAGGATGCCACAAACGGCGGGAGCAGCGGGGGCAGGCATCCAGGGCGGCAGCATGATGGCGCAGGCGGCGTAGGACAGCGGCACTCGGCGGGGAGGACGTCACGGCGGCATCCACATGGCGAAGGTAGGCAGCGTTAGGGAGTACGGCGAGGGACAAGGCGTCGGCGAGGAGGGTGGCCAAGGAGCAGGGCGTCGTCGACACGGGGCAGGGCACAGGGCCTGCATGGCGGCTCGTTAGGTTCCTTCAGCAAGTCCTGTTGACCTGCATGGGCGGTCCTTCCGATGGGTGCAGCAGGGCGAATGATCGGGCACGCGATGGTAGGCACGGCTCCCACAGCTACCATGATAATCGTGTCCTGTAGGCAGTGGGGAGCCAACGGAGGGAGAGGGGGAGTTCGATGGAGGGGAAGAGGAGGAGGAGGGAGAAGAAGGAGGAGAGGGAAAAGGAAGGAGCAAAGGAGAGGAGGGAAAGGAGAAGAGGAAGGATATGGAGGGGGGAGCACGCACGCAGAGGGAAGGGAGAGGGAGAGAGGGAGGGAGGCAGTTGGGGGGGGAAGGGGTCGGGGAGAGAGAAGGGTGGGGGAGATAGGGAAGGGTGTGGGGGGGTAAGGGCGCCCATGGGGGGGTGCCCAAGGGGGGTGGGGGAAAGGGTGGGGGGGTGCCTGTAGGCGCGCGAGGGTAGTCCATGGGAAAGAATGGGCAAGGGGCCCATGAGAGGGAATGGGCGGGGGCCCATGAGAGAAAGGCGTACCCCCGTCCCGCGCGCGTGCACGGGGCGGGGTAAAAAAATTTTACCGTGACGGGATCAAAATAGTGCCGAGATGGCGGTACGGGGCAGCGGAAGCAACCGCGGCGCGTGGAGACGCGGGAAATTGAAAATGGGAGCGTTCATGCGCGGGACGAGTCGCGCGAAAACACGGAAAAAGAAAGAAAAATTAATATCTCCCAATCCGGATGTCAAAACGAAATGTCATAAAAACAAAAAGTGGGTAGAAAGGCAGGGGGAAGACAGGGGAAACATGCAACGGGAGTTCTAGGGGAAATACAGGGTGTTCACATGCAAAAAACACAAAAAACGGGTCAAAAAACGCAAGTAAAAATTAATATCGAAAGATCCGTGCATCGGAACGAGGTGGAGGAAAAAGGAAAAATGTGCAAAAAGACGTGCTCGACAATCCTATCACGTCAAAACATAGTTTCGACTGAGATAAGATGTGTTCACATGGAAAAAGCCCAAAAAACAGACCCGAAAATGGGATCGAAAATTAATATTGGACGAACCGCTCGCCGGAATGACAGGCAAGAAAAATGAAAAATGTCCACAAGAAGGGGGGTACAGGGTTGTCATGTCAAAACGCAGGTCCGGTGGAAGTAGCAGGGGTTCACATGCGAAAAACACCAACAATACACCTGAAAACACAGTTAAAAATTAATAATGAAAAATCCAGAAGTGGAAAGAGGGTGGAGGAAAAAGGAAAAAGGTGGGGGAAGGCGCGATGGACATGACTATCAAATCAAATGGGAATTCCGATGCAAACAGAGCAGGTTCACATGGAAAAATGTCAAAAGACGCACGAAAAAGTCTTGAAAAACCGCAAAATTAATATTGGAAAAATGTGCATCGAAAGGACACGGAGTAAAAAGGAAAAATGTTAGGGGGAAAGTTGTTGTCAGGGCTATGAGGGCAGATCACGGTTCCGAAGCAAGAAAAGCGCATTCACATGGAAAACCGGCTAATGTGTGCAAAATGCTTCAAAAATTAATAACTCGAAAACTGTGCACCGGAACAGGGGTAGATAAAAAGGAAAAATGGTCTATTCAAAGGGATGAACAGGGCCATAAGGGTGGATGTGGACTCTGGTGAACGTAGGGTACGTTCACATAAAAACACAGCAAAATAGAGGAAAAAGAGAAATGGAGGAGGAACAGCCCCAAGGGAGGGGGGACAGTGGACGGGTGGGTGGGAAGAGACCCCATCAGGGTAAAAGCAAGGCATGGCATAGAGGCATTAGCAGGTTGAGGCATATGCAGAGGGGCATGCAATGTAGACGCGCAGGGACGCGTCCCCACACTTAAGACCTTAACGGATAGGGTTAACCGAGCAACAGGGACCTAGGACCACATAATAGACCATTCACTAACGTCCCCACACTTAAAACATGAACGTCACTGAGAAACAGGGTGTAGGGTTAGAAAAACTTGGCCCATTTTGTTGAGGATCAAGGTTGATTGTCGATGGCATGCCCGGTGTTGTTGTCGGCTGCCACAGGAGGTACCAAGGCATCTTCTCAGCACACATCCGTCATGGCAGGGACCACACAGCAACACCTAGGGAGGTAGCTGGTTGAAGGAATCGTGTCGAGTCGATGTCGCTGACGAAGGAGAGTCACTTAGCTTACAACACTCAGATGGGATGAGAGAACAGTCACTCGCCCCATTACTAATATCACTCGAGGAATAATGATTGAAACCCATATCTCGTACCCGGTTGAGGAATCGACAAGGGAATGGTGCAGAGGGAGTATGCCAGGGTGCAGAGTTGATGGTGCATTAGTGCGTCCAACCCGTCTGGAATAGGTGCAAGGAGAAAGGCAAGGGAGCCTTACAGTGCAGTGTACAGAACAGGGTGACGTGTCCGGTGATGACGATAGAGACCCATCCCGTGGGTGCATAGGGAAACGGGAACATACCTGACTCCAAATGTCGTAATGTCCCTCAATCTCACCTCTCGGTAATTAATTGAAGAAACTCCAGTCACACTTAGCCCACCCTCTGTCTCACGCTTTGTTGATAGATACAAGAGGGCAGCCCTTTCCTAAAACCCATTAATGTTATCCTCATGGTCACTTGTGCAAGGGTTGTATGCCTAGTGCGCATTTGATGGTGCAACTGTGCATCCCGCCCTGTGCCAGCATACGGTGCGAGAAGGAAGGCCAGGGAGCCTTATAGTGCAGTGCACAGAAACAGATTGTGCTTTGTGCATTGAGAGGCCCATCCCGTGCGTGCAACACTTCATTCACACTTCTCACCTCTCATTTGATTTGAAGGGAAAGACTGGTCTCTCGCCCCACCCTCTGTCTCACTCTCTGTTGATAGTTACAGAGGGCAACCATACTCACTTCCCCATCCGGTTAGGATGAAAGCTCACATCACTCGATTGTTTGTCAATGAAGATCGTGTCGTCAGTTGTTGAAGAGGCGTACCCAGGGAGGTAGCCATCAAATCGAACGTTGTGTTGGATAGGACATGTCGTCTGCTAGAGGACTGTCAAACGCTCTACAGAAAGGCACAGGACACAGCGTACCAAGGGAGGTAGCTTCGGAACTGGATCCTGGGGATGTCAACTAATGAATCCACTTTCTGGACTGCTGGGTGTTGCCACGTTTTCCATAGCCAGCTTCTTGCCCAAGGGTGTGTCCCACCTTTTCTTGGAACAAGGCCTGCTATAACAAGGAATTGCTTCATTTTCTCCCATAACAGATTTTGTTCGTTTTTCTTATCTTGTTTTTTTTTTCTTTTCTTTTTTTTTTCTTGTTTTCCCCTATTCCCGAGGGTGTTTCCACCTTTTTCTCGAAGAATAGGTCGGCATGACAGGGACCTAAGTCCTTTTTTCCCATGACAAATATGTATATTTTTTCTCTTTTTTTTTTTCATTAAGAAAGGAATGGTAGAAAGACCATATGTCAGAACCAACCTCGCCACTGTTGCTGGTGGAAAATAGAGAATAAGAGATCAAGGCTGGAAGATGGGGTTGAGGGGACAGAGGGTTGCGTCCACCTCATCACGAATGGCTGAAGAACGGCTATCAGAAGTAGCATCATAAGAGTGAGAGTGCCACGCCAACGAGGGAAAGGATCAGGTGACCATGATTGTCAAGATCCTCAAGGAGGGAAGTACTTCTTCAGGCGATATCCATTGATCAGGAAGGGATCATCAGAGGCATCAACAGTCTACACTTGGATAGAGCCATTAGGGTTGACAGCAAGTACCTTATATGGGCCCATCCACCGCTATTGGAGCTTGCCAGGAAACTTGCCAAATCGTGAATCATAGGCTAGGACCAAATCACCTTCCTTGAACTCCTTGTGCTTGATGAAGCTGTCATGGTAAGCCTTACGTTGAGCTTGCGTGGCTTCCATGCACTGTAGAGCCATCCTGCGAGTTTCGTCCAAATATTCCATGTGCAGGAGATGGTGTTGCAGTGAATCATCGTCCCCCAAACTCTCTTTGATGGCCACTCTCAAAGAGGGCAATTCCAGTTCAACAGGGAAAACAGCTTCTGTACCATACACCAGCTGGAAGGGTGTCTGTCCTGTTGCTGCTTTATGGGAGGTTCTGTACGCCCAGAGGGCCTCTGTAAGTCGATCATCCCAGTCACGACGATGTGCGGCAATCGTCCTTGTCAGGATTGAGCAGAGGATGCGATTGGTGACTTCAACTTGGCCATTGGCTCTGGGGTAGTAAGGAGTGGACTTGCGATGGTGGATCTTATACAACTCTATCAACTCTTCCATGACTTTATTAATGAAATGAGTGCCTCTGTCACTTACCAACTCTAAGGGACTGCCAAAACGGGTGATGATATTCTCGTACATAAACAGGGCCACACTGTTACCATCGTCTCGCTTTAGGGCTTTAGCTTCTCACCACTTTGTGATATAATCTGTACATACGAGGATGTATCGGTTCTGTTTCCTTCTGGTAGTAGGATCGATTGGGCCGACGAAGTCGATGCCCCACTTCTCAAACGGCTTCAAAGGAAGGATAGGTTGCAGTGGCATCACACTGGTCTTGGTGGGTTTCCCCATTCTCTGACAAGCATCACATCTTTTACAGTAATCATAAGCATCCTTGTGAATGGTAGGCCACCAATATCCTGCTAGCAGAGCCTTCCTGGATGTGGCTTCTCCGGCAAAGTGGCCTCCACATGGCTCGTCATGGCAAGACTTCAGAACAATCCCAATCTCACCTCCTACAACACATCTTCTGAGCACTTCATCTTTGCCTTTCTTGTATAGTGCACCGCCTAGTAGGGTGTAGGGGGCTGATTCTAACATAAAGTTCTTCCTTTCCCGACTAGAAATGCCAGGAGGGTATTGTTGGGTTGCCAGCAGATTGGCAATGTCTGCATACCAAGGAGTTATAGTTTCTACTAGGAATAGGGAAGCATCAGGGAGGTCTGGATCATCCTGCTCCTCGTCTGCAATTTGTGGGATACGCAACAGATGATCAGCGAGAACATGGGAACGACCAGGTTTGGTAATTACCTCAAAGTCGAACTCCTGGAATAGAAGGAGCCATCTCATCATGCGTCCTTTTACATCTGCTTTGTTCATCAGGAAGGACAGGGCCTCATGATCCACATAAAATTTAAAGTGGGTAGACAGTAGGTAGTGGCGAAACTTCTCCAGGGAAAACACCATTGCCAAGCACTCCAGCTCTGTCACTGTATAGTTCCGTTCCCTATTAGTGACTTTTCGGCTTGCATAATAAATGGATTGATCCAGCTTCGAGGAGCCCTTCTGACAGAGAACTGCGCCTAAGCCTTCAATTGATGCATCAGTGTGTACATGGAACTCCTTCGTCCAATCAGAAGGTTGTAGAATGGGTGCCTCAATCAGACACTGCTTCAGAGTGTTGAAGGCTTTGTCACATTCTTCCGTCCAAGTAAACTCTGCATCTTTCCTCGGAAGCTTGTGCAAGGAGGTTGCCTTTGTTGCAAAATGGGCTATGAACCTTCTGTAGTAACCCACATGGCCTAGCAATCCCCTCAACTATTTGAGGTTGGTGGGTGCTATCAAAGCTACGATCTTTTCGATCTTTGCAAGGTCTATTGATATCCCTTGTGCAGAGACAATGTGGCCCAACAGAACTCCACAAGAGACCCCAAAGATGCATTTGTCGGGGTTGAGGAAAATCCCATACTTCCGGCATCGATCAAAGCATTGTTCCAAGTGTCCCCAGTGTTCCTGGATCAAACTATAGACACAGAAGTCATCCAAATATACCTCAATAAAGTCGTGCAGATGATTTTGGAATGCGGGCATCATGACGCGCTGGAAGGTAGCAGGGGCATTGCAAAGTCCAAATGGCATCACTCGGTAAGCGTAGGTCCCCCATTCTGTGGTGAAGGTTGTTTTGGATTGGTCTTCTTCTGCTATCTGCACTTGGTTATATCCGCTGAACCCATCCAGAAGGGAATAAAGCTCATGTCCTGCCACTGTGTCCAATAGTTGGTCTGTGAAAGGAATCGGAAAGTGATTCTTCTTCGTCTTGGAATTCAACTTACGGAAATCCACACATATTCGAAGCTTGCCATTCTTCTTGGGTACAACCACGATGGGTGAAACCCATTCACTATTTGCCACTGGATAGATGAACTCGGCTTCCAGAAGCTTCAGCAGCTCTGCTTTCACCAATGTGGAATAATTCGGGTTCATTCGCCTCTCTCGTTGCTGTACTGGCTTGGCATCAGGCTCCAAGTCAATATGATGCTGACATATTGTGGGATCAATCCCCTTTAGGTCTTTGTAGGACCATGCAAACACGCCAAAATTCTCTTTCAACAAGTTGTACAAAGTTGACAACTCCTCTTCTGGTAGGCTGCTACCCACCTTCAAGTGGCGTTCAGTAATATCTGCATCCACAAATGTTAACTGCCTTTCACCTACTTCATGGATGAAGGTCCCACGGACTGCTTCTGAATACAGATCCGACTCCTTCAAGGGAGTGGTGTCCTCTTCTGATGTCCCACTAGCACCAACTTCTTCTCTTGGTGGAGACTTAGGTTGCCTATGGAGATGTTGAAATGGGATTAGAGCCGTTTTGGGTCTGGTTTCAAGATTAGTTACCTCTTGGCTTGAAGACTCATCTTCTAATGACACATCCAGGAACGTCACATAACAGGGATCCTCTGATGCCTGTTGGGTTTGTGGGAATAGTGCTTGTTGGCACGGTGCATCATCATCATCTTTTCTTGGCAAAGATGGGTTAGGACGGCAAGAGCCACTGTTGAAAAATGGCTTGTTCTTCTTAATCCATTTCTTACAAAGATTTTGCATATGAGAAGATCCATTTACTAGACAAAATGGTACCATCGCCATTCTGTCCCACAGCATGAGCTCGTCTGCTTCTGATGCTTTTGGAACTTCTTCTTCATAGATAACCTCTTTAGGTGGGATAGATTCTTCCATCTCGCTTTCATAACCTTCTTCAATATCATCTCCTTCCTCTTCTGTCTCTGTCTCTGGCTCTGTCTCTGGCTCTGTCTCTATAGGAGCTCTATAAGAGAAGAACAGGTTCTCTATTTCATCGTCTGCCTCTGTCTCTGGCTTTATTATGGCCATGTAATAGGGAAAGCACTACATCCATGCTTCTATCTCATTGTCAGAAGTGATTTTGGAAATCGTTCCTGGTTCAGGCAGGAAGTATTCACCCATTGATAATGGCTTTGCATCTTTTGGAAGTTGGCTTACAGTATCCACTGTCAAGGAACGTGCCACTGTTTTCTTGGGAAGGATCTATTTGACAACATCTTCATCTACTGATGTTCCACCTGTAGCCTCATTAGGGGAGTCAGAAGATAATTCCAAGGAAGTGGATCCATGTCTTTTTTGAGCACCATATAGCTTCAACACCACTTTATTAGGTCCTCCACCCAAGGTCAAAGTTCCTTTGAACCAATCCGTCCTTGCTTTGGCTTCAAAAAGCCATGGTCTGCCCAGTAATAGAGGGTAGGATGTACCATAAGAGTTTGGCTTCACCACCAGATAGATTAGCCAATAATCTTTTCCAGCCACTGTAGTCTTCACAGATGGGAGAATGCCCAAAGGCTTGATTCTGCTCTGATCCGCCAGTCTGATGAGCCATTGGGTGGGTTGCACACCTTGTAGGCCTAGATCCTTCATTGTCACATCCGTCATAATATTCATTGATGAACCACCATCAATCAGTGCATTTGCAATGAAGCAACCTTCAATCCACACGCTAGTCTCTGGGGTACCCGGATCTAGGAAGACGTTAGCCACATCCACTTCTTTTACAGGCTCTGGAGCTTTGTTGGACTTTGTTGTTGTTGAGGGAGCAATCCTTAAGCCACGTCTTCTTGTCAGTATACTTTTGAACCTTTTTCGGCAACTGGGAGACAACATCAATAATTGTCGGAATGTGAGGTTTGGTTTAAAGGTATCTAGATCTCTGACCAGATCGTATTCCTTAATAGGATCCACTGACTTCTCTAACCGGTTAGAGAATGGGGCAACACCCATTTTCATTTTCCATTTTTCTTCCAATAGGGGCATCATGGGGACTTCTTCTGTCACTTGTGACACTTCCTCCTCTTCTATCTCCTGGACCTCTGGTCCTGTCTCTAGAACTGTCTCTGTGACTCTCTGTGGCACTGTAATGCTCTGTACGGCATTGTCAGGCTCTGTTCTATTCTGTTCTTCTGGTGGAAGATGGAACTTCACTGTTCTGGTAGGAGGATTATTTTCTTTCTGGATAGGTGGTTCCTTCTTCTTTGCACGTGTGATGGCAGCAACTTTCAATTCCACTAAATTGGAGGTAGGCTCTTGGGCCTTGGCCGGACTATCAGTAGCACTGTTTTTCACTGGGGCTGGGCTTGGACAGTCTTTTGCAGTGTGGCCTTCTCCTTTGCATCGACTGCATAAGGGCTTGTAATCCACTGACCTTCTGGGATTTGGACAATTTGGTGAAATGTGTCCCTTTTCTCTGCATCTGTAACACTCCACTTCTGTTCTCTGACCACCGCCAGACTGTCTTCCTGTGTAACTTTGGGATGGAAATCTTCTTGGACCGAAATTAGGACCAAACTCTCTAGGCTTGGGTCCAATATCCTGTGTTGTCATTTTGGATTCCAGCAAGTTGAATCTTGCATCCTCTTCCTTCCTTCTCCTATCATGCATCTCCTTTAGAGAGCAAATATCCTCTGTATGGTTTTTCTGCAAACAGTAGGAACAGAAGGCTCCAGGAATGGTTGGTTTTCGTGTACATTCAGTGGCTAAATGGCCTGCTTGATGACACTTACCACACCAAGTATTTGACCATATCACATCTCTTCCTGCTCCTGCAACATTGGATATGCTGGCGGTATTCACTTTCAGCGTCTGTAGCTGCTTTGCAATCACATCCATCAACTCCTTTTTTATATTTGCAACTGAGTTGGATAAATAATCCTTCAAGCTTTCTCCTCTTGAGGTACTAGCAGTAGGGTTTTGAGGAGACTCTGTAATCACTGCATAAATAGGTTGGGCTGGTGTAGAGGGGTCTCTGTTCTGATTTTGATTCAGAGCTCATGTTTGAACTGTTGGTTGTTGGCTCCAGTTGGTAGGGTTCCACTGTTGCTGCTGATTTGGTATTGGGGAAATTGGTTGGGACCATTGTTGTTGTGGTTGAACCATCATGTGAGGCATGGATTGTGGCCACTGTGGATTTGGTGCACTTAACTGTGATACTGGGGGCATCTGTTAGTAGGGGTAGGGGACTGTCCCTGGCACTGCATTTTTTGGGTACATCATTTCTGGCATGAGAGGAGGTAGGACTCCTCTTCCTGGATTCATCGCCAATCTAGCTTTCACTTCATCGTACAGTCTTGCACCTTCGGTTGCAGCTTGCAGTGTGGCTGGTCTTTGCAGCTCCACAAATTTGCGGACTTCTGGTTGTAATCCTCTGAGAAACACCCCCTTCTGAATGCCATCATCTAGATTATGGTTAGTCCATCTCTTCAGGATGGATTCCATTCATGAGACATAAGCTTCTACTCTTTCTCCAGAAGACTGACTTAGGTTCATAAATTCCTCTCGCATCCGCTCTTCAAAACCTTCACGCTTGAATTTAGTGAGGAAGGCCAACTTCAGGTCGTCCCATGTGCCAAAAGTTCCTGCTGCTTGTCTCTCATACCACTGAAACGCCGCGCCCTTGAAAGTGGCGGGGAATATTGCTAGCCAATGCTCAGGGGTTCTGGCATTGTTAGCCACACATGCTACCATAAACTCTGCTACATGAAGATCGAGGTCTTCATTGTACTCTCCTTTAAAAACTGGCAACGGGACTACATTCGTTGGCCTGTCATCAATATTTCCAGGACGGATCTGGCTTGGAAATGGACCTCCAGCAGGAGGAGGAAGGGCTTGATGTGCCATTGGGACTTCTGTAAAGAGTTTCGCAAGGGCGTCAAAGGCGGCTTCTGCTCTGCGAGCTCGTTTTCAGCTTTGATTTTTGCTTTCTCTCTTCTCACGTACCTCTGGACTCGTTCTAACGCTTGCCTCTTTATTGCGTCATTCATCAGGGGGTTGGCTCCACTATGTTGTTAGTGCTCCACAGAGGCTTAACAAAAGGCTTCAGTCTCTAGAGGACTCTTTTGCCAACATCTCCTCTACTTCTTCCTTTTGCAACGTCTCTGAATTCTGCTTTCATGCCACTACACAGAGGAAGGTATTCGGTTCTGAAGGTGTCAAAATGCATATGTCTAAGCATTGTGGTGGTGCCATCATCATAGTAATGCCAGCTTCTGATGGTTTTAATAGTGTATGTTGTGAAAAACACTCTGTCTACCAACTTCTAGTGGGTTGCTAATTGGACAAACAGAAGATTATCAGTGCACCAAGCATCCCATGTATCTTGCTGTTGAGCATCTACGAACAAATTCCAACTCTTTTCCTTCTTGTCTTCATGAATCTCTATAGACCAAGACTCCTGAAGCTTCTTCACAATCTCCCACTTGATGATGTCTGGAAACTTCTCAATGAATGCCAAATCTTCCATGTATGGTCATTCTCTCTGTTTCTGCTCTTCAGTTTGTTCCCAAATAGTTTGCCACCAAGATGCAAGTTTCTGCTGCTTCAACAGGAAGAGGAAACTGTCCACCACATAAAGCATGCATCATGATGGTGCTGTGTTTCTGCCATTGTGGGATGAATGATGCCAGGAGGCATATTCCACGGTGGATTCTGTGCCACGGTGGATTCCGTGAGGTTTTACGGTGGATTCCGTAAACTTAGATGACCGGGGCTCATACACAAAGAGGATTCTTTGTGCGAGAAGTTGATGGGGACGCCTGTCCTTTTCGGGTGTTTCATTAATTTAGTGTGTACATGGGTGATTTCATAGCGGGTGATTCCGCAAAATGCATATTAAATTAATAAACGTTTATGAGTTTAGAGTGCGCACTCGTAATAAATTAAGGTTAGGATTTATTTCTAACCAGTTGATTTATTTATGTAGCTGAAGACTGCTAGGTATTCACTTTTGTCGGTTTAATTGTATTATTTTACTAACGATTGTGAATGCTTCAGTTGATGTGTAGAGTTAGCAGCAGTGGCGGAGGAAAGCATTGGAGTCTAGCGGGTTTTCGACTCTTGGACTAGATTTTGATAGGCGCCACGCCTATATTTTGTTATGTCTATTGAGACATCGATTATTTATTATTATTTTGTATGTGCTTATGCGCCTGGATATGTTATTTCTATTTGGACATTGAGATTGGGCGTGCCAGACACTATGGGCACCGTCCATTAGCTTTATTTTACTATTTTTGTAGAAAGCAAACTCAAAAGCTAAAAGCTTATCATATTTTTGTAATTAGGCTATTATTGAGCATGAAGATTGGAAATATACATAAAATACATGCTTTGTGAAGCGCTCACACAAGGCATGGGGGAGATTGAACCCAATTTGTCTCTTGCCTCTTGTCGTGCTTGCTTTTACATGGGTTTTTGTGCTAAAAAGTAGAGTACTTTGTTCTTGGGGACCTTCCGGGATTCACCACGTGAGCTATCTGCGACCGATCTGCGCACCAATGAACTTCTTCTGGAAATTGGCTTTGATTATGAGAAATTCCAACTCTTCAGTGGAAGAAGGAACTTTACAAACATCCATTGAATTCTTCTCTTCTTGACAATGCCATTTCCTTCATTTTCAGCCTCTTCCGGTGCTTGTTGATGGCAAGTTTCCCTGGCTACGCACCAAAAACATGGAGCCCCAAGAGGAACACCAAGGAAAAGAAAATTATCTTGCAAGAAAATCTATCTTGTAACATCAACAAGCTTTTTTATTAGGTTTTATATGATCACAATGAAGAAAAGAACACCAGGCATAACAAATCTTCATGTACCATTATGTAGATCTCCCACGGATTTGATAGAATCAACCATATTCTTCAATATCTTCACAAAATCCATCAATATAACAAAGAAAGCAAAGGAATACACCATCTTTGAATGGAAATACATCACATAGTATTCATCTTCAATATCTTCATAGTCTTCTCTCTCAATCTCTCATATACAATCACTCTGTTTTAGTAGAATTGGCTATCTCTGACTCTCTCTCTCTCTCTCCATCAATAATACATCATATCCTCACTACAATCTCTGATAATCACTCACAATAATCCTTCTTAGGTCGTGGATACCCCTCCCAAGAGGTATGTCTGATATGAAGAGTCACCAGAGCCACTACAGTGTCCTTTCATAGCTCACTACTGTCACTTCACTTCAATCTTTACTTGAGTCTTCAGCAACTACTTCTTTCACTTCTTTTAGCTCTTTTGCACTTGTATTCACCTCTTTCCAAGGCTAGAAAACTTTCCCAAGCTACACTCTCATCCATCAGAACACATACAGAAGGTCTACAGAACAGTCACAGTACAGTACGAGAACAACTACAGTACAATTACAGTACAGAGACAAAAGCTCTACAGAAGACCTACAGAAGGTTACAGAAGGTCATCAAAACCACATAACTCATACTCAAACCATTCCAAACTCTCAAAAACTATTCAATAAGCTTTCAAAATATCTCAATCTTCATCAATCATCAATCCATGCTTCATACAGAAGACAATCGAAACAAAACAGAAGCTATACAGAAGGTATACGGAACCAATCAAAACCTATCAGAACATCACAGGACTTCATATCTCCACTAATAAACATCATGAACTTCCAAAACATGATCAATATCATCCAAAACACTCTCAAACCACTTCCAAACCAATCAATCATCTCATAAAATCAATCATGCAGGTCTCAAAAACAACAAAAATCAGCCAAAAAACAAGTCATTTCAACACTCAACACTATGACTACGACTACGACTATGACAACTACGACAACGACTATGACTATAACTACGACTACGACTATGATTATGACCACAACTAGGACTATGACTACGACTACGACCACGACCACGATCACGACCACGACCAGGACCACGACCAGGACCACGACCACGACCATGACTACGACTACGACAACCACAACCACGACTACAACCACGACCACAACCACGACCATGACCATGACCACGACTATGACTATGACTATGACTACGACTATGACTACAATGACCATGACCACGACCATGACCATGACTACCACTACCACTACCACTACCACGACCACGACCATGACCATGACTACGACCATGACCACGACCATGACTACGACTACGACTACAACTACAACTACCATAACCACGACCACGACCACGACCACGACTATGACGACTACGACCATGACCACGACCACCATGACCACAACCACGACCAGGACCATGATCACGACCACGACTACAACTACGACTATGATTACGACTACGAATGTGACCACGACCACGACTACGAGACTATTTATATAGAGATGAAGAGAGAGACAAGAGTTAGGGAGAGAGTAAAGTTAGAAAAGAAGAGGAGAGAAGTGAGAGAGGTAGAAATAGAAAGAGAGATAGAGAGAGAAAAGAGATAGGGGAAGAGAGAAGGATTTAGGGAGAGTACAGGAAGAGAGAAAGAGGGAAGATTGAGGGAGAGAGAAGGGTTGAGAGAAGAGAGAGAGATCCGACTAGAGCATTTGACACCTATATCCAACACACCGTGGAGAACACAAGCACAAATTGACATTGAATTATGGCAAGAAAATCCACCATAAAACAATAGTTATAATACTCGAGGTAGGATTTCAAAGTCTTACTGATTTCAATTGGTCATGGATGCCATAGTATGGGTAGGTTGCACTCACTAAGAATAGAATTAGCGATTCACCTTATCTTCTCTTCATCATAGGGTTAATAATAAAAGAGTATCCTTCCTTGCAAGTGATTTTATATTATTTTTTTAAATTAAAATTGATAATTGAAGATGAGTTTCCTAAGAGATCTTGTGGTGATGTTGTTTTCGTTTTTGCGAAGCATATGAATTACGTTGTTTTAGTTTTTTTTTTGTCTTTTTAAGAAGAGATTGATTTTTATGGAATATCCAAAGATATTTTTGGATTTATGTTATGAAGAATGAATGTTTTTCTAATTGATATGCTGATTGCCTTTGTTGTATACTTCTACAAAAGTTCTTGTGCCCTCATAGGTGCATATTTGGTTACACACTAAACCTCTCCCAAGGTTAGTGGCTAGATCCCTTCACCAAGGGGATAGTTTGAGCGTGGTGGAGGCTAGGACAAGCCCCATGTATGAGAGGTTTCTTTGTAGGAAGAACATTATGCTAGGAGGCACAAGTGTGCTAGGGTTCTCTAGCCATATATCCCTTAGGTTTGTTGAGGATTGGCCTAACCCTTATGAGCCCAGGATGAGCTTATTATAAGGTCTTATTTCCTTTTCTCTCTTTCTCTCCCTCTCTCATTTCCTCTCCCTCCCTCACCCTCACCCTCTCTTTCTCTCTTTCCCTATTAAGTTGAATGATTTTTCTCTCTTTTTCTCTCCTCTCCCTCTCTCATTTTTTTCTCTCTCCTCTCTCTCTCTCATTTCCTTTTCTCTCTTTCTCTCCCTCTCTTATTTCTTCTTCCTCCCTCACCCTCACCCTCTCTTTCTCTATTTTCCTATTAGGTTTAATGATTTTTCTCTCTTTTTCTCTCTCCTCTCCCTCTCTCATTTCTTTTTCACTCTCCTCTCCCTCTCTAATTTCCTTTTCTCTCTTCCTCTCCCTCCCTCACCTTCATCCTCTCCCTCTCTTTCTCTCTTTCCCTATTATGTTTAACATATTTTCTCTCTTTTTCTCTCTCCTCTCCTTCTCTCATTTTTTCTCTCTCCTCTCCCTCTGTCATTTCCTTTTTCTCTCTTCCTCTCCCTCTCTCATTTCTTCTCCCTTCCTCACCCTCACCCTCACCCTCTCTTTCTCTCTTTCCCTATTATGTATAACATCTTTTCTCTCTTTTTCTCTCTCCTTCTCCCTCTCTCATTTCCTTTTGCTCTCTTCCTCTCCCTCTCTCATTTCTTCTCCCTCCCTCACCCTCACCCTCTCCTTCTCTCTTCCCCTATTATGTTTAATGTTTCTTCTCTCTTTTTTTCTCTCCTCTCCCTCTCTCGTTTCCTTTTCTCTCTTCCTCTCCCTCTCTCATTTCTTCTCCCTCCCTCACCCCACCCTCACCCTCACCCTCTCTTTCTCTCTTTCCCTATTATGTTTAACATCTTTTCTCTCTTTTTCTCTCTCCTCTCATTCTCTCATTTTTTCTCTCTCTCATTTCCTTTTGCTCTCTTCCTCTCCCTCTCTCATTTCTTCTCCCTCCCTCACCCTCTCCCTCTCTTTCTCTCTTTCCCTATTATGTTTAATGTTTTTTCTTTCTTCCCCTCTCCCTCCCCCTCCCTCTCCCTCTCTCTCTACCTCTCTCATTTCCCTATTATGTTTAATGTCTCCCTTCCTCTCCCTCTCCCTCTCTCATGTCCTCTCCCTCCCTCTTCCTCCCCCTCTCTTTCTCTCTCCCTCCCTCTCCCTCCCTCTTCCTTTCCCATTTCCTCCCTCTCTCATTTTCTCTCCCTCCCTTTCGCTCTTCCTCTCTCAATACACACGAATTATACCAAAAACAAGTAAAAGAGAGAGAGAAAACTCCCTCTTCCTCTCTCATTTTCTCTCCCTCCCCCTCTTCCTCTCCCTCTCTCATTTCCTCTCCCTCTCTCAATACACACAAATTATACCTCATTTCCTCTCCCAACCGCTCCCTCTCCCTCTCTTTCTCTCTCACTTCCTCTCCCTCGGTCAATACACACAAATTATACCCAAAACAAGTGAAAGAGAGAGAAAACTCCCTCTCCCTCTCTCATTTTCTCTCCCTCTCCCTCTCCCTCTCCCTCTCCCTCTCTTTCTCTCTCTCTCCCTCCCTCTCCCTCTCCCTCTCTCTCTCTCTCTCTCTCATTTCCTCTCCCTCTCTCAATACACACGGATTATTCCAAAAACAAGTAAAAGAGAGAGAGAAAACTCCCTCCCCCTCTCTCATTTTCTCTCTCTCCCCCTCTCCCTCTCTCTCCCTCCCTCTCCCATTTCCTCCCTCTCCCTATCTCATTTCCTCTCCCTCCCTCTCCCTCTCCCTCTCTTTTTCTCTCATTTTCTCTCTCTCTCTCTCAATATACACAAATTATACCAAAAACAAGTAAAAGAGAGAGAGAAAATACAAAAGCAAAGCAAGAATGGATAATGCAATCACCGTAAAGACTCGAAGAAGGGTTTGGTGGCTCCTTTTTGCGACGGCGGCTCCTCTTCGCCCTCCGTACACTTCCTCCTCTTCTTTGCGAATGACGGGTGGCGATGGTGGCGGTGAGAAGCCTTCTTTCTCTCTTTCTCTCCCTCTCAATAAGATGGTCGCTCTCCCTCTCGCTCTCTCTTTTGTGAATGCGCAAAAAATGACGCGCTCGAGTTTCGGCTCGTATTTTTTTTCTCTAGGTACCATCGCTATTTGCATTGCTATTTGCGTCGCTATTAACGTCGCATTTGCAATGCTAATAGCGATGCAAATAGCGATGCCGCTATTTGTCGTCGCTAATGCCCGTCACTATAGCCTCATATCCTTGTAGTGATGAGATCTATATACATCAACCTAAGGGCTTTGAAGAAAAGGCATGGAACATTGAGAACGAACCTTTATCGCCTTAAGAAAGTACCTAGAAAATGGTAGCACAAGTTTGATGCTTTTATGCATTCATAGGGATATAGCCATAATGTTAGCATCCGTATTATACACAAAGAAGACTTGTGATGGAAACCTTATGATTTTGGTACTCTAAATGGACAATATGCTTATTGTTGGGAGAGCTTATGATGAATTGGATGCCTTGAAAACTCAACGCTAGAAAAGCTTTGAGATGAAGAACATGGGAGAAGACTCACATATTCTTGCGATACACATCATGCACAATCACTCTAAGGGGCTCCTTTATCTATCACAGGAGGAGTACATTGAGAAATTCCTTGAGCAATTTATTATAAAGGATGATAAGCCTATGGTTGTCCTCTACCTTCTCATATGGAGGCTGGTCTAGTCTTGCAAATTTTCTCACAAAAAGTCTCTCAATAGAGTGTTTTACCTTCCTTAGGAAGTTAATGGGCATTAGATGAGATGACATCTTTTCTCATCTTGTTGTATTTGTATATATTTTTGCTTTGTCACTTTTTTTTAAATTCTCTTCTCACTAAAGGACACATTCACCTTTAAGTGGGAGGTTGTTGGGGGTAAATGCGCATGTGCCTAGCTACTCCTATATTACTACACTAATAGTGTCCGCACACCTATACACTACAGGTGGGTGCCCATCACTGTCACTTTATTCTTTATTATTTTAATGATATTTGAGTAAAGAGAAGGCTAGTCACACATTATGACTGTTGGGCTTATATCATCTTCTCTCTCTCTCTCTCTCTCTCTCTCTCTCTCTCTCTCTCTCTCTTGCTCTTGCTCTTGCTTCTTCCACCATAGCTCTTTCTTTTTCTCATGTGATGTTGCTCCTTCTATCATAGCTCTTGTTGATGCTAGGAGGCATATTCCATGGTGGATTCCGTGAGGTTTTGCGGTGGATTCTGTAAAATTATATTTGTTGACGGGACTCATACACAAGGTGGATTCCTTGCACGAAAAGTCGATGGGGACGCCTGTCCTTTTCAAGCATCTTGTTAATTTAATGCATAAGTGGGTGATTCTATAGCGGGTGATTCCACAAAATACATATTTAAATTAATGGATGTTTATGAGTTTAAAGTGTGCATGCGTAATAATTAAGGTTAGGATTGAGTTCTAACCATATTATTTATTTTGTAGCTGAAGACTGCTAGGTATTCACTTTTGTCGATTTAATTTTATTATTTTTTAACAATTGTGAATGCTTCAGTTGATGTGTAGAATAGGCAGCGATGGTATTGGGAAGCACTCGACGATAACATGTATTCAAGTTATTTAGAAGAAATTATCATTTTGATGGGCACGCATCTTAAGCATGGCACCAATATTTATTTTGACATACTTATTTACTAAAGCATCTAACATTTATTTATTATTTTGTATGCGCATGGGCTCATGATTTAAATATTTGTTATTGGACATTGTATTTGGGCACATCCCGACTCTTTGGGTGTCCAATCGCTTTAATTCTTTAAAAGGACTAAAGAAAACACAAAAGTTAAAGCATGCTAATTGTAAATTGGGCTATTTTTTGAGCTTGGAGATTAATAATATATCAAATACATTCTTTGTGGAGTGCTCACACAAGGCATGGGGGGATATTGTACCCAATTAGTCTTTTGCTTCATGTCATGCAAGTCTTCTCTCTTGTTTTTTGTGCAAAAGTAGAGTTCTTTTGTTCTTGGGGACCTTTCGACACTCGCTACGTACTCATACAACATCCAGTCTGTGCACCAGTGATATCAGAGCGAAGCTGAGATCGAGGGCTTTCAATCATTTATCATCTCGCACAAAGACGAAGCTCCTGGAATGATCAAGCTCTATAGTCAGTCTCGCAACAATCCGTCAATACCAACGTGTTCCTGGCAGTGAAGAACCCCCTACTACGCTATTGGATCGCAAAGGACCAGCCTCTACAGGTGGAGGACCAGTAGACAAACTCCTACATCAAGTCGCCTATTCACAGATAAGAGAAGAAGTTAATTATCATTGTTTAAGTAAGATATAATCTTTAAAAGCATATAAGAGCTTAAAGCTCTTGAAATTTTAATCTTTTGTGGCGGGAGTATGTTTCCACGAATGGCGGCATCAGAAAACGGCCCCTCTTCTCACGGTGATAGCAAACGATTGGTTTTTTTTAAAACCAAAAGCTTTAAATTTTAAAGCTACTAAGGTTACCAATTCTTAAGTTTCAACCTCTCCCATAGTGGTTGTTCATACACAGCTAGTCCTAAATGGATTTTCAACTTCCCTGCAAGCCCCTATTCACACCTGGGGACCGACAGAGTTCAATTCCAACAAACAGATTGCTACACGCAGACTACGCATACAAAGTATCCTCTTGAAATAAGACCGTGACATCAATTTCAGCATCCGCAAAGGAAGAAATACTACAAAAAGCCATTTAAAAAAAAGGAAATAAGCCTTTTAAACCTGACTTTGAGCTACGCTCATCCCGCTAACAAGATTTTGAGTATGTGAGATCTTTTGGAAATTTGTAGGATGTCCGATTAAACCATGGAAGATTTTATGTCTGAAGGTGGTTTACCGGAACCAATGATGGAGCAAAAATTGAACCTAATTATGATGCAGCTTCAAGAGAAATGAAGAGCACGTCAAACTTTGCAAGCTCAATTGGCAAGTCTATAACAATCTACCGCCAACCAAGATGGACCATAATTTGAAGATCTTATACGGCATACGATCGATGCGATACTTGAAGCGCAATCTATTTTGAAAGAAACAAAGATAAGTAAAAGAAATTTCAAATTTCGTACTTTCAATGGGTCACACGATGGAAAGACTGTACTTGCTTTTATCAGTCAATTTGATGATTATTTCCATGAAGAATAGTATGCTAAGAAAGACAAAATTAAGTGTGTCACTAATCATCTAGTGGATAGAGCATCCCTATGGTGGACTGTTGTCCGCAAAAGCATTGATTATTCTACTACTTGGGAGACTTTCCAAAAGAAATTTATGCAGAATTTTCTTCCACCCCAATTCCACGAAAAAGCAATCAAACAATGGGATCTTCTGCAACAGAGGGATCGTGAGCCTATTTCACAATATACTGAGAATTTTTGGAATACTTTATTGCAACTTTGAATGCTCGAAGATGTACCTGAGGCAACCCATAAATGCAAGTTTATGTCTGGCTTACTTGGACATTTTTATACGAAGGTGAACATGTTCAAGCCAACAACTCTCAAAGATGCAATTTCCTTGGCGCATGATGCTGAAGACAAAATTCGAGGACGAGAGAATCAACCACAACAATTTCAAACTAATGGTAACTTTGGTTCAAAACAATTCAATTCTAATTTTCAAAGATTCAATCAAAATCATTTCCTTCCATCTTCATTCCGTAAATCTTGGACACGACCCCCTACTTTACCATCAAACACAAATCCAAATCCTAAGCCATCTTTGCAGCCAAATCACAACATCTCTAAACTTCCAGCTATTATCAATAATGTGTCTAAGGCCAAACCCATAGTCTGTTACAAATGTCATCAACCTGGACATCTAGCGGCGAATTGTCAATCCAAAAAGGCAACTGTTCACATCAACTATTTGGGAGCGACAAAAGATGAAGAATATGAGTAAATGCCAGATTTCACGGAAGACGATGAGGATATTAGTACTACTTCAAATACTTTACCAAGTATGCCAAACCCCCATTCTATATTAATGATGAAATGTCTTGTGCATGGTAAATAAAAGACTATTTTACATGATGATGGGAACACACATGACTTTATTTCTACAAAATTGGTCAAAGAATTGAATTTACATATTGTTTCCACTCATTATCGCATCAAGGCTGCATTTTTAGGCACTAGATATAATGGAACACAAGAAGTACATGACTTAGAAATTAAAATTGGTGATTATGTTGAACATAGAAATGTCTTAGTTGTGCCTTTGCAATCTGGTGACATTATTTTAGGAATGCCTTGGCGTCATCAGTATAATCCCAATATAGATTATTCCACACATTCAATGAAGATTCATTCTAATGGGAAACAAATCACATTGCATGGTATGCATACTTATGATAATTTTCCATTGCTTAGTCATACACAGGCTAAACGTGCATTACAAAAAGGTAGCAAATCCTACTTAATATGGGTGAATGAAATTGAAGTTAAAGAAAATCAAATGAATTCTAAGCACGCACAATTTCTTTCACAATTTCAAGATTTTTTTGCTGCTGACTTACCACCTGGCTTACCACCCAAACGTCCAAAAGATCACAAAATAGATCTAATTCTTGGATCACAACCACCATGTAAAGCACCATATAGACATAACCAAATTGAACAGAAAGAAATTCAAGCCCAAGTTGAAGAATTGTTAACCCGAGGACTCATTAGACCTAGTAGTTCTCCATTTGGTGCACCTGTCTTATTAGTGAAGAAGAAAAAAAATACCTATAGGATGTGCATTGATTATCGTGCCCTAAATAAGATCACTGTTAAGAATATATATTCGATTCCTAGGGTGGACGATCTTATGGACAAACTACAAGGGTCTGCAATATTTAGCAAGATAAACCTTAAATATGGATACCATCAAGTATGATTGGACACATCTGATATTTTTAAAACTACATTTAGAACACAATTTGGACACTATGAATTCCTTGTTATGCCTTTTCGTTTAACTAATGCACCAGCCACATTCAATCCTATGATAAATTGCATAATTTTTGAAGCATCAACCTTGTATCATTGTTTTCTTTGATGACATATTGGTTTTCAGTAATAATAAAAACGAACATTATGAACATTTATCTTTGGTTTTCAAATGATTGAAAGAGAATCAATTATATGCTAATCCTAAAAAAAGTGAATTTTTTCAAATACAAATTGAATACCTAGGACATATTGTTTCATCTGAAGGTATTAAAGTTGACCCTAAAAAGATAGAATCAATTTTGAATTGGCTGATACCTAAAAATATGCACGAATTATGTTCTTTCTTAGATCTTTCTAGCTTTTAACAAAAGTCATTTAATTCACTGAAACATGCTTTAAATCATGCTCATATATTGCAATTACCTGACTTCAATAGACCATTTTTCCTAGTAGTCACTAATGCTAGTGGATCTGGAATAGGAGCAGTCCTTATGCAGGATTCCCATCCCATAGCCTACTCAAGCCGCAAACTTAAACCCTTTGAACTTAAGTATTCTACCTATGATAAGGAATTGCTAGCTGTAGTACAAGCTTTATGTCAATGAAAACACTATTTAATGGGATCTGAATTCATGATCAAAATTGACCAACAAAGCATTAAACATCTCCTTAGTCAACCACAAATATCTGACCAACACATTAAATGGGCTGCTTCTATTCAAAGTTTTCATCCACTCATACACAATATCAATCCAAAAAAGAGAATGTTATTGTCGATGCTTTAAGTAGAAGACCGACTATTCATAATATCTCTGGATATCTTTTGACTCTCTTCTCTCTATGAAAGATACCTATGACCAAGACTCTAGTTTTCAAACTGATTGGAATAAATTAGTTTTAAATAACTAAATTCCAATCGATTCATTGTCTTACGCTGATGGATTTATGTTCTATGAAAAAAGATTATGTGTAACTGTTCCATTTCAATCATTTGTCTTGCATGAAATTCATTATCCCCCATACTAAGGCCATAGAGAAATTATTTCTACTTTGTGTACACTAATTGAAAATTTTTATTGGCCACACATGGAATCTGATGTATCTAACTTTGTATCTGAATGTTTAATTTTCCAAAGAGTTAAATGACACCATGGTAAACAATATGGTTTATTAATGCCTTTACCAATTCCAGAATGACCATGGGAACAAATTTCAATGGATTTTATCACTAGTTTGCCTAACACTAAAGCTAATCATGACATGATTCGGACTATTGTCAATAGGTTTAGCAAACAAGCATATTTCATTCCATGCAAGAAAACGTTAAGTGCATCTCAAGCTACTCAATTGTTTTTGAAAATTGTTTTCACTAATCATGGTTTGCCAAAAGTTATTATTTCTGACCGTGATTCTAGATTCTACAATAATTTTTGGATTACTTTGTTTGCTAATTCAGGAACAAAAAATGCTTTTTTATCTTTATTTCATCCTAAAACAAATGGGCAAATAGAAGCTACTAACATTGCCATTTTAGATCTTTTGTGTGTATACACAATTTCAAAACCACAAACATGGGATACACATTTACATTTACTTCAGCTTGCATACAATAAGACACTACATACAACTACACAAAAAGCACCATTTAAAATTATTTATGGATATAGATTTCCTACACCTATTACATCATTGTCAAACAAATTTCAAACTGCTGATGATATTGCTAACATGCATGCTAATATTTTTTATGAAGTTAAAGATATGATTGCGAAAGCCCAGCAATCATACACAAAACAAGCCAACAAGAAAAGAAAAGCTATGAGTTTCAAAGTTAATGATTATGTTTGGTTACGCATTGAAAAGGGAAGATTACAAAGTGTTGACAAACACCCTATTGTAAAGTTAGCTCCTAGATTTTATGGACCTTTCAAGATTATTCACAAAATCAATGACAATGCATTTAAACTAGAATTACCACAACATTGAAAAATCCATAACACTTTTCATATCAGTTTGTTACAACCTTTTAGAGGCCAATTACCTATACATCATGTCTATGAAAACCCTCCTTTGCTAGAAGAAGAAACTGAAATCCTTGAACCTGAAACTATTCTAGATACTGACTTTATGACCACTAGAACTAGCCCTAGATATTCTAGATATTTGGTTAAATTTAAAAATCATCCTGTTGAAGAGGCCCAATGGATGCACACTCGAGACCTAAGTGATTACCCCTCACTGTTGGCTCCACATTAAGCTAATAGAAATTGAGGACAATTGCTATCCCATCCCGGGGGTATGATCCCAGGAGGCATATTCCACGATGGATTTCGTGAGGTTTTGTGGTGGATTCTGTAAAATTATATTTTTTGCCAGGGCTCATATACAAGGTGGATTCCTTGTGCGAAAAGTCGATGGGGACACCTGTCCTTTTCAGGCGTCTTGTTAATTTAATGTGCAAGTGGGTGATTCCATAGCAGGTGATTCCACAAAATACATATTTAAATTAATGGACGTTTATGAGTTTAAAGTGCGCACTCGTAATAAATTAAGGTTATGATTGAGTTCTAACCAATTTATCTATTTTGTAGTTGAAGACTGCTAGGTATTCACTTTTGTTAGTTTAACTTTATTATTTTCTAACAATTGTGAATGCTTTAGTTGATATATAGAGCAGGCAGCGGTGGTGTTGGGAAGCATTGAGCGATAGCGTGTATTCAAGTCGTGTATTCAAGTTATTTAGAAGAAATTATCATTTGTCATGGTGGGCGTGCATCTTAGGTATGGCATCAATATTTATTTTGACAAGCTTATTTATTGAAGCACCTGATATTTATTTATTATTTTGTATGTGCATGGGTGCACAATTTAAATATTTGTTATTGGACATTGTATTTGGGCACAGCCCAACTCTTTGGGTGCCCAATTACTTTAATTATTTAGACAAAAGCAGACACAAAAGCTAAAGCATGCTAATTGTAAACTGGGATATTTTTTGAGCTTGGAGATGAATAATATATCAATTACATGCTTTGTGGAGCGCTTACACAAGGCATGGGGGGAGATTGTCCCTAATTAGTCTTTTGCTTCATGTCGTGCAAGTCTTCTCTCTTGTTTTTTGTGCAAAACTAGAGTTCTTCTGTTCTTGGGGACCTTCAGACACTCGCTACATATGCATACAACATCTTATCTATGCACCACTTGCGTTCACACACGTTGTCGTGTTGCTCGGTATCCGAGGTATGGAATCCACCAAAAATTTTGTGTGTGTGACATTCGTGTTTTGTGTATGCCTAGTCGTGTTTGCATTTTGTTCTACATGTGGCTTGCGTGTTTGTGTGTGTATGAACCCTAGCTTTTCCGTAAGTGTGTTTCTATTTATCGTCTCAAACCCGTGTGTGTGCTAGGACTTCGTTCCATTGTAAATAATATTATCTGTGTGCATTTATCTCTACATGTGTGTGAATGAATGCTTTTGTGTGTATGTGTGTGTCAAAAATATTGAAAAAAACCGATGCCAAGGTAGTTTGGTGAAGCTGTCAAAGCGGTACAAGAAATCCCGGATCTAAGATAAGAAAAATAACAAGAATGCCCTACAAGTGGACGATTAGGAGACTTTATGAATGGGTGAAGCAGGATCAGTTGGAACTTGATTCTACCGAATATGAGAGAGATGAAAAAGTTGATGATAAAACGGGGGAGCATATATCTCATTAGAGATGTTTGAGAATGACTTATTG
Organism: Lygodium microphyllum; assembly: GCF_053477565.2. Classification (NCBI taxonomy): domain Eukaryota; kingdom Viridiplantae; phylum Streptophyta; class Polypodiopsida; order Schizaeales; family Lygodiaceae; genus Lygodium; species Lygodium microphyllum. Next base: position 123,051,720 of record NC_141151.1, on the reverse strand, counting down.
CTTATTTGTAGCAATGCAATGAGTTACAATGCTAAAGATACACTATACTATAGAAAGGATAAAGGACTTGCTGCTGGATCACTCAAGCTGTAGTTCAAAGAATACTTCTCCATTGGAGACAATACTTTCATACAGTATGCTAGAAGGAGTCTTAGACAAATTGCAAAAGAAAGACACTTATGGAATGTTCGCTAAACCAGTTGACCCCAAGGAGGTACTACACTATTATGATTACATTAAGAATCCAATGGATTTCGACACCATGCGAAAAAAGATAAGTAGGGGGGATAGCAAGCTTTTAATCTTAAAAAAACTATGCTAAATCCTGCTTTCCCTATGATTAGTCTAGGATTTTATGCTCAGTTATGTTGATCCGGTGGAAAAACACAATCTGATATATGCGAAAAGCATGGACAGTCGTCCTAGGGGGAGAAAAATCCAGTCGTCCTGGGAAGAAGAGGGGGAGCTCGCCTGTTTGTTCGTTCGATCGATACACCAATCGATGGTTCTGACCCGAGGATCAACAAGGCTGCAGCTATCTAGAAACAGTGCAAGGACCCTATTGCAGAGTGCCTTGTCAAGGAAATTTCAAAGCCCCGGAAGGATGCCGCTACCGACATTGTTCGATCATGAAACGAATGAAACAAACTAAGTCTTGCATCAAAGATACCTTAGTGTTGGCTATTCTGCCTTTCAATTATCCTGTAAATTTGGTAGTTTCTAAAATTGCTCTAGCCTTAAAAGCAAGAAATGTAATAGTTTTGAAGCCACCAACACAAGGTGCAGTTTTAGAGCTTCATATGGTTCACTGCTTCCATTTAGCTGGATTTTCGAAGGGTCTGATTAGTTGTATTACTGGGAAGGGCTTAGAGATTGGTGATTTTCTGACTATGCATCCAGGGGTTAACTGCATATGTTTCACTGGAGGTGGTACAAGTAATGACATTTCAAAGAAAGCAGGCATGGTTCCTCTTCAAATGGAGCTTGGTGGCAAGGATGCCTGCATTGTGCTAGTAAAGTATGTGCTTGGAGCTTTGCTCCTAACCATGAAATCTGCAATCATACCTCTCTTGCACTAAAAATGCATGCACAAAAAAGACCCAAGACACACCCACACTAATCAAGAAACAAGATCAAGTGGCTCCTCCTCTTCCTCTACACACACAAGATCTATAGTTGTTGCACGAAACTAGAGCAAGCAGAAGGATGGACAAAGAGAGTTTGCAAAACATGAAAGAGTGAAGTTAAAGAGACACCACAAACTGTCATGCTCCAACCTCCTCAACCACTTTTTCCCAAGAACCCCAATTGCACCCTTTTGAACCTTTATTCAATTAAATATTTGACCATACAAAAGCAAAGATTGAAGGCCTTATGTGTTGCATGCATTTTTGGGCAAGTTCCCTAAGGTTTTTAAACATTGAAGACATATGCAATGGCTTTTATAGCTCCAAGCCAAGCATTTACTATGCATAAATGTGTGTGACAATAGAGTACAATGAACATGTGTATAGTATATAATTTTGGATAGCATAAAATATTTGTCGATGTCGAGCCACATCATTTTAGCCTTTTTGGTGTAGAAATTGGAGGCTATCAAATAGTTTGATGGCATGAATGACTTCTAAAAGCTTAAGATCATGTGTAGCATAGTGCATCTCCTAAGGCTTGAGTTTTTTTGGAGAATAGGCTATGATTTAGTCCTCTTGCAAAAGCACACAATTCACAACAATATTACTGGCATTAGTGACAACTTCAAATTCTTGTGAGAAGTCAAGTAGCTTTAATATGGATGTAGTAATGAGACATTTCTTTGGTTTGTCAAATCTCTCTTGCTTTGTAGGAGTCCATATTGTTTTAATCTACTCCTTTAAAAGTTGGGCAAGGAAGTAACAATAAGGATGTACTCCTGAATAAAACTACAGCCACTACAATATACAGGTCTCATATTGACAATCAAAGCGATGCAAAGGTTCATTAAAAAAATTTCCTCCATCATTGCTAAAAGCGTTGATATATAGTCCTTGCTCCTCGTGCAAGGATGCCACTATATAGTCCTTGCTCCCCTCAGGTAGATTCTTCCAATGGTCCAAGATGTTGTGTCTAAAAACTTATTGGCACAACTCTCTCGTGCAAGACATCACCCTCCTCCCCTCATCATTCATGATCACAGCACCTCCCCTATCATCTATGAGGTATCCATACCCCTCTGGGGTATGTCTAAGGTGTATCCTCTCCCACCTATGACCACGCTTTTGGGCATAAGTAGGAGACCCATATATATATGGTGTACCCACAAGGGTAGTATCTCTTGGAGTAGCACTCATAGGGGTTCCACTTATGGACGGCTAAGAAAAACCCAGAGTCACTGGAGTAGATGTCCCCACAGATGTGACAAATCTTGGAGGTGACAAGTATCCACCAGAATGACGAGACAGAGACACTACATCGGTGCCTCCAAAACACCCACATGAGCCACCCTCTCTAGAACTTGTATGAGAGCAAGGAGTAGCTCCCCTATTTGGAACCGACTACGGGCTCACAGCATCCATATCTCCACAACATCCCCTAGAATCACTCCCTCCATTTGGGCCTAGTCTAGAGCATTGACCTCCTCTACTCGAAACCAAAGCATCAGAGCGTGCCAGAGTAGATCTCAGGAAACAGCCTGATAGTGTCCCAGACAACTCCTGGTCCACCATATCTCTAAATCAAGCCATCCGATCTAGAGACATACATGTGAATATCTCTTGCAACTCCTCGTCGCTCATCCCTTTACTCATCCTACTCTCCAAGTATAGTCAAAGGTAACCTACACATACAAAAAATGATGTTACCATAATCACTATAAATATTTAAGTAAAGCATGGTAATATAACTCTTTTAAAAATGATGCTAGTTAAAATGCATATTCCAAAGTACCCTTAAAAGCAATTCATCAACAAATTGAGTAGGCAAATGCAATAAGTATGAGCTAGCCTATGGTCCCATGTCAATCTCTTGGCACAACTCCATGTACACTGAAAGGTCTATAGATAGGTCACCACAAAAGGAGTCCACATCGCTCTCAAAGATGTCCTGGCCTCCTATCTTTCCATCATCATTACCCATGTCGGCCTCCTCTACATACTCCAAGCTCTCTTCAACCTCGACCCTCCACAATATCGATCCTTCCACATACATACTCTCCTCATCTATGCTGGGAACATTACTTTCATCATACACTCTTGCACCATGAGAAGTTGGCAGCACAACATATCACAATCGATATTGTCTGGTGTGTTTGGATAGAAAATTCCATGTTCAAATTCACATATAAGAGTGATTCAACATTTGTGACTGTTCTGTGTCATGAATTTTTTTTAAAAAACCAAGTCATGCACTTGTTCACAATGGCCTGGTAAGACAAACATGTCGCGCAGATCCATCCATCTTTTCTTAGAATCTATTTCCAGAAATCTAGATGGACCTCATCGAACAATTGCCCCAACTCCTTCCAATTCCGTTCTCTCTAATTCTCTCTTTGTTTCCATTTTTCTCTCTCCTTCTCTCACTCTCTATTTGTTGTTTTCTCTATCTCTATTTTTTTCCCTCTTTTTGTCACTTTTTCTCCCCTTCTCTTTCTAGCTCTTTTTTTTTTAACTCTCCTTCCTCTATTTACTTCACCCTTTTATCCACCTCTCCCTTCACTCAGTGTTTCATTTTCTCTCCCTCCTGTATTTCTTTCTCTCTTTCTCTTTCTTTGTTGCCTCTCTCTTTGTTTCTCTCTGCCTTCTTGTTGTTTCTCTCACTCATTCTCCTCTCTCCCTCCCTTTCTCTCTCTCTCTTTCTCTATTTCTTTGTTATCTTTCCTCTTTTTTCTCTCTCTCGTTCTCTCTTCATTTGCATTCCTTCTTCTCCCTCTCTTCTTTCTACTCTTTCTCTCTCAATGGATCTCATCCTCGAGAAAAACAAACAAAAGAAAAGAAGAAAACACAAGAAGAAAGCAAGAAGAGGCAATGTACCTACCGCAAAGGCCTGAGGATGGATTCTTTATCTCCTCTTTACGACATCCCTTCTTTCTTCCTCGTCCACTTCTCCCTCTTCTTTGCATATGGTGGCGGTGACAATGGCAACAGTGAGAAGCTCTCATTCTCTCTCTTTCCCTCTTCCTCTTCCTCTCCCTCTCCCTCCCAAAGCAACAATCTCTCTTGCTCTCTTTTTCTCTCTCTTGAAACTGTTTGCAGCAAATGCCTCACTTGTGACGCTATTGTTTTGCATCGCAAATGGCTATCGCTATTTTCCCATTCCCTTACAGTGAGCACCACTTGTGAGCCCTAGGAATCCTTGGATTTCTTAGATAGTCTAAGAAGGTGGCCACTTTTGGATATCTCTTACTTTTCTAGATCAACCAATACTCCCTCGGTTGAAATAATACATTCTAAGTATTTGATCCTCTTTTTGAAGAATGCGCATTTTCTCCACTTTTTATAGAGCTTATTTTCCCTCAAAGTTTAGAAGATTATTCAAAGGTGATTTAGTTGGTCTTCCACTTCTTTAGATTAGGCCAAGATGTCATGAAAGAATACAAGGATAAATTTATTGAGGTATGATCTAACTAACCCAAAGGACATTATAGTTAGTGCATCGATTACTTTCAGCAAATCTAAAGAACAAGGATTTACTATAAATTTGTTGAAAGTAGTCGATGCACTAACTAACCAAGTCTTAAAGCTTAGGGAAATTTCTATTCCATCTAAATAGAGTACTTGACCCCTTTTTACTATTTGAAATTTTGTATTGTAATAATTCTTATTCTTTTGTTTTTAAGGATAAAATTATCCAAGTGGGGATAATTTTAAGGATAAAATTATCCAAGTGGGGATAGTTTTTAATGAAATAATTTTTGGCATATTATTTTAATAATACTTTCTTTCATATTGACATAGGTAGAGAAGGTGTAAGAGACAATTGAAGTGTCAAGAAGGGAATTGAGAGACAAGAAAGAGGAGAGAGAATACTATAGAAGAAAGAGAATATGAGAGAGAAAGACAAGAAAAGAAGTGAGAAAGTAGTGATGAAAGCTATCTAAGGGAATGATAATGAAAGAAGTTTGAGTTATTAGTGAATGCTTTGAATAAATATACAACCATCTCCTTATACCTTTTATACTTATGTCAATGTAATGACAAGTATTATTAAAATAATGCCCAAAACATTACTTCATTAGACCAAGGAGATTATATGTAAGCTTTGAAGATGGGGGGATTGCTTACTTAGCACGAGTACAAGCTAGATTGTTTTGTGTTTGAAGAGATCATTTGACTTTTTGATTAGTATTCAACAAAAATAGTTGGAATGTACCTCACCTTGAACGAATCATCAAAGGCTTACTTTCTTTGAATGAACACTTGTCGCGCTTTCAAACAAATACCTTTCTTTTGAACAAATCATGTGATTAGCTAGGGTAAAGGGACCAATGGTGGAACACCTACTTTACACACCATTGGCCCCCCTAAGTCAAAGAATTTGGGCAAATAACCTGATGGGCACATTTTCCATATCACCACCATGAAGGGGGAAAAGTAGACACATGCTTTTTATAGTTTTTTAAAAAATAGACTTTTAAAAGCTATATGTGTTTTTTCAGGAGCCACAACACCACTTGCCTCTCCCTCCTCTACATTTCATGTTTCCCCAATTCTTGCATAGAGTATAATAATGGCACAATCTTTCCATGCAAGACCAAAGGGGAAACACTCATTCTAGATCTCATCAACAACAATGCTCTCTCTCTCTCTCTCTCTCTCTCTCTCTCTCTCTCTCTCTCTCTCTCTCTCTCTCTCTCTCTCTCTCTCTCTCTCTCTCTCTCTCTCTCTCTCTCTCTCTCTCTCTCTCTCTCTCTCTCTCTCTCTCTCTCTCTCTCTCTCTCTCTCAAATAGTAATCACTTCTTGGAGATAGGCATGGCATCAAGATTTGAAGAGTGCAACATGAGTGCTTGGCTTGTTTATTGTCACCAGTTTTGTGTCACTCAAATCGCTATCACTTGTTTTCTAACCTCAAGCTGATGCTCACTAGGTCAAAGGGGATTTATTGGTTGTGCAAGCGGAGCATGTTGAGGAATCTGGCACGCTAGTCTTCCTAGACAAAGTGTCCTCTCAAAATAACCCTATCCTGAATCAGAGCCATGGATACACCTCCCTTATTAGTAGAGTCATTTTTGGAAAATTTGGAATTATGGCTAACCCCCATTGAAGACAATCAAATAAGTTATATATGCTTTTCATCATGTGAAAAAAGTGAATAGAGAAGATAGTCATGATTTTTTAGGCATTCAAATGTGAATTGTGAGAGACATGGTTCATGAAGCTGAGGGGAACACACTGTTATGCACAATCATTCTTTTTTCTACACAACACATAGTTATTTATCATTCTATAGTCAACAAGCGTTTTGCACAATCACTCTCTATTTTATGTGCTTGCATGTATCGTTCAACTTGGTGTTGAAGGGGTTTCATTAACTCTCACATGCAATTTCAAATATACATGCATTCAAGTGCTTGAATAACTTTCAAGTGGTAGTTTCCATGTTGTTCACAAGCCCTATTTACGCATTAGAAAATGTACAGAATAGTATGTTTGAGCTTTTTTGAACTATCATCCCTCAGGTTTTATCAGAGAACAATGATTTGGATTTTGGTACATGTACCCAAAAGTATTATATTTTCGTTGTCCCCCTTGAGTGTTGAGTAGATTCTAGTAAATGGCATTATAGTTTAGCTTGGTGCATAGGACTTAAGAGTAAATGGGATAATTATTTCTATTAGACCAACAGATGCCAACAAGCTAGGTTATTTTGAAAGCTCCAAAGGTTAATAGTACACATTCACTTCCCAAAATATTGATTGCCTTCAAATTGACATCAATGTGTTGTGAACACTTTGACTCTAATGTAGGAACCCAATTTGAGATTCTGGGTTTACATGAAACCAATAGGGCTATCCAAGCTTTTTCCATCTTGCCAAGAGCTAATACAACATCCTTAGATAGTACATTTGCCTATGAAGGTGAGCATTTTGTACTTTTTAAGCAAGTCAAAGTTACAAGCTTATGGCTCTTGGGCTATCGGTGTAGAATGATATTTTGCTATCATATTATGTACCACCCTTGATTGTATTTTTGGGGGCCTTGGGAGATACATTGAATGCATGTGAAAAATCTATGTTGTGTCAGATTCAGGTACATCTCTACATATCAGCAATTCAATTTTAGATTTGGACTTTGTTTTTAAAATGTACATATGCCTACTTAATATTGTAGCTTAATGTTGACCTTTTCATTTGCAGATTAAGCCAAGTAAATTAAAGATATGTTTGATCAAGCATCATAGAGAGGTTGTTGAGGTGAGTTTCTTCTCAGTAGTACTCTCTACCTTGTTCTATTGTTAATTACTATGCAAACCTTCCATTAAAGCAAATAGTGACACCAATGTAAATACAAACGGTTGGTAGCTATGCATGCAATGACACATATTAGTGGCAACAAAATTGCACCATGTATTTAATAGAAAATTCAGAGAGTACTACCAAGAAGGGGTGATGTACAAGCACTAATATCTTCAAATTGGTTGGCTACTAACCTGGAGTAAGATAGCATAGTGGATACAAAAAAAGGGATAGTAGGGTAGTGCATTTGTGGGAGCTTTTGCTCAACCGCCAAGACCCACGGACCGCTTATTGTTTCAAGCGTTCCAAGCGAGCTCTCATGGCTATCTCTCACCTAGCCGACGCGCCGTCGATCCTACAAATGCAGTGAACTTACCTTGATGCTTGATCGAGTACCCTCCTCTCTCTCACACTTCGATAGCTCCACGATTCTTGATGCTAGCTCAAGCATCCTCAAGCCTCCTCCATCTCCAAGCCTCATCCTCCATAGCCGCATGCGCAAGAGAAGAGAAGAAAAGAGAAGAGGAGAAGGGGAGAGGAGAAGGTGGAGAGCTTCACCCTCTTGATTCCTCACTCTCTCACACACTTACTCCCTCACACTCTCACACTCCCTCTCTCAAGAGCATACACAAGCAAGAAGGAGAGAAGAAGAGAGGAAGAAGAAGACTAGTTTTGCCACACCAAAGAATGAGCTCTTCATTCACTTTTCAACTTTATATACAAAACCCTACTTCCCCTTTTGGGCGGTCATTCCCTTTTTCCCTTTTTTACATGGCCGGTCATAGCCCAGGCCCTGTTTTCCAAAGTCCTTTTATCTTCCTTGCTTCCTTTTCACTACCCTTCTATATTTACAAATCGCACGGGTGAGAGCTTGGCACTCTTTTATAAGATTTTAGGGTGCGCTTTTTATGCGCCTTTTCCTTTTCGTGGTTGCCTTGGCCTTTAACGGTTGTCCTTGCGCTTTTGGCCTTTTCTCCTTCTTTTCCTTCCGTCGGGTTACCTTTTTTCCGCCTTTGCCCTGCGTCTTTTCCACTTTCTTTCGCTCTCTTCGTGTTGGGGTTAACATTACCCCCTTCCTAGATGAGTGCCAGTCCCATGGCGCTTAGTGGCGTAGGGAGCAAGTGGTAGTATGCACTGAAGACTTCGGGGGGACAGGGGCTTGGGGTCTGCATTGGTGACCGGTTACATGGGGGTTGGTTGGGGATGCCGCGTAGGATGATTTTTCCGGCTTGTCGGATGCTGGGTGGGCAATTAGCATTGGAGGTTGATGAAGAACAAATGCCACTTGGGCTGTGGTTGTCAACACCTGCAATTGAAAACCTGTCAGGTGGTCTCTCCCTAGGGGTAGTGCTAGTCTATGTATTGTGCACAAGACTTAGTTTGGGAGACAGGTCGAACTCTAAGCAAGTTGAGAGTGTTGTCCTGCACTTGAGGACCCAAACTGTGAATTAGTTCTGTGTAGGTATTATATGAGTGTCGTGCGTGTGCATACTTAAATATTACGTAGCTAGAAGACTGGGCGGCGGGGGCCGTGTGGAGCAGAATTGTGGTAATGGGGAGATGAAGTACACCTTTGAATCTTGTTTGGAGGCGTCGTTAGGGGTGTGCCATTGTCGTCGGAGCTTGCTTGCTTTTCTTTTCTTTTCTTTTTTTCTTTCTTTCTCTTTTTTTTTTTTGCCATGGTTACATGGAGGCAGCAGTACAAGGGATAACGGGAGTTCTACTCCTCATCATTCGAATGGTGGGGAAGGGTGGGCGGAGGGCGGGGGGACTTGTTAAGGAATTTTCGGCTTAGCAAGTAGCCTTTAGTGTGGAGGCGGGTTTTGAGGGTGGTGGTGGAGAGAAAGGGGTGGTTGCACTGTGTGAATTTGCTGTCATTCATGTCTTCCAGCAGTGCACCACAGAAGGATGGCAAAAGAGCAGCACGCATCATGAGACGAGTCATGGTGGTACTGTCTATGGCATTGGGGTCAAAATAGAGGGGTAGAAGGTGGCGCTCTTCGGGTGCAGGTTCCTGGTGTACTAGGATTCTAATTAACCTAAGGTAGTTACAGGCGGTGATGAATGCTGGGTTAGGGCAGGAAGTGAATTCGTTAAGGAATTTATTTATAGAGCTGTACAAGTCGGGCAGGGTGAAAAGAAGAGCGTTCCTATGGGAAGTGGTATTGGTATTATAAATGACGGGGAAGTCAAACCTGCCGTGGATGGACGGGTTAAAATCCACTCCTACCCTTCGAGGATATGGCATAAAGGTGGGGTCGTTCCTTTCCGAAGGGAGGGTGTTGCAAAACGCCATCCACGCCTCCAGGTTGACGTAAAAAATGTGCTGCCTCCAGGTGGGTTGGGAACTATAGCCTTCCACTCTGCGAGGTACTTGGAGGACTTTGTCTTGCCAAAATTCGCGGTCCTCGGCCCCCCAAGCAGTTGGGTGGGCCTCACGCTCTTCTAACCATTTAGCCTTGAGCTAGGCCCCCATGGCGATGACATCCTCCACCAACTGAATGGGCAGCACCCTATTCAAGGCGGTGGGAAACTCGAAGCGTAGGTCGAAGGGGTCTCGGCTATACTCCTGCTGCTCCCAGATAATCATTTCAGCAGGGGTACTCAGCGGGGGAGTCTTGGGTGCGCAGCGGGAAAGGGGCAGGCTATTTCGGGGCGAGTATGGTCTTCAGTTTTCTTCTTGCCTTCTCCACCATTTCCTTCCTTCGGGTGGTGTGGGCCGCTCTTCGTTCAGCAGATGCGTCATGGGGTGGCACTTCGGTTTGTTGGGGTTGAGGGGGTGGCGGGGCATATTCCTCGTCTTGAGGCCCTAGGTCAAGCTCTGGCTCATGCCCTTCCGCTTGCTCCTCCTCCTGTGTTTTCTCCTCAGTGAACCCCAGGTCATCCATCTCCTGTGTTATCAATCCTGCTTATGCCAGATATTTCCTTTGTTCCTCTAGGCTCTGCAGAGGGCCTCCTAGCTGCAGTGGTACGTGTAGGCCTGCCGTGAGGGCCCTGCGCGCAATGGTTAGCTTTCTCTGCAACTGATCATTGGCCTCATCTGTTTCTGAGTGGGTGGTGTGGAGCAGCGTGTTGATAAAGGTGCACTACTGAGCTATCATAGCAAGCTAGGCTGCCTCTGCCTGGTTTTCAGCCATCACTTTGTCTCCCTCAGCCTTGGCCACCCGGCGTGCTAAGTTCCGCACTCTCTGCTCGTTATGATTTGACCATTCCTTTGCCCGCCTCTCCATGTCTTCCAGGCTTTCCCCCTGTCGGAGGGTCATCGCCATAAATTGTTGTTGCTGGGCTTCGAGCTCATGGCACAAACGGGACTACTCTCGGTGCTCCTCTGCGATCTGCTCGTTGAGTTGGCCCCGTGTCGCCTGCAACCTACGCACCTGTTCTTCCCTTAATTGATCTAGCTCTGCAACGTCTTGTCTAATTTTCTCAAGCTGACTCTGCGCCTCCAAGTTGGTTGCAGATAGCTGGTCATTCCTGCTCTGAAGGTGGACATTTGTCTCCCTCTCCCTGGTGAGACGCTCCATTAGGATTTTCCTTCATCCCTCCCAGGTAGTGTCACTCTCCTTCAAGGTTTTCAGCTCCTCCGCCTCCTTGGTGCTGGCCTCCTCCCTAAGCACAACGATTTTCTTTTGATATTCTGTTATTTGCCTTACTCTGTCCAGTTGGAGGGCAGCTTGTGATTCGCGCTCCGCGGCCAGCTCCTCCACCGCCACCCTCCTTTCTTGCCTGGCTATTTGCAACTGCGCGAGCAGCTCCTTTACATAGTCATCATAGTGGCCTGTTGGAGGTGGGGAGTGGGGCATGATCATAGTGGTGGCAATCTCCTCCACTTTTTGTCTTTTCTCTTCTGGCCTTGGCTCCAGCTCGGCCGTCGCTGCCCTTTTGGCCCCTGAGACTGGGGTGGCCCTGGCTGCTTCCCTTGCCGACTCTCTTTCCACCAAGAATTGTAGCCAGGTGACTACATTGTTTTCATCGATATTTGGGGTGTGCATCAGGGCGGCTATGGCAGGGGGCGTCACCTTGAGGGGAGTGGCTTGCATGGTTGGTGCGAGGAGAGGGGAGATGGGTCTGACTGGGTCTTTTCCTTTCCCTTCTGTAGGAGGCGGCGGCACAGGTTCCGGCGTACCAGTGCTAGAGCCGGGTGCTTCAGATTGGTATGTTCTGCCCGCTTCTTCCATGTCTTTCCTCCGTTGTTCCTCGATGGAGCGACGCGTTGCCAGCTCCAATTCTTCTTCTTCTCTCCTCCTCAACTCTTCCTCAGCCCTCTTTCTGTTAGATATGATCAATGCCCCACCCTCATTAGGTGCTACCAATGATCCATGGTGCTCAAAGTTGTAAGGCCCCCATTATGAGGAGAAGCCAAATGTGAGCCCGGACATTGGTTGAGTCCTGACTTGTATATCAGATGAGGTCTATGTGACCGGATGGCAAAAAGGTGACTGTTGTGGGTCTAATCTTTGGGTTAGACGGAGTGGTTAAGCTGGTAGCAACTCGAGGCACATTGCATTGAGTTGCGTGGTAAGGGAGTTAAAAGGAGCCCCTATTGTGGGGTCTGGGGGCCGTGGAAGCGACCCTTGGCTGGGCGGTCCTAGGGGGGCCAGCGGCCCCCCTGGCGAGGGTCCGGGGGCAGCGCCCCGGGCCCGATGGTAAAGGGAATATTCCCTGGCCGACTAGTGGAGGCTCATATGGTAGGTCGGTCAGCAGGCCGACCTAACGACCTTCGCGGGCTATAAAAGCTAAACCCCTTCGCAGCCATCATACACTCATCTTTCACCCAGTCAGAGTTGTTGTTCCAGTTGGCCTTAAACTCTTCACCTATCTTCTGTCTAGATTGCCATCTAAGCTTCACACAGTGGAAGCGCACGGGTGGATAGAGCCATCTTTGTATCAGTTGTTTGGAGTTAAAGAATTTACTGATTCTCCTCTTATCTATTGTGTACTCTCTATCTCTTTCTCAAACTCTGTTCGCTGCGCCGTGTAATATTTTACATGGTATCAGAGCCCAGGGGACTCTAGAGATCGGAGAGCGTGCAAGAGGCAAAGGCTTCAACAGCAAAGAGAAACGATGTCGACTCCGAGAAGCAGTTCTGGCGCATCAGGAAGCGGTGCAGGAGGTGGTGCTTCTGTACCGGCTATTCAAACACTGAGGATTCGTCCACCAACCTTCAGCGAAGGCAAGTTAGATGGTACAAACTACACCTTGTGGAAGTTCAAAATTACAACTATCCTTGATTCTTATGAGCTTCTGGAGACTGTGCTGGGGACTGACGCAGAACCACAGCCTACCCCTGACCCATCAAATCCTAGTGTGATGATTCCTCCGAATGCAGATCTTCTACGAGCTTGGAAATGAAGTAATGCAGATGCATTGTGTGCCTTAGTTACAAGCTGTACTGACAGTGTTTTGACTCTGATTCAGCATACAACCAAAGCGTCAGAGGCTTGGAATGTACTAAGGAGTCAGTATGAAACACGAAACCAAACAAGGATTCAAAACTTGGAGAATCAACTAGCAGCGGAGAAGTTTCCTGAAGGAGAGACGGTTGAAGCTTTCATCACTCGGATTAAGAATCTGCGCGACCAGATGGCTGGCGCTGGGATACAAAAGACTAGAGAAGAACTAGCTCGGAGGTGTCTTCGGATTTGTCCACAAAAGTTTGATGGACTAGTAACTGCCCTTAATACTCAGGTGAGACCTCAAGCTTTGACTTTTGAGGAGTTTTGTGCATTATTAATGGAGGAGGAGTTGAGGCTGAAAGCCCGAGAAGGAAGCAACAATGGAGACGCTGCTTTCTTTGCCAATGCAAAAGGCAAAGGTGTTTTCTCCACAAAAAATGATGGTGACAAAAAGAAGAAGGGCGGCAAGAAGAAGTTTCAAGGAGAGTGCTTCTACTGTAAGAAGAAAGGACATGCAATTGCAGATTGTCGTGTCAAGAAGGCAGATGAAAAGAATGGTACCCTTAAAAGTAAAGGGAAAGAGACAGCCAATACGACTGAAGTAGAGTTGGAATTATTCATGGCGACCATTGAGGAAGTGTGTTCCTCGGCGCAAGAAGAATCTACCACTGACTCTTGGGTGTTGGATAGTGGGGCCTCCCGTCACATGACCAACAAGAAAGGTCTATACAGTTCTATGCAGCCTCTACAAGAATCCATCACTATGATGGTTGGAAATGATGCTAAATGCCCGGCTGCGGGCATAGGTACTATTTCTTTTGTTGCTGCAAATGGTGAAGTCAAAAAGCTTTCAAATGTATTGTATGTTCCCGAAATCAGGAGAAATCTCTTATCAGTTGCTGCCATAACTGATCTTGGTCATGAAGTGAGGTTCAAGAAGACAGGTGCACAAATTATTAATAGTGCTGGCACAATTGTTGGCAAAGGAGAAAGAAGGAACAACCTGTATGAGCTAAGTGCTCTTACAGCCACCGCTGGAGTGGGCACAAGTAAGCTTTGGCATGAAAGGTTTGGACACATCGGATTTGCAGTATTGAAGGAGATGCAAAAGCAAGGTATGGTTGCTCACCTACCTACAATAACTGAATTGAAGGAACCATGTGAAGCTTGTATGATGGGCAAGCAACAAAGAAAGGCATTTCCACAAGAAAGCAAGAATAGAGCACAGGCTCCTCTAGAGTTGGTGCATGTTGACTTGTGTGGTAAGATGCCTACACAGGCCTTGGGGGGATCTTCTTATTTTATGTTGATTGTCGACGACTACAGTAGGAAGATGTGGGTGTACTTCCTTCGTGATAAGGCTCAAGCTTTTGGTAAGTTTAAAGATTGGCTAATACTTGTTGAGAATGAAACAGGGAAAAGTGTGAAGAAATTTAGAACAGATGGTGGTGGTGAGTTCAACTCAAAGGAGTTTGAAGGATTTTGCAAGAGCAAAGGGAACAAGCGTCAATTGACGAAGGCTTACACACCTCAGCAGAACGGTGTTGTGGAACGCAGGAATCGCACCATTGTGGAGATGGCAAGATGCATGCTAAAGGGCAAGGGATTGCCTAACCATTTTTGGGCTGAAGCTGTTAATACTGCAATCTACATTCTAAATCGGAGCTATACAAAGGCTCTCAAGGGAAAAACACCTCATGAGGCTTACACTGGTAAGAAACCATCTGTCTCATATTTCAGAATTTTTGGATGTGAATGTTATGCACATATTCCAGATGAGAAGAGAAACAAGTTACAACCAAAAAGCAGAAAATGTATCTTCTTGGGTTATAGTGATGAGTAGAAGGCTTACAAATTATATGACCAAGAGGCAAAGAAGATCATCGCGAGCCGTGATGGTGTGTTCAAGGAGGAGCCGCATACAGTGGAGGAGGAGAAGGCAAGTTCTTCCACTTTATCATCAAGCGAAGAAGTAGTCCACTATGAACCTGTCCCGAGAGCTATCCCTATCCTTAAGGAGGAGGAAGCATCATCTTCAGATGATGAGGAAAAAGTTCACCAACCTAACATCACCCCACCGGAAAAGCCATTGCCGCATTGGGTGAAGTAGCTCTATGACCACAATAATCCTATGCCTGCATCTGTTGAGGAGAAGGTAGACGGACCAAGGAGGTCTCAGAGAATAGAGGAGCAAAGGAGGGCTTCTGCTCACATAGTCAATATGCCCTTGATGGTTGAGATTATGAGAGAAGTAAAGGAGCCAACTCACTTAGAAGAAGCACTTGCAGATCCATCATGGAAGGCTGCTATGCAGGCGGAGTATGACAACATAATGAAGAATGACACTTGGGAGCTAGTGGATCGACCAGCAAAGCGGAAGGTTATTGGCACTAAGTGGATCTGGAAGGTAAAGTACAAGGCTGATGGTACCTTAGAAAAGTACAAAGCTAGACTGGTTGCCCAAGGATTTTCACAAGTTGAAGGGTTTGATTTTCAAGAGTCATTTGCCCCAACTGCTAGAATGACCACTATTCGCACAGTACTTGCAGTGGCTGCCCAGAAGAAGTGGCCAGTGTACCAAATGGATGTTAAGTCAACATTCTTAAATGGTGACCTCAAGGAGGAGGTGTACATGGCTCAGCCACCAGGGTTTGAGGCCCCCCATTCTGAGAACAAAGTGTGTAAACTGAAGAAGGCATTATATGGGCTGAAACAAGGCCCCAGAGCATGGTACCAGCGGATAGATAGGTTCTTTTTAAACCTAAACTTCAAAAGATGTGCCTCAGATGCTAACTTGTATGTTTACAGGGATGGTAAAAAGTCTGTAGTGATTGTCCTATATGTGGACGACCTTCTTATTACAGGTGACTATGAAGATATGATCAACCAAACTCGAAAGGCTTTGAGTTCTGAGTTTGAAATGACAGACATGGGCTTGCTGCACTATTGTTTGGGGATTGAAGTCTGGCAAGAGCCAGGAAAGATCTTCATCTCTCAGAAGAAGTATGCATGGGAGATCTTGAAGGCATTTGGCATGACCGAGTGCAAGGAGATATCTACACCTATGGAGGTGAATGAAAAGTTATCCGTCGAGGATACATCAGCATTAGCAGACATTGGGAGGCATAGGAGGTTGATCGGCAGTCTGATCTACTTGTGTAACACCAGACCAGATATCAGTTTTGTTGTTGGTGTTTTGAGCAGGTTCTCAAACAAACCTCATGAGAGTCATTGGAAGGCTGGGATGCGGGTGCTCAGATACTTGAAGAAAACTCTTGACTATGGTATCACATACAGTTTCGGAACTTCTCTTGTGGGGAACTGTGACTCAGATGGGCAGGAGACATTGATTCCAGGAAGTCAGTTTCTGGTTATTGTTTCTCTTTGGGTTCAGGAATTTTCTCTTGGATTAGTAAGAAGCAACCAACAGTGGCATTGTCTTCTACCGAAGCAGAGTACAAGGCAGCTTGTTTTGCTGCATGTGAGGCCGTATGGTTGAGAAGGATTCTATGGCATATGGGAATGCAGGATGAAGAACCAACTATGCTGAGATGTGACAATCAAAGTTGCATCGCCATTGCCAAAAATCCAGTGTTTCATGCACGCACCAAACATATAGAGATCCAGTATCACTATGTGCATGATTTGATGGAGGATGGGATAGTGGAATTGGTCTACTGTCCAACAGAGGAGAATGGAGCAGATATCTTCACCAAAGCACTTACGAAGGATCTGCTTCAAGTTCATCTTCAGAGACTCGGCATTGGGCCGAGGAGATAGTTCACCTATGGGTGGACATTGAGGGGGGGTGTTAGATATGATCAATGCCCCACCCTCATTAGGTGCTACCAATGATCCATGGTGCTCAAAGTTTTAAGGCCCCCATTATGAGGAGAAGCCAAATGTGAGCCCGGACATTGGTTGAGTCCTGACTTGTATATCAGATGAGGTCTATGTGACCGGATGGCAAAAAGGTGACTGTTGTGGGTCTAATCTTTGGGTTAGACGAAGTGGTTAAGCTGGTAGCAACTCGAGGCACATTGCATTGAGTTGCCTGGTAAGGGAGTTAAAAGGGGCCCCTATTGTGGGGTCCGGGGGCCGCGGAAGCGACCCCTGGCTGGGAGGTCCCAGGGGGGCCAGCGGCCCCCCTGGCGAGGGTCCCGGGGCAGGGCTCCCGGCCCGATGGTAAAGGGAATATTCCCTGGAATATTCCCTGGGCGACTAGTGGAGGCTCATATGGTAGGTCGGTCAGCAGGCCGACCTAACGACCTTCGCGGGCTATAAAAGCTAAACCCCTTCGCAGCCATCATACACTCATCTTTCACCCAGTCAGAGTTGTTGTTCCAGTTGGCCTTAAACTCTTCACCTATCTTCTGTCTAGATTGCCATCTAAGCTTCACACAGTGGAAGCGCACGGGTGGACAAAGCCATCTTTGTATCAGTTGTTTGGAGTTAAAGAATTTACTGATTCTCCTCTTATCTGTTGTGTACTCTCTATCTCTTTCTCAGATTCTGTTCGCTGCGCCGTGTAATATTTTACACTTTCTTTTTTCCTCCTCTTCTCTTACCGACTCTCTTCGGGCCCATTCGAGCTCCTCCTTCTCTTTTCTCCTTCGCTCCTCCTCTCTCTTTCCGTGCAGGGCTTTGGTTTGTTGCTTCGCTTTCCTTTCTGGTGCAGCCTAGCATTCTCCCTCCTCATCGGTGTCCATCTCTGTTTCATCCGACTGTTCCTCCGCCTGGGGCTGGGACTGCGATGGCGATTCGCCACCTTTTCCGCCATCTCCCTATTTGTCCTCTCCCGCACGTCCCTGCCCTATTGCCTCGTGGAGGATCGCAGTGAGGGCACCTCCAAAACCTACGGTGGAGGCCTTGGAGGATGAGGCCTTGAGGGTTGATCGAGGTGAGGGGGATTCTCCTGCTACGGCCCTTCCTCTTGTTGCCAGGGCCTTTGTTGAGGCCTCAATCGTCCTTCTCACGAACCCGTTGAGGTTCACCTCATCCAGTGCCTGAGCCGCGATGCTTTCGAGTAAAGGCACATTTATCCTGGACATGATGCTATTGTACTGTTGACTCAAAAATAGGGTATGCATCATTTTTGCCTACAGTTGAATCTCTGGATCAGGGATGTCTGCCAAGTTGACTCCGTCGTTGGTGTGGACTTTCACTTTGTCCATTCCCAACATGGCGTAGACGTCCCTTTTTGGCTTCTTCTCCACCTTGTTCGGAAGTCCCAACGCTCTTTCTATCAGTTCAGGGGTCAGTTCAACCTGCACCTGTTTGGTGGCTTCCGCGTCCCGCACTGTGATGGTGCCCCTGTTTTTGTTGAAGGTGCGTAGGAACTCGGTGCACAGGGTATAGTCTATCCTCTGGCCCACTGCTTCCAC
Organism: Lygodium microphyllum; assembly: GCF_053477565.2. Classification (NCBI taxonomy): domain Eukaryota; kingdom Viridiplantae; phylum Streptophyta; class Polypodiopsida; order Schizaeales; family Lygodiaceae; genus Lygodium; species Lygodium microphyllum. The sequence goes on along the minus strand of NC_141151.1, from coordinate 123,033,512 downwards.
ATACCGTTGTAAGTGGCATTGCTCCATGATCCGTCGTACCGCTGGCTCCTCAATAACCACATCTTCCAAGTTGAATATGTGGCGGAACTTCAGCTGATTGAATGCTCTGGTTTCCACCGTGAGGCCGTACCGCATATGTTCCTCCTCCGAGAAAGGGAGTTTGCCAGCTTTGTCTTGACCTGCCATGGTCACCACCTGTACATTCAGTCAATTCACTTCTTAGTATTTTTGGCAACCAATTCGTAGGACGACCATAGCAGATTTTATCATTTATAACCATGATTTTTTCCTTTCAAACTTCTATCACCTATTTCTGCATGGCATTTTAATTTGGAGCCTTTTCATGCTTGGTTCACTTTTTAGTTTTAACTTTCATGCTTGGTTTGCTTTTTAGATTTACTGCCCCATCCCCCTTGTGGAAAAGAAAAATCCGTCCCAGGATTGGGGGGTGTGGGTCCAAGGCGTTCAGGTTGTTTTGTGGAGGAGCCAATCGTAGAAGTTGGGGTTATATTCGAGGTGTGCAGAGTAGTCCAGGTCACAGGGTCGGATGCCAACATGGGTGATGTATGTGAGGACATCGGTGAGGAAATCTCCGAAGTTAACCCGACTTGCGATGTGGAGCTCTTCTTCTGTCAGGATGCGATCGAGATAGGGGTGTCCTAAGATATGATCGTCCATGGTTTGACCTCGAAGAGTGGTTAACACTCGATATGAGGTGGGCGCGACGTATGTGGGATCATACTCGGCTGTCTTGATGGCTCGGCGTTGGCCATTATGCGGCATCCTTCCATTGCCCATTTTAATCGAAGAGTGTACCACTGCTTCAAGAAGGGAGATTCGGTGTCCGCCAGGTGGGACAACCTTGTTGTTTCTTGGCTAGTGAGGCCGGACCTCGTGCGCGGGTCAAACGATGGGATGAGGCGTTGCTTAATGGCTTTCTCTTTGGATACCTCGCGAGCGAGTAGCTCAGCGGCAGAGCATGAAGCTTGTGCGAAGGCAAATTCAAAAGTCTCCCAAGAGCAAGGCATGGTGCGCAAGTCCGTTGCAAGGGGTTCCGCTAACAGTCCCAAGTCTAGGCGGTCATAGCTGAGGGCCAATGCCACAAAGGTGGCGTCGAGCTGTTTGATGCAGTCCACAATGTTATCCCCCGTGTCCTCGGCGAGGTCAGCAGCCAGCGTTAGGAATGACTTCCGTTCATAGGAAGGCTTAAGGCCGACGGGTGGTTGAGGTTTGTTGGGGCTGGAGGTTCTGTCGGTACAGAGCTGCAGTAGTTGGGGGCCTGTTTGAGTCAGCAACTCGCGGATGGATGGGTCGGGTTTGATCTTAGGGGCCATGCTAGTGCGGTCGGTAGGGTTGCTGGGTTGCGGGCCGGGTTGGTTGGGTGATACCTCCGGTGGTGGTGGCCGGTGCTTGGGCCGTTGGGCGTGTGTGACGCCCGTGGGGTGACTCGCAAAGGAGTCAGATGACTGGGTGGACTCTGCCTTTCGTGGTCTTGAAGTGTCAGAGGACAAGGCCTTGCGATTGACGTAGGAGCAGGGCCCGTGTCAGTTGGGACTTTGGGGATCCACAGCAAAGCATTCCCCTCATAGTAGCCTTGTGCACGCAGTAGGATTTTAGGGACCCATATTTGTTTAACCACGCGGCACTTGTGATGATGGCGTTTTGGTCTTCTAGGTTTAGGTTTGTAGGTGTTCCGCGGACCCGCGCGTCTAGTCCTAGGCTGATCTCGAGGCTTCTTCGGCACCCATTGCAAGCGAGTCTGTTGGGGTTTTGCCTTAGGTTTGGTAGGTCGCGGTGCATGGGGATCTGGGTGTAGTAAATATGCACGGCCCTCCTCCTTAGTCCTAGGTGCGGCTATTTCTATCGGTGGCCCATTGAGCGAAGCTGGGGTTACGAGGCGCTGGCTGAAAGTCGTGACAATAGCCACATTCCCGATTGTTAGGTGGATGCATTGTGACTCATAATCAACATTGCAACGGGTCTGCTTTTTAAAAGTTCTCCCGAGCAATGACTCTGTGCCTGCCTCCCTGGCATCAGGTAGGACATAGAACAGCATGGGAATAGTTTCAGTCTCAATAGAAATGGCAACCCTACATGTGCCGAGGATCGGATAGGATTGGGCCCCATATGGGTTCAATCTGGCTGTTGTGGGATGAAGCATTGGTGCGCCAAGTTGGGTCCAATGCTCATGCGTCAAAATGTTAAAATCCGCCCCCTCGTCAATCACGGCGTTGAAGGAGCACGTTTGCTTGGCCGTGACCGTGATGTGGAGGTAGGCGGGTTCTACAGGCTCCTCCTCATTCTCGCCGATTTCCGTAAGTGTGGCTACTCGTATTTTAATGTGCGTTTCCACCATTGGTTGTTCATGCAGTGGGTGAGTGGGCGGATAGTACTTTTTTATTCGACTGCCGTTAAAGAAGCCCATTCCCTCACCATCCAGTGTTTCCAGCTCGACATTACCAGTTCGACTGATTGTGCGGACCTTAAAGGGCCCGAGACCTCTGAATTTCATCTTCTGTTTGTGTCCTTTAACTGAGTAGAGGAGCACTAGGTCTCCCGGCTCAAACTCTCATTGCTTGACGTGTTTGTCAAACCAGCTTTTGCGTCTAGCTTTCTCACAGATAAGTGCATGGGTGGCTAGGAGACGCACCTCTGATAGGCGTTCTAGCTTGACTAAGCGTTGCATCCATGCCTCCCTCCCCTCCCATCGTTCTTGGAGTGCTATTCGCAGGCTAGGGACGAAGAATTATAATGGAAGAATAGCTTCGGTCCCATAGGTTAGCCTAAAAGGCGTTTGTCCGACAGTCGTCTTATAAGCTGTTCGGTAGGCCCACAGGGCTGCCATCAACTTGTTATCCCAGTCACTTCGTGAGGCTGAGACTACTTTGGTCAGGACAGTGATGAGAATTTTGTTGGTTGACTCAGCGTGGCCATTAGCCTGAGGGTAGTATGGTGAGGATTTGCGATGGATGATGAGGAAGGTGGATAGGAGATGGGCTATCACTTCGTTGACGAAGTGCGTTCCCTGGTCGCTAACCAATTCGATGGGGCAACCAAAATGCGAGATTACTTGCTCCCATAAAAACTTGGCAGTTGTCCTAGCATCGTTTTTCTGTGTGGCCCTCGCCTCCGCCCATTTGGTGAGGTAGCCCGTGGCCACCACGATGTATCTAGCCTGTGAATATTGTGCCGCCGGGCTGATGGGTCCTATGAAGTCAATTCCCCACTTTTCGAAAGGTTGGCGAGCGATGACCGGGGTTAACTCCATCTGATCTTTACGGACCGGGACCCTTGTCCATTGGCACTCGTTGCAATGTTTGACAAATTGTGAGGCATCATGGAAGAGCGTGGGCCACCATAGCTGGGACTGCAACACCTTTCGTGCTGTAGTATCCCCGCTAAAGTGTCCTCCTGCAATACCGTTGTGCGCCTCTGAGAGTACATCATGCATCTCATGCTCATATACGCATCTACGTAGCAGACCGTCTTGCCCCAGCCTATAGAGCTGGCCTGCAATCAACTGATAGGGCTAGATCTTTAGGATTAATCGCCTAAGCCGTGCCCGTTCTATTAGTCGTTCGGGCAGCCCATGCTCGAGTACTTGGACTATGTCGTCTGCCTAGTATGGTGTCAGGTCGGCCCTAAATAGGTCTTTTTCGCCGGATATGCGGAATAAGTGGTTGTCTGGTAATTCGTCCACTATGCCTTGTCCAGGAGCTTCTCTTATGGGTACTCGGGACAGATGGTCAGCCATGTAGTGTTGTTTTCCCTTCCGTACTACCACTGAGAAGTCAAATTCCAGGAGCAGGAGAAGCCATCGGGCTATACGTCCTGTAGCACAAGGTTTGTTGACTAGATAGAGCAGGGCTTGATGGTCTACAAAGAAGGTGAAGGGGGTGGCTAGCAGGTAATGCCAGAACTTCTTCACGGCGAATACCATGGCTAATCCCTCCCTTTCCGTTGTCGAATAATTCATCTCTGTTTCAGTGAGCTGCCTGCTCGCAAAACTCACTGGGTAATCTAAGTTATGCTCACTAGGTTGGCACAGCACTACCCCCACGGCGAACTTAGAGGCGTCGATGTGTACGTGAAACGACATAGTCCAATCTGGGGGTCGTAGGATAGGTGCCGTTGTTAGGGATTTTTTCAGTTCCTCGTAGGCTCATTGGCAGGCTTCGGTCCACTCGAAGGCAATTAGCAGCTTGTACAATGGCCTAGCGATCAGCGCGTAGTTCAGTACAAACTGCCGCTAGTATCCTGTGTGACCTAAGAAGCATTGAACTCCCCTATAATTACTTGGTTGAAAGGTGGCGGGGGCATTGGTTAGCCTGAATGGCATGACCACATAGGCAAAGATGCCCCACTCAGTGGCGAAGGAGATCTTGTGCCTATCCGCAGGGTGCACTTGCACCTGATTGTATCTTGAGAAGCCATCTAGGAAACTGTAGGCTTCCTTACCTGCCACCCTCTCAAGCATGTGCTCGGTGTATGGTAAGGGGTAGTTTTCTCTCTTTGTCGCTGCGTTTACTTTCTTGTAATTGACGCACACTCGAATCTTGCCGTTTTTCTTCATCACAATGACTATGGGTGATACCCAGTCCGTGTGCTCAATTTCGTAAATGAATCCGGCTCGCATCAACTTGTCAATTTCCTCCTTGACAGCATGGGCATGCTTTGGATTCATGGGGTATGGTTGCTGCTTGACCGGCGTTGCATCCGTTGTCATGGGTATTTTGTGAGTCACAACACTCGGATCTACCCCTCGTAGCTCATCTAAAGACCAAGCAAACACATCCCGGTACTCCCGCAAAAGAGTGATGAGGCTGGATTCTTCCTCCGTGGTGAGGTCCTCGGCAATGAACACTGGTCGGGGTGTTTCTCATTCCAGGGCTAGGTTTATCTCTTTGACCTTGGCTGGCCCTTCGATGGGTTCGCGGGTTTGCCCTTGGCGCTTGGCACTTAGCAGAACCACCACCCTGTCCCCTCTTTTGAATTTCGAAAAGCGCTTAGGGAGGTCTTATGGCTTCCTTTGCTCCTCCGATCGCACATCGTTGGGACGCTCTACTTCATTCTGCCATAACCGTCGGCGCCTCAGGTGGATGGGTAAGTCTCCCCTGGTGCGTCTGGTCATGGGTGGCCTAGGGATTTCTGGGTCATCCTCTGAAGTAACTTCAGATTCAGAGTCGAATTCCCCATTTTCACTAGGGGAGGTGATCTCCCCTGGCGGCCACAGTTCGGATGGCGATTCGGTTCTAAGCATGGCTACCGTTTTTGGTTGGGTCAGGCCGGCCTGCTTAAAATCCATAGCTCCCATCTGTTCCAACCAAGCACGATCGCATTTCGCACACATGACTCCTTGGTCCATTCTAAGGGCCGGCCTCGGCTGCGGTTTTGCATCTGCTCGGATTTTCTCAATCTCTCGCCCTTCGGTGTCATATTCTACGGTGTCCATCTCACCCTCACTTCCTTCATGGAAGGGTTGGCAATCTTCGTATTCGTCGCAGGAATCCGCCTCGCTGGACTGCTCATCGTCCCCCAAGGCCTGCTCTGCCTCATTTTGTTGATCGGGGACCAATGCCCAGTTGTATCTAAGATTTAGTTCATGCACTCTGGTCCACTTCCATTCGGGTTCTTCCAAGAGGTCTTGGAGCGGCTTGAGATTGGCAGCTGTGTTGCATGCCAGTCGGTCCGTTAGCTGCCCCAGTATTCCCTAGAGTTCTCTCCTGTTGGTTGGCACTTGGGAGGCGACATGCTTAGGCCCGTCATGGAGGCTTGCTGCCATCATGTAGACAGGTGTAGGCTGTGTTTCTCTTGGCTTGCCAACTGTTTTGACAGCCTGCTCGTATGCTTCATGATCTGAGAACGGCAGATCAAGTATAGCGAGAACGTGCATCCAATCCCGCTCGTCCTCTGGGCAAGGGATATACTTCGTCAAGGACCCATAAGGTTCCTTGTTCTGGGTGGTTCCCTTGAGTAGAGTAGAGATGGCATCCAGGTCGACTGGTGAGGTCTTCCAAGTGTCCATCTCTATTCTCACAACGTCAGTTCGGTTGCCCAGGAAGATCAGGCTGTTACCCCAGTCTTCGATAACTCTGACATTGCGCATCCAGGGTTGACCCAATAAGATATCATAGTCCATTCCCTTCATGACGATGAAGTCGACAGAGAACTGGACTCCTGCAATCTTCACTGGCCAATTCTTCAAGACCCCGAATGGTCTCACTCGCATGCCATTTGCTAGTGTGACATTAAACTGAGCAGCTTCGACAGGTGGGTTTCCCCACTTCTGTAGCACTACATGGTTAAGCACACTGACCCCAGCTCTTGTGTCTACGATCCCCTTTCTCGTTGCGTCCCCCAGGGCTAGGACTGGCATGACTGCGTGCATTTTCGAGTCCTCCCAGAAGGCGTTGACGTGCAAGGATTTAGGGTCTGAGTGTAGGGTCAAACTTGGTAAGTGCGTTTCCGTATCCTGGTCTTGAGCATTTGCCGGAGCTTGCTCGTGTGGTCTTTCGACCCACTGTTTGAGGTCTTGCCATAGGGTAGAGTGCTACCTGAGCAGCTCTCCCAGTCCAACCGTTATAGGGGTGGTCACTAGTGTGGTTAGGAGATTGCTAAACACTCGTCCTTCCCTTTGTTCAGACTGTCCGGGCTAATGGCCACGGCTATCCTATGGGTCTGTTGCGTCTAGGCTTGGCCTTGTCGGCACTGGTTGTGGCGTAGCAGCCTCGGCAGAATTAGGTCGGGGTAGCGATAACGGTGCACTCATGCTGGAGAGGTCCTCAATCTCATCCTCGGTGATGGGTTCGACATCCTTGAGGTGCTATTGAGCCTCCCTCACCCATTCCTTCACCTTTTCTATGGCTTCCAATTTCCGCCTGGGGTGTGGGTATTCCCCTACCTTAGCGCTTTCCTGTTGGGCAGTTCTAGGGGCTGAAGTCTCTGCCTCTGTGTCTGAGACTTTCTTTCCGTGGGGTAAGGTCGTAATGCTGTCGGTTTTTAGTGCAACCTTAGCCTCTGACCTCTTCTTTTTCCACCTACGGCTTTTCTTTCCTACTGAGGTAGCGTCGAGATTGCTAGGTCCTGGGCAGAGAGACGCCGGCTTGCTTCGTTTGTGCTCGGGTCATCACTCATAGGGGGATAGGTGTGGCCTCCCCATTGGGGTTTTCAACACCAAACAGTCCCAGTGGGACAGACGGAAAATTAGCTGTACCAGAAGGCGGCTTCCGTTTTGGGCAATCTATGAAAAGATGAGTGATTCCGCACTCTGCACACCTTTGGTCAGCTTTGTCCCTACTTTGCTGCTCTCTTTCTGGGCAGCGCGATGAGACGTGACCGGGATGTCCACATGTCCAACATGTGACTAGATCCTGTGGCTGCCCTCCCAGGCCTCTACCCCGTCCTCGTCCTAGTGCCATCACCGGTACTGGTCGGTAATCCATGAGGATTGCATTGCCCTCGTTGTCATGCGAGACGTAAGGGTATATGTAGGTTTCTTCGTCATTGGGCTCCTCTATGTAGTGCACGGGAGCATCGCTCGATGGGTGGGTCACATAGGAACCAAGCAGTCCAGGAATACGGGTAGGATTTATGTCCAGCCTAGGGACCGCTGGCTTCGTGTCGTTAGGTGCTGGTAGGGAAAGCGGGGCTCCCCTTTCGTAGAATGGTAGTGGCCTGTTAGCCGGGTAGAGCTGGCCGTAGGGCTACGTGTATGGTACTCTTCGTGGTAGTCTGCAGTGTGCAGCATCATGGCCGAACCTTCCGCAGTTAGCGCAGGGTCTTGACCTAGGGTCTTGACATTTTGCTGGCAGGTGGTTTCCTCCGTAGTACACGCACTAGACGTGCGGGCGCGTAGGTCGCCTTAACATGTCTTGTATTTTGGCTAGTTCTGTCTTGACCTCGGCCAAGCCGTGGTCCGTCTCGGCGGCCTTCCCCTTATTGTGGGACGATGCATTGGATCGCTCGCTAGAGGTTGGCGTTCGTTCTAAACTCCGTGGGTTGATTTCTTCTGGGTTCGAGCTCCTGGAGCTCCGCTCCCTCAGCTAGTCATCGACCCTAATGGCTTCCTAAAAAACCCTAGCCACTACGTCCCTTTGCAAGCTTGAGTTGCCTGCTAGTGCTTTGTGCAATTCTTTATCCCGAATCCCGCTGATGAACACGGTTGACATTGCCCTGTCAGTCGGCCTTTCGCCCAAGGGGATTCTCTTAAGGAGGCTTCTCACGTGGGTCACATAGTCACGGATGCCCTCCTTCTCCATCTGCTTGACGTTCATCAGACGCACTAGCAGGTTGTCAAAGTATCCGGGTTTGGCAAACCTCTTGACAAAAAGGTCCTTGAGGTTATTGAAGTTGGCTCATTCTATAGCATCTAGGCTCGTATACCACGTCCTACCCTTATCGCTTAAGCAAAGTCCGAATGCTTGCGAACGTTGGGCCTGGTCGTTGAGGCCATTGGCTTCGCAGACCTGCTCGAACAGCTCGACAAAGCTGTACGGGTCGTCCAGTGGCTAGTACTTGTCGAGTTGCTTAGCGATAATAGGTATTTTGGCTTGGCTCTTTGAACCCTGGGTTGCCCCTAGTCCTGCAAGTAGCGAGGTTGCTAGCGTAGCAGCATTTTGTTCCACAGCGGTGTTATCGAGCAGCCGTTTCATGAGGAGCTCGCCCAGCGTCAGGTCTTCCTCGAGTGCTCTTTCCTGGTCCGTTCAGTTTCGGCCAGCCAAGTTCAACACTCACTGCACCTCATGCAGCTCCATGCTTTGCCTTAGGCTCCTGGCTTGTTGGTCCCTATTATAGTCTGCTATGCCCTGCAATGCCTTGCGGGCTAGCCTCCTCTCCTCCTCTAGGTCCGCAATGATTGCCTTCGCCGTCCTGCCATGGTGTTCGTATCTGGCATGTGCATCATAACTGCTCACCATTTGCTGTATGGCTTCCGAAAATATGCTAACATCTAGCTCCCCTACAAACTGATGATCTGAGCCTCCCTCTGTCATGGTGAAATTCTCGCGCCTGGTTGTAAGTCAGATCCTTGTCGTTGTCGCTCCTTGCTTGATCCTGCCTTGCGCTCTGTGCGTTTGTTATGCTTGGGTTTTCTCCTAGTGGTGGGTTTTTTGGCAATTTATCTGAGTGAGTTCTTTTTAATTTTTGAATGCAGTGCTCAACTTAGGGTCACTCGTGAGTGTGTTGCTCCTCGTGCACTCGTGCTCAATCAGGCTTTCGACTTTCCTAAGTGTTCTTCAAGTGCGGAAATTCAATCAGAGTGTTGTGAGTGCTTCCCCTGCGTCTTACTCACTCTTGCTCGTTTTGGGCCTGACAGGATTTGCTACTCTAGTCCTGGCCGCCTTATGGGTCACAGGGTCCTATGCTGCTTCCTGTTGCTCACCTGGGGGTGGGCCATTGGGGGAGTGCCCCAGTGTGTCCCTGGATGGGTCAGGTTTTGTTTTGGTTTGACTCTGGGAATCGGACGTCCGATTTACCAATGGTCCGATTTACCAGTGGTCCGATTGTGGGGATCGGACCAGGTATGTTAGGGCGAAGTGGGGTCTTAGGGCCCGCGTGTCCGATTCTCAAGAATCAGACGGGCGAGTGTGCGAGGAATCGGTCCGATTCTAGGCGGTTCGATCCTAGGCGGTCCGATTGTGGATGGGTCCGATTATGGATGGGTCCGATTCTTTGGATCGGACCGGACATGGTCCGACTGATGACGTGTGTTACTTCGTCTGATCGGACCGGGTGGGTCCGAGTTGGAGCGTCCAAGTGGTCCGAGTGGTTGAGTCGGACAAGTTGGTCCGAGTGCCACGTGGCACGTCCGATCGGACCAGTTGGTCCGAGTCTAGTGATTGAACGGGTGACTACCTCTTACTGGTAGATAGAGGCTATAACATAGATTCAAATGATGTTGTCTGGAGTGTAGAAGGGGGTCTCAATTGAATGTTCAACTTGGATGGCTGTCTCTTGGCCTTATAGAAGGAAATGGGCTTCACATGAATGCCACCACAACAACACGCTCACTCATCATTCTATTGTAGGAGATTGTTGGTGCATAGAAATTGGGAAATAATAGGTATTCTCTTAGATACACATTTTTTGCATTCGGAGGAGTGGTAGAAGACATTGGATTAATTTTAGACAATTCGAAGGAGAATTGCAATGGACTATGGCAGGGAGGGAGAGTAGGAGGAGTTTAGCTAGAAGATGCGATGGTAGATTCGTTCCTATGAACCTTCTCCTAATCCCTTTGGTTATAATGAAGCAATTAGTGGTTCACTCCAAGCATTAGTGAAGCAGAAAGCCTAAAGAACATGCAGTGAAGGACAGGTAGTGGACTTTGTTGGAGATTGTGAGCATGCATACTTGCTAAGGACAGAATGGTGCAAGAGGGAGAGCAAGATAAGATAGTGCTTGATATTGCCTAAAGCATACATAGCAAACTAATTGGTGGGCCGGAAGTGGGACCTAGGTGAATTAGAGTTATTAAGTGGTCTACTCCACAAGCAACAGTGAAGCAGTACGCTTGAAGAATATGCAGTGAGAACATGCAGTGGACTCTACTAGAAATAGAGAGGATATATACTTGCACTGGACAAAAGAGTACAAGAGGGAGGGCAAGAGGAGACAATGCTTGATGCTGCCTAAAGCATACACTGTGAAGAAGACACACTAAGAGCAAGAAGAGATAGGACATATGTTGTTTGAGAAAATGTAGTGAAGAATATGCAATTAAGGTAGATGCTACACTATGCAGTAAAGAATATGCAATAAAGGTAGATGCTATGCTATGCAGTGAAGAATATGCATGAAGAGGGAGAGCAACATGACATAGGATAAAAGGGTGCTAGTTTTGTTGCTGTCATGACCATTCTGATGTGCCACTTTATTGGGCAAGGAGTGTTGCTAATCTGTGACATGTTCTGTGATTGGCAAAAAATATTCAAGTGGCTTAGACATGGAATTCTTGTCAAGATTGTGGGAGAGAAGGAAGGAGTCTCACTTGTATCTTTCTTGCTTGCACAATGGGGGAATACACACAGAGGTGGAGGCTGAAAACAGTTTTCCTCTTCTTAGTTGTGTAAGCCAAAAAGAACTCTAGTACAAGGAAATAGAAGAACCCTATATATGGGTCTCAAACCAAACTCAACTAACTAAGGTGGCATACTAACTGAGCCACGAACTAGAGTAGATAAGGATAGCTGTCATCTAGATATTATTCATGGGCAGTGTACCAACCGCATCTGCAACTAACAAGTCGGTGACATAAATGCACAATGGTCACCCTGACATATCACGAATGGAGCTCGATATCTCAAGACTCCCCCTCCACCTCAATCCCAATTCCTGCACACCAAGCAGATCTCTGAACTTGCGCAGCTTCTCTGCGCCCAATGCCTTCGTAAATATGTCAGCTACCTGATCCTCTGTGCTGACATAAACTAGATCAATAAGACCTAGTAAAACCCTCTCCCACACATAGTGATAATGCACCTCAATGTGCTTTGTTCTAGCATGATAGACTGGGTTATTTGCCAAGTGTATACTACTCATGTTGTCACAATAAATGACAACTGGCCCATCTGTAGGCTAATGCATATCATAAAGTAGCTTATGCAACCAAGCTACCTCACATGCAGCCATTGCTGCGCCCCTATACTCAGCCTCTGTGCTCGACAAGGCAACTGTAGGCTGTTTCTTGCTGCTCCAAGTGACTGCAGCACTCCTAAAAGAGAACACATATCCACTGGTAGATCGTCTATTAGAAATACTACCAGCCCAATCAACATCAGTGTATCCATGCAACTGTATCTGAACCCCAGTCTCATAAAGTAGTCCATACTGCAATGTGGACTTTATATACCTGAGTATGTGTCGAGCCGCATCCAAATGCGGTTTCCTTGGAGCCTGCATAAACTGACTTACCAATCCAACAACATAGCTCAAATCTGGCCTGGTAATAGTCATATAAATCAAACTTCCTACTATGCGTCTGTACATAGTAGGGTCTTCCAGAAGCTCACCTGCATCTGCACTCAACTTCACATTCTGCTCCAAAGGAACTGAAATAGGCTCACAGCCTGTCATCCCATATTTGGACAGCATGTCCAATCCATACTGCCTCTGCAAGAGCCGTATCCCACTTAGTGATCTAATCACCTCAATGCCCAAGAAATAACGCAGCTCTCCCAAATCCTTCATCTCAAACTTCTGCTTCAATAGCATTTTCACATGAAGGATATCTTCATCACTGTCACCTGTCATAATCAAATCATCAACATAAATGACAAGTAGCATAATACCTTTCTTTGTTTTTCTCACATAAAGTGAGACATCTGCCTTGGAAATCTAAAAGCCAATAGTGACAAGATACTGTCCTATCTTGTGAGACCATGCTCTAGGTGCTTGCTTCAAGGCATACAAGGCTTTCTTCAACCTGCAAACAAACTCAGGATGAACAGCATGCACATAGCCTGGTGGCTGCTCCATATATACCTCTTCTTGCAAATCACCATGCAAGAAGGTATTCTTTACATCCATCTGATGTAAAGACCATTCCTTTGATGCAGCCATAGCAATGACTGCTGTTACAGTTTCCATCCTTGCAATCGGACTGAATGTTTCTTCATAATCAATGCCATATGTTTGTGCATACCCCTTGACTACAAATCTTTCCTTGTATCTGTTCACAGAACCATCTGCATTGTGCTTCACTTTATAAACCCACTTACAACCAATTGCATTCTTACCTTTAGGCAAAGGTACCAATTCCCATGTAGCATTTGCTTCCAAGGCATCCATTTCTTCATCCATGGCTTTCTCCATTTTTCTTTTCCCATGGCTTGCTCAAAAGAAGTGGATTCTGGTTCCTATATCACTTTGACCATATAAGCATAGTGAATGGCTATAAATCCATCATATTTCAACCTGTCCACAGGATACCTAGCTTTGGTAGACCTGCGCAAAGTAGGTTCACTCCCAGGTGCTCTCAAAACATCCCTGGTCTTCCTTACTCCAGGTATAACAATAGAAGAAATACCCAACTTGTCATCCATGCTCTGTTCTGAGCCACTGGATTCACCATCCACATAAGAGTGACCTGCATTCACATCAAACATGGGCTAATCTACCTTTTCTTTTCCTTTTCGTGAAACCTGCATACCACTATCTACATTGTTTTGAGGAGATTCTCCTGATCTCAATCTGCCTATCCATGGCGAAGAATGTGAACCACTGCTAGAGGACACTCCAGGTCCACTAATATTTTGTGACTGCTGCTGTGAATTCTGTGCAGCATTACCATTTTGTGCATCTACATCATCAATCACATTTATTGGTTTATACCAACTACTCATCTCATAAAAAACAACATCTCTGCTCACTGTAAACTTACGAGTAGAAGGGTTATAACATCTATACCCTTTCTGCTCTGCAGAGAGTAACCAATAAAGATGCACTTATCAGCTTTTGGATCCAACTTGGATCTCAACTCATCTGGTACATGAACATAGGCAATGCAACCAAAAATCTTCAAATGAGAAATATCTGGTTTCCTACCAGTATACCTCTCCTCTGGAGTCATCCCATTTATTGCTCCAGTGGGAGTCCTGTTCATTATGTAGACTCCTGTAGCAACTGCCTCAGCCCAGTAAAAATCTGGCAGGTCTTTTTCATTGAGCATGGCACAATATACCTCTCTAATATGCCTGTTTTTTCTTTCTGCAATTCCATTTTGCTATGGGGTATGACTACATGAATATTGTTGCTTTATGCCATGCTCCTGCAGGAACCTTGCAAACTCATTTGAGAGGTACTCTCCCCCTCCATCTGACCTTAGGCATTTTATTTGCAGGCCTATTTCTTTTTCAACCATAGCTTTAAGAGTTTTGAAATGCCCAAAAACTTCACTTTTCTTTTTCATAAAATACACCCAAACTTTTTTGCTATAGTCATCAATAAAAGTGACAAAATAATGACAGCCTCCAAGAGATGCAACTTTAGTAGTCCACACATCAGAGTGGATTAATTCCAATGGCTTCTTACTCTCTTGAACATGTCTAGGAAATGGTTTCCTTGCCTGTTTTCCAAATTGACAGGCTTCACATACCTTATGCATTCTGCAACCTTGAATTTAGGCAATCCTGCAACAATATTTTGGGCTTGCATTGATTTAAGTCACTGTACATTAACATGACCAATGCGTTTATGCCAGATATCAATATCTGCAACTACACCGGTCCCATGTGCAAACATTGCTGCACTCAATTCAGGCATGTCTGCATCCAACGTAAACATTCTGCCCTTCTTCTTTCCTTTTGCTATCAAGCGACCTTTATTTTTCATATCCTCAACAAAGTATCCATGAGAATTAAATCTGACCTGCAAGCCCCGCTCAACAATTTGACCAACAGAAACCAGGTTCTTGGTGATATTCGGGACATGAAATACATCCGACAGGTATTTCTTTTTCCCATCCTGCATAGACAAAGGAATTTTTCCAATCTGCATAATAGGATATGCAGTATCATCACCAATTTCCACAAATCCTGGTTTTTCCATTTTCCTTGCATCCTGCATCCATTCTGCATGACCTGTCATGTAGTTTGATGCACCTGAGTCAACATACCACACATGGTTTCTTTCTTCTGCACTTGTCACAGAATTGGTCATGTGCTGCACCATAAACAAATGCTCATTTCTATCATCACCCTGTCTACTAGAAGATGCATAATTCCCTTGTTGCAATTTTCCATTCATGATGTCATTCTGCTTTTTATAGCAGTCTTTAGCCATATGACCCATTTTACCACAGTAGTAGCATTCAACATTGCTGTTTGCATTTTGGCCTCTTTGCCATCCACCACGACCTCTTTGGCTCCCCCTGCCTCTAGAGTTACCACATCCTCCTCCATAGGACTGGTTTTCTTGAGTTTGCTGCATATTTTGATTTCTACCACGGCCTCTAGATCGGCCTCCTCTACCTCTGCCTCTACCTCTTCCAGCATTTGAGTAGAAGACAGCTTCTTTTGAAGTTCCTCCTGAAGAAGATGCACCACCATTTCTCTGCTCCTCAGAAATTAGAAGAGCAATCAACTCCTCAAAATCAGGAAATCTTTCACGGATGGAAATGGATGTTCAGAACTGTGCATAATCCTTTCCTAGACCATTCAAGGTCACAGAAACTAAATCATCATCTTCCACTGGTGACCCAATGGAAGCAAGTGCATCTGCAATCTTCTTCACCTTCATGTGGTAGTCATTGATGCTCATACTTTCTCTTTGCACATTGTGCAACTCTTGCTTGAGCTGCATTTTCCTGGCTTGCGTATTTGTGCTATACATTTTTGACATAGTATCCCATGCCTCCTTTGGCGTACTTGCATCTTAAATATGCACAATCATAGAGTCTAGAATGCTGATAGACAGCCAGTACATAACTTTCCTGGCTCTCTCATGCCATGCTTTAAATGTGTGCATTTGCTGTTGATTGGGAACATCAGGAAGAACTGGTTTTTCTTCATTTCCAGCAACGAATTCCCAATATCCTTTTTCCATAAGGAAATTCGTCATTCTAAACTTCCATTCTTGGAAGTTGTTCTTGTCAAGCTTTTCAGTGACAATCTGTGAAAGAGAATCAGACGCCATTACAGAATAGTGCAAAAAATTCTGTCACTACAAAGAACACAGCTTCAGCCTCACAAGGGCAAATCTGCAAACCTGACAAAAGTAGTATTTGACCACACAGTCACTTCCTAGTGACGATTTTGCATCAACAGGAAACAAGGATGATTCTGTAACTCCCAATGTCTCTACGCACAGGCATACGATACAATTTCTATAGTAAATTTTCACCGACCTGTAGAACAGTGGTTACACAGCATAAAACAGGGCCTTTTCCTGAGTGCGCGCAGAAAACTTCCGCCTCCAAAACAGGCTCCGAAATGGCCTCAAATCAAAAAAATAGAGCAATCAAGGGCTAAAGCAAAGCATATACACCGCGACGCATATACTGCCCTCTTGCTATACCGCGAAGGGCATCTCAATCTGAGACAATGCACTCTTGCACTTTCTGGTTGTGCTACCTGTAGAGACTTGCTCCCAAAACAGAAAAATGAAAGCAACACTAGTCCTCTTACCAGAACACCGCGAACTTGGTTTGCTTTCTTGAGCTCCTTACCACGAACAAGGCTCTGATACCATGTCAAGATTGTGGGAGAGAAGGAAGGAGTCTCACTTGTAGCTTTCTTGCTTGCACAATGGGGGAATACACACAAAGGTGGAGGCTGAAAACAGTTTTTTCTCTTCTTAGTTGTATAAGCCAAAAGAACTCAAGTACATAGAAATAGAAGAACCCTATATATGGGTCTCAAACCAAACTCAACTAACTAAGGTGGCATACTAACTGAGCCACGAACTAGAGTAGATAAGGATAGCTGTCATCTAGCTATTATTCATGGGCGGTGTACCAACCGCATCTGCAACTGACAAGTCGATGACATAAATGCACAATGGTCACCCTGGCATATCATGAGTGGAGCTCGATATCTCAACAATTCTAAGTAGATTCTAATTTGTTTGAACTGCAGGTGGATCCTAATTAGAAATAAAGAATTGGGGTATTATCATTTTGCATTGTTTTAGTTGCATGACAAATTTGTTGAATCATAACATGTGGATCTCATGTTTTTTCACACGTGAAAAGCATTCTTGGGTGGCATGGAGGCCAATAAATGAACAAAGAAGTGGGGGAAAAATAACATAGTGTGCAGATGAAAAGGGGATCCCCTTTTTAAAGTCCAAGGTAATGCACCGCTAGAAATCAATCTTGCAATATGCCTGTGGCAAAAGTGACATGGGGGAAGCCTATTGTAGATACAATTGCGAACCAAAAATAGAACATTTCTTTTTGTATTGCACTTGTACCAGTTCAAAACTACCTCTCATTTTAAATTGTCCCGCCCAAGTGTGGTGTCTTTGGGCCCTAGCAATTGCAAGGTTTTGTATCATCACTAGCCCCCGTTCAACTATTGGCCCCTCTACCCTAGTTGCTTGCCTAACTCTCACACATAGCATATTGCTTCGAGAAATGTTGCCTCCAAAGATGAATACAACCAATTGTGTTGGTCTAAGAATTTGAAATCCAACAATTGAAGCATTCGGATATATCTTGTTTGACATTGCATTTGTAGCATTTGAGTTTTGGATTTTCGGAGGGTTTTGGGTGGCTTGGGCCAATAATCAAGCTCAACGTGAGTGAGGGTCATCGCGCTTGAGAAAGCATCGAATGCGTTGTTATCCTCAAATGCATTTGAGTACGTCGTCGCACTCCACCAAAATGCTAGAAAAATAGAACATTCAAGCATACATAGCATTTTGAAATGGGCAAAAGCACTGTCCTTCTTGGGATAATCGACCAACTGACCAAGCCCCTCCTTAATTTGACCCACCATCCACACGAAACTTTTGAATCATCGTGCACTTAGCATAGCCATGTCCATTGAACATGTAACATATCTATTCCATATAACCATTACTAGCATTCCGCATGTGTGGAATGCTAGGCCGCTTCGTGGTATCTTCACTACTTTGAAGCGAAAAGCAAAGTTCAACAATCCATTTCTCATCTTTCTCTCTCCTCTTTTCCCTCTTTATTTCTTTTTTTCTCTCTCTTTCTCTCTCTCACAAATTCCCTATGTCTAATTCTCTCTCTTTCTCTGCCTTCTATTTTAGTTTATTTTTCTCCTCGCATAGTTCTCTCTCTCTCTCTCTCTCTCTCTCTCTCTCTCTCTCTCTCTCTCTCTCTCCTTCTTCTTCTTCTTCTTTCACTTTCTTTCCTCCCCTTAGTCTCTCTTAAAGTATGTAAATTTTATATTTTTCATATATATAATTCTCTCTCTTGTTCTTCTCTCTCTCTCTCTCTCTCTCTCTCTCTCTCTCTCTCTCTCTCTCTCTCTCTCTCTCTCTCTCTCTCTCTCTCTCTCCTTCTTCTTCTTCTTTCACTTTCTTTCCTCCCCTTAGTCTCTCTTAAAGTATGTAAATTTTATATTTTTCATATATATAATTATCTCTCTTCTTCTCCTCTCTCTCTCCTTTTATTCTCTCTCTCTCTCTCTCTCTCTCTCTTTACGCCTTTTTCTTTTACTCCCCTTTCTCTCAATTTTCCTTTTTTTTCTTCTCTCCCTTTCTTTCTTTAAATTTTATATTTTCTCTCTATCTCTCTTCCCCTCTTTCCTTCTACTCTCTCCCTTCCTCTCTCAAAAAAAAAAAAAAAACTTTTGTCCTTTCTCTTTTTCCCCATCTCTCTTCCTCTTTTCCTCTTTCATCATCATCATCATCATCATCTTCTTCTTCTTCTTCTTCTTCTTTTCTCTCTCTCTCTGTCTCTCTCTCTCTTCCCTATTTTTTCCTTTTTTTATTCTCTCTTTAATTTTTTTATTTTCTCTTTCTTTTAAGTTTTATCTTTCCTCTCTATAATTATCTCTTTGTGGTCAAATTCTCTCTCTTCTTCTTCTTTTTCTCTCTCCTTTTCTTCTCTCTATGTTAAAAAGAGAACTAGGGATAGAGAAAGAGGAGAGAGAAGACTGCAGAAGATAGAAAAAGACTACAAGAAGAGAGAGAAGAAGAGTGATGAGGAGAGAGAAAGACTAGATTTAGAGAGAGAAAGACAGGAAAGAAGGGGAAGCCATAGAAGCTGTGAGCAAGATGGAAGAGAAAGACTGTAATTGTATTAATGTGTCAAAATGATGTGAAAATTTACATCTCCTCTCCTTTTATACTAATGTCAGTGTGACATGGCATAATATCAATGTTATTTACATTAATTTGTTATTCCCATCTTCTTACAATCCATCCCTTCCCAAAAGTTTTTGTCCTCAAAAACAAACCTGGAAACAACTAGAAAAAGATGGATAGAATAGAGTACTACTCTGTTTTTACAGCTTTACAAATGGGAAATGAATAAAGTATGACTAACTACATGAGCTGAAATTGAAGAACGGAAGTAAGCCCCAGCTATATACATGATTTGGAATACTTCAGAAGCATATGGAGCCATAAAGTCTTCAACAAATAATCTCGAAACAAAGTAGACAGTTTGCTGAGTAAACAGACCCTGTTGGACCAAATCTGCCATAACTTCTAGTAGAAGTGTCCAAATGGGACATACCATATATCAAAACAAAGCTCTTGAAAATTACTTTAAGCCCATGTAGATAGCTTAATTCTGAAAATTAGGCTTGATAAAAATTATTCTAAAACAACGTGCTGTCCTGAACCAGTATGCATCATTACTAGCTCCATAAGCAATAGGCTTTCGCCACCAATGTATCCCTCAAGTATGGATACTCATCCAATATAGCATCAGGTCTCCAATAAGCTTCTTCAGGTGGTAAACCTCTCCATTTGATCAAATATTCCACAATAGAACGTGATCGAAGCCTCTTTTCACGCTGACCTATAACAGCCTCTGGGATGTACTGAATTAATGGGTGGCAGCTCATCAACTATATCCACTGGATCACCATAATAAGGCTTGAGCTGACTAACATGGAAGACATTATGAATCTTTGTAGAAGAGGGAAGCTCTAGTCTGTATGCCAAATCTCCAATTCGCTTAAGGATCCGGTAAGGGCCATAAAACCTGTGGGCAAGCTTATTACTAGATCCATCTTTTAGCGTAGAGTACTTGGCTTTGGGCACCTTCAACAAAACCAGCTCTCCTTCTTGGAACTCTAAGGGCCTCCTCTTCTCATCAGCATACATCTTCATTTGATCTTGAGCCTTCCTTAGATTGACCTTACATTGCTGAAGAAAGGTCTGCATTCTTTCCAACTCTTCATTCCCATGAGGATTGATCTTTTCATTAAAGATGATTGTGGGTAAGGGCACCTTGTAACCATACAAAGCCTCAAAGGGTGAAACTCCTATGCTCGCATGAGTGGAATTGTTATAAGCAAACTCAGTCAAGTGTAACCAAGAATCCCATGAGGTTTGGACATCATAGCAAAAATGGCGAAGATAAGTCTCCAACCATTTATTAACTCTCTCTGTTTGTCCATCAGTTTGAGGATGATAAGCTGTAGATGGAGCCAATTTAGTGCCCATAGATGTAAATACCGCCTGCCAAAAGTTACTCATAAACTTTGAGTCTCTATCATGGACAATCACCTATGGTAATCCATGTAGTCTAAAAATATGTATGCTCCATAAACTGGTTGGCCACTTGAGAAGCAGTAAACTGAATCTTGGTTGGAATAAAATGGGCTGCCTTGGTGAGTCTGTCTACCACCACATAAATACTATTCCATCCCCTCTTGGTAGTAGGTAAGCCAATAATGAAATCCATAGTAATATGAGTCCATTTACCCATAGGAATAGGCAATGGCTGTAACAAATCTCCTGGCTTATGGGTGCTATCCTTATTTTGCTGACAAAGCATACACTTCATAGACATCTTTCCACAGTCCTTTCCAATAAAAGCTTTTACTGATCCTATCATAGGTCTTGAAAACTCCTAAATGTCCAGCTAGAGGAGAAGAATGTAACTCCTCCATAAATTTCCTCTTAAAAGAAGAAGTAGAGGGAATAACAATCTTGCCTTTCCACCAAATAAGACCATTTTTAAGCTGGTAATGTGAGTTTTCTTCCATAAGACCTTGCTGTAATTTCTGAAAGATTTGGCTAAATTCCTCATCTAGAAGTTAGGCCTCCTGTAGTTCTTCAATCCAATCATTATGTAATTCTGTCAAAGCTGAAACTTTGCAAGCCCACATATGAGAAAGAGAATCAGCCACTATGTTATCTTTGCCCCTTGTATGAGTGATGTCAAAATCATAATTTTGTAATGTAGCTACACAACGACATTGCTTTGAAGTAAGATTGGACTGAGTAAGAAAATACTTAAGTACCTTGTGATCACTATGTACTCTGAATCGACTACCATATAAGTAATGGTGCCACTTCTTGATCGCATGCAAGATAGCCAACATCTCCTGGTCATAAACATTCATGGCTATTTCTTTATCTGTAAGCTTACGGCTTTCAAATTACTCCATGCTCCTGAAGCAAAATAGCCCCAATGCCATGGCCACTAGCATCACACTGTATAGTAAATTCTTTGGAGAAATCCGAGCATACTAAGATAGGAGCTGAGATAAGGAGTTCCTTTAACTGGTTGAAGCTGCTATCTGCAAGAGCATCCCAAAAGAAAGCCTCCTTCTTCAACCTGTCAGTCAAAGGAGTTGCAATTACCGCATAATGCTTAATAAATCGGTGATAGAATGAAGATAAACCAAGGAGTCCTCTAAGAGAGGTAGTAGTAGTAGGCGTTGGCCAATATCTTATGCATTGCACCTTCTTGGGATCAGCCTGTATTCCTCTTTCACTGACAATATGTCCCAAGTATTCCACTTCAATCTACATGAAAGAACACTTCTTCTCCTTAGCAAAAAGCCTATGATGTCTCAATACATCAAAAACCCTCCTCATATGTGCCAAGTGATCCTGTAGAGTCTTGCTATAGATTAAGATGTCATCAAAGAACAACAAGACAAAATGAAAGAGGAAAGGTTGTAAAATCTTATTCATCAGGCTTTGGAAGGTAGCTAGAGCGTTTGTAAGCCCAAATGGTATCACTAAGGAATGATAGAGCCCACGATCAGTCCTGAAAGTAGTCTTAACTTCAACACCCTCTCGTATGCGAATCTGATAATACCCTGACCTCAAATCAATCTTCGTAAAGAATCGAGCCCCCTTAAGCTCATCAAGCAAATCATCAATCTTGGGTATAGGATACCTATTCTTCACTGTGATATTATTGAGATCCCTGTAGTCAATGCACATTCTGAAAGATCCATCTTTCTTTTTTACTAATAGGACTGGGAATGCATAAGGTGAAGAACTTGGTTCAATGAATCCCATTTCAAGAAGTTCCTTGATTTGCTTGGCTACTTTCTCTCGTTTACACTTTGATAATCTGTAAGGTGGCTTATTGATTGTCTTTGAGTTGGGCTCCAAATCAATGGGGTGATCCACTGCTCTCTTAGGAGGCAATGAAGTAGGTACTTCAAATAGATCTCTATACTCCTCAAGAAGAGCTGTCAAGGCTGGATGATTTGCTGAATTATTGGACTGATCTTGTGTTTCTTTATTCAAATGCAAAATAAATATTTGTGAGTGCTTCTTGTACTCTCTTTTGATTCGTTGAATATGGTAATAAGCTGAAAATATGATCTACTAGGAATTCCTTGTAAATGGATAGGCTATCCATTGGAGATAAACTCCATATATAACTGTGAGAAATCCATAGTGATCCTGCCTAGTGTCATCAACCAATCACAACCGAGTACAATATCTATAGGCCCCATTTCCAGAGTGATCAGGTTTACCTTGGCTTCAAAATTTTCAGCCAACTGTAAAGAAACCTGTGGGCATATATGTGTACTGATTTCCTCTTCACCATTAGCCACTTGAACTCTAATGGGCTGTTGTAAATCTATGGGAACACAATTTAGCTTGTCCATGATGGACTTATTCACAAAACTATGAGTACTGCCACTGTCTATCAGGATGAACACTGGCTTTCCACATATGCTTCCCTTCATACGAAGTGTATTAGGGCTCTTAGATCCTATCCAAGCATCCATAGAGATAGAACAATTAATGCCAGCAAGCAACTCATCACAAGTTCCACCTAGGTCAAACGGAACACTTCCACCTGGATCAAAAGGAAAAGAGTCGACTGGATCATAAAAATACTCCTGCCCAACTTCCTCCTCAAGATCTTCATTTTCAGCATTAAGTGCCATTGTATTAGCTTCATCTATGTCATCTTCAAAATCCTCAAAAACCAACATACTCTGAAGCTTGGGTTTGATATTTTTGTATACACACTTTGAGGCATGATCAGGTGTATACTTTTTCCCACACTTGAAACATAAGCCTTTGTCCTTCCTTTCTTTATAAAGATCCATAGGTATAGATTTAGGATTTGTATTGGCTGAGATGGACTTAGGCTTGCTATCCCCCTATTTGAAATCAAACATGATTACTGCCATAAGTGTTACCAACTTGCCCCTGCTTTAAAACAGTCCTTGGCTATCCAAAACCAGGCTGAAATGAAGATTCTTTTCTATACTTTCTTCCATAACGCTCCGCAAGCTCAATAGCCTTAAAGAGTGAAGTAGGATTTTGTGCCATAACATCAGTTGATAAAGATGGCTCCAAGCCATACATAAACTTGTGAAGCTTAGCCTCATCACTGATGCTTTCCACATACATGGTCAGGTTGAGGAATTGGTTAGTGTACTCTCTTACACTTTAGGCCCCTTTGTTCCAAACCATACCATCTCCGTACTAATTTCTCTTTCTCAAGAGGAGAAATAAAAACTTCAGCCATAAGTGCCTTGAAAGCTTTCCAATTCTCTACAAGTATATTTTCTTTCTTAATATACCTCCACCAAGTATGGGCGAATTCCTCCAAATGCAAGGAAGCAAAGTGAATCTTCATGTCATCAGTTTTAGGGTATATGTCAAAGTAGGACTCCATCTTAGAGGTCCATTCCTCTAAATCAGATGGTGAAGATGACTGACCATTAAATTTGGCTAAAACAATTTTGTCCTTAAACTCCCTTTCATGAAAGGGTTGCTGTCCCAATATTGGCTGATCAGGATTATCAAGTACCGAACCTCCAAATTGAGATGGAAATCTTCCAACAAGTGGCTGAGAATTACTATGCAATCTTCCTGTTGGTAGAGCACCCCTAGAATTTTGAGTATGCAGTCCAAAAGCTTGAGTATTGGCTCCATTCAAACTGCCCAAATAGTCATCATGCCTCTGTGAAGCCTCTCCTACTTCATACTGACTATCTGGAATGCCTCTTCTTCCAATAATCCCATATCCATGACCACTTTGGTTAGATGGCTGAAGTGGGACTGAAGGGCCACTGTTTGAACAAGCCTTCTCATTAGCTTCTCTTGATCCCATTTGCAACTGCATGAATTGAGAAAATTGTGCCATAAGTTGAGCATTAGATTCCACCAACTTATCAATAGAAGCCTTGGTTTGAGTAGTTGAATCCACCAACTTATCAATGGAAGACTTCGTTTGATCAGTAGATAAAACCATCTGCTCCATTCTTGACAAAATGGCCTCATGTCATTCCCTATGTCTTTGTTCATGGGCACACAAAGTATCATTGAGTATACTGACTTCTCCTTGTTGTTGAAGCTCTTCAGGGCTCTCTTGAAGTGTATTATCTAGCATGGAATCCCTAATTTGCTGAGCATAATCTTCCTGGACCTTATTTTTTCCTTTATGTCCTGCCATAATAGTGTAGTCCTGTAGTACCCCCTGTCAGAAAAATGGCTATAACTTTTGCTAGGGAACTTCGATTTCAGAACTTTTTAGTTCAAATAGAAGCTAAAAGTGCCCTCTTTGAGATGAGCTATAGCACGCTATAACAGGTTTAGGACAGAAAATTCTGTAGCTATATTTTACAGTCTGAACTATCCAGTCCTGCACCTTGTTTAGACCTGTAGGTACCCTATTTTGACCCTATAGTGCAAGATAGTAACCCCAAATGGTTACCAAACCCTGTAAAAGGGTGTATAGGACCTGTGGGCACCCTGTAGTACCTGCACCTATACTTCAATAATGAAGGGTGTACCTGTAACCACCTGTAAGTACCCTGTAAGTGCCCTGTAAATTCCCTGTTTTACCCTGTTTTGAACCTATCGGTACTTGAGCCTTTGGAAATTATTTAATCTTCAATTCTCCACTCGTTGTACCTATGTGAGGGATAAAACGGCATGACATGCTCCCTACACGGGCTCCGAATCACCGGGAGGTGGACAAAGTTCTCCCCGGGTCGGTTGGTTGCACCCCTTCGGGATCTTTGATAGTGAGGGAGGGTCACCTCTCTTTTGTCCCACTATCTCCCCCGGCTCGACCTTTTTCCTCGGTGGGAATATCAACATGGCAGAGGCTAGTATTCTAATCAATCAGCATGAGATGCATTTCTGAAATATTCATTCAGCCTTTCATGAGATGCAATTGATTGGAATCTTGAAAAATTGGATAGGAGAAGGGTCTTACCAATGCAATTCAGTGACTCACTGATTACTAGTACTTATCCTTTTATAATATTTCAGCTTGGGTAAAAGAAATTCAACCAAAACAAATCAAGGTTATGCATCAAGCTGATCAAATGATATCTATGATAAAGTAATGATTGAATCAGGATGAAATTCAATGGAATATGCTGAAATCAATGAAAATTAACACTAATCTCTGATCTATTGATCAATTCAGTGAATTAATTGATCAATAATCTCCCATCAACAAGTGGAAAAGCAATTAGCAAATGGATTATTGAGAGATTTCAGATATTAGTAAAAGGAATACCTCAATTAAGCTTGAAGAATATGGTGGATGTCAGCTTCAATCCCATTGATGTAAAAGTTCTTCATAATCCATCATAAAGCTTGAAATCTCCATAGAATCAGCCCATACAAGCTCCAATATGATGAAATCTGTAAAGAATCAATGCCCGGGCCTTGCTTGAACACTTGAATATCAAAGATTCAAGCCTCTTGATGAAAAGCCCCAAAATAATCCTTCTATTTGAGCTCCAATGTCATGCATGGGCTGAAATCTCCTCAATGTCTTCAATCTTGGACTCTATCCGGTTTGTACTTAGCATTAAAGAAGCCTTGGAGGTCGGGGAAGTCCAAAATTTGGAGAAATTTGAGCTTCCAGATCTGTGGCTATGGCTGCCCTGCTGTGTTTTAGGGATTTGAGCAAAGGAATGGCTGATCAGAGTTCTTCTCCAGCTGAAGATTGTTGTAAACAAGTGTTGATGAAGCCTTTCAAAACCTTTGATCAATGAGCTGAAGATTTGGAGCAGATTGAGTAGGGAATAGGAGCAGGAAAATTAGTGCATTTTTCGAGCTGTTGTCTGGCTCATGACCTTCATCATACTTCAACCATGGTACTCCTCCTGAAGCTCATGCAACAAGGAACCTTTGCCCTGTGCTTTGGCAGTGAGAAATGATCAGTAGAGAAAGGTATTTGGGAATTTCTTAGCAGCCACCATGGAAGCTTCAGCCAAAAGCTTGAAAGAGAGAGAAGAGAAGCTCTCTTTTGAAAATTAACTATAGTTTAGCCTCTAACTAAGCCCGGTTAACCATCCTTTACCCTAGTTACCTCCATTTTTGCATGAAGTTTAATGACGACCTACCATTTAAGCCATTCTCCGCCATATCTAACCTTGGATATCTCCAGATGTAGTCTCTTACTAACTGTAGATGATCTGCAACACTCCACTAGTCACTGTCTTGTACAATTTTTGTCTGAGATTGATTTTGATAGAGGAAAATATGACTGAAAATAGAAGAAAAGAATGGATCAAAGACCAATGCTCCAATACCACTTGTCAGAAAGAGAACTAGGGAGAGAGAAAGAGGAGAGAGAAGACTGCAAAAGAGAGAAAAAGACTATAGGAAGAGAGAGAAGAAGAGTGATGAGGAGAGAGAAAGATTGATTTAGAGAGAGAAAGACAAGAAAGAAGGGGAAGCCATAGAAGCTGTGAGCAAGATGGAAGAGAAAGATTGTAATTGTATTAATGTGTCAAAAAGATATGAAATTTTACATCTCTCCTTTTATACCAATGTCAGTGTGACATGGCATAATATCAATGTTATTTACACTAATTTTTTATTCCCAGCTTCTTACACTCTATCTCTCTCCCCCCTTTTCTTCTCCCCCTTCACTCCTCTCTTTTCCTTTTTTCTTGTCCTCTCTCTCTCTCTCTCTCTCTCTCTCTCTCTATTTTTCTTTTCCTGTCTCTTTCTCTCTCAAGTTTTTTTCTCTTGCTTTCTTTTCTCTCTATATATTTTTTCTTCTCTCTATTTTCTCTTTTCGCTCTTTCCCTTTCTCTCCCCCTTATTTTTTCTCTATCAAATTATATATTTCCTCTCTATCTCTCTCTCTAAGCCAAAAACTATATTTAAAAAGGTCTATTTAAAAAAAGACTATTCTCTTTTCTCTTTTCCCCCTCTCATCGTCTTTTTCTATTTCTTCTTCTTCTTCTTTTTATCCTTCTCCTTCTTCTTGTTCTTCTTCCATCTCCCTCTCAAAGTGTGTGAAAAACTATGTTCAAAAAATTTTAAATTAAAAATTTTTAAAATATTCAATTTAAAAATCAAATTAAAATTTTTAATCTAAGAGAGAGAGAAAAAAACCTAGGCTCTACACACGAGAGAGAAGGGAGGGGAGAAGAAACGTGTTTAATTTTAAAAGGTCTATTCTCTTATTTTTATCCTTCTTCTTCTTCTCTCTCTCTCTCTCTCAAATTAAAAAAATACTTTAAATTATTTAATTTTAAGAATAAATTAAAAAGGTTAATCTAAGTGAGAGAGAGAGAGAGAGATATAGAGAAAACCTAGGCTCTACACATGAGAGAGAGGGGGAAAGGAGAAGAAGAAAAATGTTTAATCTAAAAAAGACTATTGTCTTTCCTCTTTCCCCCCTCCCCTCTCCATCTTCTTCTTTTAATCCTTCTTCTTCTTCTTCTTCTTCTTCTTCTTCTCTCTCTCTTCTTCTATCTCCCTCTTAAAGTATATGAAAAACTATGTTCAAAAAACTTTAAATTGATTTTTTTACATTTAATTAAAGTAAAATTTAAATTAAAAAATTTAATCTAACAAATAGAGAGAGAAAGAGAGAAAATTTTGATTTTAAAAAAACTTTTTATTTAAAAAGAAGTTTGATTTAATTAAAGGGGGGAGAGAGAGAGAGAGAGAGAGAGAGAGAGAGAGAGAGAGAGAGAGAACCTACGCCCTACACATGAGAGAGAGAGAGAGAGAGAGAGAGAGGGGATGAATTTAATTAAAAATGGGAGGGGAAAAAGAAAGAGAAAGATTATAAGTG
The DNA here is from genome assembly GCF_053477565.2 of Lygodium microphyllum. Taxonomy (NCBI): domain Eukaryota; kingdom Viridiplantae; phylum Streptophyta; class Polypodiopsida; order Schizaeales; family Lygodiaceae; genus Lygodium; species Lygodium microphyllum. The sequence goes on along the minus strand of NC_141151.1, from coordinate 123,005,599 downwards.
CGAGAAGGAGACAAGGCTTTAATTTAAAAAAAGGGAAGGGGGGGTGGGGAAAGCTTTTAATGAAAAAAGGGAGAGGGAAGAGAAAATGAGAGATTACATGTGTGAAAGAGGGGAGGAGAGGAGGTTTTGATTGAAATAGGGAGGTTTGGAAAAGGAGATAGGTTCGAGTTTGGAGGTTTGGGGCTTTCTGAACCTACAATGAAAATAATATAGTAGTAAGATTGTGCGCTTTGCCTTGGAATCCCAAACTGATCAAAAGGTTCCCAAGCCTATGTTGTATAACAAAGAGTTTCATACTCAAGAAAAAAGATGGATTTTGCTTAAAATGTGAGTAGGGGTTATATTTATTTTCTATCTCCCTCCACGCAATGGAACACATGTACGCACGCATACTCTCCCTTTCTTTCACTTATGGAAAGAGGAAATGTGCGTCTTTCGAAAATTGTATATGGCTCACACTCATACATATGCTCTCTCTCTCTCTCTCTCTCTCTCTCTCTCTAGAGATGAATTTTCCTCTTAATTAGACATACGAAATAATATGATATTTTAATGGTTTGTAATGTACACATACTCTAAAAACACACAAAAATGCATAGATATTATAAAAGCTGAGCTCAATTTCTTCTATTATTGAACATTATGGGATGGGATGTTAATTTTAATGATTGAATATATTTATGCAATGTATACATATTATAAAAACCACATATAAATGCACATAAACTATAAAAAGGTATGAACAATATATGCACACACACACATACACGTGTACACACACGTGCAAAAATATACACACATATATGCATACATGTAAACATATTCATATATGTAAATATATGAGTGAGAAAAAATAGAGAGAGAGCAAGAGAGAACGGTATCGAAGGATTTTCGAAAGCAAAGTGGCGACCACAGAGGACCTTGACTAATTTCAGGATAGAAGATCAATCATACAAATAAGCAAGATGAGAGGATTTGTGTGCAGTAATAGATCTGCCAAGCTCCCAAGGAGACCTCGTCTATGCAGCAATGATAGGACTGAAATCAAGTTTTTAGCTGAGCATAGAATTCATCCTTCAACATAGGAACCTTCAGTATAAATCTGGTTATCAACTATAGACAGAAACTTCAGCATTGCCCTTTCAGCAGCATTAGCCAAAGGATGGATCTATGGATCCACAGACTTAACAATAAACCCATAGGGAACTTGATTCCAAATGATGAGGTGAACAATATCACCCACTACCACATCAAAGATAGACACTATTTTCGTTCTTCCGCCTCTGATATTTTGAACCTGGACATCTCACTTAAAGCCCTAAACTGGAGAGACTGTTTGTAGTCTCACTGATGGCTGTAACAAGAATAATAAGCAGAATAGCAACAGTAATGTTCACACCATCATACCAGCCTTTCCCCACACCATGGCTCTTAATACATAGGCCTAAAGAAAGGGCTACACGAAAAATCAAAATGATCAAGGTCAGGTCCTTGAAGGCATCCACAGAAAAAACAAAAAAGCCTTTCTGTGAATTGCCCCTTATCATCTTCGGCTCCCCTTTTCGATCCTCTGTTCTCCAGCTCGTTGTCCCAGACCTGCTTTATTGATAATGGAAACAGACTTCACATCAGGGTTGCACCAATGCACAAATACTGGCTCACTGCTCACTCATCGCCTGATTCTTCCTCATTGCTATCACCCCCTCTATTGCCTTGTGACTCCTTCCGATTTCATTGAGCCTACTATGCTGCCTCTTCTGATGGCTTCGTATTAGAGGCTGGAGCAATAGCATTTGGCATATTGATTTGATTAGGGGTTACTGCAGGAGATGAAGAAACATGCTGAAGCTCAATTACAAGCCAACGAACAGCCTTGCTCATTTGTTCAAGCCTTACAGCACTGAGTGGAGGCAAGCCTGGCCTCCCATCATTTCCAGTTTGTGCAGCGAGAGAGCCCGTTGCTTCATCAACTAAAGCTTCAGAACCAATCCTCTACCTAACAGATTCAACAAACTCTTGTGCCTAATCACATTCTACCTGAAAAAGCATCCAGCTTTGATGAAAGTTCTCAAGAGCAGCATCACTTTGTGGAGTCCGAAGCCCATTTGAAGCCTCCTTTGCCTCTAAGACTGAAGCAGTAGTAGCCAACAGTGTTGTCTGTGCATTTTGTAAAGATTGATCAATCGAACGTTTTTGCAGTCGAGATAGCCACCGCTGACCCACAATGCACACAGGACTTCAATCCGAATATTGCACCCTGTGCACACCCTCTAGACTAATCAGCGCAAGGGATATTGATGCAGGAGATTCCAATTATTGTACCCTGATCAAGATTGAATTTGCAGGTCTCGGGCTGGCAATCCTTGCACGGAGCTTCAATGGTTGATAGTGAACACTAAGCAGGGTGTGGCAAAGCGAGAAAATCCCCTCTGAGGTCTTCGTAACCACATAATAATTACGTTACCACCATCTGGACTTTCTCTATCGCAGCAACGTCGTCACAAGAACGTCTTGCTCCTCTGTAATCGTCATGTTCCTCTGTCTGCCTTCGGCTGGTTCTTCCACTTCGTTTCGTTCCACCTTCATCTTCATCATCTCATCTTCTCATAGTCTGCGTCGTCTTGTTGTAGAGCTTCGGCTTCTCCTTCGCCTCCTTTGCTCTCCGTCTCTGTCACCCAGCCTCTGCGCCCCAAGTAATCTCTAAAAGCTTCTCCTCCTTTCCTTTCGTTGTCACCACAATTTTCAATTTCTCCCCAAAAAGCCCCTTTTCCAAAATAGCCATCCGTGGCTTTATTTCTTTCTTTCCCCAGGCATTTGATCCTTCACAATAGGCTCTAGAAAAGTGGCCCCTAGAAAAGTATACAAGCCCTCATCTTCATGCTCTAACCCACTGAATGATCTCATAAATTTGCCAATAAGTCGACCATAAGATGCCCCTGCTATAATTTTTGGTATAAACATACCCGAAGGAATTGCAGTGCCATAGGTAATCAGAGCTAGGAGGAAGGTTGCAGGCAAAAAGAAATAACTAAAGAGCTGCAGGACATGTGAATTGCTTGTACTTTCCTTCGGTCAAGGGACACTCTTCACTGTCACCAGTGAGGTCAGAAGGCAATGCATACATGTGGCCACTCATGGTAATCCAAATAAGATCACAGAAGTGAGTATGGCCACACCAACCGCATGAACTTCCTACTGAGTTTTCATACCTTGTATGCCAACCAGATTATTACAGATAAGTTCCTCTTGCACCAAACCCCTCTTCACTATATTACCCACGCAGAATAAAAGTGCAAACATAACGACTAAGTATGTACAAAGTAACAAATGTCACACACACAACTTTTTGGTGGATAATATACCTCGGATGCGCAGCAGCACGACATCCACCCCCTCTAATCCTGTGCATCCTTCGGATGGGCCAACTACCCATGATCATTGTCGTCAAGATCCACGAACAAATCAATCTCTTCATTGTATATTTCTGGTATTTCACCAAGATTATATGTCATATCATCTGTCTCTTCTATTGGAATTTCTTCTTGTTGCTCTTCTCTTGCAAATTCTTCCAATGCATAATCCTCATCATCTCTTTTCTTGAAAATCTTGATTCTTTTTCCTGCATTAGGCACTCTAAGCACTATCCCATCCAATTCTGTCAGCTCATATGTTGCATTGTCAAAGACATGCCTGACTATGTATGGCCTAAACCATCTTTTCACCATCTTCCGAAGTGCAGTATGCTGATTTTCAAGGCTGCTATCAAAGACTAATACCCAGTCTCCCTCTTCTATTGCTCTAGGCCACAAGCGATGCCTATTGTCAAACCTATCCTTATTTCTTAGTCTAGCAACCTTCAACCTGTCAATAGCTAGCTGAATATCCTCTGGTCTTCTCTCCAACTGCCGAATCCGAAGAGCTAAGATCTTCTCTCTCATCAAATCCTCCTGCCAAGGTAAAACTCACCAAGTTAAAGCACAAGTCTCAGTCGGCATAATCGGTTTCTGACCATACATCAACTCTGCGGGCATATATCATGTGGTAACGGTGTGAGTCGTACGATCAGTCCACAAAGCAAATGGTAGAAGTCTCGGCCATTCTCCAATCCGTCCTCTGCATGCTTTGGCTAATGCTTTCACTATCGGCAGATGTCCTCTTTCACTCTTCCCATTTCCCTCTGGATTATATGCTATGGTTAGAGCCAACTTGATTCCTAGTTGAGAGAAAAACTCCCTAGCTTCATCTGCATCCAATTCACCGTGATCTGCAGTGATCTTACCCACACAGCCATACCTGTAGAAAATCTCTTCCAATAAGAACTTACACACTGCACTAGTGGTCTTCCTTCTCAAAGGTCTGCCCTCAACATGATTGGTAAGATCCTCTCTAGCCAAAACAATATATCTCATCTGCCATAGACCCATAGGCATAGTAACCAAGTCAACTACCCACTTATAATGAATGCATAGCGGATAGGTCGGATGAAGCTCATCTCGATGACGCACTACCAAATAGATCTGGCAGTCTCTGCAAGTCTCTACAAAGTGAGAAACATCTCTATACATGCCTTTCCACCAATATTTCTCCTTGATTTTCTCATAAGTAGCCCACACTCCTCTATGACCAGCCCAAGGACTCTCATGAAACTCCCTCATTACATGTAGCTGTGTCTCTCTATCGCAGACAACCCGCAAGGGTAATCCACCTCTTTTCTTCGGATGCTTCCAAAGAAATCCGTCCTTGAGAAAATAACCATAGGCTTTTCTTCTGATCTTCTTGAACTCTTCATCTGTCCATTCATCTCTTTTGCTTAGTGTCCTAAGGTACTTGCTAATCTACAACCAATCTCCAACATAGAGTTCTTCTATGAAAGCCAAAATATCATAAACATGACAAACATGATCAACCATAACGGTTGAAATTTCTGCATCATCCTCTTCTGCAAGTTGTGTCTCCTCATTATCATATCTGGCTCTAGACAGCATATCTGCCACACTGGATTATCCTTTCCTGCTATATGTTTAAATTCTAGATTTAATGACTTGATGTATGCAATCCATCTCAGCATAGCTATATCCAGAGTAGAGCAACTCGTAATCATACCTATCAATGGCAAGCAATCTGTCTCTACCACAACTGAGGCTCCAATAAAGTACTCCTTATCACATTTGAGAGCTGTAACAATTCCCAGTAATTTCCTCTTGATTTGCGGATATCTTCTCTGTCTCTCATTTAGGACTTTCGCCCCAAACTGAATAGCATACATGTTTCCATCTGCATCATCTTGACCCACAGCCCAACCTATGCCAATTGGACTAGTGTCAACTGTCAATACAATAGGTCTTCCGCAATTATAATCCGCTTTCCTGAGAGTAGGAGCAATCTGCAATAACTTCTTCAATTTTCGCATGGCTCTAGTGTGGCTCTTATCCCAATAAAATTTCTGCCCCTTTCGAAGCAGCTGATATAAACAATCTGCTATGTGTGCAAAGTGGGGTATCCAAATCATATAAAACACACAAGCTCCAATGAATCTCCGTACCTCTGAAGTGGTAGAACAATACTCCATAATCTTGCCTATAGCATCCACCTTCTCAGGTGAGGGTTTCCTGCCATAATACCCACACATATGTCCAACAATAACAACCTCATTTACTCCAAAAACAGATTTTTGCCCTGATAGTGTCAAATTCACTTCTTTTAACCTGGCCAAAATCTTTTCACAAGCTAAAATATGATCAGCCACAAAATATCTGCATCCCTGCTCATTTAGACTCTCATTCTTCTCTTCTTCTGCACACCCCTTAATGGGCACATCATCCAAGAAAGGCATGGTAAGCTGAGGTATGTAATCACGAAGGACCTTATGCATGGCATTCATCATATGCGCAACAGAATTAGTGGCACCTTAAGGCAAGGTACACATCTTGACAAGCCCAATATGAGTTCTCATAGTGGTTATGTCCCTGCTTTCCAAAGCCAGCTGAAACTGATCATATCCCGAATACAAATCTCCTAAAGAATAGATGGCACGTCCAGCAAATGCTTCTGCAAAATCATCCACAACTGGACCTATACCAACATTCCTGATAGTAACTCTGTTTACTGGCTGCATGTCCTGTATAAATCAGAGAGTACCATTCTTCTTTGGAACCGTAAACCACCTATTTGAGTATGGTGCAGATGAAGGCTCTAGGATTCCCATCCTGATTTTCTCATTCAACAAGTCAATCAGCTTTGGCAGGTGTGCCTTAGGCACTGGAATAGGTCGCAGGTTCCATGGAATATGAGGAATAGTAAAGATCACCATAGGAGCAACAATATCCGGATTTACACATCCAATCTCATGTGGGAAAAAAGCAAACCCCCTTCCATGTCGCTCAAGCATCTCCTGAAAGCATTGCTTCTCTGTGGGTAGCAAGAAATCACAATTTTCAATTTTTAATTTAGCAAGAGTCTCTGCTGAAAATTTATGGCCTATATGCTATGGATTCCTCAAAATTGGCTGTTTGGTAGCCCTCTCTATTTGTTAATCACTGTCAGGTGGAAGCGGTACAGCTATCGGCTTCACCTTCTTATCCACAATCTTGTATTTCGTGTCAACCCTGGCTTCATTATGATCCTTTGCATTACTCAAATCTTGCTGTAAATCAACAATTCTGCACTCCAGTGGGGCTGAATATCCTCAGGCCTATGCTCTATGGACTGCATAGAAACAGCCCTAAACTCTGGATGCTGAAATATTTCAGCAGTAAACTCTGTTGGCTGAAAGTTTTCAGCCCTCTGTGTCTCTGTAAGCTAATCATAATCAGCCGAAAACTTTGTTTGCTGAATTTCTTCAGCACTCAATACTTTTTGCTGAGTCATCTCAGCCTCTGACTCTATTTGTGACACAAAATCTGCAATTTCATGAAACATGTCCAGGGATTGCACTAATACATTATTGTGACAACTCTGCATATCAGTTTTCAACATATTTTCCATCTCTATCATCGTATCTGCACAAATCATACTTTCATATATCCCATCTATATGCTCATCATCCTCTAAAATACCTGCATTTTTTAAATTTTTCTCCTTCCTGCATATATACTGCCTGGCAGCTCTAGGCAACTTAGAAGTCTTCTGATAACTCATCGAACTGTTTGCTGAAATTCCAACAAAACTAGAGGAGAAAACACTGCTGCCAAGAGGTGAGAACTCCAATCTCCTCTGCTCTGTACCACCATCGTCTCACGAAATAGTAGTACTTAATGAAAACCCGAATCCCTCATAGTGGGCAAAGGTGCATCTCTAAGAGTATCCCTGTTTCTAACATGGTTCACACACACAATCATAAACTGAACTGCTCTCATACCATCTTTACTGCAAATCTATGCATAACCAGATCCATCATCCATTACCTTTGTTTCCATGCACATCTCTATGATGAATGGCTGTCCAAGAATTATGGGATAAGAGCATGAATCCTGCACAAAGAAATGGAAATCCTCCTCTACATCTCCAATAGAAACCCTGACACTGGGACATGCAGCATACAAATCACCTGTAGTGTTGTTGGCAGCTCTCATACGCCACCCATGCTCTACATCCATAGGCCATCTATTACTTTCATAAACTCCATGAACTATGAGATTAATCTTTGAACCATGATCCACCAAAGCAACATAAGGCACCTGTTTCTCTCCAATTTTTACCATCGTCTCTGTAGTTGCCCTAGCCCAATGACTCCACGAAAAGTGACTACGCGGTATCAAGACAGGCTCATCAGTTTCAGCATAATGCATAGGCTGAACCCTCTTCTCTATCTGTGGAAAAACAGAAGCATTCTCAACCATAACCTCTTCCTCATCCTCATCCAACTCCCCAATCAAAACTCCCTGTGTATCAATAGTAGGCAATGCATGTCTTTTCCTCTTCAGGATCTCTTGAAACTGATCTTGAAACTCTCTTTTCGAGATGCCCAAAACCTCAAAAATAGTAAAAGTCACCTCACTGCCAAGTATCTTGTCATTAAAGATTTTCTTCATGTCTAGATGTCTCAATATCGAACATCAATCTAAACCCTAGCTGCTTTCTCTCTCTAGGCTCTTGCCTCTTTTCTTTCTTTTGAGCATCTTCCATCTGTTGTTCTGGCCCTGGTCTCAAAGACGGTCCTACAGTAGGTGGAGTAACAAACTCACCCCCTCTAGTCTTTTTAGCTGCACTTGGATTTTCTTCATCCCTCTTACGCTTCTCCTCAACAAGTACATCTTCTCCCTGAGACTTAGCCAAGTAGGCATAAATAGTGTACTTGTCAACAGGCGAATCCCAACCTGTCTCAGATCTGATGCTAGAGCCTGCACTAGTCAAAACAGTTTGCTGAATTTTTCCCTTGTTTGCCGTCTCCATAGCATAAGTCCATAATGCTGACTGATTCTCTGATCCTTTTTCAATCTGGACTCCATATGCAGAAGCATCTCCTCTAGCTGCCACATAAGAAGTACGCGCAGCCATGTCATCCACTAATTTCTTCATTCCGCCTTTCCCAAAATTGGTAGCAAGCGGAGCTCCTGTTTCAGTCAACCAAATCTTACCATCTTGTCCCCAAAATACCAAATTCTTTCTCCTTGCATCCTAAAAAGATTCACAATCCGTGCAATGCTGATGGTCTGTACTATCACACCAAATACATCTTCGATCTCTCCCAGGTGCATTAGGAGCACTTCTAGGTGTAGTAGGAGCACTAGAAGAAATAGTAGTCGCAGTCGAAGCAAACTGCTCTTTCACATTTCCCACCAATTCTACTTTAACTGACTCCAGTGTCAAATCCGTTATGCCTTTGATTATGTCATCAAGAGAGGAAGGCACCGACAGAGCGGATAGTTTTGGAGCAAAAGGAGCCGGCATCGGTCTTGGAACAGGAAGAACAGGAGGAGTAGAAATGGTAGGCACTGGCATAGGCCAAGAAACTGGCTGAGGAAGAGAGAAAATAACAGGGATAGAAGCAGGCATAGGAGCAAAAGACGGTGTCGGTGTCATAGATCCATTCTGTAGGCGGGTCTTCCATATCCTCCTCTTGGTCAAAGTCGAGACTGCATCCTGGGCATCTTGCCAATCCGTTTTAAGACCCATAGGCTTCGTGCAATCCTCAAGAAGCTCTCCTAATTCTTCCTGAAGAGCAAGATTTGGAGCTTGCAAGAAAAGCTCAACTTTCTCAATATCCAATGCTCTTTGTTCAATGGCATCAAGCTGACTATATCTCTCTTCAAATTCTCGTATCAACTCTGAAGCAGCTAGACCTTTGTTTGGCATATAGACCCACTCTTGGAATGACCGCCGTGTAGCCATCCCAAAGTCCTCAAGGAAATACTCTTCTTTCAGGGCCTTCTTAAAATCTTGCCAATGCGAATTTTGAATAAAAAGATTAGCCACTTTTGCCCTCAAGGCGGGTATGACAAGATGAAGGAAATACTTACTCATAAGTCCAGCTAGTACTCCAAAAAATCCCATCTTGATCTCATATGTCTTCAAATATGTTGAAACATTACGGCCATCAAATAGCTTCTTCTCATTCTCAACTGCTTCAATCGCCTTAGTCGCGCTGATTGCATTTTCCTGCTCCGAATATAGTTGCCTTTGCTGAGACAACTGTTGTTGATGCAATTGCTATTGCTGCTGCATATACAATTGTGTCTGCTGATTTTGAAGCTGCATATACATAGACATATTCTGTAAAATCTGCTTTAAATCATCCGTTGAAGTACTTGAAGCAGCAGTCAATGATGGAGCTGAAGTAGAGGACATACTAGGAATCGTAGAAGAGGCTGAAATGGATGCTGAAGTATCTCCCATCCCGAAATTTATGCGACGCTTTCACATCAGGTTCACCAAAGATGTCGAAGGATTTTCAAAAGCAAAGTCGCGACCACAGAGGACCTTGACTAATTTCACGATAGAAGATCAATCATACAAATAAGCAAGATGAGAGGATTTGTGTGCAGTAAAAATCTGCCAAGCTCCCAACGAGACCTCGTCTATGCAGTAATGATAGGACCAAAAGCAAGTTTTCAACTGAGCATAGAATTCATCCTTCAACAGAGGAATGGATCTATGGATCCACAGACTTAACAATAAACCCATAGGGAACTTGATTCCAAATGATGAGGTGAACAATATCACCCACTACCACATCAAAGATAGACACTATTTTTGTTCTTCCGCCTCTGATATTTTGAACCTGGACATCTCACTTAAAGCCCTGAACTGGAGAGACTGTTTGTAGTCACTGATGGCTGTAACAAGAATAACAAGCAAAACAGCAATAGTAATGTTCACACCATCATACCAGCCTTTCCCCACACCGTGGCTCTTGATACATAGGCCTAAAGAAAGGGCTACACGAAAAATCAAAATGATCAAGGTCAGGTCCTTGAAGGCATCCACAAAAAAAACAAAGAAGACTTTCTGTGAATTGCCCCCTTATTGTCTTCGGCTCCCCTTTTCGATCCTCTGTTCTCCAGCTTGTTGTCCCAGACCTGCTTTACCGATAATGGAAACAGACTTCACATCAGGGTTGCACCAATGCACAAATACTGGCTCACTACTTACTCATTGCCTGATCATTCCTCGTTGCTGTCACCCCCTCTGTTGCCTTGTGACTCCTTCCGACTTCATTGAGCCTACTATGCTGCCTCTTCTGATGGCTTCGTATCAGAGGCTGGAGCAGTAGCATTTGGCATATTGATTTGATTAGGGGTTATTGCAGGAGATGAACAACCATGCTGAAGCTCAATTACAAGCCAATGGACAGCCTTGCTCATTTGTTCAAGCCTTACAGTACTGAGTGGAGGCAAGCCTGGCCTCCCATCATTTCCAGTTCGTGCAGCGAGAGAGCGCGTTGCTTCATCAACTAAAGCTTCAGAACCAATCCTCTGCCTAACAGATTCAACAAACTCTTGTGCCTGATCACATTCTACCTAAAAAAGCATCCAGCTTTGATGAAAGTTCTCAAGAGCAGCATCACTTCGTGGAGTCCGAAGCCCATCTGAAGCCTCCTTTGCCTCTAAGACTGAAGCAGTAGTAGCCAACAGTGTTGTATGTGCATTTTGTAAAGACTGATCAATCTGACGTTTTTGCAGTCGAGATGGCCGCTGCTAATCCACAACGCACACAGGACTTCAATCCGAATATTGCACCCTATGCACACCCTCCAGACTGATCAACGCAAGGGATATTGATGTAGGAGATTCCAATTATTGTACCCTAATCAAGATTGAATTTGTAGGTCTCAGGCTGGCAATCCTTGCACGGAGCTTCGATGGCTGATGGCGAACACTAAGCAGGGTGTGGCAAAGCAAGAAAATCCCCTCTAAGGTCTTCGTAACCACATAATAATTACATTACTACCTTCTAGACTTTCTCTATCGCAGCAACGTCCTCACATGAACGTCTTGCTCCTCTGTAATCGTCGTGTTCCTCTGTCTGCCTTCCGCTGGTTCTTCCACTTCGTTTCGTTCCACCTTCATCTTCATCATCTCATCTTCTCATAGTCTGTGTCGTCTTGCTGTAGAGCTTCGGCTTCTCCTTTGCCTCCTTTGCTCTCCGTCTCTGTCACCTAGCCTCTGCGCCCCTAGTAATCTCTAAAAGCTTCTCCTCCTTTCCTTTCGTTGTCACCACAATTTTCAATTTCTCCCCAAAAAGCCCCTTTTCCAAAATAGCGATCCATGGCTTTATTTCTTTCTTTCCCCAAGCATTTGATCCTTCACAATAGGCTCTAGAAAAGTGGCCCCTAAAAAAGCATACAAGCCCTCATCTTCATGCTCTAACCCACTGAATGATCTCATAAATTTGCCAATAAGTCGACCATAAGCTGCCCCTGCTATAATTTCTGGTATAAACAGACCCGAAGGAATTGCAGTGTCATAGGTAATCAGAGCTAGGAGGAAGGTTGCAGGCAAAAATAAATAACTAAAGTGCTGCAGGACATGTGAATTGCTTGTACTTTCCTTCGGTCAAGGGACACTCTTCACTGTCACAAGTGAGGTCAGAAGGCAATGCATACATGTGGCCACTCATGGTAATCCAAATAAGATCACAGAAGTGAGCATGGCCACACCAACCACATGAACTTCCTACTGGGTTTTCATACCTTGTATGCCAACCAGAGTATTACAAATAAGTTCCTCTTGCACCAAACCCCTCTTCACTATATTACCCACGCAGAATAAAAGTGCAAACATAACAACTAAGTATGTACAAAGTAACAAATGTCACACACAAAACTTTTTGGTGGATTCCACACCTCGGATGCGCAGCAGTATGACGATGGGTACATGCTTATAAAACACACACTTACAAATATGCACACATACGCACATATGCCACAATACACATCCACATACAAATATACATATACATGCAATGCATACAAACATGTACATATACATATAAATGTGTGTACACATGCACACAAATGAGGTGAAGAAAGATGAGATATAATAGAAATAAAAAAAAGGAGAGAAATTAAAGAAGATGAGATGTACAGAGAGGACACATATTCACGAGACCACACATACATACATACATACATACATACATACACATATGAAGAAAGATGAGATATAATAGAAAGAAAAAGGAAGGAGAGAAATTATAGAAGATGAGATGTAGAGAGAGGACACACACTTACGAGACCACACATACATACATACATACAGACACACATACACACACACACATATGTATGCATGTATATATATGTGCATATACAAAGCATAGAAAAGCCACGAATATGCCAAAATGAAAAAATATGTGTGCATACATGTGTATCCTTCATACACACACACCCATACACATACATTGATTATGTATTAATCATTAACTATTAACTATCACCTTGTAAAGTTTGTAAGATGCTCGTGCATACGTAGAGCAAGAACCTCATGCCTCTCTCGAAAGTTGGCCTTCCATTTATCATTAGTTTGTTACAATGTTTCAAGAAGACAACTCAAGACTCCTACTATAATAGACTAACTGACTAAACATTAGCTTGGGGCTCAATGGACAACACCACTCCTCCCCCCCCAAAATGAGGACATAAGATGACAAGTTCCAAGGGTAGTATGGTTTCATACAGACCATACATGCACTAGTGATTGAGTTATTGAATGAACATTGGAGGTGATAGGTGTTGCTTCAATGCTACTATAGAACTATGTAGGGGCCAATCTAGCAATGCACAAGGGATTCATAGGTGTTGCTTCGATGCTATTGTAAAATTGTGTAGGGGCCAATCTAGCAATGCACAATGGATTCATTCAAACTAGGCGGCAAACTGGGTAATAGAATAGGACTTGTGAATGACCAAGAACATATACATATATAATAATTAATAAATAGTTTAGTATATATATGTATTATGTGTTATGTGTATACATCAATATATAACTATAAACTCTAAATATATTTGACATATTATTATTTTAAGTAATAATTATTATGTATACTTATCTTTCATGCATTACTTGTATTAATGGTAATTTTCATATATACACTATCATTATTAATAATTTTATGTAATTAATTATATATTAATTATTAATAATTAATACTTATATTAATGTATGTATGTATGTTATTGGCTCAATGTGTGAGGATAATATGCATGTCATGATAAGATCAATGTGTATAGAAATCATCATTAACTAAGTTTGTCTTTGACAAACTTTGAGAAATTGACATAAGATTTCCTTGGAGATATAGTTTAGACTTTAACTTGTTAATGTTGGTCATTCACTCCATATATATGAGTGAGTGTCAACTCCCCATACCTTGCATTTTTATATATTCAACATTGTATTAGTCTAAGTTGCCAAAGCTTTTGAAATTTTTAATTATATTTATTATATCAACCTCCCATGAACCCTATTGCCACATGAAACATACTTGCAAACCTCAAAATGAAGCATTGGGAGAATCTAGGTGACATGCCTAGTATAGGATTTATATATGGTGAACCCCTCAAAACACTATATTAGAAAATTTTGAAATTTCCATGAACTTTGGGAACCCCCAATACTTATATTATTTGACCACATGGTCAAATCTTGTTGTCTTACTTAAAGGTGGAGTCTACCCTAAATACTAGATGAGCTATCTTCGCAAATCTCACTTTCAAATATGGATCATGATTTAGCCGTGTGATCAAATATTTATCACTTATTTGAAATTGAGACTTGGGAAATTCCCAAACTCTCTAATATGGTGTTCTCAAGGCTATTCATGAGGTCAATCCAGGGTGTTTGGGCTTGTGAGAATGAAAAAATTGCCATAAAGATGGGAGAACCTAACGTCTTGATGAGGAGATTTAAAGAAAAACAAATACACCATGTACCAAGAGGGAAGAAAAAGGACGCAAAGTACTTATTAGAAATAGCCATGTTGTAGAAAGCAATGGTGTGAGAGATGTGACTATCAAGGATCCATTATGTCAAGGTAAGGAAGATTTAAAAGTTGTCTTGAATTTTTTTAAAGTATGAAAACTCCCCTGATCATTTTGGCAAAGGGTAGAGACAATGGCTAGCTCCTAAGGCTACAAGGTAGTACATAATAAATAACCGGTTCTATAGCCAGGGGAAGGATGGTTACTTAGGAGGGTGCCATCTAGAAATAAAATTTAGTTTTTGAAGTATTTTCACATTGATGTGTGTGACAGTTACTTTGCATGTGATGTTACTTTTGGCCTAGTCATTTGAAACATTGTGCCAAAGCTATGTGGAGTTCCAAAACAAGGACCTTCGATGTTGATATTGAACCTACAAAACTCTTTTAAGGCTTATGGACCCCTTGAGAGGTGGGAAATTTAAGTAGTGGACCCTTATTGTGCACTCAATCAAGTAAGGAGTATATTATTATGGAAATTGACTATGTGATTAGGTGGAATGAGGGCTTGCCAACAAAAAGAATCACTACAAATGATGTGAGCAATTCATATTTGGGTGCATTTTTGCAGGCCTATGCCTCCTCTTGAAATATATTAGATAGGGGGTTATGGTTTAAATAGATCTGGTAAGTGAGCTAATGAAAGACTCTATACTATCCCAATGCAAAGGCTTGATGGAAAAAATAAAATGAATCATTTATGAACTTCTTTCATAAAACTTTCATGGAAGGCTTCAAGGTTAGGATTAGTGCTTCAATGTATCTCTTTTGGTATACAAGACCTCCTTCAAGACAACATTAGAGCATACACCCTTCCATTTGGTTTCTAGACAAGAGGCACTCCTACTACCTATTGAGGTACAATTAACTAGCCTTTGAGTGTCAAATAGCGAAGAAGGTTGTCAAAAGGAAAAGCCTAGGCAAAGGATCGTGGATCTAGAGAGGTTACAACTTGAAATGGCAACCACTACTATAGGGAAGTTGAAAAGCATAGAAAGGATGGTAAGGACATCAAAGGAGGGTCCCTAGTGTGTTGAGATATGAAAACTATTTTAACAATTGAAAGGATAGAAAGTACTTATGTGGATGGGTGAGGCTTTTTATGAACCTAAATAAATTTAGTGATGGTTCATATAGGGTTCAAGTTGCAAATGGAAACATTCATAAAATAAGAGTGAATGGATGATGCCAAAACCTTATCATGCTAGGATCTAACCTATTGGACCAAGTGAACCAACATAAGGATAAAAGGAGGGTTTAGAGGTATGACTACCTCCAACCTTTCGGGGAGGGCTATTTATGATAAGAAAAAGTTATAAATGGTACATGGGTTGTCTGAATCCACCCTAACCAGACAAAAAAATAAGAATCCACCCTCATGGGGCAAAAACTTGAGACTAAGAAATTAGCTTTGAGGATATTTATCCTAGAGGGTTGACTGACCCAAAACATGTAGGTAAATCTTGGAGGAAAATGAAGTTATGATGAGGGCCAACCACTTCTCATTAAAGAGGGAATCATCATAACCTCATTAGAGAGGGAATCATTGTTTGTAAGAGAGAATTATCAACACCCTTTTCTTTTTTTATTTCCCTTCCTTCTCTGAAATTTTTCCACTTTTTCTCTTGCAATTCATATACATATCCTATTCACCTCCCTTTTTCATTTTTAGTTCTTACGCTTACGTTTCCTCTTTTCCAACCATTTTAATCCTTTACCTTTATTTTCCCACCAAGGAGAATCAAGTGCACTCAAATTTCTACCCCAAAATCTATCAAATTTGGGTCTTTCAAAAGCCATAATTGCTGCCATCTAGCAGCACTATCATTTGAATAATCAACCATAATACATGGAAAAGAGGCATAGTGCAACCTAACAAATTACTGCAATACATGCAAACACCTCTAAAACCACTACCAGAACAAGCTAAAAACAAGAGGTATAGACCAAATTATTACCAAAATAGCATCAAATCGAGGGGACTGCACTCATAAATAATACAACACTCTACAATTACAATAGTAAGAAACCAATGCCAAACAAGGAAAATCACTAATACAAAACAACCTGCAACATGCAAGTAGAAGTTGAAGTAGCTCAAGCTCAACTACAAATAAAATCTAAAGCTTAATGTAACATCCAAGTGTCAAGTAAGCATATCTCACTAGAATAAAATTCAAATGCCAGATGAGCAAACAAAGCTCAAATCCTCATGTGAGTGGCATCCAAGCATCCACGGCACATCAAGTACATAGTCAAGAGCATAAGACCCAATATAAAAGCTTCAAGCCGTAATGTCATAGACCTCAGAAGCATTTTAGGAAATAACTAACAACCAATGCCAAATGTCCTAAGCTCATATCAAAGCTCAAATTCATTCAATAGCATAACCAAGCATAGAGCTTCAATGTCATGTACCAATACATCTGATAGAATGCCTAAATAGTATGAAAGAGCATTAGACATAGACTATCGTTGTTAAAAGCTTGTTATCCATTGTATGTAAAATAGTAAAATGACACTCCAAGATTGAGAAAAAATGAAGTCAATTGAAGCCCAAAAGTGTTCCAAGAGCATGGCCAAGCATGTGGCATCAACCATAGATATCAATGTATCATTCCAAGTATCCGAGAAGCATCAACAAGCAATAATCATATACTTGCATTGATAAAATAGCATTGAACCTTGCTTATTATAGCACTTAAAGTGGCAATAAAATTGAGCCAAATATGGTCTTAAATTAGTCCAAAATCATTCAAATACATTGGCCAAACTTTCATGTTGGAAGAGAGGGAGAGACTTGGTAAATATATGTGCTACCTGGTCTTCAGTCTTCACATGAATCAAGTCAATCTTCCTTGTAATAACCATTTCTTTGATGAAATGGTAGTGAACCTCAATATGTTTGGACCTAGCATGGTAGACATGATTGCTAGCCAACATAACACTACTGAGGTTATCACAATGCAATCTCACTCTGCTTTCTAGTTGTATTCCCAAGCCTTTCAGCAGTTTCATCAACCAAACTGCTTCGCAAGCCGCTAAGGTAGCTCCTCTGTACTCAGCTTATGTACTAGAAAATGCAATAGTAGGATGTTTCTTACTCTACCAACTAATCATAATGCTGCCCAATCCAAATGCATAACCAGTGGTTGACCTCCTGTCGTAGGCACAACCAGCCCAATCAGCATTAGTAAACCCTGCCAAGTCAAGAGATTTTCCATATGCATAAAACAACCCATAATCTGTATTACCCTTTACATATCTCATGATCCTTCTAACTACATCTAAATGTGGTTTGCGAGGCTTCTGCATGAACTAACTAATCAGCCCCACTGCATAACATAAGTCAGGGCCAAGTATATCGAGCTGCCCACCATCTATCGATACATGGTCAAATTCTCTATGTCATTCCCATCATCAATCTATAGCTTGACATTCTGATCAAGAGGTGTCTCCATCGGCTTGCATTTAGCCATACCATACTTCTGTAATATGTCACGAGCATACTACTTCTGTAGTAGCCATATACCTTGAGGCGTAGAGACTACCTCAATCCCAAGAAAATATTTTAGTTCAACAAGGTCTTTGAATGTGAATTCAGCCTGTAAACATGATTTAATTTCAACAATGCCCTCTTCATCATCCCCAGTGATGATAAGATCATCTAGATAAACCACTAGAAACACGTATCCACGATCTATCCTCTTCATGAACAGATTGTGATCTACATCACCCAATCTAAATCCATGTTGTTGTAAATAACTGCTGATCCGAGCATTCCATGCTCTAGGTGCCTGTTTCAGTCCATATAAAGCCTTTTTGAGCTTACATACATGTGTAGGAAAGTCTAGATGAACATAGCCTTAAGGCTGCTCCATACATACTTCCTCAACCAAATCACCATTCAAGAAAGCATTCTTGACGTCCATTTTCCATAATTTCTAGCCTTTGCATACTACCAAAGCAATGACAATTCTAATTGTTGCCATTTTAGCCACCGGACTAAAAGTCTCCTCATAGTCAAGGCCATATTGTTGTACATACCCTTTTGCAACTAGCCTGGTCTTATAGCGTTCTAACGAACCATCTGACTTACACTTAACCTTGTACACCCATTTGTAGCCAATGGGAACTTTTCCTTTAGGCAACTCAACCAATTCCCATGTCTCATTTTCAGCCAAGGTTGACTACATATTCCTCATCCATGGCAGCACACCAGTTATCATCTATAACTGCATCATCAAACTTTGTAGGTTATTTGTAACCTGTCACACTAGCCATATATGCATAATGGTGGGCTGAATAACAATTGTATGTAAACCTATCAATTGGTTTTCTGACTCTCTTAGATCTTCGTAACTATGGCTCACTCTAAGCTTGCCTCTCATGAGGCGGTACATAACGTCTCTGCCTTGCTCCAGGCGTCATAATAGATAGAATGCCCAACTCACTATCCAAACTATCGTTGTTAGATGACTCATAACCTACTGTAAGTGGACTTGTCACATCCTCAAGCATCTTTTATTTTCCCTTATCCAATCTCCCCCTCATTGACATGTTAGTGTTACTGGACGTAGGAGTATGACTCTGCAAGCATCTTGACCAAGGACTTACTATAGGTGACCCATCACCTGTAGGACCACTCATAGATATACTCACGGTAGGTGTATTTTTAGTATTACTAGTGCCATTTGATCCATCAGTAGCCACTGCAACAGGATTACCATACCACGATGCCAGCTCATAAAAAACAACATATTTGCTAATCAATGTCTCATGTGTAGACAATACGTAACAGTTGTAAGCTTTTTGATCTTGTGCATAACCAAGGAACACACTCTTGACAACTTTAGGATCCAATTTATTTCTCTTTTCATCAGGAACATGCACATATGCAATGCTGCCAAATACTTTCCAGTGTGAAATGTCAGGCTTATGACCATACAACCTCTCATATGGAGTTACATCATGAATCCCTACTATAGGGGTTCTATTCAACGCATAGACAGTAGTCACTACTGCTTCAACCAATAACCGTTTGGCAAACTCTTCTCATTCAGCATAGCTCTTTCTGATTCCATTAGTACCCTATTTTTCCTTTCTGCTATACCATTTTGTTGCGTTGTATAGCTGCAAGTCAACAGTCTTCTGATCCCATATTTAGCAAGGTACCTATCAAAGTAATTAGAGACATATTCTCCACCTCCATCTGATCTAAGACATGAAATTTTATAGCTCAACTCATTTTCAATGTGCTTCTTGAAATCCTTGAATGCATCAAATACATCATCCTTATGTTTTAGTATGTAAAGCCAAGTATACTTGCTGAAATCATCAATGAAGGATACATAGTAACAAGCACCACCAAACGAAGCATTATGAGACAAACCCCATACATCTGAATGTACCAACTGCAAGGGTCGTGAGCTATTCCATACATGTCTCATAAATGAAAACCTTGTCTGCTTTCCAAATTGACATGCATCACTTACATGTCCAAAGTCATGATACTTGAACTTAGGCAATCCAAGCACAATCTCCTTCTACTACATAGATTTCACCTTTTGTACATTCACATGGCCAATCTGCTTATGCCATATCTCAACATCCCGTATAGCACCATCATCATGTGCAAACATGGATGCTTTCAATTCTAGAATTGACGCATCAAGAGTAAACATTCTTCCATCTCTTCAGCCTCTAGCAATCAATTTACAGCCATTACCATATTCTTCAACAAAGCATCCATCTATATTAAATCTCACCTGTAGATTCTATTCTGCCATCTATCCAACTGACAAAAGATTCTTGATTATTGTACATACATGTAGTACATCATGCAGGCTCTTTTTCTTACCATCAGGTATCAACAACGGAACAATTCATGTGTGCTAAATGTCATGTTGGGTGTCATTCCCAGTACACACATAACCATGCAAATCTGCAACCATCTCATCAAACCATTCTCCATGGGGTGTCATATGATTTGAAGCCCCTGAACTAATGTACCATCTCTCATCTCTATTCTTTCTAGATGCATTCTTAGACACAAGTTGCATGGCAAACAATCTATCAACCTGCTCATCATGAGCACCGCTAGAAGATGCATAGTGCCCATGTTGTTTGCCCTTTGCCTTCATATCTCCCTGCTTCTTGTAACAATCCTTTGCAATGTGTCCATATATGCCGCAGTAATGACAGTCCTTATCTCTATTTGACTGATCATTTGATTTCCATGAACCAAATCCACCACCTCTACCATGGGGTGATCTCCCCTTGCCTCTAAAGCCACCAAATCCACACTGGCCCTGTGTATTTGTGCCATGCCAGGCGTTCTACTGATGCTATCCATAAGTGTTTCGAGTGTCTCCTTGACATCAAAAAGAGCCACGGCCTCTACTGCCTCTGCCACGCTGGCTAGAGTGAAGAACAGTGTCTCTGCTTTGAGACACACTAGAACCTATATTCAGCCCAAGCTTAAATTTCTCATGCAACAGCAAAGCAATCAGCTCATCCCAATTAAGGGATCTAGTCTCATAGAAATAGACATATCAAATGCTTTATACTCTTTGCCAAGTCCATTCAATGTCACTGCAATCATATCATCCTCAGACACCAAAGATCCAATAGTGGCAAGCTAATCCGCTATGTTCTTAATCTCTATAGTCTAGGCCTAAATGTAAACACACAGTTACGTGATGCCTTGGGAAAGAGCATGAAGTGGCCTAGGAGAGGCAAATGCCATCCACTTTCTCAAATGCTTGTCTTGATTCATCGATACTGCCCAATAACGGTTCGTTTTGATCTTCATTCTTGCACTGCCACAAACCTTCCTTTGGAGAATCTGGAAGTGCTGCCTTGTCAAGACACTTGCAGATCGTTTTTCCAAGATAGGAGTTGATCAAAGATGTGTTAACTAATCCATTGGAAGCAATAGACATTATTATACCTCAATCCTCTAAAAGAATGTGCCTACAGAAAGAGAATGGCACATAAAGATGGATCTCAGGAACATTCAAGAAATCAGACACAAGTTCTAAACGTTTACAGAACTGAACTAGTCGGAAGCAAGATAAGCTTTGTCAAAGAGATTGCAAATGCAAGGGTGTGATAGCCCCAACATTTTATAGACCTAATACAAGCCTCCCAAATGGTATTATCGAATTGAAATAGAGACCGTCCTCCATCCTTGGCACTTCAGATTCGGTACTGGGCTCCAATTTTACCAAGACAAGTCCACATTTGTGAGACATAAATCTATTTCTATTACAAACCAAACACTGTAGGAAAACAACAGGAACTGTAGGAGGAACTCTATGTTGCAGAAATTTCAAGAGTGCTCCTGTACTACTAGGTGACAGTGGATTGAAATCGATATCTTCTTCGTCCTCTTCATCACTCTGTGTGCAACCAATATTGTCAATCATTAAGGCAGATAAACATGCGGTTACAAGTCGTATAGCTGAACCTACTATGCAGAGGAGGCAAATGTTGCAAGCATTTTAAAGCCAGCTATGAACAAGATTCTTGTCACTGCTCAGGAGGCTTTTGTTATCTGGGAGGCACAAGGTTTCATATTGCATCAATAGTTCGATTGTCATCCATTGACAATGCAACCAATGGCAGTTTCCCATGCTTCAGAGAAGATTTGATTGTCTCCTAGCTCACTGGAGATCCAGATTCATACATTGCATTAGCATCATCAATGATATCTGG
This sequence comes from Lygodium microphyllum, assembly GCF_053477565.2. Taxonomy (NCBI): domain Eukaryota; kingdom Viridiplantae; phylum Streptophyta; class Polypodiopsida; order Schizaeales; family Lygodiaceae; genus Lygodium; species Lygodium microphyllum. The sequence goes on along the minus strand of NC_141151.1, from coordinate 122,983,459 downwards.
AACTCTAGGATTGACAGTTTTGGACAGCACTAAAATTGTTCAAAAATTTTGAAGAATTTCATGGGTCTCAGCAATGATCTATTTGATGAATCTTGTACCACTTGACTTCTCGTCATCAACCTATTGCCTATGGAAGATCGATGGAGCATTCTCAAGGGTATGATGATTTGGGGATGCAATCTTGTAATGCCATATTCATGGAATGCTCTCTCCTACTCATTTGAGTGTATAGGTACTGGGTATTGACTCAAGTTGGATAAGAAGTACTCAAAACACTTGGAACAAGGCCAAAACAGGGTGCAGTCCAAACAAGGACAGATTTGGAAAAGTTGCTACAGAAATTAGTAGCATCATTCTAACAACAAAGAAACAACTGGAAGTGATACTAGTTATCATAAGCTTCGAGTGGAGCCATCAAACCTCTCATTTGGACACATATTTCTCGAGCTAGAGCCTATTTGGTACCGGCAGTTCACTAGCAGTTTACTGTGGACAGTTCTAGAAATTCTTAAACAGAGAGGGGTATTGCTATTCCTAAATTCAAACCAGGATTTCTAATTGATACTAGACATCCTAACCTTCGAGCCAAGCTATCATACACCTTATTTGGACTTCTATTTTTCAAGGAACAACATATCTCTTCAACTTGACTGCAATGGCAGTTGAGAACAATAGCTCCAACTCTAGTGAACAACGTTGGCTTCAAATACAGGCTGAAATGGACAAACTTGGACAAGGTTGGCTTCAAACACAGGCTAAAATGGACAAACTTGGACAAGGTTGGCTTCAAACACAAGCTAATATTGACAAACTTGTAGTTTCGACTGAACAGTGTATTGCTCTTATAAAGGCACTTATGGAAAAAACAGCAAGACCTGAATCAAATGCTTATGCTCATGGCCAGCATCTATATGATGATGGTACACTTGGATCAAATGCTTATGCTTATGGACAACATGTATATGCTGATGGTACACACTATGATCTACATGCATCTTATGAATATGAACAGCAACAACATGCAAATGAATATGAGCAGTATGCAAGTACATCTAGACAGCATGTTAATGCTTATAAATATGATGTACCATATCATAATGCAGAGTATCATTCCATTGAACCTTGGCAGCGGAATGGTTACTATGGTCAACATGCTTATGCTTATGAGCATCCATCTCTTCAACAACAAGATTTGGATAATGAACATGATCAACAAGCTGATGAGCAAGAAGAAGACCAAGAAGATGTACGAGTCCAAGAAGATGTACAAGAAGTGAACAATGAAGAGCAAGATGTACAAGCTTATGGTATCTTCGTTGATGAATTACATGAGGCACTTGCAGATGAGCAAGATGTACAAGCTGATGGCATCTTCGTTGATGAATCACATGAAACACTTGCAGATGTAGATGGTCATGTTGAAGGTTTTAGACTCTTAGAGAAATCTCATGATGATATTTTTGGGCATCAGTTTACACTTAATCAAGGTTTACAATAGCCATTGAACGCATTTGATAATGAGTACCTTGATCATGGTTATGATGACGGGCACATGTCTGATGATGATATAATACATGATTTGGGCATACATGAATATGAAGATGGCATTGTGCTTCCCTATGATCCAGGGGATTATGGATGTGACCATGGATTTGATTATGGGGATACTTCATCGTATCCATTTGATCCGGGTGGATTGGAGTATGTGGTTGAGAGGCATTCTATTCTCTTGGACAATCATTATGATGGAATACCTTTTGATCCAGGAGGTTTTGAGCTGAATTTTGCACCTTCATTTCCCACTTACGATCCTCTCCATTACGTAGTACAAACTAGTGCTTTTCCTATTTTTGTAGCCCTTGTATCAGAGTAGTATTCTGTTTTATCTATCCTTTTCTAGTCTTTCACGTTTGTTTTTGAGGACAAAAACTTTTGCGAAGGGATGGATTGTAAGAAGCTGAGAATAAGGAATTAGTGTAAATAATACTGATATTATGCCATGTCACACTGACATTGGTATAAAAGGAGAGGACATGTAATTTTACATATCTTTTTGACATATCAATACAATTACAATCTTTCTCTCCCTTCTCGCTCACAGCTTCTATGGCTTCCTCATCTTTCCTGTCTTTCTCTCTCCAAATCTAGTCTTTCTCTCTCCTCGTCACTCTTCTCTCTCTTCCTGCAGTCTTTCTCTCTCCCTGGTTCTCTCTCTGACAGTATTCCCACTCTTCTTGAGATATATTAATTTCCTCCTCTTTTTCCATTCTCTCTATTTCCTCATGTAACCAATCTATATCAGTATGACGTGGGAGCGCATTTAGATGATCTGAAAATGAGACATTACGTCCATATCTAGTGCGAAATTCTTGTCTTTCGCTTTTTCTTCTTGCCCTTGCTTCATTATATAGTGTCACCCATTTGCTCATTACATCACTATTGAGCACACAAAAACTATTTAACTTACGAAGTTCTTCTTTTGTTAGAACTTTACTCATTCATTTTCCTTGAGGCACTATAGAGGTCATCCTCAAGTCTTCATCATCTTTCCATAGTCATGGTTGAGAGGGATCCACTTCAGCAAGATATTCAGAGATATAAACAAGGGATAATTGCACTAACTAACCCTCAGCCATACTTCCCTCAGGCCGTGCTTTTTGCCTCACAAAATCTTTCAAGGTTTTCATGAAGCGCTCAAGAAAAAACATCCACCTTACATGAACTGCCCCACAAAGTGCGATCTCATCAATCAAATGTACGAGTAAATGTAATTGATTAGTCAAAATGGATCGAGGAAAAATTTCCTCCACCAAACAAACCACCTCAGCAAATAATACTCGAGCATCTTGCAATGTGTTTGGATCAATTTCCTTCGAGCTCACGTATCTGTCAGGATGTATTTGAGAATTGTTTATTTTTGTGTAGAAATTCAAAGATATATAATGAAAAATAACAATGTATACACACCTCACAAGCTCTTCCATCTTGTAAATGATATCACGTACATCTTTGGATACACAATGGGATATGCTAGTAGGAAGTACGAACTAAATGTAAACAATATTCATAGATCAAATGATTAGTTGAGGAAAAAGTCATCATACACCCAAGTTTACACATAGTTACTCCACTAATTACTATATTCATGGTTAGAGATACCCTTACTTGAATCATTTTGTGCCAATCATGGGACTTCAAACCAGATAGTTGCTCCACACCTCTTTTCTTTTTCTTTATGAAGGCTCCCTTGAGACATCTCATACATCCTGTGGGTGTTCAAAAGCTATATATTTGTTCCTTCACTATTTTTTTCTCGTTCTTTGACAACATCCAAGGTGCGTGGGATAGCTCAATCTTTCCTCTGGGTCCAATGCGTGACCAGGCTTGTCTCATGTGACCAATGTTACGTAAATCCTCCCTTACATTACTGAATCACGAGCCTCTATCAAGTGATCCCATAATGTAGATACAACATTTTTGAATATGTGCATGGGGTCCAACAGGTGATTGATCTTGAGTTCACTCCAGTACGGAAGATGAAAAAATATAGAGAACCTAACAAACAAACAATATATTATGTAAACAATTCATCATGCTAAATACTTTAAAGTCAATTGAGAGAAATGCACTTCTTACTGACTCATGCCAAGTGGAGGGTGGCTGTTGGCATTAATCCATCTCTCCTTCCAATCTCGAATGGTTAGAGATTGTGGAGTCATTCCATTAGTAGGGAGAACATATTTGGATGGTCAATAGGAAGAAATCGATGATGATTGTCGTAGATAACCTTCTTTAAACGTGCCGGCCTAGAGGAAACTAGAGAGGGACCGCAAATAGGATAATCATTGACACATGCATGGATCTTGACATAATCGAGGCCTCCCAGAGATGTCAAGTAATGTCTTGCTTGCTCTCTCTTAGTTGGCAATTTGTTTCCTTTTGGAAGCATTTGTGATAATAACCTATATATATTTTTAAAAGTGAGCTAAAAACCCACCAACATATATTTCTATCTGATTTCAAAATAGAACAATTAATATTATGATTCATAAGCCAAACTGAATTGATACCTACTTCAATAACGCATCCAATTTGACATTACTCCATCCATAAATTGTTTGCAAGTTAAGTATCTCGAGGGACGCACGAAGAACGGAGTACGTACAACCTTCATACAACGGAGTAGATGATGCTACATATAGTGGATCATCTAGCTTTGTAGAGTGACCTTCTCCCTGAACCGGTTGCAAAAATAGATGGTGTACCATGTTGTCCAAAATCTCATCCTCTACGACTTGATGGGGCATTTCATGAGGGCTACTATCATGGTCGTCAGTCTCTACTCTTCTTGAAGACTCTGCCTCCTCACGTCGACATTTTGCAGCCTCTCATGCCCGGGAGGGAGCATCTGAGGATGTGGCACCGCATCCTACTTAACCATAAAAGGGAGTTTCATGTATGTTGATATATAGTTCCCGTAACATAGACTAGCAATCTTAGTGGTAAAAAAAAACAATGAATACCGGTGATTTTTCTCGGTCCCATTCTCCATACAAGCTGAGGTGTGGCATTGCAATTCGACATGCTCGAAAAATACACCCTCGACAATGATCACACATGCATTTAATTTTTCGTCGTAGCCATGCATCTTGATTATGAAGACGCATTTAGCATGCACCCCACTAGGTGATGACGACGACTTAATTAAACCTAATTCATGACATCAAAATATTTGTCATTCATATGTTTACATAAAAACTTAAAGCTAGCGTATTAATTATTCTAAGATCTCAATTTTAAATACACAAAAATCATCATAAATACATTAAAACTTATGATAAGAATTCACTATCAAAACTTATCCTTTAAAAAAAAAATTATGATAAAGCCTAAATGCGCGTCTATATCCGCGTTTGTGTACGCGTCTACATTAGCGTCTACTTGCGTGTCTATGTTCGCGCCTATTCTCGCGTCTACATGAACAATAGACGCGCATATATATGCAAAAATAGACGCACATGTCATAATTCAAACCATACTTAAATCATTTCTTTTCAAACTGCGCCTTTCCTTTCTTGCGTTTTTTGCAGTTCTGAAGCTTGAGTTTAGCCGACATGCAGTCTCTTTATGCCTCACTTAGTCTCTTCATGCCTTATCTCCTCATGACTCACCTCTTCTTTCATTTCAAACACATAAGAAGGGAAAAAGGAAAGCCAAGGAGAGGAAGAAAGAGAGAACAAGAGAGAGGAGAACAAGAAGAAGCAGCAAGCAAGCAAGCAAGCATCAAGGGAGGGTAACTTACCAAGGAGAGGAAGAAGGAGAAGGAAGAAGCGCCACCACCCGCCACACTAAACACCCAAGGTGAGTCTCTCTCTTTCTCTCTCTCTCTCTCTCTCTCTCTCTCTCTCTCTCTCTCTCTCTCTCTCTCTCTCTCTCTCTCTCTCTTTGTTTCTCTCTCTGCTCTGTCTATGTATTAGGATTTCTAATTCCATTATATATTGCATTTTGTAAATCATCAATGGCAGTCGTTGGGCTAAAATCAGCCGACTGAGCGCGTCTACTAGCACGTCTACATTTTCAGTATAGACGCAGGTATAGACGCGAAAAAATGTTTCCTCTCATTGTGTTTGAGGGTGCGTCTTAGAGCACGTGTGCTGGCGCGTATGCAGGTCAATCTACATGCGATGATACACACGTGCGCAGATTGACCTGGAATTTGCATCTGACAGCCCGTCTATACTGCATCTTAGATGCGAATATAGACGCGTAGAACAGAAGGTTGACTTTAGGAGCGCGTCTGAGAGCGCGTCTAATCTGCAATTTAGACGTGGTTATACACGCACCAGCTCTCCCAGCTCTGATAAAAAACAATATATTTTAGCAATGATGAATGTGACCAATCCCATGTTTGTGTTTATTAGTTTTCTTATTTATGAGAAGCATTAGCTCTTAAGTTTTATGCTCAATGTCTAAAGAAAGCTCTTTGAAAATGTAGGTAATATATGATTTTTTGTATGCAAACAAATTTGCCTTTTTCCTGTGTTTTTTTTGCAGATCTCGTATCCTGGTTCATCTAGCAATGACCCGGATTTGGATCGCATGAATGATACATTGGCCTCGTTTGGCAGGGGGTCAATGCATTTTTTTGGAGGTTTTCCTAGTAGGGAAGACTTCATGGGAGAGATGACCAGATACCTTGGCCACTCTCCCACAGCGGACGAGGTGTTCAGTGTCATGTCTGAAATGCCTCTGACGTCTTTGCCTGGCACTACTTTCCAAACTCCAATTGTAGGTACTCCACATGCAGGTACTCCATATGCAGGTACTCCACGTGCAGCACCTGTAGGTGCATCAGGTGAAGCATAAGCATCTGCAGAAGCACGTGCATCCAGCGAGGCAGAGGATAGTCGATAGAGAGGGAGGAGGGAGAGTCGAAGGGGAGGACGATGCTTGTGTGGGGGTTGCCTAGGAGGTGGCAAGCGATCACCCTCACTAGTAGATCACGTAGAGGAGCTTGTACACCAGTATTATAGAGTTATAGATGCTGGTGGCATCTTCCATGATGATGAAGGAAGGGATGTAATGGCATACATGAGGAGCGTCATGCATGCGACGTATAAAGATTGTTTCATTGCCTTCAAAAATCAGAAAAGCGGCTTGTGGTAGGAGGTATTGAGGGCAGTCCATAGGAGGTACCCAAATCCTGAGGGTCAGCGATTCTCGGATGATTGGGGACGCACAAAAGTGAGGGATATGCTTCACAACAAAAGATCCCACCTCATGACACGCGCCAGGGGCTCACTGCGGAGGCAGGAGGAGGGGCGTGGAGCCTATAGCCAACCACCTATGTGCCACCGCATAGAGTGGAAGAAAGCTAAGAAGAAAGCAACAGAGAAAGTGAAGAGTCGCCAGCACGTAGAGGCGCGACGGATCCAAATGGAAACAATGGGATCGTCGCATTACGGATCGGGCGCCAGAGAGTCGTGGGAGGTAGAGTTTGTAAGTATATTTTGATTTCTAGTTTTTTAACATTTATATTTCTTTCAATTCTTTATATAATTTTTTCTAATATATTGTGACTCATAATTGTTAGTATATATCATAATTGTTTTGCAAACTACTATCGTTGGTAGGATACCTACTCCTAGAGAGGTAGGTTACCATCGAGGCCATAACCGCGCAGCCACATGGCTTCACTTCTATGAGGAGGGTCTCATCATTGAGGACCAATACAACCGGCCTATGAGGATTCAACAGCCAGAGGAGGTATGTTTTTCTTACTTTCCTATTAAAAGTATAGCTAATTATAACTTTTTCTCTACCATATCTATGTAAGCAACCTTGATCTTTTGTGTGTGTAGGCGAACCCGAATGTGGAGCATAGCGAGGAGGGGGATAGCGACGCTAGTAGCCATGGTGGTACTAGTGAAGATATTTCTTCTTCAGATTCGTAGAGGAGCACCATACCTCCTCTATGGCCTTGTTTTTTTGTATATGTATGATCCATCTTTGAGCCTACTGTTTGCGGCCACGCTTTAGGTCACAAGCACTTAAACTTTCCATGTAAATGCTTTTGATCTATAATGAATACATGGACTTTTATTTTCAATTCTCATGCTTTCAGATCCATTGTCTTTTTCCCAAATGAAAAATCTGATGTATGGGAGGGGGGAAAAAAAAAACCAAAGATCATACTCTCTGGATTTTTTTTTCCAGTTCTGTTTTGTGCGTCTATCCGCACATCTAAATTGCAAAAAATGTGCGTTTATACGTGCGTCTACAGTGCAGAGTACACGTGTGTATACACACGCTAGATAATTCAAATTTAAAAAAGAAATTAAATATCTTTTTTTAAATGAGCTTTTTTGTTTTCTGTTCGCATCTACAGGCGCTTGTAAAAGCGCGTCTATAAGCGTGTCTATATGCCCGTCTAACTGCCAAATAGACGTGCTAATAGGCGCGTAAAATGAATTAAATAAATAGTAATTTTGGTTCATTATGCGCATGTATTCACGTGTGTATATGTGCATCTATTGCGCGTCTATTTTTGCGTGTAAATTCGTTCATACATGCGATTATAGAAGCGACACGGTAGACGCACAAATAGACGGGCGGATAGACGCACCCGTAAGATTTTCTCTATATTCAAAAATCGAGTCTAAAAGTGCGTCTATGAGGCCTTTTTGTTGTAGTGATAGGAAATATTGATATTCATAAAAAGGTAAAGCCATCACCACTAGATATTAGAAAACCCGACTTGCAATGTTTTAGGGTGTTGGAATGGGATTTTTCCCTATGGGCAAAAGGATCGATGTGGCACACTCCCGGTCATCTCCCATTCTCTTTGAACCAAGTGCAATGCAAGTTCGCTTTAGTTGGTGTAATCCTATCAAAAGTGGAAACTTGAATTATTAACACTAACTGACCGTTAGTAGGTGACTTGACCCATAATAGGAACCTAAAACTCAAGTCGATCCTCATGGGAATGGTCGAAACTTCCACTGCGAGGTAGACTTGAGCAAGCCTAGATAGCAAACTCTGAGGTATTACATGGAATCTCAGACGATGTTATCTAGGATATCTCTTGATGGGCTACTAAGAATGTGCCAGTGAGAAAGTGGCTCTAGCGGCGAGCATGTCACAATTGGTATGAGAGCCTACGTTGATATAGGATATGACACAAGTATAAAAACTAATAAAGATTTACAACTACAGAATAAGATATCTTTTCCTTAAGTTGTGAATTCTTCTCTTGTTAATATAAGTTTTTTATTATTGGAAGAGGGACAAACCTTGGGATTGATTCTTGATTTTCTAAGACATGTTTATGTCAGGAATACACTCCTCTAGTTTCAACTAGAGAAACCAGATGATGCAAATATTAGATCACACGACATACAATCCTTTGCCCTTGTATTATGAAAGATGATGAATGTTAAGTGGAGGGTATTGTTACATTGATGCAAACCGTATTGATTACCTTCATAACAATTTAAATAGGCTAAGACTCGGCTAAGATGGATGGAACCCTTAAGGTTGCCAAGATTTATCTATTCTATGAGGCCAAAATAAACCCGAACATGTTCACTGGAGGATGACAAGTCAAATTAAATTGATGCATCTATGGGGAGATCACGAAGGTTACACCAGCTAACGAAGTGATAGTTGTAGGACTCTCCACTTTCCACAACTACAAAAAAGATGGATTACTTGATCTCCCCTAAGATATAGATTATTGGATATCCATTTCTTGTACCCTAATTACTATGTAATGGATATATCACAATGCTATGCCTAGGTTGTAGTAGAGAACCAATATGTTGTGAAGGCAATGATGTAGAAAGCGACTAATAGGGTAATCTAGAACCAATTTTGCTGATCTCTCTTTTTTATGAAAAATCCCATAACTAGCTGGAAAAGAAACTTGCTTTTTACATGCCATCCTAATCTAGAAGCTTTTTTAACTTTTTTGGTTTTTTACAGTAAGTAGTATCAAAAATAGGCTAAAATTGTCCAAAAATCTAGTATTTTTGGATAATCCATGCTAGGGACACTAGCACTAATGACTCAGATCATAGTGACTCTCTAGATTAATAAGAAATTCAAATGTTGATGCACTCCAGAGTTTTTCACATCGTGTGCGCGTAGTGGCACGCTATGTTTAACTCACAACTCTTAAGCTTCATTTTTCCTTATCACAAGGCACTCCATAGTTGCACCCACTATGCTCCTTCACCTGTCATCCTTCATGAGGGGCATAGGGGAGAGCGGACAAACACCTTTACTTCATTTCATAATATAAATTTCTCTCCCACCCATTCAAAGAAGCAACACAAGACAAAAGCTCCATGGAAGCATTCAAAAGCACTAATAGACTCCATGGATTTTCAATTGTTTGATGATTAATCCATAATTTCCTCCTTGATAGAGAAATATACACACCCTAAGGGCAAAGCAACTGTCGCACACATGCCAACAAAAAACTCGTTGACATGTCGTAGCAAGATGAGGAAAAGATGGCCATGTGGGAGAAGATGGTACTCAAGGGTTTTTTTGCACCATTTGCATGGCGAGTGGAAATCACCAAAGCTTAAAACTCTTCATGTCCCTAAGAGATGATGGCACCTTCATTTTAAAAAAGAACTATGGAGTGTTAAAATTTCATAAACTTGTAGATGATCTCATAAGGAGAGCTCTAGCCATCAAGAAATATCTTATGATATTATTAAAACTCTCAACAATTCAAAGTCTCAGGTGCTCTATGAACCTTACAAAGCTGTAAGAGAACTATTATGCAAGCCTGTTAGCTATTCTTGAAATTTTTTGAGAGCTAGAGTAAGAAATGATAGAATGGTCCTCCTCCTCCCTTCTATCTATGCATTAATTGGGAGCCCCTTTATCATGTTAGCACTTCATGTGCCTTCTCTAGAGTATTCTAATATTTCAATGGGTTCCGATCTATAACGGTGCGTACCCCACAGGTAGTGTATGTTTTAGGACCTTCTTTAGCATAAATCCATAATCCAAACGATGTCACATTTCTCCTCCCTAAAAACCACATTTGTCCTCAGAACAACTGGGGGAAAGATTTTTGTGAAAACTATTTGTTCGTGTTGCATCCTCTCTCCCATGTTGAACTCTTTAATGGAAAACCTTTATGCTTAATTAAACATTACACTCTTTGTGAACTGTAGGTTGCCTCCTCTTCTCATGAGTGTCTAATATGTTTTTGTGGATCATGTGGAAAAAGGTGGTGTACGGTGAGTTCTTTAGATTAACTTCTTGAGATTTTTCCTTGATTAATTCAAGTAGTGTTCACTTACGAGTGAGTTGAGTGAACCTGATGTTATACTCTCCCTTTTGGTACCTCAATTTTGATACGGGCAAGGCCCATTCGTGGTAACGCGAGAGAGAAAGAGGGGTAGACAGAGAGGAATGATCCTCATGGAGAGACTAGAGAAGCGCAAGAGGGAATGAAGCGAGTGAGTGATCGAGAATTGTACCGAGAGGCACTTATTGATTGTTGTTATTATAACAGGAGCAGTCCACTGCCCCTAAGAGAGAGAGAGAGAGAGAGAGAGAGAGTACAAGTGGCCATGCCACTCGCTAGTAGCCCCTTGCTAGATGTTGGTCGGGCCGAAACCTGTAGGGCCTACGTGGTGGAGTGGAGAGACACTGCGGCATTGACGAAGTCGACGTTGGAGCAAGAGTAGAAGGCCTCGGGGCTGTCGGAGCGCTGCCAGATGACGTAGATGAGGTGGCGGCCACAAGAAACTCTAAATCACTTACTATATAGGAAAAAAAAGAGAATTTTCTAGTTAGATTTCCACATAACTAGAAAGAGTCTAATATAGGAAAAATCAAACTTTACTAGATTGCCAATCTAGAAAGATAGTTTCCAATATAGAAAGATTTTTCTAGTTAATTTACTATATAGAAAGCTTTTTTTGGTTAGCTTACTATATAGGAAGTTGATTATCATAACTATCTATATAGTAACTTTCTAAAAAATTTACTATATAGTAACTTCATAAATAGAAATAATCTATATAGTAACTTCATCGAAAAAGTTACCATATAAGAAATTATAACATATAACATCTATGTAGTAACTTTATCATACAACTCAGCATATAGGAGGCATATAATGATATAACAAAATCTCATGGAATGACATTTTTATATCTTTGATATAAATAATAATAGAAGAATACTTTATTTTAAAAGTGATTTTAATAAAGTAAAAGTGAATAATAGATTTTTTTGCCACTGTCCACAATACAAAAGTGGCATACTATAATGTGAAATCCAAATTGTCCTTATTCTACTACATTAACATCATCTAGGCTTAAACTTCCAATGATTGTATCTTTGATTATAACTCGTTTTTGAACCAGCAGCCACTGTACTATAGCCTTTCTCATGGCATCCACATTATGCTCTGTACGATTTGTAGTGAAAGTGGGATCTCTCTTAATGATGTTAAAAGTGGATTTTAATGATGTATATAGCTCATCCACCGTAGCAATATCCAAGTATTTTAACAAGATCGTTTCTTCATCCACCTCACTCAACATACTCTGCAATTCCAAAAAAACGATTTTAGTAAAAATAATTTATATTTACATATTTAACAATACACACATATACTAAATAAACACAACACATATAACCTGAGAGGATTGGCATTTATCATGTGTCTTATCATGGCTCCTAGCTAGCCGCACATTGGAGTTTTCAATCCCCTATTAAGCATCATAAAAGGATTAAATTACCAAAATAAAGACATCCATGTTTATCTTAAGATACACTCAAAATACATTGGATTTATTATGATTCTCTATATCCCTTGAAGCTTTTTTCTTCATTTCCTTCATGTTATCTTTCATCTTTTCACTCCACTATAAGATAAAAATAAATTGATTAAACAAAGATAATATTTAATTTAATACAAACTATAGAGATAAAAAGAAAGAGAAATATCTTAGTACCTTTGGGATTCACTTGCTTTTTCGATTTAGAACTATAACATTATTTGCCAACATAGTGTTCTCCTCAATCTATAATTTTTGAAAAATAATATTATTAAATTATAATATGATATATATTAATATTTAATTTTTACAAAGCATTGAAAATAACTAACCTGTGTAGCATGTACAAGAAGGTCGGTAAAGGATTTATAATTCTTGAGCATGTCATCCTTAAAAGAAAATGAAACATGTTAGTAAAATTATCCAAAGTTTTTATTTAAAATAATTACAAATATCATGCTCACCATATCAAAATTCTCATTATTTTTTGTGTGATTTGAATCATCTTGTGTATGTGAAGGTAGTTCTGGACGATAAACATCTCTATCTCCATCTTGTTTGAAAGAAAACTCAGTATTCAAATAAAAAATATAAATATTTCTAAAAGTAATGATCAATGAGGTACATATCATAGTTTTATTGACAAACCTCTATTGTGCCACATGCATTACGATCCAAACCCTCATTTTTTTCATTGTTAAAAGCTTGGGATTGCTGCAATGTTTATTTTTTTATATAACAAAAAAGTGCAATTTATGTCAGTACATTTATGTAAACCAAATCATAATTTAAAAAAACATCACTCTAAAATGAAAATAAAATTTTTGAAATAAACCTGTTGAACTTCTTGATCATCTTTAGCATCCTCTCCAACTATAGAAGTAGTCGATTTCTGTAAAAGACATTGAATTATAAGGAGTATAAAAAGTAAAGTAAGTTCTAATACATGTAAAAGAGTGTACCATAGAGGAGCTCTCTGACAAGTGTCTCATATTTTGTTTCTTGAATTTTCTATTTGTTTGCATATTTCGAAGGAAATATAGGTAGATGTCTTCTTTTCTCCAAATATAAGTTGCCCCTAGAAACTCAAGTGGCTTAATCTCATGATGTTTAGACTCAATGTAATCTTTTATCTCTTATTGCAAGTCAAGCTTATGTCGCAGATCTTTATACTTTTCTTCCACATATTTCACCCAACGTCTTACAGTAGCTTGATTTGCACAATAAATTTGGTTTTGTGTACTACGACAATATGCTATGAGATATTTTCTTCCATATTTCTTATTAGGATTGCGATTGTTTGATGGCGGAGGCAAAAATATATACTCATATGTTGATGTATCTACAGCTATGACTTCATTAGACGCCATCGTAAAATATAACCTGAAAAAAAAACATACAGAGATATATGAAACTTGGATTGATCTAATAAAATAAATGTTACAAAAAATACTTACATTTATAAGCATGTATATAGTCTATATAGACATGTCTTTTTTGCATAAATTTAGGATATCCATGACACTGGAAAATCACATAATTCTCCAGAGGGTAATATTGCTCTCCTCCTTTTCCTTATCAACCATCCATGTATTATTGTGATACAACAATTCCAGTCCCTCGTGCAGTTATCCTCCATAGAAACTTTCCATAAGTTATTTTGATTGTGATCTTTCTCCAACCATGCTAATTTGCATTCTTTTTTTTCTCTATCCACTTCACGTACCACCGCATGTTTGGTTAAATTGTTATTCATATCCATATATGCCAACACAATATCATTCTTCTCTAGCCATGGAGGAATACATCCAACTTCGCCTACTTGAAGTAGTCTTGTCCTGGCTGAGAGATCTTTTATTTCATAAGCAATAAGCTTATTAGTGAAAGGGAGAAGCATACACGTGCAATAATGAGCTTACAGGCCTTACACAATCCCAGTCAAATGGAAGACATTCTCTTTGTAACACACTCATTCCTGTAGTTGGTTCGATAAGTAAGCACTCTTTATTATCTTTTACTGTGATACATTGTTTATAATACTCTGCCCCAAAGAAAAGCATGATCTCTCTATTCCATTGAACTGAAAAAAATGATGTAATACGAACCTTCCAATGACCCATGCTTTCAACAGTAGTGTTAGGCTCATCAACTTTAACTACTACATCATCCCCAAGCTTATAAACATCCCCATTGAACACTAAATTTTTATACATTGTCACATGTTGGGATTGTAGAGAATTCTCTTCAAGAGACCAATAGTGCTCTACATACTTTTGTTCCTCCTGAATAAGTGGTCTAATTATTCCTCTCTTTTGTCGTATTGTTATACCTTTTTGTTTTATCATTCTCCAACATGCAATATCTTGATTTATTATTTCAAGCTCCCTCCATAGCTCCTTCGCCCTCTTGACTGATGAAACCTCCAAGATTCCTTGTTCATGTGTTGCGTGGCATGATGTGCTGTCACGACTTCTTATCTCAAAAAAAGAAGGAAGTGACAAACACATATGAACACTTTTTAATGTCCTCTCATGTGGCAAAAGGCTATCCTTGTCTTACTGTAATATTGAGAAAACCTCTGTAAATAGTATTCTTCTATAATAATGAATGTACGATATCTCCATGTCTTTTTTATTGGTCTTGATACCAACATATGTTAGTACCTTACGTTCAAATTCATAACACCAATAGATAGCATGCATTCCATGCCTGCAAACATCATCAAGTATTTCTCCAAACCCTGTAAATAAAATAAGTTAGTAGAAATTATTAGAGGCTATGAGAAATTGATATATTGAATTAATAAAGATTCATACCTGCAACGTGCTCAAGAGGAGAAGAATTTGCCCCCATAGACTCTTCCTTTCTTACTCTCCATGAAAGAAGCAAGGAACGCATCATTTCTATGCTTTCCTTTGACCAGCCTTTGTCGCGACTGTAATTATAAAACCCATGGGATATACCTACTAGAAGAATCCCCAAGTCATAGATTTCTCTATGTAAGTTAGAAGTTCTTAGTAAAATATATGGTAAACACCAATGGATGAACTTTTGATTCTCCTCTGCCTTAAAAATATCATGGTATTTGCTTGGAGTGGATGGCCAACGACCATTTCGAATGGATTGTGGAGCGAGGGAAAATACATTTTCAACACAAGCATCTATTTCTCTCTTTGTCTCATTGGATGTAGCTTGCATAAGAGCACTTATATATTTTTTGAATACATTCAATGCAAAAATATGCATTGAATCATAGACTAAATCCAATGATAAATTGAAACCATATAGATCATGCAATCTCCACATTATAGACTCTCCTGATAATCCTGCGTCCTTGAGTATACATTCTCGTTCAATCTGTGTGAATGCTTTTTTGGATTGTAAAAGTGCTTCTTTCATTCCTCCTATGGTACGTTTTTCTGGAGGATACCAAGCTTGATATCTATTTCCATCATAAATATAGCGACCTCGAAATGATGAGTTATTACTATCCAAGGTAGCCTGAGCTTTATCCCTTCGACAAAAGGATTGTCCTCCATCTTTAAACATTCCAAGTTTGCATTGGGCTGGATGATCACCTGTGACCATCATTAACATTACACGTATCTTGCAAAATTGTGTTTGTTGAGCGGAATTATCAAAGATACGTTCAATTGGATAATAATAAAACACATTTACTCCCTCAATGAATAACTCCTCAAGCTCTTTTATTAATGGTCTCAAAAGGATCCCGAATGCAAAGCTTGAATTGCGAATCAATTTCTTGCTACTTAGTGGCAAAAATAATACAGGAAGAATCTCAATCCTAGACCTTTTGCCACTGTTTAAAATCATAATTTCTACTGCTCCACAATCCTTTTGAGTTGTTCGAGAAGCTTGGAATCCATCCCAATGTAGAAGTAGAGCGAAGTTTCGAGGCTCTCCCAACATAAAAAATTAATTTAGTACAAATACGCATAGAGCAATAACTAGTATGATTCTATGTGTTCACAACTAGATTTGGTATACATATGATTCTATGAAATATAACTAGTGAAATATGTACCTTGCATAACTGCTGATGGTGTTTATTCAAAGTACAACACTTATTGCATATAAATATATACTCATTGGTAGATTTGCTCCATCCATGCTGAAGTGTTTCTAATTTTCTTGGAAAGGTGGAAAACACAGTATTACACCTTGAGTTTTGGCATATGATAGGTAGCTCGTACTCAGCATTTGGATTCCAAAAATCTAGGACCTCACGACATTTTGATCCATCCCAAAATTCAAAGGATGAGTTTGGATGCATAGAAACTGCTTGTCCAAGCCATCTCTCCTTGTGGTGCCACATTTGTAAAAATCCATGGCAAAAGCTTTGACTTTTTACTAAAAGTTGTAGCTGATTCTTAATAGGTAAATAGTCAAATGAAAGCATATCCTTTCGTGTCTTTTGACACCTTGGACACTTGGAAGAACAAATCAAGCAATCACGTTTCAAGATGCTTTGTCTTCTATTTCCTCAACAAGAACACTTTTCAACATTTCCCACATACAGATCTTCTCTACTAGGCTCAAAAAGCTCTATCTCATGAGGATTATCACATGTACCTCCACAAATCTTATAGCGTTGAGATTGAATCATTCCAAGTCCATTGTACATTGTAATCAATTGCTCCCAACATGCAGGAATCCTTACTCCATCCAAGGTCCCATCCCATGTCTTAGGCAATTGAACTAAGAGCTTACTCAAGCTTGGTTTCAAAGGCTCATTATCTCATTTTCCAACTCTCTGGCCACCCATATCACCAAACAAAAGTTGAAGCATTTCATCCTGAGCTATGATAGATATTCTATGTTTATCCCAAAGAGCTTGTAACTCAATTACTTTCTCAAGTATCTGGATGCATAGTAAAGACTCTGTACTTGGATCAACGTCTTCATGCATATCCATATGTTCATCATGTTCTTCCAAGTGCTCAACATTGTTAGCATTATCCTCACAATGTTGATCTGGGTCACTATATGCATGACCTCCATGATCATGAACATCACTTATTATATCATCATTGCATTGTGGTGTTAATCCTATCTCGAGTCCCAAGTCTCAATATTTCAACCTCAATGGTTGATGAATAGCAAAGGTAGAAGGAACAACATATCTTCAACCATGACAATATAAAATGCAATCGCACCAAACCTGTCTCCTCTCTGTGGGCCCATCTATAGTTTCAGTTAATTGTTCCTCATCTTCGTCCATAGTCAAGTTTGGATTTTGTAAACCAACTCTCCTATGCATATTACCAAGTAAATCTTGGCGGCTATGATGGTAGAAAGTACTTCGACTAACCATCTGCCATCCTTGATTAGTTTTTGAACACTTGTATAAGCATGAGCATCTTCTCATATCACTTGAGGAACTTGCCATCTGTGCCACAAGAATACCATTCAATTAAAACTTTATATAATCTCTTAACAATTTTAGTTTTCAAGCTTACTTTTCCAAGCATGGTTAAACATCTCATCAAACAAGTGATACTTGGAGCTTACTATAATAAACTTATGCTTGAGAACATGAGGCACACATTTGGCATAGTTTAATTTCTTTGAAGAACATGAGGTCTACTCGTAAGCATGTACGTGTTAAATATTTATCCACTATATTAAACAATTGCCCTTCATTTTATCAACTATTCCCTATTTGAGTGTAAGAAAATGTGGTGACAAGTCTAATGAATCTATGGATAGGAAGATCATGTCCCTAGGGCCAAAAAGGCCCATCACAATAGCTATCCTTTCCCAAAGCATGATTAGACATCTCCTCAAACAAGCAAAGGACATGTTCTATAAAAATTTCTCCAGACACGATATGTACAAATGGACTAATGTATTGCATCTTACTCTCGCAGTTATCCTTTTTTAAGCATGGCTAGATATCTCCTCAAACAAGCAAAGGAGAGATTACGAAACCCTACTTGGATAGGAAGATCGTGTCCCTTGGGCCAAAAAGACCCATCACATCACTTGGATACGAAGTAGAAAACGACTTAGGCACTAGTAGGGAAGCACATAAAAAACACTCTAATAGAGGTGGTCCTAGTAGAGGTGTTTCTACAAAAAAGAGTTTTAAAAAAATATCAAGGACACACATTGGTGGGCTCATTTCCCAAGAAAGGACATACATTGATGATTAGACATCTCCTCAAACAAGTGATACTAGGAGCTTGCTATAACAAACTTATACTCAAGAAAACCTAGCGTAAAGAGTAAACATGAGAACCATAACCCCTGTTTGGATAGGAAGATCGTGTCCCTAGGGCCAAAAAGGCCCATCACAACAATTATCCTTTCGCAAAACATGGTTAGACATCTCCTCAAACAAGCAAAGGACATCTCCCAAGCATGGTCAGACATCTCCTCAAACAAATCATTTTAGGATGCTTACTATAATGAAATCACGAGTATTCCTCGTTCCAAAATATCATAGAATTTCATGCAATATAGAAGAGTTAGTGGTAGCTCCATTTTTACTTTTAGCTTTTGAAGGCATAATCCATTTAAGTAGAGTGCATTAATATTCCATGAACATACCCTTAAACATGCTAAATAATCATATTAATATTCCATGAAGATGAATATCTATGTTCATGCTAAACATTAATATCCCATGAACATACCCTTAAACATGCATCAAGACGAATATCTATTGTGAAATTTTCATAAAATTGAATGGAATCTATAAGTAACATAGCACTGATCTCAACATTATTGAAGGTGTTGGTTCTCAAGCTACGTGACATATGCTTGTACCTATTGGTCCTTGTCAGAGAGAGAACTAGTGAGAGAGAAGGAGGAGAGAGAAAGACTGTAGAGGAGAGAGAAAGACTGCAGGAAGAGAGAGAAATAGAGTGACGAGGAGAGAGAAAGACTAGAATTGGAGAGAGAAAGACAGGAAAGATGTAGAAGCCATGGAAGCTTGGAGCAAGAAGGGAGAGAAAGATTGTAAATGTATTGATATGTCAAAAAGATGTGAAAAATTACAACTTCTCTCCTTATATACCAGTGTCAATGTGACATGGCATATCATTAGCATTCTAAGTATTCCCAGCTTCTTACAATCCATCCCTTCCCAAAAGTTTTTGTCCCCAAAAACAAAACTAGAAAGAGCTAAAGAAAAGATGGATGGAACAGAGTACTACCCTGTTTTACAGCTTTACAAATAGGGAATGAGTGAAGAATTATCATTACAAGGGCTGAATTTGAAGTACGGAAAGTGGACCCTGCTATATACATGATTTGAAGAACCTTAGAAGCCATTGGAGCCATAGAATCTTCAACAAATAGTTCCAGAAGAAAGTAGACAGCTTGCTGAAATAACAGTCCCTGTTGGACCAAATCAGCCATAACTTTTGATAGAAGTGTCCAAATGAGGTGTACCACATATCAAAATGAAGCTCTTGAAGAGTACTTTAAGCTCATGTAGATAGCTCAATTCTGAAAATGAAGTACGACAAAAACTGTTCTAAAACAGCGTGCTGTCCTGAACCAGTCTGCACCAATACTAGCTCCATAAGCAATAGGCTTCAGCCACCAATGTATCCTTCAAGTATGGATACTCATCCAATATTGAATTAGGTCTCCAAGAAGCCACTTCAGAGGGTAAACCTCTCCATTTAATCAAATATTCCACAATAGAACGTGATCGAAGCTTCTTTTCACGCTGACCTATAACAGCCTCTGGGATGTACTGAACGATACCATCTTCATCAATAGGTGGCAGCTCATCAACTAAATCCACTGGATCACCATAATAGGGCTTGAGCTGACTAACATGGAAGACGTTATGAATTTTTGTAGAAGAGGGAAGCTCTAGTCTGTATGCCAAATCTCCAATCCGCTTAAGGATCCTGTAAGGGCCATAAAATCTGTGGGCAAGCTTATTGCTGGATCCATCTTTCAATGTAGAATACTTGGATTTGGGCACCTTCAACAAAACCAGCTCTCCTTCCTGGAACTCTAAAGGCCTCCTCTTCTCATCAGCATACATCTTCATCTGATCTTGAGCCTTCCTTAGATTCACCTTGCATTACTGAAGAAGGGTCTGCATTCTATCCAACTCTTCCTTCCCATGAGGGTTGATCTTTTCGTTAAAAATGACTGTGGGTAGGGGCACCTTGTAACCATACAAAGCCTCAAAGGGTGAAACTCCTATGCTCGCATGAGTGGAATTATTATAAGCAAACTCAGCCAGGTGTAACCAAGAATCCCATGAGGTTTGGACATCATAACAAAAATGGCGAAGATAAGTCTCCAACCATTTATTAACTCTCTCTATCTGTCCATCAGTTTGGGGATGATAAGCCGTAGATGGAGCCAACTTGGTACCCATAGATGTAAATACCACTTGCCAAAAGTTACTCATAAACTTTGAGTCCCTATCATGGACAATCACCTGCGGTAATCCATGCAATCTGAAAATATGCTCCATAAACTGGTTGGCCACCTGAGAAGCAGTAAACTGAATTTTTGTTGGAATAAAATGAGCTGCTTTGGTGAGTCTGTCAACCACCACATAAATACTATTCCACCCCTTCTTCGTAGTAGGTAAGCCAGTGATAAAGTCCATAGTAATATGAGTCCATTTACCCGTAGGAATAGGCAATGGCTGCAATAAACCCCCTGGCTTATGGGTGCTATCCTTATTTTGCTGACAAGGCATACACTTCATAACGAAGTCCTTGACATCTTTCCACAGTCCTTTCCAATAAAAGCACTTGTTGATCCTGTCATAAGTCTTGAAAACTCCCAAGTGTCCAGCTAAAGGTGAAGAATGCATCTCCTCCATAATTTTTCAATTGAAAGAAGAAGTAGAGGGAATAACAATCTTGCCCTTCCACCAAATAAGACCATTTTTAAGCTGGTAATGTGAGTTTTCTTCCATAAGACCTTGCTGTAATTTCTGAAAGATTTGGCTGAATTCTTCATCTAAGAGATATGCCTCTTGTGGCTCTTCAATCCAATCACTATGTAATTCCGTCATGGCTGATACTTTGCAGGCCCACATACGAGAGAGAGAATCAGCCACTATGTTATCTTTGCCCCTTGTATGAGTGATGTCAAAGTCATAATTTTGTAATGTTGCTACCCATCGTCGTTGCTTTGGAGTAAGATTTGACTGAGTAAGGAAATACTTGAGTACGCGATGATCACTATGCACTCTGAATCGGCTGCCATATAAGTAATGGTGCCATTTCTTGATTGCATGCAGAATAGCCAACATTTCCTGATCATAAACATTCATGGCCATCTCCTTATCAGTAAGCTTACGGCTTTCAAATGCAATTACTCCATGCTCCTGAAGCAAAACAGCCCCAATGCCACGGCCACTAGCATCACATTGTATAGTAAACTCTTTAGAGAAATCCGGGCATACAAGAATAGGAGCGGAGGTAAGTAATTCCTTTAACTGGTTGAAGCTGCTATCTGCAAGAGAATCCCAAAAGAAAGCCTCTTTCTTCAACCTGTCAGTTAAAGGGGCTGCAATTGCCGCATAATGCTTTATAAATCTGTGATAGAATGAAGATAGACCAAGAAATCCTCTAAGAGAGGTAGTAGTAGTAGGCGTTGGCCAATCTTTTATGCATTGCACCTTCTTGGGATCAGCCTGTATTCCTTTTTCACTGACTATATGTCCCAAGTATTCCACTTCAGTCTGCATGAAAGAACACTTCTTCTCCTTAGCAAAAAGCCTATGATGTCTTAACACATCAAAAACCTTCCTCACATGCGACAAATGATCCTGAAAAGTCTTGCTGTAGATCAAAATGTCGTCGAAGAACACCAAGACAAACTGAAAGAGGAAAGGTTGTAGAATCTTATTCATCAGCCTTTGAAAGGTAGCTGGAGCGTTTGTAAGGCCGAATGGCATCACCAAGAAATGGTAAAGCCCACGATCAGTCCTAAAAGCAGTCTTGACCTCATCACCCTCTCTCATGCGAATCTGATGATACCCTAATCTCAAATCAATCTTCGTGAAGAATCGAGCCCCCTTAAGCTCATCAAGCAAATCATCTATCCTGGGTATAGGATACCTGTTCTTCACTGTTATCTTGTTAAGATCCCTGTAGTCAATGCACATTCTGAAAGATCCATCTTTCTTTTTGACTAACAGGACTGGGGATGCATACGGTGAAGAACTTGGTTCAATGAATCCCATTTCAAGAAGCTCTTTGATTTGCTTGGCTACTTCCTCTCGTTCACATTTTGATAGTCTGTAAGGTGGCTTTTTGATCGTCTTTGAGTTGGGTTCCAAATCAATGGGGTGATCCACCGCTCTCTTAGGAGGCAATGAAGTAGGTACTTCAAATAAATCTCTGTACTCCTCAAGAAGAGCTGTCAAGGCTGGATGGTTTGCTGAATTATTGGGCTGATCCTGTGTTTCTTTGTTCAAATGCAATACAAATATCTGTGAGCGCTTCTTGTACTCTTTCTTGAGTTGTTGAATGGTGATAAGCTGAAAATCAGATTTACTAGGGATCTCCTGTAAACGGATGAGCTGTCCATTGGAGAAAAACTCCATATATAACTGTGAGAAATCCATAGTAATCCTGCCTAAGGTCATCAACCAGTCACAACCAAGTACAATATCTATGGGCCCCATTTCCAAAGTGATCAGGTTTACTTTGACTTCAAAATTTTCAGCCATTTGCAAAGAAACATGTGGACAAATCTGTGTGCTGATTTCCTCTTCACCATTAGCCACTTGTACTCTAATGGGCTGCTGTAAGTCGGTGGGAACACAATTCAACTTGTACAAAATGGATTTATTGACAAAACTGTGAGTACTGCCACTATCTATCAGGATGAACACTGGCTTTCCACATATGCTTCCCTTCATATGAAGTGTATTAGGGTTCTTAGATCCCGTCCAAGCATCCATAGAGATAGAACAATTAGTGGCAGCAGGCAACTCATTACAAAATCCACCAGGATCAAATGGAATATCACCGCCTGGATCAAAAGGAAAAGAGTCAGATGGATCATAGAAGTACTCCTGTCCACCATCATCCTCAAAATCTTCATTTTCAGTATTGATTGGGACTGCATTAACTTCATCTATGTCATTTTCAAGGTCCTCCAGAACTAGCATCCTCTGAATTTTTGGCTTGGCATTTTTGTATACACACTTTGAAGCATGGTCAGGAGTATACTTTTCTCCACACTTGAAGCATAAGCCTTTGTCCTTTCTTTCCTTGTAAAGATCCATGGGAATATTTCTGGAATTTGTATTGGCTGAAGTAGACTTAGGCTTATTGTCACCTTGCTTAAATTCAACCTTTGGACTGTTTGCTGTCCTGAAATTGCCTTGAAGCCTAGAAGCATTAAATGGGGGATAAGTTGGTATCCGTAAGCTCCCACTAGGCAT
This sequence comes from Lygodium microphyllum, assembly GCF_053477565.2. Classification (NCBI taxonomy): domain Eukaryota; kingdom Viridiplantae; phylum Streptophyta; class Polypodiopsida; order Schizaeales; family Lygodiaceae; genus Lygodium; species Lygodium microphyllum. The sequence continues at coordinate 122,959,738 of NC_141151.1, read as the reverse complement.
ATGATTGCTGCCATAATTGTTACCAACTTGCCCTTGCTTTAAAACAGTCCTTGGCTATCCATAACTTGGCTAAAATGAAGACTCTTTCCTATACTTCCTTCCAAAGCACTCTGCAAGCTCAATAGCCTTGAAAAGTGAAGTAGGATTTTGCGCCATAACATCAGCTGACAAGGATGGTTCTAAACCATACATGAACTTATGTAACTTGGCCTCATCACTGATGTTTTCCACATACATGGTCAAGTTGAGGAATTGGTTTGTATATTCTCTTACACTTAGGCTCCTTTGTTCCAAGTTATACCATCTTCGTTCTAACTTCTCTTTTTCAAGAGGTGAAACAAAGACTTCAGCCATAAGTGCCTTGAAAGCTTCCCAATTCTCAATAAGTACATTCTCTTTCTTGATATACCTCCACCAAGTGTGAGCAAATCCTTCTAAGTGGAGGGAGGCAAAATGTATCTTCATGTCATCAGTTTTAGGAAATATGTCGAAATAAGACTCCATCTTAGAAGTCCATTCCTCTAATTCTGATGGTGAAGATGACTGGCCATTGAATTTGGATAAAACAATTTTATCCTTGAATTCTCTATCATGGAAAGGTTGCTGTCCCAAAACTGGCTGATCGGAATTTCTAAGTACAGAACCCCCAAAATGAGATTGAAATCTTCCAACAGGTGGCTGAGAATTACCCTGTAATCTTCCTGTTGGTAAAGCACCCCTAGAATGCTGAGTATGCAGTCCAAAAGCTTGAGTATTGGCGCCGTTCAAACTGCCCAAATAGTCATCATGCCTTTGTGAAGCTTCTCCTACTTCATACTGACTATTGGGAATACCTCTTCTTCCAATTATTCCATCTCCATAACCATTTTGGTTGGATGGCTGAAGTGGGACTGAAGGGTCATTGTTTGAACAAGCCTTCTCATTAGCTTCTTTTGATCCTGTTTGCGATGGCATCAATTGAGAAAATTTTGCCATAAGCTGAGCATTGGATTCTACTAATTTATCAATGGAAGCCTTGGTTTGGGTAGTTGATTCCATCAACTTATCAAGCGTAGACTTCGTTTGTCCATGAGATAAAACCATTTGTTCCATTGTAGACTTTGTTTGACCAAATGATAAAATCATATGCTCCATTACTGACAAAATAGCTTCATGACGTTCCTTATGTCTTAGTTCATGGGCACATAAAGCGTCATTGAGAATACTAATTTCTCCTTGTTGAGGCTCTTCAGGGTTCTCTTGAAATGTGCTTTCCATCATAGAATCCCTGATTTGCTGTGCATAGTCCTCCTGGACCTTATTTTTGCCTTTATGCCCTGCCATACTAGTGCAGTCCTGCAGTACCCCCTGTCAGTTAAACGGCTATAACTTTGGCTAGAAAACTCCGATTGCAAAACTTTTTTGTGCGAATCGAAGCTTACAATGCCCTCTTCGAGATGAGCTTTAGCACGCTATAACAAGTTTAGGACAGAAAATTCTGTAGCTGAATTTCAGAGTCTGAACTGTCCAGTCCTGCACCCTGTTTAGACCTGTAAGTGCCCTGTTTTGACCCTGTAATGCAAGAAAGTAACCTCCAATGGCTACCAAACCCTGCAAAGGGGTATATAGGACCTGTGGGTACCCTGTAGTACCTGCACCTGTACTTCAGTATCAAAGGGTGTACCTGTATCCACCTGTAAATACCCTGTGGGTAACCTGAAAATGCCCTGTTTTACCCTGTTTTACTCCAGTAGGTACTTGAGTCGTTGGAAAGTCTTGAATCTTCAATTCTCCACTTATTGTACCTGTGTGAGGGATAAAACGGCAGGACGGGCTCCGAATCACCGAGAGGTGGGCAAAGTTCCCCCCGGGTCGGTTGGTTGCACCCCTTCGGGATCTTCGATAGTGAGGGAGGGTCACCTCTCTTTTGTCCCACTATCTCCCCCGGCATCCACCTTTTTCCTCGGTGGGAATATCAACATGGCAAAGGCTAGTGTACTAAGCAATCAGCATGATATGCATTTGAAAAATATTCATTCAGCCTTTCATGAGATGCAATTGATTGAGATAAAAGAACTTGAGATGGGAGAAGGGTTTTACCTATGCAATTCAGTGACTCACTGATTGCTAGTACTTACCCTTTACAATTTTCCAATTTAGGCAAAAGAGAATCAACCAATCAATTGGATTAGAGTAAGCAAAGGAATCAATCAATGTATTCAGTCCATAGGATTCAAATGTTATGCTGAAATCTCAGATTAAGGCCATTCATTCACTGATTGAAGTTAATATGCATTAGGCAAGCATTGCATTCATGAATAGATGGATTCAAGCAAAGGTTGGCTGAGAATTTGATGAAAATGTTCAATTCTTTAATCTCTCAGTCAAATGGCTTAAGCTCAGCAATTGGATTAATGAGAGAGATTAAAAATTGAAGAGAAATACCTTGACATGGCTGAAAATAACTTGCCAAATGCTTGATAGGGCTCCCGGTTGTCCAATGTTAGCAAAATAATCCAAGAAGCTTGCTTATCTGATGGTAGAGACCAATCTTGAAGCTTCAAATGCTTGAAATTGAAGCATTAAACCCATTTCCCCCAAATTTTTGCTCCATAGAAGCTCTTGATCTTCAATCTTAAGCCATCCCGTGCTTAATCCTTGCAATTTGTTGAAGAATCCTTGCTGAAATGATTCCACGGGCCAAAAGGATGAAGAATCTTCAAGAAATTGTCAAGAAATGGAAGCTTGGGCTGAAGCTTTCATGGCTGCCCATGGACTGTTCATGTAGAGTTTAGGAAGAGCTGAAGAATCCTTGAATGGAGCTGAGAGCCTTGATCTTGCTGAGGATTATGATTGAAATGGATCAAGAGCAATGCCAAGACTGAGGGAAAACAAGCTGAGCAGAATGCAGGGCTGGAATCAGCCCGAAAATTGCGCCGCAATTTTTGGGGCTGTTTCTTGCTCCATGGCTGAGGCAACACTGAGCAACCTTGTGCTCATTCTGAAGGTCTTGATCTGGGGGAACTATTCCAAGTAATGGTTGGCCAAGAAACTCAGGGGTTTGAGAGAGATGAACTGATCTTTAGGGCTGATCTTCTATGAAACCTGCAGAAAACTCCAAGAAAGGAGAAAGAGAAACCCCTCTTTTCAAAGTAACCACAGTTTGTTCTCAAACTAAGCCCGGTTAACCATCCTTTACCCTAGTTACCTCCATTTTTGCATAAAATTTGATGACGTCCAGCCATTTAAGCCTTTACCCGCCATATCTGACCTTGGATATCTCCAGATGTAGTCATTGCTAACTGTAGTTGTCCTGTAGCACTCCACTAGTCACTGTCTTGTACCATTTTTGTCTGAAATTGGTTTTGAAATAGGAAAATGAGAGTGAAAATGGAAGAAAATAATGGATCAAAGACTGAAGCTCTGATACCACTTGTCAGAGAGAACTAGTGAGAGAGAAGGAGGAGAGAGAAAGACTGCAGGAAGAGAGAGAAATAGAGTGACGAGGAGAGAGAAAGACTAGAATTGGAGAGAGAAAGACAGGAAAGATGTAGAAGCCATGGAAGCTTGGAGCAAGAAGGGAGAGAAAGATTGTAAATGTATTGATATGTCAAAAAGATGTGAAAAATTACAACTTCTCTCCTTATATACCAGTGTCAATGTGACATGGCATATCATTAGCATTCTAAGTATTCCCAGCTTCTTACAGTCCTAGTAGAGGTGTTTCTACAAAAAGGATGGTCCTAGTAGAGGTGTTTCTACAAAAAAGAGTTACAAAAAAAATATCAAGGACAAACATATTCAAATCATGTAATTGACAATTGGACCACAAGTCGCAACAAATTCAACAACCTCGATTATGCAAATGCATCCTGCAAGTATCGTATAAGAATATTTAGTGAAAGAACACATTGCATGAGATGCACATTCAACCTGCAAATATAGTGCACAAGAATGTATAATGAACAAGCATATTTCAGTAAATAAAAGTATTGTACGATGTTTCATATGCAAAGTAGAAAACGACTTAAGCACTAGTAGGGAAGCAAACAAAAAACACTCTAATCCACATATACAAACCCACATAGCACCTATGTGGAACACTCTTGAATCTTAGAAGGAACATGGTTGTAGGCTAAAAGGGTGGTCCTAGTAGAGGTGTATGTCATTAAAATACTAGACTAAATCCCCAAGCAAGTGAACACACCTAGGTGACAATGCATGGTGCAAGAGTGTGCTATTATGAATATGGATGTGTCCTACTATGTACATGAGTTGAATTTAGAAATGCACACAAAATATATGCCTTTTCACAAATCAAGAAATGGTCCCAATAGTTTCTAATATAACTAACATGAACTCATCATGATCCATTTTGATAACCTCATTTTCAAACATTTATATGCATTTTTCAATTTTGTAATTTGCTTGAAATTAAACCTCCGTTTTTCATGAAAATTATCCTATAACCAAAACTTAAGGAAAATAAGGATTACAAGGCCTCACCTGGCAGAAGCCTTCCGCCTCGCAGTAGATAATATATATGATCAATGTAAGATCTGGTAGAATCACTGGATCAAAGGAAGCTATCGAAGAATTCAAAGGAGGGGAAAGCGCACCTGGTCACTGCAATAACAACGTCAGTGCTGGGCGTGCACTAATTAGGCATGATTATAATCATACCAATAATGCCCACCATGTCATCGTAGCAGACCTGGGCCGGGTGCTCCTATGGCAAGAATGCCCTCGTCTATGCTAAGTGACAGGGCTCGGCGAGAATGCATTCACAGGCCGGCGTGCATTCACAGGTCGGTAGCTGTGAACGGGGCTGGGCGCGCGCGACAGCTCGTCTGATGTGACGGGCCTGGTTGCACGCTGGGCGCAGTGACGTATAATGGGGATGACGTTGGGTGCGGACCTTCAACTCTGCCGCCAGCTAGTGGCGCTGCTAGCTACAGCGCGCGTGATATAACTTCTATCGGCACTGCTAATATTAATCAGGTGCAGGCCGTTCCCAGCTCCTCCATTTAGCTCTGGTGCAGGCCGTTGCTCCAGGTCTCCTACACCACTGTCTAGATCTCCGTATCGAGCTGGATCAGCAGAGTGCAAGAATAGAATAGTACGAAAGGAGAAGGATAGTAAAGAGGCGTTGAAGGAAAGAAGGGAGATTATATAAAAGAGAGGGAACTTGGAAGTATCCGTTGGCAGGAATTAGGGGGTAGGTAGGGAATTCGCCATCCTCTTCTTTTACTTCTTCATCCCCTAGACTAAGGGCAAGATCACCCTCGAGGAGCTCTCCTTCTTCTTCGACCACGGCTTTGGCCACAAGAAGAGGTCGGTAGCAGCTGATGATCAATGCCGGGATGAGCTGAACCAGGGCACTCCTGGTGATGTGAATGCTTGCTTAAGCTGCATTAATATTGAATCAACGCATAGCTTCTAAGGCTTAAGGTTTAATTTTAAAGTTGCAATGTTGAATCAATATTTTCACCATAAAATTGCATTCGAATCCTAACTTAAGAGATATTCCCTCCTCTCACTACCAAATCGGTAAACTTTACTTACCCTTGTTGTACTTATATTATATAGCCTTGAGAGGTGAGCCGCACACATAAGATGGTAGTCACAATAAGCATAACCAATTAACTTGGTAGTTCCAACATGGGCACACATTTGACATAGTTTAACTATCCCAAGGTTTAATTTCTTTGAAGAACATGAGGCATACATTTGGCATAGTTTAATTTCTTTGAAGAACATGAGGCCTACTCGTAAGCATGTGCGTGTTAAATGTTTGCATGTATGTGTTAAATGTTAATCCACTATATTAAACAATTGCCCTTCATTTCATCAACTATTCCCTATTTGAGTGTAAGAAAATGTGGTGACACGTCTAATGAATCTATGTATAGTGTACTAAGCAAACGTGGTGGTAGGTCTAACGAATCTATGAATAATGTAAACAAATGTTGTGATAGGTGTAATGAATCTATGTGTAGACAACAACTTTGTTTTTATAGCTATCATATATGTTGTTCTAGTACATCTTACTTTCAAATAAGGATCAAGTCATTTCTGATGCAATGCAACTCCTTATTTCTTGTAGTGTCGTCTAGCATGATGGTGAATACACATGTTATTGAACTGTTGCTTTAGCTAAATCTTTATTGCATGTGTTACATTTTCATAATTCTTCATGAGTATGTCCCATGCATCCTTTGGGGAATTGCATCCAGTAATCTGTATAACCATAGCATCTGATATACATATGGAAAACCAATGTAACACCTTGCATGCTCTCTCAATTCCATAGCTTATGAGCCCTTTTTTTATCATTTGTCGGATTTCTTTCATGTATTTCAGGTTCAGCCTCATCACCTATACATACGTCCCAATAACCTTTGCCAACCAAAAAATTCTTCATACGGAACTTCCATAAAGCAATTTTTATTTTGTCCAGCTTTTCTCCCACAATTTGAATGATATTGTCAGTTCCTTGAGCATTTGCCATAGTTGCAGCTTAGGTATTCTATGATGTATACAACCTATAAGTATCTGACTCCTCTTCCTACAAATCAAGACCAGTTTCTTAATATTCAGGATAATTTCCTACAATTCAGGACAGTTTTCTTGATAACCTGCTTGCTATAAACTGTATTCTGACAATGAAAAAACACAGTCAACTGAGCATAAACCAAGCTCAAATTAGTTCAAAACATTCTATGGTAGTAGCAAAACATCCCAGCAACAAACTATGTCCATACAAGTATCAATGTTTGTACTGTATGCAAGTAGCAATACCAAATACAGCCAGCCCACTGCTATAACCAATAGTATTTTCTTTGTTAAAACAAGAGTATTCAGACCTCAAAACAGCCCTAAAACATCTCATTCAGTTGCCACTCTATACAGGAGTTGATACATGTCCAACCGGTCAGAATATATTGCATGTATATCAAGTGAAGATGATAGGTATTCTTCCTGCAAACAATAACCAGTCAATACCCTAGTATGACCAGCAACAAATCAATCTAAACTTTGGACTTTCAGCACTCACAATATCCCAAAAAGCATCTACCACTCAAGTGGTACGATCCAAGCATTTGTCACTAGTAAATAAGCATCACAGATACTTCAACCCTGTAGGTATATTGTTTCCAAACTCAAGATAGCAACCAGTTCACTATTTCTAGTTTGCAAATAAGCTCCAAAACTGAGCATTTAACACTCTAATATCATGCTCAAATGCATGATAATAAGGGCATATACATTGTTAGGATGAAAGCCACTAGTGCCCTAGAATCACCTACTGTTTACTGCAGTAAACAACCAATCTGCATAGGTTTGTGTTGAATATCTCAGAATCTATGAAGAATTTGAAAAAACTTTCTTCTGCAAAGTTGTAGATATGTCAAAACGGTCAAGATTAGTAGGTCGTTTCTCCAAAAACCATTTCTCTAGCAAGATATAGCTTCTACAAAAAAATAGGTTGCATGCACATTCTCCTTTGATGACATTTTCTTCAGATCTGATGTCTTGATGTCAAATGGCCACTGCGAAGCCTTCACGCTTCAGGCGTTCAAGCTCTGATACCATGTTGGAAGAGAGGGAGAGAGACAAAGTGGAGCGGAAGATGAGTCTCAGATCATTTTTGTTTTTCTTCCATTATTCTTCCATCATACAAACTAAAAGAGACTTACACACATAGGTATGACTAACCAAGACTAACTGTGGTTAAGTCAATGACTACACCGCCTTATTGAATGTCACACGTGTGTACAGCTGTATCCAACTAATGTGGGTCACACACATAAAGATAGACTGACTGAAGAGTAACGAGAGCTTGATATTCTAACAATTCCCCCATTGTCCAACATCGAATGGGCATCCTAGAAGCATCACATAACCAAGAGCATGACATTTCACAACAAATAGCATTCAGCTCTATTATGACAGCAATGATATTTATGAGAAAAGTGAGCTAAAATAGTTCTCAAATCTATCCAATAGCATCTCAGACCAATGACATATGATCCCCCAAGCATCTAGCAACAAAACATAGGTATACATGTATCCCGAGAAGCATATATAAGCTCCAAACATTGAAGATATGGCTATCCCTATTTTATATCAACATGCTGCCCTATTTGCATAGTTAATAGTTGAAGCTCAATGACTCAAAACCAATGCTCAATGTTCATAGTCAATGCTAAGAGAAGTTGTAAACAATGCCAAAGCCTTTGTCCAATGCTAGGGGGAGTGGTTGAGCAAGCACAAGTGCTTGAAAATGGTCATAGCTGAAAAAATATATTTGTATTTCCAACCTTGAATATTGAGGTGAATAATGCCTTGAGATAGCCCCAATAGGTTATAAGAAGTCCTAAAGCAATGACAGCTCAATATGAACTTCAAGAGGTGGATCTATGACTACCAATGGTGAAACCTTGATATAGGTAACTTGAATGAGAGCTGAAGCAATGCTGGATTGAGCTTGAGCTTTTAGAGAAGAAGGCTCTAATACTAATTGAAGGGAGAAGCCCAAGTGAAAGTACGAGTAAGCAAAAGCAAGAGAGGTATAAGCTATGGCAGATGGAGGAAGAGAGCAAGAGAGAGAGACTAAAGATGTGGGAACTCCAATAGTCACAATGTGTGACCAGCCTTCCCTTTATTAAAATGCCATTGAAAGAATAAAGAAGGAAGTGACAATGATGGCTGCCCGCCACCTGCAGTATGCAAGTGCATGTACTATTAGTGTAGTAATACACTAGTGGCTAGGCATAGGGACCTTTACCCCTAGCATTAAAGGATAAATATCCCTAAAAGTACTGAAAGTATCCTTAATTGGAAAATAATAAAAGTTCCCTGAATTGGCAACCTCAAACTTAATTTGGCTTAGTCTATTTCTCCCTCCAAGTGAGAGAGGTGAATTTCATAAGGCTGTAAAGCTTAATAATGAAGGCAACAAATTATGGAGAGATCTTTGGGAGAAAACAAAAAAATATGGAGTGAAGAACAAGCCCTTAAAATTACCTTCTATTTAAATAGGGCTGATTTAATGCTTATCCGAGTTGGAAAAGATGTATGGAATGGCTTTTTTTTAGTGAGGTTTACAAATCAGTCTTACAAACTTTGGCTAGGGAGAGAGGTCTAGTCTCCTTCCTATACTTAATTATCCTAGAGATGATATTCTCCTCGTCTCCAACACAATCGGAGATGGAATAAAGATTGAAATTCAAACTAGTAGGAATTCAAGTTCCAAAAATTGTGGTCTTCCTTTATCCTTAGCCCCCCCAAATTCTACATCCTCCTTTGGCTCATCCTTCACAAAGTCATGTGGACACAAGTGAAAGGCGAGAAGGTTAGGATTGGAACAAGAATTTGTAGTAGGTGAAACAAAGAAAAAGAAAACATTCCTCATCTCTTCCCAAATTGCCCTAGTAATCAACCCTACTTGCAATGGTTGCATTTGATCATGTTGTCATTTCACCCTTACTATTTTGGAAGGAACTCTTATTAGGCACCAATGGCCTCCCCCTCATCTCTATGGACATGCCTAAGATGAACATTAATCTTGACTATGTTGACCATTTCTCTAAAAAAACTTTGAGTGCATGAATAATGCAAGTTATTGATGGAAAGGCGTGAAGAATTTTGAAATTACATCTAGGATGTTGAATCTTTCTGACATGCCAACTCAAACCACACACTCATGTCAAACAAGTATGAGGCAATAGTGAATGGAAACTGTCCCTTTACTCCTATGGCCCCACCGACTCATGTTCAACTTCCTAAAACTAAATGAGGGATAAGCCAAATAAATTTTGAATTTGGATCACTAGAAACTAGAATCTTAATGTAACTACCTCTAGAAGGCTACTTTTGGTATCTGCTTGACTTTAGCCTAAATGTTTTTTGGATGATTGGATATAAGAAATGGGTAAAGCCTCAATCGTTGTAAATACATTTTCTTCCTATCCTTTAATATAATTTACCCTTTACATTTAAAAAAAGGACCATTAAAGATAAAACATACATTGTTATCCCAAGGGTATGAGCAATCAAGGATTGGTTATGAGACATGGGTTGATTTGATATAGTACTATAACTCATTATGTCCCTAGTACCCTTAAAACTTGTAAATGAGCTAGAAAATGACATCTTTTAAGGTATAAAAACCTACTATTTATGGTTCCTTGTTGTGTAAGGATCACTACTTTTATAAAATAGACCTACATATGAAGTTTTTGCTTTATCCATAAACTTGCTATTTTTGGATTGTTGACTCTGAAATGGTCAATTTCAGAGGCACCGAAGTGATGAAGAGTTCAAGCATGGCAATGCATGAGATGGAGCCTCTACTCAGACCTCTTAAGGGTGCAAAACAAGATAGAGTCGAAGAGAGAGACATCTAGCACATGATTATCGGGGCAACCTACCAATGCTTTACCAAAAAGGAGAAAACTAGAATGGACCTATTTTTTCTTCACTCCTAGTCCTATCTCTCTCTCTCTCTCTCCCCCTTTTGTTCTCCCACTCTCTCCTCTTTTTTCGTTCTCTTTCCCTCTCCTCTTTTTTCCTTCTTCTTCTGTCTCTCTTCATTATCTTTTTAATTTTTTTTCTTTTCACTCTCTCTCTCTCTCTCTTGCTCTCTTTTAAATTTTATATTTCCTCTCTCTATTATTCTCTCTCTCTCTCTTTATATTCTCTCTTCTTCTTCTTCTTCTTCTTCTTCTTCTTCTCTCTCTCTCTCTCTCTCTCTCTCTCTCTCCATTCTCTTTAAAAAAAATTATTTTCTCTTTCTTTAAATTTTATCTTTCCTCTCTCTATAATTCTCCATTTCTATGTTCAAATTCTCTCTTTTTCTTCATCTTCTTTTCTCTCTCTCCTTTTTTTCTCTCCCCCTCTCTCCTCTCATTTCCTTTTTTCTTTTCCTCTCTCTCTTAGATTTTATGTTTTCTCTCTCTTCAATTCTCTCTCTCTATTCTCCCTCTCTCTTCTCTTCTTTCTTTTTTGCTCTCTTTGTAGCTCTCTCTCTCTCTCTCTCTCTCTCTCTCTCTCTCTCTCTCTCTCCCCCCCCCCTTATTTTTCTTTTTCTCTCTCTTTCTCTTTCAATTTTTTTCTCTCACGCCCTTTTCTCTCTATATATTTTTTCTTCTCTATATTTTTCTCTTTCCTCTCCTTCCCTTTCTATCTCTTTCAAATTATATATTTCTTTTCTATCTCTCTCTCTCTCTCTCTAAGTCAAAAACTATATTAAAAAAGGTTCAAATTAAAAAAAGACTATTATCTTTCCTTTTTTCTCCCTCTCTTTGTCTTTTTCTCTTTCTTCTTCTTCTTTTTATCCTTCTTATTCTAACCGAGAATAGATTTAAATTTAATTTAAAAAAATTTAAAATTTTCCATTAAAAAGAAAGTTTAAATTTAAAATTTTAATCTAATTGAGTGAGAGAGAAACTTTAATTTAAAAAGAAGTTTTATTTAATTAAAGGAGAGAGAAAAAAAACCTAGGCCCTATACATGAGAGAGAGAGAGGAGGGAGGGAAAAAAGGGTTTAATTAAAAAAAGACTATTCTGTTTCCTCTTTCCCCCCCTGTCTTTGTCTTTTCCTCCTCCTCCTCCTCCTCTCTCTCTCTCTCTCTCTCTCTCTCTCTCTCTCTCTCTCTCTCTCTCTCTACAAGATACATGCCTTATACCAATGTTCAAATTGATGAAAATGTTCATAAAGAAATTTGCCCCCCTCATCGCAAAAAACATCGGTATTAGCGGCACCATAGAACAATCGCTATCAGGTGTCGCTATTTGTGTGGCTATCAGCGTCGCATCTAGCGATGCTGATAGTGATGGGTGCAGTAAATTTGTGATGCTAATAGCAACATTAACAGGGAAAAAAATTTTGTGGCAAGGCAGCTTGCCTTTATTGGGCCATACAAAAGAGTTTCAATAATGTATACAATGCTTGTCTCAATGAAGGAAAAGTGTACTTTAATCCATAAGATTGATACATAAAATAAATACAAGATCGCGTAATGAAAGCAACGCTACAATCATGGCAAGATACAAAGGATGATAATAACATAGTGTATAGAAAGTGCCTACATAAATCACATGACCAAAAAAGAAAAGCATGTGCGCTGCGTGCACGGATCCAAGGGCGAGCTATAGATCCTCATCATTTGAAAACTCATCCTTCCACAAAGGAGCATCAAACAAACTCTACAAAAAGAGAAACAACTACACATCAATCCACCATACAATAATGCATTTTTATTAAAATTAGTAATTATGGACAAGAAAGATAAGTGACTTACAGGGCCGTCGCATCTATACAATCGATCGATCAATGTAGTGAGACCGTGTCTCTTTGCATATTGAGTCTCTAGGCTGGTGGGATTGCACTTTGTAATGGAGTACTACAAAGAAAACAAAATACACTTGTTAGAAACAGGATTGCAAAAAAATAAGCAAGCAGAACAAAAGAAAAACTCACAAAGTCCTCCAAATATATCCTGTGGCCGCCACTCCCAAGATGATGCACCACTCCTGCCTCCAGTTGTGCCCTTGTCACCTTGCGCTACTGTCTCCAACGTCCTAGAGAATCTATAGCCTCCTCCCTGAGTCGGTGCCAATCATTTGCGTCTGGCCACTCGGGCTTTGAGGCCCCACTCTTAAATGCCTTACGTGCGCCAATCATCTGTGTGACATGTACACACGCATGCACTCCATCATCCAGCATGTGGAAAACCTATCTACTGCGGCGGGTACTAGAAACTCCTCATGCAAGGATGCTACTATGTAGTCCTTGGTCCCCTCTGGTATGCTCTTCCAATGATCCAAGATATTGTGTCAAAAAAATTGTTGGCACAACTCTCTCATACAAGCCATCACCCTCCTCTCCTCATCATTCATGATGATGGCTCATGTCCTATCATCTACAATGTATCCATACCCCACTAGGGTATGCCTAAGATGTGTCCTCTCCCACCTGGGACCACGCTCTTGGGCAAAATACCCCTATACATCTGGTGTACCTATGGGGGTAGTATCTCTTGGAGTAGCACCCATAGGGGTGCCACCTGCGAATGGCTAAGCAAAAGCTGGAGTGACTGAAGTAGACGTCCCCCACAGGTATGACAAATTCCATAGGTGATGCAACTCCAACAAAATGATGAGATGGAGACGCTGTGTTGGTACCTCCACAACAATCACCTGAGCCACGCTCTCTCGAACCGCCACGAGAGTGAGGAGTAGCACGTGCATCCCAAGCCGACTGTAGGCTCACTGCATCCATGTCTCCGCAGCATCCCCAGAACCACTCCCTCCGTCTCGCCTAAGTCTGGAGCATCGACCTCATCTATTAGAAATTGAAGCATCAGAGCGTACCGAAGTAGATCTAACAGAACGGCCTGATAGTATCCGAGACAGCTCCTGGTCCGCCATATCTCTAAATCGAGCCATCTGATCTAGAGACATACGCGTGAAGATCTCCTGTAGCTCCTCGTCACTCATCCCTCAACTCATCGTATTGATATAAATATCCACAAAGATCACCTACACAGACAAAAATTGATATTAGCATAATCAATATAAATCAAGCGAAGCACGGTAATATAATATTTAAAAATGATCTTACTTAAAAACGCGTATCTTATGTACCCTTATAAGTGATTTGTCAACGAATTGAGTAGGTGGATACTCCAAGTATGAAGTACCCTATGGTCCCATGTCAATATCCTAACACAACTCCGCATACATTGGAAGGTTGATAAAGAGATTATCACAAAAGGATGAGTCCACCTCATTCTCAAAGAATTCTTTGACTCCTGTATTTTCATAATTGTTACCTGATTGTGGCTCCTCTACATGCTCCAAGCTTTCAGTGGCCTCCACCCCTTGCAATATCAATCCCTCTATTTACATACTGTCCTCATCTACACTGGAAACATTGCTTTGATCATATACTCTCGCACTTCGGGGAGCTTAAGGTATAACATACCACCATCGAGGTTGTTGGGGGTTTTGATAGAAAATTACATGTTCAAAATCACGTACAAGAGAGATTTAACTTTTATGACATGTACCATATCATAATAATTTTTTTTAAAAATGAGTTTATGTACTTGTTCACAATGGGTCGGCAATACAAATGTGTCGCGCAAATTTGTCCTTTTTTTTAAAGAATCTATTTCGAGAAATCCAGATGGACCTCGTCGAACTGTTGCTCCAGCTCCTTTAAGTACCACTTTGAACCACTGCACATCGAATAGGATCATGGAGAAGCTACGGTAATCCATCATGATAATACTTTGCAAGTTTTCAAAATACTTCATTTCATCTATAAATATCTTTGGATCCATTGCTCGTCATCGGCTCTCTTGCTCGAACTTTGCCATGATACCACAATCTGTTGTAAGGTACATTTTGTCGATACGCTCCATGAGAAAATGCTGTCCGCGTGACCAGGTCGCATTGTATATTTTGTAATGTACAATTAAATAGTCAATTAGTTGTCGCATGTAAAATATAGATATGACAAACCCTAAACATGTTGTCACCTTTGGACAACATCCCCTCAAGAATTCCCACTCCTTAGTTGAGATCTCCGCCCCTTCACGAGATGTTGCGATCAAAGCTCCATGCAACCATCGCATTGACATAAACCACGGCATCTCCTCCATACATTCGGAATATTGAATCAGCCAATGGCACAAACTATGTCAAAATTCAAATCGTGCTTCTTCTCGATCTTTCCTAGCTTGCTCGTACCTAGGGAGCCACGTCTCCATGGAGGCATGGTGCAACATACAAAAGTGATTCACTTTCTCCTCCATTGCAACATCCATTATTTTTTCTACCCCATTTCCAACCACCACATCTCTAGTCAGTCTATCACCATCCTTCTGTGACCATAGCATATTGTTGTCTGAATCCATCATTGGTAGCCACTGTGAAATATGCACTAGCGCCTCAAACACCAACCAAAACCTTCAACCATGCTACCTTTTGGCCAAGCTCATTGTCACACAAAGCCTTTTAGGGTTTTCATGAAGCACTTCAAGAAGAATATCCATCATATATGGACAGGTCCACCAATCTCCACTTCATCTATAAGATGGACAAGAATGTGGATTTGTATCGTGAGCATACTGGTGGGCAAGTATTTCTCAAAGAGGCAGACCATCTCCATTGCTCCCCCCCTTGCAGATTCAATGGAGGACATCTTAATCTCCTTGTGTGAGATCCATTGCGCTAAAGTTGACAACCTATAAATCGCCGCGCGTATTTCTTGAGTAAGGCATCCTGTGATCACGATCGGTAGTACAAACTACCTAAGGAGTGCGAGGTAGCTGCAAGTGATCATCAGCACTCGACTACAGCCAAAGCGCCTCCATCTTACCTATCTCCTTCAAGTCCATTCGTGCAGCTGCAGTGCCTCTATTTCTTGTGATGTGGTTCCATAGTAAGCTGTCCACATTCTTGAAAATATGCATGGGATCCAACAAGTGGTTGATCTGTAAGTGGGTCCAAATTATGAAATTCGTAGAAAACTAAGAACCGTCGCATTCCATTTGGGTGTGACTCCACGTTGACCATTTTCAACTCGTACTAGCTTTGGGCATTCATTCGTGTTGGAGGTCATCCAAGAAAACCTTTCCTCAGTTCATGACCCTCCGGTTAGAAAGTGGTGTGTCCTTGATATAGCATCTTCTTCATAGTTCATGACCTTCGAGAGTCTTATTGTGGCCCATACAATGGACATGCATGATAACTTAAGGTAACCAAACCTGTCCCAAAACCTCTATTCAGTGAATACAAACTTGAACGAGCTATGGTAAATAAAACCAACTAGAACAAAAGCCTACTTACCTTAGCACTCCCCGAATCCCGAAAAGCCATGCGTGGTCCACATGAGAATGGCTCGAATATTGGCAGACCGTCGACCATCGCGCTTGCTCATATCTTCCACGGTGACCCCCTCTTCTCCCATAAAATCTTAAGCTCATCGACTAATGGACGAAGATACACGTCCATATTTTTATCTTTGTAGCAGCCGGGAATGAGCAAGCTAAGGATGAGGTGTCCTTTCTTCATAGAAAGCCATGTAGGGATGTTGAAGTTGACAATGACTACAGACTACACACTGTAAGAAGTTGAGCATAGACCGAATGGGTTCATGCCATCCATAACAAGACTGAGCAGAAGATTCCTTGGCTCTCGGGCAAAGCTTGGAAAGGTAGAGTCAATGTAGCTCCATGCGTATGAAACCCCTGATATTTGTTGAACTCCATCTATGGATCTATTCTGAGCATGCCACGTTGTCAAGCTTGCCATGCCGAACGTACAAAACATGTGATTTATGAGGGGAATAAGTGAAAAGTGTCTAAGAACTTTTTGAGGGATGGTTTGCCCTTGTAAGTCCTATCGATACATGTAAGCACCACACTTTGGACATGTCTTCATAGTCTCGTATTCTCCTCAAAACAGTATGCAATCGTTGATACATGCATGGATGTTGTTGTAGTCCATGCCAAGCTTTCGTAAAACATGTCACGCATCATCACGAGACTCAGATATGATATTTACAAGTGGTAATATATGATACTTCAATAACTTGAAAGAAAATCATAAAATATCTTGAAAAAGCATAATTGTTTTTTATGATAGTACCGAAAAGAAATTAACGAAGCGTACTTACAATGTACCTGAATAACTTGGTCACACTCACATCGCTCCACCCGTATTTTGCTTGCACATTTAGGAGTGCAAGCAGTGTCTTTAAGCAAGATACTCGACACCCATCATATAATGGTATGGATGCTTCCTATTTAAGCGGATCAGATGTCTCGACATCTATGGGCATCAATGCATCGATCATTGTCTCCATCTCAGGCTCCAAGATTGTAAGAAAGTTTGGAAGGCTGCCTGCCTCCTCTTGTATTGACGGTATAGATTTGGTAGTACTTTCCAAGTGGTGGATTGGCTTAGGCACTCCATCCATCGCACGCCCATGAACTCTTCAAACTGGCTGCAAAGGGTGCACTCCTCCTTGGGATGAGACATCACCTCCCTGTATCTCTTAGTACACATCATTTTTAACAAAAACAAGTAAAAGAAAAGGAGAAAAAATAAAAACAAACCAATAGGGAACAATGCACTCACTGCAAAGGCCCGAGGATGGATTTGGCGGCTCCTCTTCGCCCTCTGTGCACTTCGTCTTCTTCTTCGCAAATAGCAGTGGTGGTAGTGGCGACGATGAGAAGCTCTCCTCCCTCTCCCTCTCAAATGCAAGATGCAATTCTCTCCCTTTCGCTCTTTCGCGCAAAATACCGCGCTCAGGTTTCGGCCTACTTTTTTTCGCCTAAGTATCATCGCTATTTGCGTCGCAAATGCAATGCAAATAGTGACGCTACTAATTTGGCTGTCGCTATACTCCTATATCCTTGTAGTGTTTTATCTCCCTCTCAATGTGAAAAACCATGTCAAAAAATTAAATTAAAAATTTTTAAATTATTTGATTTTAAAAAAATTATATTTAAAAGTTTCATCTAACTGAGAGAGAGACAGAGAGACAGAGAGACAGAGAACCTGGGCCCTACATGAGAGAGAGAGAGAGAGAGAGGGAAAGGGGGGAGGAATTTAATTAAAAATAGGAGGGGAAAGAGAAAGGGAGAGATTATACAAGAGAAAGAGAAGGGAGGGGATTTTAATTTGAGAGAGAGAGAGAGAGAGAGAGAGAGAGAGAGAGAGAGAGAGAGGGGGGGGGAGGGAGGGAGTCTCGACCCTACAATTGGTGGGGGGAAGAGGGAAAGAAAGAGCTTTTAATTAAACAGGAGAGGGGAAGAGAAAATGAGAGATTATACATGAAAGAGAGGGGAGGGGAGGAGGTTTTAATTGAAAAAAGGAGGTTTCGAAAAGGGGGTAGGTTTAGGAAGCCCTCTAGAGGTTCGAGGCTTTCCCAACCTAAAACCAAAATAATATAGTAGTAAGATGAAATTGCCATATGGCAAGAAAACTCCTCTCCAGCTCAACATATCTGTGCCATGTTGGTTGTGAAGGTTACCACTAAAAGGCCTCACAAATAAGGAACCATGAGGGCTCACTGAGTAGATCCTGGTGGGGAAAAAGGGCAATGAGAAATCATGTTTAGGTGCACACACAAATTTCTATTGATTTCTAAATCACCTCAACATGCATCAATCAAAAGTAGTGGACTAATAGAGACAGACGTGTATCGGTTAAGCCATAAGATGGTTCATTGCTCCATGGTATTTGGGGAGATTATAGTTAAAATGAGAGTTACAAACCATGTTAGTAAAGTATTCACAAAGTTGCTCTTTTTTGGAGCCTAGTCCCTCATATGTGAGAACTATGAGTGTCATATGCTCCAGCTAAGAGAGAGAGGTAGAGTGAAATGGAGGGACTCTAAACTAAGCAAATATATATTTTTTAATTACGTTATAAAAGCTTCTCCACATGGACACTACCCACATTGAGTTTCCATTTGAATCCTTCGTAACTACCCATGTAAAAATAACTTAACAAGCTACCCATGTAAAACAACTTAGATGCACTAGTTTAGTATGGGGAGAGGTTGTT